>NC_071120.1:23440000-24090000 GCF_024256425.1 Clarias gariepinus
TTAGAAATCAGCCGCTGCCCGTGAGCAAGATATGCGCGAGCGAGCGACGGTTTTGCAGACCGACTTTGAGAACCATGTTCATAGCAGTGCGGAGTCGGTGCAGGCTGCTAAGAAAGGTGAGTCTGTCGCCAGATTACGTGTTATTTATTGACCAGATTATAATCAAACTCAAGGCTGGGGAAGATGATCATTGTGCTTCAAGTTTACTTCCACTGTTTAAAGGATTTGCACCGGGCCCTCAAAAAAAAAAAGAACTGAATGCACAAACCTTGTTTAAAATACAATTAAATATTTTTTCGCCATTCAAAATAAAATAAGAACAATCCCTGCATCATGTTAGTTAAGGTTGCATTAAATGCTTCCTTTCGAGCTTTAGCTCCGTCAGCTGTGACTTGTTCTCATGTCTCATGCTCGTCCCTCCAGCCCTGCAGTCATTCGTGAGAGCGTATACGGCATACCCCTCAGCTCTGAAACACATCTTCCACATCCGTCACCTCCACCTGGGCCACGCTGCCAAGAGCTTCGGCCTGCGGGACGCACCACAGGGCCTGTCCTCCGCCAGCACGGACTCCACGGCCAAGAAGAATCCTAAAGGAAAGGATAATACCAGGTGGGTTTAGTACATAAGGTAATGATTATATCGTATGTTGTCTCACAGAGGAACATTTGTTTCATTCTAAATGCTATAATACTGTGGTATAAATTGATTTAAATATAAAACCCTTTATTTAAAGATTTAAAATTAAATTCTTAAAAAGTCACTTAAAACCTTAATGGAAGTAGGTTCATTCTAATTATACTGTATATTTGTACTTATTATACTTGATATATGAAATGTGAATAATTTGCATACATGTATAATCTGTTTTAATGAGCTCATTATCAAGATTTTTATACCTTTCTTTAAAAAAGGCATGTCTTTAAAAAAAGACACCCGAGCATCCAGATATATTTTTGTACTTGTTTAATCGCCCTATAAACAAGAATCAGTGCTACATCATGAAATTGTAGCTCACTAGGAATAAATTGCTTTTGCACTCATAAAGAGGTACATGTAGGTTCAGGTGAAAAAGTTTTGAATCCTCATTTTGTAATAATTTATTTATCTATTTGAATATGCAATGCAAGATTTAAATTTTTTTTTTTTTTTTTTTTTTTAATAGTTTTCTCTTACGGAGAAAAAAAAACTAAGTTTAATGTCCAAAACCTATATTTAGTAGTTTTTTATTTTTCTTTTGTTTTTCTTTATCATGCAATTTATTTATTTATTTTCTTCCAGCTTCATACATTTAAAATAAGTGCAAAGGAGTGTTTCTCCTTTTTGTAAACAAAATTTTTAATATAATAATAATAAATTATAAACATACTGTTGCTATTATCTCTAACACATTTACTCTGACCTACTAACACTAACAGTACAGCAGCCTGGACTGCATTTTGTTATTTATTTATTTATTTATTTAAAGAGAATGATTAATTAGTTTTTACCCGACATACTATATTAATTATTCTATTGTATTTTAAACACTATTATTTTTTTTTCTTTGTGTATGTCAAATTTATATATTTATTTATTTATTTATTTATTATTATTATTATTATTATTATTATTATGCCAGTCTTTTCATAATATGCACTACCAATTAGAATATATACTTGGTGGAGGGGGTACTAAATATTTAGTTTTAGTAATAATAATGATAATAATAATGTCTATAGAATTAGACGATCTACCACTTAAATGAGGAAAGATCAAATTCTGTAAAAAAAAACTAAATTTAAAAATGCACTACAGAATCGTCACGTGATCAGCCGTGTCTGGTCTCAGTTCCAGAGCGTTTGATGTAAGTTTCTCGTTGGCAGCGTTGCTTCCTCGGACACGGAGTTGAGCTCTGTGCCAGTACACAAGCAGGCTTGGCAGCTGCACGTCTTTCTTTGTCCCGTGGCATCAGAAGGTCAGTAAGGCGTAGTCTGGCCCTGACCTTTACCTGCGCCCTGCTCTCTCCCTTTCTTCTTCAGCGCTTTTTGGCAGCTGTTCCACATCTCTTCTTCCCTCTTCCTTGTCTCCTGTACTTAACGTTCACCGGGGCCAAAAGGAGCAGCTTTCTGGCACGACTGGCGCCTGCTTGGCCAACTTGCTCTGTTATCACGTTAAACCTGAACCTGAGGGTATTAGAAGTGTTCATCAGATTCTGAAGTCCATTTCTGGAGTCCAGGTGGCGCTTGAAGATGAAAGCTAACGGCTAGATGAGGCTCGATCTGTTGTGTGTGGACATCGCAGTGCGGTTGCTAGGTTGGAAGCGGCAAATTCTGGCCACTGCTTGACGCTGCCGGGTTATTAGTGGTCATCGGATTGACCTCCCTTAGGATCCAGAATGCACAAGCTGCAACCTGAGTGTGGTCAGCCGGGCTCCGTCCAAGCTGGTCCCACGTGTTTGTGGTCATCCGGGCTGGCTGCGGTCTATATTACCCTCGCTCTCCAAGCCACTGTGTGAGAGTGTTCAATTGAGGATGTGTGTGTGTGTGTGTGTGTGTGTGTATAAGGTGTATTGTTGACCTGCACTGGCAGAAATGATAGACCGAACTGTTCTCTTCCAGCAGGATCTAGATTTATTTCTGAAATAACTCATTTGTCTTGCTCGTCACTGTCATTCTTTTTATTTTATTTTAATTTTTTTCACGGTGTCCTATAATTCTGCTTTTCCTTTCATCCAGTCTCTTGTTACTAGAGCACTCGGGGAAGACAAGAATGAAAGTCTTTGTGTTCAGTTTCTCCATGCGCCAGAGTTTGTTAACTAAAGTTTCATGTTCAACTTGTTCAACTCTTAATTTTTAACTATCTATTTTTCATGAATCCGTTCTTAATAATTAGATCATCCTGTTACATCCTGTCTTGTTGATGCTCCGTATAGGGTTACGTTACAGACTCAGTTTACAAATCCCATGTGAACTGGAAGTGCGTACAGTAATATCATGTATAAGACGGGTAATGTCTTTTTTTTTTTTTTTTTTTTTTGAGGGTAAATTTTTTTGGGGTTAAAGAAAATCCCTGTGATCAGAAACATCACAGTTCTGTGAAAAGGTTCTTCATTAATCAGCAAAACAACATAATGTGATTAGTGATGTGCTGATTTCCATGATTGTTTAAGTTCATTCGAATTAATGTTGCATCTCAAAAGATTTTAAACATTACATGTAAAGTGAAATATTGCTGCCCTGTTTTTGTTTTAATATCGATAATACAGCTCATGAAGATTTAAAAAAATCAAACTTATTTTTTTTGTATCTCAAAATATTAGAATATTTCCTAGGATCAAGCATAATGAATGTAATACAGAAAAGTCCAACTTCTGATAATTGTGTTCATTTATGCATTTCATACTTCTTTTTTTACAAATTACTGCATCAATTCAATTCAGTTCAATTCAAAAAACCATGGGGTAATTTAGGGCACGCAAAGTAGATAAAAAAAAAAATCTTAATAAAAAAAAAGTGTAAAAGCCAAATTGAATTAACATAAATATATATATATATATATACAAAAATACAACTGTTGGAATCATGATAAATGGATTTAGTCCGTTAGTGCAAAAAGCTTGTGTAGAAACATCTGTAGAAAATCTTTAAAAGTAAACATTTGGCTTAATAGCCAAAACAAAGTAGAGGAAGAAGAGAAAAGTAGAATACGGTGAAATGAATGGATGCATATATCCAAGACGATCAGACTGCGCCACTGCTCAGGTATTATTCCAGACCAGGTTGCTTTGATATCAGCCTTCAGCTCGTCTGTATTATCAGGTCAGGTGTTTCATCATCTTCCTCTTGATAATACTCCAACGATTCTCTATCTGGTTCAGATCAGACGAGTTGTCTGGCCAATCAAGCACAGTAACATCATGGTGGATGGTTTTGACTTTGCACAGCTGACCAACATTAGCAAAAGACATGACGTCCCAGATCATCTCCATCTTTACACAGAACTATAAGCAATTTGGATTCTGTGCTTCTCCACTCTTCCTTCAGTCTTTGGAACCGTGATTTCCTAATTAAATCCCAAATTTTCTTGAATCTAAAAAAGGCTCCAGTTCTTTCTCTCCTTAGCCCAGGTTAGACGCTTCTAATGTTGTCTTTGGTGCACGAGTGGCTTGACACTAGGAGCGCAACAGTTGTGGCCCATTTCCTGAAGATGTCTGAAGGTGGTGGCTCTTGATGCACTGGCTTCATCCTCAGTCCACTCCTTGTGATCATCAAACTGCTCGACCTTCCTGAAGATTTAGAAAATATAATTTTACAGTTTGTACATTACATAACTGAAAAAATAATATTTATGGAATATTTAATAACCATAAATTACATTTCTGCATGTATTTAAAGCAGCAAGTGGTCAGGCTGTACAAATACAAACTCAACTGCATTATAAGCCTTAAAATGGTTTGATTTTTATTTGTTCTCTATTGTTAAATTCTAGGGTGCAGTCATATTTTCCCGATGCTGTTGTTGGTGTGTCTTTGTTAGCTGTGTGTGTGTGTGTGTGTGTGAGAGACTGTGTGTGTCTAACCACTGGTAATTGGCAGGTGACCTGCAGCAGGACCTGTGAAGGGAACCCATGGAGCAGGACAATGAGTCCTTCCCTGAGGGTCAGACCCCTAAGCACCCATCCCTCACACACACAAACACACACTGATGTCCAGACAACAGATGATTCTCGTGATATATTCATCAAGCTGTCAGAGCGGAGAGACGCCGTCTCCGTTACGGCGGTCGTCTCGTACATCGATCCACTGAGCGGAACCATCGCTGGTTATAGCATTCGTCTTTAGTCTCATGTGTGTGTGTATGTGTTTGTGTGTGTATGTGTTGTGTGTGTATGTGTGAGTGTGAAGTTGTCTTGACATGGTCTGAACTGACCGCCATGTCAGTGGAGACTTCATTACGGCAGTCTGTGGCATACACCGTCCATGTCCGGACAAGACTTCTCTAATGAGCTTCATCACACCACTACTAACATCCACATGCAAACATGTACACACACACACACACACCGTAACAACAAAGAGCTCAGGAGAGCGAGTGGCCATTATCAGCCTTATCACTGTGAACGGCCTAAAAATACCCAGCAGCCCCAGGGTGAGGTTAGACTTACTCCCGCTTGCTTTGCTCGATTTATTTATTTTTCTGAAGTGAAAGATATTCATAGGTAACGAGTTCGTGAAGAGTAGTAGTTACACACAGTACTGTGCAAAAGTCTTAGGCACCATATTATATGCTGTACCAACTTTGTTATATATGTTTATCATGTCTGCATAATTATGTACAAAATTTTTCAGTATTTCCATATATAACTTATAATATATAACATTACAGGAGAATAAATGCATGGCTGTAAAGAAAAAAAAAACATATAGTACAAGATGGAACAGTTTTCAGAAAACCTAATGTACGCTCCTGGGATTTGCATAAAAATATAAAGGAGCAAGTGTGACAAAGTTACCAGAAGAACTCGTAGGAGCGTACATTGGGTTTTTTGTTTCCATCTGAAAACTGGTCTTGTACTATATATATTTTTTTCTTTACAGCTATGTATATATTGTCCTGTAATGTAATTTATTTATTAATTTTTAAGTTATATATGGAAATACTTGAATGATCTTGTACATAATTATGCAGAAATGGCACAATGGCTCATTTTTCTAACATCAATTTTTATTTAATCTTCTACATCTAGATCCAGAAAACACAACCCTTATCCTCAACTTATTAATAAAGTGCAGCAAATTTAAAACATCTTTTTCCCCCCTGTACTACAGACTCTTATATTTTTTATGTTGTAAACCTTACTTAGTGCACAGCCACGGAAAATGGCGAGTGGGTTTATTATTAATTATCTAGTAAGATGAGAATCTCCATGCAGACGTTTTAGAAGAACCAAGATGATGTTTATGACTCCAAGCTTCAGAATCTTGAAGGGCTGAAATGAGATTTTGGAACAAGACTAAAAATACTCAAGCAGGAGCTATTAACTACAGGTGGTTATGGTGTGTCTCTGGTTGGTCATTTTACGTCTGTGTGTGAAATTAGATAGTTGTATGCATGGATTTTGCTAATGCTGGAGCGGAGAAAGATCCTAGAAAGATATACAAGCTTTCTATTGGAACAAACTTTTTTATTTAATCACAAGAGCTGCAATTTTGGACTAGCTCAGACCCAGACGTCTAGTTATTCCAATTTGGCTCTTTTACAAAGTCGCTCGAACACTTTTACACTACTTTTGCCCATTTTTCTAGCTTCTAGTACATGAACTTCAGGGACAATAAGGTTCACCTGCTGCATAATGTATCCCACCCACTTCCAGGTGCTGCTGCAAAACGGTAATCAATGATGTACAGTAAGTAGCCACGTTTTGGCTCCAGAACTGATTTGTTTAATTTTTTTTTTTTTCATTTGTTTCTGTTTGTGGTAGTAAAATTTTCCTTTATAATTCTACAGGTGACAAAAGTTTGTTTAGAATTGGAATTAGAAAATAAATTTTTATTAAATTGTGCTACTTATAAAATTGCAGTAGGAGTTGAAGCAGCACCTCGGTATCGTGATGATATCGTATCGTTCCTTGTGATTCCCATCGGGTGTGTGTGTGTGTGTTTTGATATTCAAATTTGGATATTTGTTTGTTTTTCCTTCATATACTTTCAATATAGGTCACACTGAAATTTCTTGCGAATTCTGTATTATTTGTATTATATCTTATAACCTTTAAAAATATATTTTTTAATATAATGCAAGGATGCTGATTACCATCTGTATGATTTCTGGAAACCATTTAAAACTCTTAAATATTCTGTGATAATCTTTCATCATGGAATTCTGTGCATTTAGATCCTATTTTGTGTGTGTGTGTGTGTGTGTGTGTGTGTGTGTGTGTGTGTGTGTGTGTGTTCATGCTGAAATTTGTGTTGTTAAGAACACTTTTAAAAGTTAGCAGAAGAATCGAGGAAGTCGAGTATCGTGTGATATGTGCGGTATGTCGATTAGCGTGACTGTACATCCACAGCTTTCATGTCCACGTCCCTGTAGAGTGCTCAGGGACCTTCAAAAGATCAATAACTACAATCGCGAGCCCTCGGGGTAGTGCGCCTGTGTGTGTGTGTGTGTGTGTGTGTGTGTGTTCTGTCCCCAAGCAGCCCCAGAGGGACGACGCACAGCTCGAGGCTTCAGAGTTATTGATTAGACAAAGAGAGAGGTTTTAAAGCAACTCCCGCTGCTGACTACATGCCTGTTATCGACAACTGTGGGAATCTCTCTCAGTTGTACTTGGCTGTCTCGTGGCATCCTGTCCCAGCATGCTTTACCACGTCCTTTCGTCCTCATTCAGAATTTCACTAACACACTTTGTTTGGCTCTTCTAGTGCATTGCTGATACTTTTTTTCTTTTTCTTTTTAGCCAACTTTATGATTTGTCCTTTGGATAGTATTTTTGGAGAGTGCTGATTGTGTGGGAATTTGTTTCCCCACACTTTTATTTAAGTAGTCTTAATAGATTTAAGAGATTTTTTTTTTTTTTCAAAAATTTTTTTTTTTTTAACAAATTTGTCTTTTTAAAGTTGTACATAATTAATTATTAATAATTAATTAAGCTATTCATTAATATTTAATGAAGTAGTAGTATCAATAACACAATGTCGGATGAATAACTGTACTAGAGATTAGTTGAGTAAAATATATGCCTTTAAATTTGGAGGTTAAAATGTGAGCGCAAACACATCAGTGTCAAACAAGAATAATGCTTTATTTATTATTTATTTAATAAATAGTTTAAAAATCCTTTCATGGTTGTCAAACATATCTGTATGTATGTGAGCAATACATTTATACACTGAACCTGTATTTATCTATTTTATAATCTATTTTTTGTTTTACGTTTTTGTTTTTAAGACCCACTCATAAGCTCACAGCCAGAGAGCGGGTGGCCAGCCTGATCCGCTCCGAGTACAACAGCGGGATAGACGGAGAGTCAAAGTCCAAAAAGAAGAGGAAGAAGCGAAAAGCTAGCACAGATGATGAGCCGACAGAAGGGTGACAGATTTTTTTATTTCTTTAAAACACAAGAAAAGTGGCTTAAAAAAAAATCACAGACTTGTGTGCAGAGCTTTGGAGGTACAGGTGTTTAGCTTCCCCGCTGTACATTTTGTGGCATGGTAAAGCTCCATGAAACTCATCATCATCATCCTCATCATCCTCATGGCCACCACCAAGAATCCTGCTGGAAGAGGGGCTGCGTGGAGCTTCGCTTTAAGGAAGCCGTGTTTGTTTATGTGGAAATACTTGGATTTATAAATGTGTCATGCCTTCTTTTTTATGCATCACTGGAGGCAATGGGGGGGGAAAAGGAAAATAAAACATTTTTAGTTTGTGCAGTGTCATTCTGTGATCATCTTTCGTTATGGACTTTGAAAATATGGCTGTGCAGAAACGATATTAAGAACGTGGGATTTCTAAATATGTAATGCTTTTTATGGATTACTGGAGGCATTGGAAAAATATGTAAAATAAAACAACTTTTAGTTTGTGCAGTTGTTCGTCTTTGATGTGTCATGTGATCACAGACAGGCAGTGCTTTCCATGATTTGCAGGCGAGCTATGAAATAAAATTAAGAAATACCAAAAAACATTTTCAAAAAACATATATTATAACATTATATTATATATAATAAATTAATAGCTATAACGTTTATGAACTCTCGTGTTTTCAGTTCCTGTACAGAATTACAGAGGTATATCAAAACAATGGAACCAAGTCTCAGTCAACTAATTTATAAACACCAAAAAAAGACTTTTAAGATTGTTTTATCATTAATAATAGTAATATAAAATATTTTTATATATATATATATATATATATATATATATATATATATATATATATATATATATATATACACAGTATATAGAGATAGATATGTTTTTGTTAGCTTTTTGCAGTGTATATACTCTGAAAGAGGTTGTGTGTGTGTGTGTGTGTGTGTGTGTGTGTTTGGCACGGTCTGGGTTTCGCTCACCAGCTGCTCCTGCCTTTACAGCGCGGTACCGCTCACCAGCTGTTTCCCAGAGGCTCTGATGCGACACACACACACACACACACACACACACTTTCTCACAGAGAGAGTCCGATCCGACGTCCTTACTAATTACTGCATCACCTTATTACTGTACCTGTTGTGTCATTTTAACATAAGCTCCTATTTAGTAGCGTGGCACTAGACTGCTGTCTGCGCGTGCACGCGTACTGCGTGCTTCTCGTGCTCGAGCACATTTGATGTTTTCGAGCCTTTGATGGGAAATAATGTTTACAAATGTTTTCAACAGTTTCGATAATAATCAGAAATAATAGGAGTATTGGATTTAATTAATCTACTCTGTGAGAGATTCTCGTTTCTACCTTCGAATAAACAGGTCTCACCAAGATAAATATATATATATATATATATATATATATATATATATATATATATATATATATATATTAATGGATTAATTAATTATTTAAATAAATATGAATTAGATGTTTTATTTTATGTTTAAAGTTTAATGATAAAAAATATTAACTAAGTAATAAAAAATAAACACACACATATAAACGTCAGTCAGAAACAACACGAGGTGTCCCGAGTATCATTTATCATATTATTTTATTTATATTTTTCAATTAAGAAAAAAAAAACTTTTGGCGTCATCAACAGAACAGTTTATAAACTACTGATATTCACGACACAGTGACAAACAATTTTCAAATTTTGTATACCATCAGAGGCATTTTCATTAGTCTTTATCTGCTAGCGCCGAAAAATAATTTAAAAGATGATGATAATAATAATAATAATAATAATAATTCTAGAATAGAAGAAATAATATGATGAGTAAAAATGTATAAATATGAATGAATGTGTGTTATGTTAAAGGATTGTCCTAAATTATTATTATTATTATTATTATTAGGCTGTTGTATTTCTATAGCTTGTTTATTATTATTATTATTATTGTTGTTGTTGTTGTTTGTTATTTGACTGACAGTTTCTTTTAACCCGACAGCTGAAATCTGAAATGTTTGGTTAGTCGGATCATCAGCTCTGCTATTAGAGCCGCATTTCTGTTCGCGGCTTCAGCAGCCAATCAGGAGGCTTCATTTCGCCTCTGCTGGAACTTTACACAAACTTTGCAGTCAAGTTTGTCTAGAGGATCAATTTAAGAAAACGCGTTTGGAGCTCTCCTCCTGCGCGTCCCGCATTACGCGTCACTGCGCGCTGTTGTCCAGCGGCTCAGTTTGTCCTTGCTTGAGTGTGTCCTGAGCTGGTCACCGCTGCGGTGTGGGTCTGGGTAAAGCGGCGGAGAGCGGGGACATGTGCGTGGACAGATGCGGGGACAGCTGGGGCTCAGCTCCACCCTGAAGCAGGACTCGGGGGACGAGCGGCCTCTGGAGAGCCGGGGGTGCCGCCGTGGCTCCTCGGTATAAGTACAGTCCGGCTGCAGGGTCCAGGCTGGACACCAGGCTCTGTGGGTAAAAATATGGCGATGGGAACATCCTCTGAAGAGCAGAGTAGTTTCCTGCTTCGGCAAGGAGCTCCAAACCAACTGCTGTTTGTCGCTTCCACTTTGTCCTAAATGATAAAAAAAAAAGATTAGCAATATCAATATTGGTGTATTTTTATTTACCTTTTAATAAGAGATAAGATAAACAATTGTTGTAAACCGTACTTTTTAAGACCTCACACTATAGATGTATATCTGTGTATGCATAGCACTTTGTTTAGCATGTGTAAACCCAGAGCCATTTTCTAATAAATAATTTACAATTCGAGCAATTGTGTAATTACAGCTTGGCGACTTAATTATTAATACGCACGCACTAATTTATTATTCATGGCCAAATATGTGCGAAGCTGAAGAGTTCAGTTTATACAAATTGTTATAGCAGGGGAAAAAGCAAAGAAAACCATGTTTTTGTATGTTTATTTATTTAAATTTTATTTATTATAAATGATCAGCCTTGATTTCTATCCGACAATTACTCTTTCGCGCCGACAATTTATGTCCAAGCCGCGCGCTTGTTTAGACGGAGGCTATTTATTCTAAGCAAATCGGACTGTTTGTCTGTGTGTCTCTCACCTGCGGTTCTGGTACCAGGTCTTGACCTGCGTGTCGGTGAGGTTCAGAGAGGCCGCGAGCTCCATGCGGTCCTGCACGCTCAGGTACTTCTGGCGCTCAAAGCTGCGCTCTAACTGCGCGAGCTGGTGGTCGGTGAAGGCCGTGCGTGCTTTGCGGGGTTTCTTCAGGCGTGAGGACGGACTCTCTCTGCTGCTGGAGATTTCCCGTTCCGGCTCGTCTTTAGCTGGGAGAGAAAAAAAGAAAATAAATGACAAATCTAGATTACAGAATTTTTTTTTTCGTCTGATTTAAAAAAAAATAAGTTTTTCAAACCGCAATCAGTTTTTCTAGTCCGAATGTTTGTTTGTATTTTCCCTTTATTGTTACTTTGTGATAACTAAATTATTTTGACACATCGAGTAAAAAGTAGTAAAAGTTTGAGTCGGATTTGGACAAGCAACCAATAATCCACTTAATTGTGTCTCAGGGGGGTGAGGATCTCAAAAATCTACAGTGAAGATCTCTGACTTACTAATCTGATTAGTAGCCGGACCAACTGTAGTCAGACACACACACACACACACACACACACACACACACACACACATATATATATATATATATATATATATATATATATATATATATATATATAAATAACTAGATTATTTTGATACTAATTATATATATATATATATATATATATATATATATATATATATATATATATCAAAATAGTTTTTATTCTCTTTTTTATCTTATACTTTTTATCTCGAAAAAATAGCCTTCAAATTTTAAGATGTGAGTCTTAATAAACCATTAAAATCTTCTAAAAAGTGTTTCTAATTACACGAACTGAATAGATAGATAGATAGATACCATTAAAAAATACCATTTAAAAGCGCTTGTATTTATTTATAATAAATAAATAAATAAATAAATACATTATACATAACTAACTTGTCAACTCATCTATCCAGGCAATAATTTCTCCTTCAATGGATTAGATAAATAAATAGATAGATAGAAAGATACTTTATTTATCCAGAAGGAAATTCCAGTTCAGGATTAGGATGTAAAAGACATACATGTCAAATATACTAAGATTTATATATACATGTGTGTAAATTATATAAAATACTCGTTTGAAGTTTAATATTAAAATCAAATATGTTCTGTTTTTATGCACCAGGATGCATTTTAATGATTATGAGAAAACATGGAAAGATCATGTTGGAGTAATAATTTGCAGTTGTAATAATTTGTCTGTATTTCTTTTTCTATAGTTCGTGTTTCCCTTTTATATTATTTTTTATAAATGTATCTATTATAAATGCATTTCTGATATAGAATGCACAAAAACAAATATAATTCCTTGTTGCTTTTAGGACTAATAAACAAAACCTACCTATAAAATATTTCACATAGTTTTCACAGTTGATGTTGAATAAAAGAAGGTAAAATTAATAGAAATGACATGCGCACAGCATTCATGTTTTTTTTTTTTTTTTGCTGAAACAGTCTGTATTGAAGAGTTTTAAATGTGTCTCTTACCCCGGTATTCGCTATCGGATGACGAGTTGCTGTGCAGTCTGTCGGTGTAGTCCTCGGTCTCCCGCGCTGTCTCTCCGCCGTTGGTGTATGGAGCGCACGTGGCGAGCGGCCTGCAGTCCGCGAGAATGTCTCGGATTAAAAAAGAGGAGGTCACTGTCCTCGGTTGGGACATCACTAAAGGAGACCCGGGGTCAGACTCTCGCCTGGGGGACGGTGGAGATGAGCAGTCACTGTCCAGCTCTGAGCGCGGGCTGGAGGCCGGAGACCGACAGTCTCCCGTTAAAGCGCGTGTGGTGGAGACGCGCGGACTCGCCGGTCGGTGCGAGAGCAAAGAGTCGATGCCAAAACTTGAGCCGTTTGTTGGCACTTCCATCGTACAATAAATACAGCGAGGAGAGAGAAATAAAACAGTGCTCTCACACGAGCATCAGGTGACGGGGGGGGAAAGTGTCCTGGTGGAGGACAGGTTTATCCTCGGCTGGACATTTGTTCTTGAGATAAATATTAGTTCCAAATAAATACGCGGCTTTCTTCTAAACTGTTCTAAATCCGGTAGTGCAAGCAAAGTCAGGCGCAGTTCCGCAAACCGAGCTGCGTGAGCCCGAACCGGAACAGCATGATGCTTTCAGCACCACGGACAGGTACCCAGGTCCCGCACCGGCGCACCTGACTCTGATAACCGAAACAAATCCCCGAAAGCGTGGAGACGTCAGGGCGAAAGTACCATGAAAGTCTTGTAGAGAAGGAAGTTCAAACTTGCGCGTGAACTAAACCAGCAGAACAGCGCGCAGGAAGAGACAGAGATCTCTCAGGACCTCCGATGACATCCGTTTTTTTTTTTTTAAAGAAATCATCCAATGGCAGGAGAGAAGGATGAGTTTAATGGTGTCCGTTACGCGCGTGGCTGGAGCGCAGCGTCCTGATTGGCTGTGGTGTTTTTTTTTTGGGGGGGGAGGGGGGGAGGATTGGATAGGAGTGGGTGTGGGGGAACTGATAATAAACATGATGAGGGAGGGGTGGTTTCCCCTGTAAGAGAAACACACACACACACACACACACAGGGTACGAAATCTTCAGATGGAGTAAAGGATGGAGTTCAAGCACAGTTTCAAGCCCCTACTACTAACTGTACCATTTCTACATTAAAGACCAAGTTTATCGTATTAAAAATATTCACTAATTATGAACTGAAAACTGTAAGCAGGTGCTTAAATAATTAAAAAAATAAATAAATAAATAATCTGATACCCTCGCCCATCAAGCAAAGTGTGAAAAGTAGAAGAAAATAAATAAAGACAAGAAAAAACATACTTTAATGAAATAACTTTATTAATTTCCTAATTCCGGACTGATCATCTGTGTAACATAATTACAATTATTACATAGAACAGTAGGCTAAGAAGTAAAAAAAAAAAAATAATACACCAACATTATCTATGCAATGATTTCATACAAAATTCCCAGGAATTTGAGTGATGTATAGGAAAAGGCCCTAACCTCAAATTGAGCAGCGTGACATGTTTGAGAAATGAACCATTTTAATAACTGAGGAAAAAAACTAAATAAAAAAAAATATCAACAAATAAAACCATGATTTATTGCATAAATGATGCACTAACAGCTGTGGCATTGACACTGAACCGAAATTTCCCATCACACTCATCATTATTGACGATATGAGCCGATATCACTAACACTGCCTCCATGTCCAGACTGTTAGACAAAAAAAAAAAAAAAAACTGTTTATCTGAAGGATAAACCGGGGGATTATACGGATAATAATCAGCCTGTCAGTCCACAGTGTAAGTTCCCTGTCCCAGCAGCCCTCGTCTGGCTACCGAGTCCATGAACTGTAAAGCCATGGCCTTCTTTCGTGCTTCAGGATCTCGAAAGGTGTCCAGAGCCGGTCCGATCTGCAGGAAGTGGAAAAGAAATAATCACATGCCATATAAATATAAACTCTGTGAAGCAGAGTGAGGTCCATGCAACATGCTACTGTCGGGTTGTCCTAGAGATGGTAGACTAAATTGGAGTGTCAGTAAAGATTTTTGTGTTTTTTAAAAAAAAGTCTCTCGGCTTGTCAGAGGATAACCAACTTTTTGCTGAGTAGATGTTGTGTATAGTACAAGCTGCTACTTTTATAACAGCAGACAGGTTCAGGGGAAGTCTTACGAGAAACTGTGGACTTTGTTCAATGTATGTGTGTGTGTATGTTTGATAGGTGAACTTGTGGCAGGTGGGACAACGCAATAACATGACAAGTGGTGGTTTGGGTGCTTCTTAATGAGAGACAAAACGCTACAAATTACACTCACCAATCAGATTAATAGGAACAGTGGTGCTCATTTGTGCAATAATTTGCTTAGCCAATCACGACACATGACCACAATGCATAAAATTAAACATCACAGTGACTTAACCACTTGTTACAACAGTGGTGAGAAAAAAAAGCATCTCACGTAACTGAACAAACCAGGCTAGCGACAACTAGACAGTTGAAGAACCGCTCACTATCGTACCGTGGTATGATAATTGTGTGATCTGGATGCCATTCAAGACTGGGATAGCTCTTTGTATAACTATTCAGGATGATAGAACCAAGTGATTAAAAGGTTCAAAATGTTCCTCATGAGCGTTTATTCCAGCAAAGCAGACTGAATACTGTCAGGGAATCTGTCAGCAAGAAAACTTGCTCACTGGTGTAACAGATTTAGCTGAGTTATCTTCTCAGACGTGGCAGACGTGACAGTCCGGAGCATATTATTCTTTTTTTCCCCTACACAACTAAAAGCTAGCTTATATTTGTAACACAACTGAAATGCTTGATAGATGCTTCAAACGCTGCAAACACTGCTTCACTAAGCTTTCTTATCAAATCCAAGTGAGCAGCTTGCTCAAAGGAGACACAAACGTCACTGCGTCGTTGCAATTTATTTATATAATTTCCTTGTTTGTTGTTTCTTTCTGCTTTATTTCGTGAGAAATCACTTTGTCTCTTTCTTTCTCTCAAACATTTTTGGCACTTCAGGGTTTTTTTCTTGTTTTTTTTTTGTGAATTACAGAGCAAGAACATGCGTTCCACTAAAGGCAGAACGAGAGAGAGGCATAAAGGATAACCGCAACACAAACAAACAGATGATGGAGGGGGAAGCAGAAAATAGGCGTTGCGCACAGGAGATGCAACCGTCGAACCCCGAGCCATCGGGAGCACGAGCTGACAGGCCATAATGAGCGGAGGTAAATCTTTTATAAGGTTAACGTTCCCTCCTCACCGTCAGCTGTCATACAAGGCAGAATTTAGCGCAGTGAAAACAAGATGCAAGATAGACCCCCCCTCCCCACCGTTCCACCCTACCCCACCGCACACCCTCAATCCCCAACACGCTCATTAGAGCCGACTGAAGCTGGACGACAGGATGGGGAGACCGCGTGCACCCAGCCACGGGATGTGTGGGTAAATTTCAGAGAAGATGCATACAGACAGGATGGGATGAAGGTGAAATGAAAGCAAGGAGAATAGAGGTGCAGGGTGGCAGACAAGAGATAGTGCATGCATGCATATGTATGCGGGGGGAGAAAAAAAAAGTGTGTATGTTTTGTAAGCAAGTGTATGCAGGAGCTGGGTAGCTCAGCAGGAGTCTGATTCCCTCATAATTGGAAGCACTGGGTATTGTCAATGGAGGATTTTCGAGCTTCACCGGCAGCCAGAGCTGTCAGGATGATCGGCCGCACGACAGCGCAAAAGACCAGTGGAAGAAGAACACTTTTGATTTAATTGGTGGCTTGAGCTGGGCCGGAGATGGGTAGAGCTGGACTACTACACTGGGTGTGTGTGTATGTGTGTGTATGTGTGTGTACGTTTGTCGTGACGGGATGTGGGACGAAATCATTACTTTCAATCCTGATATTCCTCCCATACATCCTCTGAATCCCAGCACATGGGAAATACACACACAAGGGCAATAAAGTCATTATACATTTATCCTGGGTTTGTATCATTCAAATACTGGCTTATATATATATATATATATATATATATATATATATATATATATATATATATATATATATATGCCTGGCTGAAAAAAGTCACACTTCAAGATTTCATTGACCGCCTTTAACTTTGAAAACACACTTTTGCAATTTTGGACGTCCTGGAATATACCCGTTCCATCACGGAAGAAAAACTCCATAGATGTGATAATCTGGTCATTCAGTACATTCAGGTCGTCAGCTGACTTCATTTTATTGCCACATAAATTTGCTGAGTCTAAACTTGACCAACTGTAGCAACCCCAGATCATAACCCTGCCTCCAGAGGTTTGTACAGTGGACACTATGCATGATGGGTGCATCACTTCATGCGCTTCATTTTTTACCCTGACACGTCCATCACTTTGGAATAGGCTCAAACTAAACTCATCAGATGACATCACTTTTTCCCCATTGTTCCAAAGCCCAATCTTTATGCTCTATAGCAATGTGAAAATTAGTCTCATTAACAAGAGTGGTTTTCTTATGGACACACAGCTGTTCAGTCCCAATCCTGTGAGTTCTTATCACATTGTGATAAGAGTGCTGAGTGCTGAGTCTTACCTGCTCGAAGCGGGGCAGTTTCCACATGGACGGTGGCTTCTCCAGTGGGCGGCTCTTGCGGAGGAGGGTGGTACGGGTGTCCTGGATCCTTGCAAGCCGAACCTGTATGAAAGAAACAACGTAGATAATCTGATAAATCTGATCATCTTCACAAAGAGAAGGCTAGGGAATATAAATGATAAATAAATAAATGATAGCTCACTGCATTACATCATGACAGAGTTGTAAGATCCTTTGCTTTGGCAAACGCATGTTCCTGTTATTTGTTGACCTTTTATAGATATTTACCCAGGTCAATTTTACAGATTTTACTATTCTGATATTAATGTTTTTTTAAATGTCTCTTATGCATATGTGCAGTCATGTTCAAAAAAGTAATATCCCTTTTAAATTCTATAGGTGTTTTATTTTTGTTTAAAAACTTAATAAAAATAACCTGATCCTAACAGGTTTAAGTATCAGATTTTAGTATACAATCTCAAATGAACAATATATAGCTTCTTTCACTGAGTCATTATTTATTTAATAAAAATGCCAGGAAAAGGATAAAACACATGGGCAATATTAAGTACCTAATTAACTTGAAGTAATCATTTCCTGTGTGACTTTATCAGTCTCTCACATCATTGAGGAGCAATTTTGGCCCATTATTTTTTACAACATACTTACTTTATTTCATTGAGGCTTTTGGGCATTCGCTTATGCACAGTTTTGTTAAGGTCTCACCACAGCCTTTCAGTTGGGTTAAGAACTGGACTTTAACTAGTTTTATCCAAAAACATACTTCAGTCTTCTTCTAATTGTGCAGTCACATTTCACATCCGCAGTGAGGCCTGTAGGGTCTGAAACTCTTGGGTTTTTGTATTTATTTGAGGAATGCACGGTCTGACATTGGGATAAATGTGCTGGAACGTCCACTACTGGGAAGACTGACAACTGTCTTTGCTTTTGCTTTTTTTCACTTTTTTTTTTTCAATCTTTCCCACTGTAGAGCATTGTTTAAAAATGTTTTTATGACACTTTCCAGATTAATGTGTAGAAACAATTCCTTCTCTAAAACCATTGCTTTTGTCTTTTCCTCTTGGCATTGTGTTAACACAGACCTAAATGCTCCAGACTAGCAAACTGCCAAAACTTTAGCTATTTTAGAGGTCCGCAAACTTGCTGATGATCAAATAATCAAGACCTGATGGTAAACATCCTATCATCCATAAACATGGCTGTATTTGTAAAGCTCTTTTATCAGCCTCAGTGTATAAAAGTAGTTATGTAAATAGGTACGTAAACATCATAAGATTACCTTCATATTCTGTTGTTCCAGTAGCACCCTGTCTTTTGCCTGCTGCTCCTCCACCCACCTATCGCCATACTTGTACTCCAACAGCGCTGAGATCGGAGTGTTAGGCCTGCTGAGGATAAAAAAAAAAAAAAGCTTTCAGTTGATAAGTACCATCCGTTCAACCCCCCCTTTTATTCCTTATGCTCATCTTCCCGTTACTCAACATTTTACGCCACGCCACAGCTGAGTAATTAGGGCCTGCGGTATATCTTAATTATGATCTCTGGTAAGATGCAGATCTGGGCTCCACCCCCTGCTGTTCATTTTATTGCATCATTAGTACACACCACATGTCTCAGTGAGCGCTAGATAAACATCCTGATGACTTTGGACGGAGACGGCGAAGAGAGCTGACAGCCATAGTTTCATCCAAAGATGGGAAAATACTGCCAAACGCTGGCTAAGAACTGTGCGTTTAGTTTCATGCTACCTTTTTGTTACTCTCAACTCTTTAGTGGTTAATGTTGTGAACAGGTGGGACCCTAGGAAACAGCTTTAATACCGAGATGAAGGCTTCTTTAACTACATGTGTCTATATATGATGTGAATATATTAGTAATGCATGCAGGGGTCATGAAAGGAAAACAGGTTTGAGATAAACAAAAGCTAGTCTAGAAAATATTTATGGGCTATATTTAAGAAATAAAAGTTCCTGGGACATACTGTTAAAGAAAAATAAAATCAGCAACAAGATGATTGAATCATTTTAAATTTATGAGAGAGTTAGAGATGTTATTTCAGGTGATCTCTTACAATTTTTTAAATATATTAAATCAGCTTATAATTAGTCATAGATTAGATTAGTTCATATGTATAAAAGTCACTATTTAAGCTATAACAAACTTTCTGACCAATTAACAGCAACTATTACACAAAAACATAAAGCGATTTTAATAATATTTACATTATTTAATATCCAATAATGCAACAATGTTCAGGCAAAACAGCAGTCAGAATATTTAGTTGGAATATATATTTTATTTGTATACAGTAATTTAGCTTTACAGTATGTATACTGAGTCCCTTAAGGTACTGTACATATGAAGAAAATAAATACTGGATATGAATGAGACACATAACAGAATAAAGGAATACATAGAAGGATGAAGAAAATCCTAGAGCTAGGTTAGCGTATATCCAGGTCAATACAAATAGGGTCATTGTTATACTGTACAAGTGCAGTTTGCTTTTGTTTATTTCTTTGTAAATTAAATTACAAAAACATATTACAAAACTGTAAGAAATCCCACCCCCTTTGTTATGATTTTCTTCTACATTTTTGCTTTTTAGGAGAATGTTTTTTTTCTTTGATGTATTTTTTTCATTACATTCAGTAATGACCCGTATGTTCTGACACCTTTTTATCAGAACCATCATTACCCTTTTCAGCAATTACAGCTACAGTAGTTCTTCTGTTAAATCAGACTTCACAGCCAGCCTTCTTCACTCTCCACGTGGATCGGTACACCTTGGCCACCCATGACCCTGTCACCGGTTTACTGGGCTTCTTTCCTTCCTTGGATCACTTTTGGTATGTCCTGTCCACCTCAAACTAGCGACATCCCACAAGAGCTGCAGTTTTGGAGTTGCTCTGACCCAGTCGTCACCCACCAGTTTACTGGTACATATATATGAAGGTGAGTCAAAAATCATCCGCACTCCAGTTATATTAAAACTTCTGTTGGCTGCACTCTTATCAGTGCTCGTCATTCAAGGCTACTGTCTACCCAGTCACTGCTGTGCAGGTGTGAACATGTTACATCAGTTCATTTGTAACATTGAGCAAAAATCGACACCCCACTTTTAATTTGAAGAGAAGAAAGAAGAGGAGCCAGTATTAGGACTTGATCAAGAATAAGGTTCAACAATTAACAGTGATCGTTACACTGAGATGCTTAGTGAAGAGCTGAAGCCTAAACTTTGGATTAAAGATAGATTAAACATCATTTAGGCATTTGGCAGATGCGCTTATCCAGAAGGGCCATCAGTCAAACACAGTTGGAAGGGGTCTGTGTACGCAGAGGACTGCTATCCGAGGAGGGCTTGGTGATCTTGCCTGACAATGCAAAAACTTAATTTTAAGGTGTTAAAGCATCCTCCCTAAAGTCCCGATCTTGCTTGATCGAACTTTCATCTGTTTGGTCCCCTGAAAGCGGCCCTACGAGGACAAAGATTCACTTCTGATAAAGAAGTGAAGACAGCAGCATTCTCATTTAGGCTTGCAACTGGCAACCTAAAATATTTTTAATGACGAAATATGATTTTTTTTTTAAACAAACAGACAAAGCGTATTGAAATGCAAATAAATTATGATGGAAAATTATGTTTCTATAAAAGGTCATAAAAAATTAATTAGTTTTTGACTCACCCTCATAAGTGATAATGTTAATGTGTTATATATTATAAGTATTGTAATGTTATTGTTTATGTTGTGTTGATGTAGGTTGATCTTAGAAATATATTATTTAAAAAATTCAGCAAGTGATATTGGAGCTGATTAATGTTAATGAAGCAAAGCAACGATGATATCTACGATGTACTTAAAAGAATATCATCATAATTCTGATTTTGTTTTACAGCCTTATATTGCCAAGTCCTAGTTTTTTTTTATATTTAAACGGTTTAAAGGGCAACATCCAGTGGTGAGCTGAATTCTACAATAAGCATGTCAGTAACTTTTTACTTTCCCCAGTGTGTGTATATGTGCGTGTGTGTGCGCGCATGTTTCTGCATTATACATGTGAATATACAGCATGCATAGTGTGTATTGTGCATTATACATGTAGAGCATGCGAGTAAATATGGCTGGAGTGACACTCTGCTAGCATCACAGCGCTGCCTCATTAGGGCTGACCTTGGCATTGGCGAGTAGCATTTGATGGATAGAGAACAGGACCAAACAAGTCCCCGAGGAGCCATGATCTTATCTTTTATTGCTCCGTCCCTTCCTCCAGACTGAACAGACACACACCGGCGGCTCTTACACCCCATGTATCAAACGTGGAAAACAATCTGACACAGAGTAATGTGTGTGTATGTGTGTGTGTTTGAGAGTGAGAGTGAGGGAGAGAGAGACTGAGTTCATGTGCATTATTATTTTGAATAATTCAGCTCCACTGCAACACCTATGTGTTACAGGAGTGAAAAAAAGAAGTAAGAGTAGATTTATAGAGACAGGGAGCTCAAGGCAGCGTTCGTTCTGCTACTGTAGTTGCTGTGATAACCCAACTACAACCCTCGTAGCACACATTCACAGGTATCTGTCTTCCTCTGTATGTTTTCCTTTTTTTTTTTTTTTTTGGATTTTCCTCTTTTCTAAAACACACCTGTCCCCCAAACCGCTTCTCTCTTTCAGTCTCCTGACCAAGAAAGCCTTATGAACGCAATAAGAACACCTGATAATATGCATGGCGAAGCAGTTTCTAAGATAACCATCTGACCTCTGATGCTATGAGCATGAAAACACTATGTATATATAAAAAGAAAAAAAAAAACAAGCAGTATATTAGAGTATAGTCATGTGTTTATGGTGCTCTTATGGGTTGTATATTTCTGTTTTGGCCTAATGTTTTTAGGACATGTCTCTATTGACCACTGATGAACCATTTTTACCAAACAACAGTCGTTGGCTTTTACCATCTGCGATTACTAAAATGTAATCTAGTGTTAGGGTGGTGTGTACGTTTGTCCACTAAATAGTGTTACTACTTTGCAAAAACCACCATGTAAAGTCTCTATACCAATAAACTTGTATGCATTAATGAAGAAATAAGAAGGAATAACTTTACTTCCTTTTTTGGATTTTTTCCAAAAACTTTAGTTGTGTCCAGTTCCTCCCCGTCACTTCCACATTAAGGCTACTACTACCACTCACTCGGTACCAAGAGACACCAGCCGGCCGCATCTTTTCGAAATGCTCGCTCTCGGAGGACAGCGCTATCCGCTTCTTCCGCTTGTTTGGCTGTAGAGACGTAATTAAAGTGGGAGCACGAAGTACCTCTCATCCCTCCCCTCTGAAAGAGCTCGGCCATCAGCTCCCTCTAGGTTGCAAGAGGTTACAGCATCACCTTGAAATCGAACTCGCAATCTCTGGATGATAGGGTGAGTGCTTTACCACTGCGACACTTCTTAACACAGTAGGAATGTGCGTTATGTGATTCCTGACGTTTGCCTGATTTCTGCATGATTTCAGGTCCCAAATTAAATTATTAGGCAAAATCAAACAAGATTACACAATTGGAACTAACCGTTGTATAATTCACAATCTACCAAATCGAACACCACACTTACTGGGTAGGACGGCCAAATGTGATGTCCTGGGGTATTCGTACCGCAGGAGACTTGAAGCTTTTGCGAGCGACTGGGCGTCTGATGTCATGAGTGGCGCGGTAGTGCTGCAGCTCTTTGACCGTGACCAGGCCGGACTTTACACCTTCACGATTCAGCGCCACAAAGTCCTGCTCTGCCTTCCTGTATTGCGCAGATCTGGAGAGGGACAGCGAAGGAGTGTGCCAGTGGGAGAGGGCTGAGAGCAAAGAGACACGAGCCAGAGATGACAGATAAATAATGTTAGAAGTACTCCCAGTTTGGAGGCACTAACTATCTAAAAAGAAATCTCTAATTCTTGAATAGGTGGAGATAATGAAAATTAGAATGATTTTTTTTTACCCCTCAACAAGCCCATCTAAATTTCCACCCATGTCCACAATGCTCTGCCCCCCAAAATTATACTGGTTCATGAACTCACTCAAATATTCAGCTTTCAACATTTCAACTCTGTACACATGCAACATCTCGTAATGATTTGTGTCAAATCAGGCCGTAATAAGCATGTAAAGTGGTATTTTACGGTAAGTCTATAAAAAAAGACAAATCCACATTTAAACAAACATTCTGGACATGCATTATTTCTCCAGCTACATAATAATAATAATAATAATAATAATATTTTTTACATAATTATAATTCTCATAATATTTGTCCTAGTAAGAAATGAAATATGTTGTCTACTGCACCTTTACGGTTAGTGTTTATTAGCCTACATGATACCTACTGTACATAAACCCTTTATGGCCACTGACAAACTATAAAGTCTTTTTCAACTCCCACCTCCCATAAATCTGTAGTTACTGTATGTGGCTTGGCTACTGGTAAATCCAGGGTATATTCCCAGTGCTTCATATAAAGTCTTAGGATCCGTTAATAAAACACTATAAGCTGTAACTTATTATTTCTAGACGTTTTTTGTATTACTCCTAAATGACTATGAAAAATTGCGTGACAACAACCTGGGTTGTATCCAGACCTAAACCCAGTAGAAACCTATTGGACAATGGTGAAGATGGCAGTAGCAGTCAAGAAACCGTCTTCTGCACATGATCTTCAGGAAGAAATCAAGCAGACATGGATTGAGCGAGTGACGTAGTAGCACTGTAGACGTCTTTTTGACCCTAAACCCAGCCGGATCTGGCAGGCTTTGAGGAATAATGGACTCCATATTAATATTAACACTTCATAGAGTACTTAATACCAATTGTTGTATAGCAATTCACTGCTTAAAATAACAAATTCTTATTATCTTGATGACAATATTTAAAAAAATGTAAGAATGTCATTAAAACTGTAATTTTAACTTAATTTTCTTTGCCACTACTGTGTATACTGTACGGTTGGATATATTGTTGTTTGGTATTGCATTGTTTGGAAAAGCAACATGTAAATTTGCTCAGGATTTACTTTATCACTTACCCTCTGCCACTCCACCATCTTGGAAGGTTGTCACGGCGCCATAAACAAAATCTGGTCCTGGAAAGGACAGTCCTCTTGATTTGGCCTTCCCAAGTTTAGGCTATACAGTAGATAAAAAGAAGAATTTATACAGTATATCGACTTGTAATCCTTTGTGTGTACTGGACTACTGAAAGGTTACAAAGTAGTGGCAAAGCGACAAAAATCACATCACATGTATTAAGTATTTATTTGATACTTGACTCACTACCACTCAAAGATTTGGGATTACTTTCTAACTCCATGGTCGTTCCTTAGTTTTATTTCTTTCTACATTGTAAAACAATTCTGAAGGTGCCCAAAATATAAATGATCTCCTTTGAACAGATGATATTTAGATGTTTCTGCTACTTATGCTCCGTAAAACCTTCATAACAGCTGATTTCTGAGTCTGGTGACTTTAAATGAACTTCTCTATTTGCAGCAACTTCTCTCTTGCTTTCCTGAGAAGGTCTTCATGTGAGACAGTTTCATCATGGTGCTGGAGGGTTTCATAATTACCTAATACCATATGTGTTATTTCATACCTTTTAAATCCCCAGTATTGTGTAGAATGTAGAAAATAAATCACTAAACAAAAACAAAGAAATTTGCAAGGGATCCCAATACCACAGGACCTAAACAGATCTATTGTTTGCAAGTTGCACTTTTGAATCGTAGAGATGCGACAGCAGCCTGGAGAAATCAATCATAAGTGCTCGTTAATAGCCTCTCTCTCTCTCCTTAATCAATCAAAGTAAGCAAACAAAATTAATCAAAGCCAATCATGGGCATCTATGAGCTCACGTAAGCGAAAGAGGGCAGATAGTTCTCACCTTCTAGTGTTATTGTATGCTGCCCTACGACATGATGAGCATCTGATGTTTAAAAAAATGAAATCGGCTATACTTTGATATTGATATTATACTGTTGTACTCAACCCACCGCCCCGCCCCCCACATGAAAGCCGTATATCAGTTTACCTGTATTTTATTTTTATTCTGAACTTTAATAATAGATCCTCAGTCACGAACATGTGCAGAGCGCAGATTAAAATTCTCAACCAGTCGTAGTCCACTTACTTCACATAACTTAGGACTTAGAACACAAGACTCATAACTATGAAGTATAAAGCAGGAGAAAGGAATGGCATGAGGCTGTCATTGAGGATCTACAGGAGCTGATAGCTTGGCTTGTTGTTCTGTTGATATTCAAAGTGAAAACAGCTCAAGGCATTGTTTTAAGAGTGACGTACTATAGAATAGATTTCAAAAGTGCAGCCAGGATGATAAGTGAATTCCTGGTGAGGGAGCACAGAGAAACTGATGTTACCTGAGCGGTGTGGTAAAAGAACACATCTGCTTTAGCATGCGAGGATGTCCATCATGTTTCAGAGTTGGAAATTTGTGTGCACTTTTGTGGAAGCAACGTAAACATGTAAGAGGGTTTGTCATAAGTCACAGAAAGAAAAAAAACTGTTTTAAAAATCCTTAAGGAATGTTAATTATCCTGAAAACTATCTATGTGTGAAACCGGATTAGATATTATCAGACCCACCGCATGCAAGTACGATTCCCAATCCTTGATTTTGAGAATAACCCTGCCATGGGTCATATAGAAATAATGGTGACCACCGGATAGCAACTTAAAGCTGTAGGATCTCCCGCGGAGCCCGACTTGTCTGAAACCTTTGGTTAACATCTTCGCCGATAAAATCTTTCTTCCATCCTAAAAGGGCCAATCTTGTGGGTCCTCGCCACTGTGCTGTGCTCAGCCATCCTTTTAATCCTCTCAGCAATTTCAATCTGCAGATTGTTTTTGAAGGGATCATTTAGAGATGCTTGAAGGAACGTGTTGACTGCTGGCGCAAAACGGCTAATCGGACCCCTCCGAACGTTATTGTCCCCCTTTCAGGACTAATAAAGGCCTTGAAAGAGAAGGGGACAACAAAAAAGGCAAATCAGGAGGGGGGATTATGTTAAGCAAAAGCTCCTTTTATATTCTCATTTACTGGTGATCTGTCCCTTTATTGTGTTTTGATTAACCAGGCATGGACCTCCTGAAAAAGAAGGGAAAATAGAACTGCTCCACAAGTGGGGTCAGTGGGAGCATATTATTCACACAGTCTTAAAGGGACAGAGAATAGGGCACATAATCATCCCTTAGTGAAGACACCCCTTCTGTCTGTCCTCAGTCTATTCCTTCTCGCTGGTTTTAATTTCGCCACGCCTTTGTCCCCGGTCTTGCTCGTGTATGCTTTAAGGATTTGGCTCAGCTAAGCTTAGCTTAGTGCCGACCCTGAGAGTTTATCTGTGCAGTCTATGGTCACATCACTCTCTCTCTCTCTCTCTCTCTCTCTCACACACACATACACACACACACACACATATATTCAGGTCCTCATATTGGCCTATCTTTACACAGGCTGTCTCTTTCAGATGACATCTGTGACTGTCTAAGTAAGATTTAGACATCTAGATAGTGTGCAGACTCCAGACTGCTGTGTGACTTCTTATTAAAACTCTCGGCTGCTAATCTGATTTACATTCACTTATTTCCCTTATTAATCAAGCACATTTTTGTTAAACATTGCAAACGAGTGACCCCCTTACAGTTTAACAGCTTTTCATTAAGTTCATTAACTAGAAATTCTATTCTACTTCTATTTGGGGACCAAAATTAATGTTTCATATATATATATATATATATATATATATATATATATATATATATATATATATATATATATATATATATATATATACACACACACACACAGTAGTTAAATAAAATTAATTTAATTTAGCTGATAATTTGGTTTTTTTTTTTTTTTTTGAAGAAATACATTAAATGTCTAAACAAAAGACAATTTCAAACTTATAAAGAATAGGAAAGTTCAAAAACTAATCTAATAATCTTGTATTTGTATTATAATTATGGCATAAATATTAAATGATACATTTGCCTACGTTTATAATGTGATGAGTGCATGAGTGCATTTAATCAGTTACCGCAGATGAATGAATGAGTGAGTAAACAAAGTAAAAAACGCTTTATTCTGTTGAAATAATTGCTTGGAGATTTGCAGTTCAACAGGAAATACTTTTTTTCAGTTTAGAGAATGTGAAACTTTCAAATGATGTTGTTTATAGAGAATAAGATATATATAAAAAATAATCACATTCATTCATTTATTTTCTATACTGCTTATCTTGTACAGAGCCATACTAGAAGTTTTTGGGTACAATGAGTGTACACTGTAGACAGGGTGCCAATCCATCACATGTCAAACACAAACACACACACACACACACACACTTATTTGCAAACAACAAGGAATTTGTTAATACCAGTTAGCCCACTCTGTGTCTAACTCACTCATCGTCTATACCGCTTCATCAGGGTATACAAGGTCTGGAGCTTGACTATCTCAGGAGACTTTGGGCATAAAGCGGGGTACACCCTGGACAGGGTGCCAATCCATCGTACGGCACACATAAACATGCTCATTAAAATTTTGGAGTGCCGATTAGCCTAATATGCATGTCTTTGGAGTGGGAGAAAACCAGAGGGCAAGGTATTATCTCTATTACCTGAACAGTATGGCCAGTCCATGACAAGGCACCATCACACAGTCATTAACCAGGAGAGACCAGAGAACCCACACGGACACGAGAAGAACTGTGCAAAACTCTGCATAGACAGTAACCTATGAAAAGTTCAGGATGGAGCTGAGGAGGTACGAGGCGGAAAAGCTACACCATCCTAAGATCTTAAGATCCGACACACAGTGAGTCGTGTGCCAACATCTAGATTATGTGGTTTTTGGAAAGGAGGCCTCCGAAATGCGCCTAGTTTGTGCAGTCGCAAAGTTTGGTTTAATCCGTTCGGTTATTGCCCCCGAAGCCTCTCATCTCGTCTGACAGACAGGCACCGGGAGTTTTCTTTTCCCCTCATCCCACACTGAGATGAGGAGTCGATGGTGATGATTAGAAGATAATAGTGAGTAATGCGTCCCGATCTGTCTGCGCTCATTCAGATCAGCGCCATCTGGTGCCTGGCCAGAGCACAGCAGGCTTACAACTAATCTCCAGCTCTCGCTCAGGAAAAAGGGGAATACTCTGTGTGCTTGTGTGCATTACAAGTGATAAATTCTAGAATTCCTTATTGTGTAGAGATGTTTGTTTTTTTAAAAATCATTAAAAACGCATAAAGATATAAGTGTTAACCCACTCACTCACTCATTGTCTATACCGCTTTATTCTGTATACAGGGTCGCTGGGGGCCTGGAGCTGATCCCAGGAGACTTAGGGCATGGGGCGGGTTACCAATATATGGGGTGCCAATTCATGATAGGGCACATTGGGAATGCCGATTAGTCAATTCTGCATGTCTTTGGACTGTGGAAGGAAACCGGAGTTCCTGGAGGAAACCCACCAAGCATGGGGAGAACTTGCAAACTCCATGCGCACAGAGATGGGAATCGAATCCGGACCTTTAAGATGTGAGGCAACAGTTACACAAAAGCATTTAATGATATTTTCATTTTAAACAGTATTAATCTTATAAGCAGAATGAGCCAAAAAAAGGGAAAAAAGAAGAAGGTCTATGTTTTTTTTATTCCTAAACATGAAACTATCATGCTTTTCCATTATCACCACAGCGAAAAAAAAAAAATCTCTGAAGTGTTCATATCAACTGCAACAACCCCCAAACGCACACATTTGTACACACACACACACACACACACACACACATGCACAGACCTCCTTTCCTCCCTTAAAATGCACACCCATCCTATTATGAAAGGCTAATCCTGCAGCTCTGGGCATAATTGATGAGATGCTTCCAAATACAAGCGCAGCTAATTGGCATCACGTGCCTGAGTCTCACGTCTAGCAGTACAAATAAGTATATAATGCATAAAATATCTGTCCTTAACTTTCACTGTTAAATAAAAAATGACCCAAAGTTAATATTTAAACATTCTACATATAGGGCTACACTTATTGTATACAGTATACAGTACACCACGTTTGATGGCATCTCTAAATATAGTTGGTTTAAAAAAACCTAAATGTTTCATCCATTACATGGATATCATACACACCCCTAGTCGTTGGTAAGTTGGTAAATCAGAATGATGTATGTGCGTAGCTTTCATTACTTCCTCATTACGTTGATTCATCAGGTACACGCTCGTTATGTCTCCCAGGCAATGTGACGTATTCTCTTCTGCTCTCCCTCGGCTATGATAGACTACACATGGGCGATGGTCACTTTTTTTTACGCGGCTCATTTGCATGGGGTTATTTATTACGAGAGAGCGCTTTATGGTTTATGCATTGGGCTTTTGTGCTTATGTATCTGTGTCGCTGGGTTCGCACCTACACTGGGCTCAGCTGGATACCATTAATAATGAGCCGGTGCATTGCTAGAGCGACCTTATGGAAGATGAAATAGTTTGGCCTAAGAGTTAGTGAGCCTGTGAACCTAAAAATATTCCTGACATCCTAAGATATATATTTCTAGTTGAATTTAATACAAATTTAGCTTGATTATGTCTACAGCTTTAGACCGGCATGTCTTCCTCGTAGTTCCGTATATACCGTCCGGATTTGTTGTTCTAAGCGCATTTGCTTACAGATCTGCCTGCTTTCTCTTCACACATGCTACAGAACACCGTGCGCTTAAGCTAATGCTAATGAGTATGAATAGGAGGCTGCGAATGGGACCCAGCCGGCCTGCTGCTCAGCAGGTCCCATTCAAGTCACGAAGAACAACAGAAGCCCCAAATCTGCCCCCCTGATCTCTCATTTACTGGCCATCAGGGAACGCAGGCATGAAAATGGGATTTATTGGCCATGCCTCATCAGAAGGGAATTAAGTGTGTAGGAGAGGAAAGGAGAGCAGACCAGAGGAGAGAAGAATAATACATTCTCCCAAGTTCTTGTTTAGCTCAAGAAAAATCACAACGTATTTCATAATGTACTTGTTTAGACACAAAACACAAAACCAAGGCTCTGGTTCAGACATGTGTGCTACTACATAGAAATTTAGTCCAATCCATCTCATGTACGTACACCCTGAGAACCATTATGACTGGTGTATATTACTATGATACATGTCCCCTTTCTCAGCGGGACAGCCATACATCAAAACTGCCTAAAGCACACGCACAACTTCACTTTATGATAAACTGCTCTTTCATAGTGAACCAGGAATCCTGTAGCTGGTGCTGTACAAATATTCTCTTATTGCTGTAGTATGTGACATGGCACAGTACGTCCTGATAATGTCTCTGGGTTAAATCATTGTCCTACAGGACATCACGGCCCAGGACTCTTCAGAAGTCTGCCAAGGTTTTTTTGTTTTGTTTTGTTTGGTCGCATAATTTTTATTTGCTTATGCAGTCTAAAATTTAACAGTAACATCTTTTTTTATTTACTTATTTATTTATTTTCTCTTTTTCTTATTGATGTTATTTTTTCATCAGTGCAAAAACTAGTGCTTTTAAATTAAGCCAAATGGATTCCTATTGATTTTTTTGCCACCATGGTTGTCCACTATAAAGCAAAGATTCAACCGCAGAAATTGATTATTTGACCCTTATTGTATTTTCATGGTATTTCGCAACCTTCTCTTTGTTTTCTCTAAGATTAAAGTATTAACACCCTTGGTGTTGGATCATTTTCCACCATTACTCCAATCTAACAGTGTCTGCTGCTTAATAGCTCTAACGCTATTAAGGTTAAAATACTTTAAAGGACACGCCAGGAGTTATACCTTTATCCTAGTCAACTCTTTAAAAACTCCAATGAACTCCAATACGGTCTCGATGAGTTCCCGCAACCTCTGTCCAGAGAAAACAATGTGCATAGTTTACAGCCACTGTTTCTCACAAAACACAAATAAGTCTTTAGAGGTCTGCGGGTGAATGTTCTGCATTACGGCTCAAAAACCAAGTCGCAAGAGAGAAGAAACAGAGAAACATCAGGCAATGCCAAAATGACAAAAGCCTTAATCCTCACAGATGACTCCTCCATTGTTCCGGAGCAAGGCCAAAAGCTGTAGCTAAAACGTCTCACAATGGAAACGAACGAGAAATCCTTGATCTTGTGGGACTATAGCAACACGCACGCGGTTCATTATCATAGTCATTTAAATACAGTAATCCTATTTTCTGCATCAGTCAAAAGGGGCATATCAAATAACCCTGGAGAACGGTGAGAGCCAGAGGAGGGGTGCGACCAGGAGAAGATCAGAATGGCTGGAGGAGTGTAAAAGAGTGAGAAGAAGGTGGGGTGCGAGGGCTTAGCTGTGTCAGGACATTATGTTTAAGTAATGCTGATAAGAAATGGAGAAATAAAAGATTGAACTGGCTTGTTTCATCCTCCCTTCTGCTCCACTGGAAGAGATGATGGAGTTGAAGAAGAATTGGATAAAGTATAAGGGCATCATGTCGCAATAATTAGCACTGTTTTTTTTTTGTTTAGTTTTTTTGCACCTCCAGGTTTGTTGGTTGTTTAAATCATATTTTGATATGTTTTCCCTGTACTTGGTGGGTTTGCTCCAGTTACTCGAAAATATCATGCATTGTAAGCAGATTGGTGTTTTCAAATTGCCCGTAGTGTACGAAGTGGTATCAAAAAGTTTCAAGATTAGCTCTGCTTACAAGAAACTCCTTTATTTATCTGGGTTTACACATTATCATCTTCAAAATAGTCTCCTCGCATACCTCGCAATTGTATCAAAACAGCAACCTTTAAGCTAGATCTTCATCTTCGGGAAAAGGACATGGTCTGCAGAAACCAAATCTGGCGAGTAGGGTGGGTGGGAAAGTGAGAGCTTTGTTTCCTGGCAGTAAACTCATGTGTGAAGAGTGTGAGGAGAGCTTGGTGAACGCATTGTCGTTGTGTAGCATCCTGTTTTGTGCCAATTTCTCTGTGGTATATTTGCCTAGTTTTGCCCAGAATTTCAAGTTCACTCCTAATTTAATGTCCATGATGAAATAGCAGATGTGGTAAAGAACATTGTCAGAATAGCACCAGTTGCACAGCTACCGTTGTACGCAGAACGATGTCTTTTGGCACACTGACTTATGAAAGTCGGAGCTCCCTGTGACTGTAAGTGCAGCCCTCTGCTGCCATCTGTTGGTGTGTTACAAAACTAGTCTCCAAACTTTTTTAATACCACATCATATGATAAGAGTGTGGGAGGGTGTACCCAGTGGCGGACTGGGACAATAATTCGGGCCGGGAATTTGACTCCACTTCCAGGCCACCTCTGCTGCTGCAGTCACCACCACCCTATTCATGTAATCTACTGGACTGATAAACTTGTAGGCTAACCCTATTATTGTAACAGGTAGACTACCAGGTGCAATATAAATGAATAAAAAAATAGCCCTTAACAACTCACTAGGAATACACCATTTATACTACCAAACCAATGACAAATAGAAAATTGGCTTTTTAAAAGAGATAATAAGAGACACATTCACATGTTGAAATATTTACATTTTATGTATTTTCAGTGCTCAACTCTAGTATATCAAATGCATCAGAAACACAAACACAAATAAACTAGAGCTCTTATGGCATTATGTGGAACAGACCAGTAAGAGTAAACAGTAAGTAATTAGCACTACTAGTACACCAGTAGGCATTTGAATTGGGTGATACTTAAAAAAAAAATCTTAATCCTTAGACTGTGGACAGGCAAAATAATCAAAAGAGATATAAAGACTTTCACTGTCTCCTTAATCTTTCCCTGAATCCTTCTCTCTCTCACTCTGCACATGTAGTTGCTCTGCAATATGAAATAAGCGTGTTCAGTAATCTGTACTTATAATTGTGCAGCCATCAGTTGTATGTCCCCAAAATCACAGTCCTACTACTGATCTTATAAATCATAAAAAAGCACATGTTGTTTAAAAAGTATAGCCTGCTGCCTGCATGTTTAGTTTTGCTTATCTCTAACTTTACCTGAAGGTCCCTGCTCTGACTCAAACGCTGAACTGTCCACCACCTCTAGCTCAACAGCAGGAGCATTTACAGCACTAGTGCTACTGCTGCTGCTTCCTTCGTCACCTTTTCAGACGAAACGAGACTTGACACAGCACAGCAGCACTTACATATCGTTGCTCGTTTGTTGGTTTAGTTTTATCGATTGTGATGATCTACGTAAGTGATTTGGATGAAAGTGTTCGTCTGCCAAATTATTATAAATATAATGTAGATGTAATCTTGACCGACCTGTTCCCTTACTGGCGAACATGGCTGGGATTTTGCAGCAGCTTGCTGCGTCTGCGGCCAGGGCTTTTTTTTTTTTACGCTGACTCTCTGCTCCTCCTTTGCGTTTACGCTCCATTTTTTGAACGATTTAGTCAGATATACCCTGTCTCTGGATATAGCCAGATATTAGGCAGTGCGTCGCTGACGTTGGGTCATGTGATGTGGGAGTGTAATTTTCCCTCCTGATCTTCTAATCTTCCCCTCCCTTTCCATTGCCTGATTCGTAGATTGAGAGATCCGTCAATTAATTCGTAGTTATACACCAGCCTATCACATGCCAGGCTGATTGTCTGCACAGCGACAGCCGGCAGGCCAGAACGACCGTCAGGCCACCGGGAAATGTCCCGGTGCTCCCGATGGCCAGTCCGCCCCTGGGTGTACCTGTACCCTGGAATGCATTGTCACAACCTCCTGGGTGCCCCTGGGACTGTGCCCTGATCTCTCTCTGATAGTCTACGGCAAACACCCCCATACACATTATACATAAGTGGTACACAAACTTAATGAATGGATAAAGGGTAGGTTGCTGAGATGCAGATATGGACAGAAAAGACAAGAAAGGTATAAAAATGGAGATTTAAAGAAATTATGACCACCCGCCTAATCTTGAGTAGGTCCCCCGCCCTTTTGCCACCAAAACATTTATGAGCTGTGTGTTCTGGCATCTTTCAATTGAAAACAGCATTAACCCTTTCCTCAATTTGAGCTACAATAATTCTTCTATTGGATCGGACTACATGGGCCAGGATTCACTCCCCATGTGCACCCTTGGCCACCCAAGACCCTGTGTTTTGATTCCTTGGATCACTTTAGGTATGTCCCGACCACAGCAACCTGAGAACATCCCACAAGAGCTTTGGAGTTACTCTGACCCAGTTTCCCCCTTCTTACAGTAGCTACTGTACATTTTCAATATCTTGTTATAATGGTGGCTGAAAGTTAATGGGATATACAGTATTAGGCAGCAAGTGAACCTCTTTTTCCTGAAGCTGATGTGCTGGAAGCAAAAAATTGGGCAAACATAAGGATTTGGAAAACTTTGACAAGGGCCACCTTGTGATGGCAAGAGGACTGGGTCAGAGCAAGGTGTAGTCTGTGTAGTTTGATCCAATAGAAGTGCAATAGTATAGATCAAATTGATGAAAAGGTTAATATAGGTTGTGATAGAAATGTGTCAGACCACACATTGCATCACTGTTATGGTAGCAAAAGGGGGACCTAATCAATATTAGGCAGGTCATCATACTGTTTTGGCTGATCAGTGTATGATTTGAGGAAATATACTGCCATCTGGTGATTGCATTAAATATGGCACTGCTAAAACTGGTTTATAAACCCATCTTGTTAACAAAATTGTTATTTGATTTAAAAAACACACACATATGCCCTTACCTTTATTAAAAGAGGGTTGTTTGTCATTGAGTCTCTGATCAATCCGATATGTGCAGATTCCATCTCCAAGACCTTACAACCAGATTTAAATACCAAACATTACAAAACTTTAATTATTTTTTATTATTTTTAATTTAGGCTAGAAAGCTTACCTTTTAATATATATTATTATTAATAAAAAATACAATTACAATATTAAATGAATGTAAAAATTGTAAGTATGGGGTAACATTTGAAGTATACAATGAAATATTCATAGTTACTTAGAAGATAAACACTATAAGCAAACTTAACAAAAATATGTAAATAAGTAATAAAAACAAGCAGAGTAAACCAACAAATAAAACAGACAAATACTTTTATATTTTTATAAAAAACTTTTACATATTTTTATGTTTTTTTCCCCTAATTAAATAGTGTTCTAATGATTAAATCATTCTAGAAAACTGACCTAGCATGTAGCTAACATACTGAGGTAAGGTTAATGTTGCCTGGAGACAACCCGGAAGTCCTGCGAAATCCACTTACTGTATTAAATTCAACAAGAAACCTCAGTGATATATAGTAGATAATGTTTTAAATTGCATTTCGATAGAAAAATATTAATCTCTTACCCTTAGATAAGAAATGAATTTAAACCGATTAATCAGATTAGAAAAGCGCACAGCTCCGGGTCCTATGTCGTTCGCGTCCTTTCTGTGTTGCCATGGAGACGTGACGTGACATGAAAGTTTTAACTCTTAAAAGAGTATAGGCTAGTTATACTGCAAAGTGAATTGGTTACTCTTTATATTGGGACAGTTTTTAAATTTTCGATCTGTCTAGGTTTCTTTTACACTCAAACATTTTTTAAAACCTGTAAGGTACATTGTATTCTAAAGAACAATTGTCAAGACTGAAACCATTTAAATATATTTGGAACACATATTTTTACCTACTCAGGCCTCTCATTTCATTCATTGAAACGTTCAGTAACCCATTAAACTGTATTTATTAGTAATGTTTAGCAGTGGTGCCTTCGGGGTCTGTGTTTACATGCTCTCCTTGTGCTTGGTGGGTTTCCTCTTACAGTCCAAATACAGATTAGGCTACTTCTCTGTGTTAGCAGTAGCCTAATCTACTTCTCTGTGTGTGAATGAGGTTGACCAGAGGTCGTACCATGGTTGTAAAAATAAGAATACATACACCACCACTCAGAAGTTTGGAATCACTTGCAAATTTCCAAAATTATATCCATTTCACAAACAATTAGAACTAGCCAGAATTCTGATTGTAATGGAGTGGCCATCACAGTCTCTGGATCTGAACCCTAATGAGCAGGTTATAGGAGCAGCTTGACCGTATGGTCCGGAGGAAGACAATCCATCTTGTGGGAGATGGTCCAGGAAGGATGGGGTGAAAGCTCATCAGATTATCTTGACAAATTGACAGCTAGAATGTCTGCTAGGCTGTAAAAGTTTGGCAAAATTTGAGGAACACATTCATTATTTCCATCAAAATCATTATTTCCAACTTTGACAATGTCAGCATGTCTTGTTATATATTTCTATTCAGACAAATAATTTTTGCAATAAAAAAATACTGCAATATAAATACATAATAATAATAATAATAATAATACTTAACGCACACTCTTATTAAATCTAAATTCATCATAAAATTCTGGAAATAATTTTTCCATGATATTCTATATTATTCAGATCCACTGTGTGTTTGGAAATGACAATAGTGAGTTAGTTCCTAAACTGATCCACAAATTCCCCGCCCATGTTCCCGCCCACTGTTTCTCCAGGCCACGCCCAATCCCACCACCTGCTCTTTCCCCTAATCTACAGTACAAGTAGAGTAATGGACAAACCGGAGTTAATCAGCAAGATGTACATCTGTGTACATTATTCCTTAATGAAAGTGTCACTTCTGTTGGATTTACCAAAGAGTCACACAGGATCATAACGAAATCTGGGTCTTTAAAACTTCACCTTTACACCTACAGAAGCTTCCTAGAAGGTGAGTTTAGTCAAATTGTTAACTAGTTTGTGATGCACCGTGTGTTCGGACACCTTTCTATCGGAAGCAAGACACAAATAAATAAAATAAAATAAAGAAACAAATAATAATAACATAAACGTATCATTCTTTATACCATATGTACAGAACAATGTATAAAATGTATGTTTTTGAAAAAGACAAAAAAAACCTTGATTTTTGCCTTCTTTTTTAGTAGACATACCTTCACTAGAATAATTAACTCGTTGTTCTTCATGCATTAAACCTGATCTGTTTATTTGCGGTATGTTTTCCTGGCGACAGTCTGTGAGGCGTCATGAATTAGTTCATCTTTATTCTAGGGGTGTGTTGTTTATAAACGAATCGATTCTTAAGAACCGATTCTTTTAGGTGGTCGTTGGGAGTCGACTCGCATCCGGTGAAACATATCAGTGTGTGAGATGTCTAGCTCAGTGCACTCCTTTTTTACAGTACTGAAAAAATATACACTTTACAGTACACCTTTTTACCCACTGATTAACGCTAAACCGACACTAGGGGGCGCTGTGGTCCCAGTAGTGTGTGAACCTGATCTCATACCAATGCATGGTCTTGGGGAGGCAGTGTGTGTCAGACCCAATATCAATACTCTGTACCAAATCATTATGTTGCAGAGCTGTCAGAACTATTCAGGCATTGTTGGGCCCTTGGGCAAGGCCCTAGAGTGCTTTGCTCCATGTGCGCTGACCTTGCGCACTGCCGACAGCTTCCTTAACAAGCTGGGATACGCAAAAAAAAAAAACTAAAAAATTCACGTTGCTGTAAAGAAATGTGTGTGATAAGTATGTGAAAAGTTTCTTCTTTCTTCTTGAGAGAATTCTCCTCAGTTAGAAACATGCATAAAGTGTAATGCATAATGAATAATAAGACAGAAGGATGAGTGTATGGCAGGCATATTCAGTTTATATTCATTTTTAAGCTTATGCAGATAAATAACTTGTTTCCACAAGAAAACAACTTGTATGCACAAAATAATGCTAATTTGTTCCCACAAGATATTAAAAAAAAGGACTTTACACCCTCTGTCGGACGTACATCATATCATATTTAAATAATTTTCATACAGTTTACAAACTCATTCAATTAGATTTGTTTTGCTCTTATTAGGTAATGTTTGCATGCTGGTGTATTGGTTAGCACTGTCGCTTTGCACTTCCAGAGTCAAGGGTTTGATTCCTGCCTCAGGGGTCTGTGTGCATGGAGTTTGCATGTTTTTGCTGTGCTTGCTGGGTTTCCTCTGGGTACTTTAGTTTCCTCCCACAGTCCAAAGACATACATGTTAGTTTACCTAGAGTTCTCAAATTTTACTTAGTGTGTGTAAATGTTGAAAAATGAAAAAATGGAAATAAATACAGTGATCACCACTGGCCTCCGTCGTCCCTAGCTGGACTGGAAAGTTTTCTAGATGAATGGATTAATTGCTCATGTTTGGATTATATTCATAAGAGTAGTCAGGACTAAAGTCTGAAGACCTGAGATGCATTAATCTGGTTACTGTTTACTACAGAAAGACTAGAAATGTGGAAAAATATACAAATCTAAAATTATATGGTTCTGTTTAAACAGAACCTGCCCAGTAAGCTTACTTTATTACAGAAGGTAATAACAGAAGTTAAAAAAAGTATTTTTAAGTATTTTGATACTGATTGTTTGGGCTAAAATCTGTTATAACATTAAATGTCATATTTTATTAAATCATTAATAATTTAAAATATTTTTTGTTACTTTTTATTTTTACATGCAATGAACTCAATCAACCAACAGAGGGCAGTATTGTGTGTTCCGAGGGTGGTTATGTGTTTTGCTCCTTGTTAGGGCCCAAGCACTATAGGGTGCACTATAGGGCCCAAGCACTAGGGCAGGAGCCTCTTGTTTTCCTCAGGGTTTAAAAAAAAGAAAAAATTCTACCCTTTTGGACTTTTTGGGGGTCTTAACATGCTCAAAGACAGTTGGACCCCAGGGACCCCCTGGGGCCCCCACAAGAGATTTGGTGGATAGTTCATACACACTTTCACGTAGGCACAAGAAACTCGGTACACAACAACTTTTGCACTGCATGTCGTGGGCTCAACTCAACAGGAGGCTGGTTATTTTGAGTTGTTTACAAAAACGCACCTCATGGATTTTAATATACTCCTCCTAGGGAATTTGTACCATCGCCACCAAACTGGGCCGATCTAAAGACATTGAGGATGCAAAATTGCGGAGGGATAAATGTCTTAAACACACCAAAAATGAGTAAAAAAAACTTACTGTGTGACATTATATTCAGTGACATTATATTCAGTGACATGTCCAGTGACATCATGTGCAGTGACATCATGTGCAGTGACATCATGTGCAGTGACATCACGTGCAGTGATGCTTTTCTTCCAGCATCTGCAGCCTATTGTACACACATACACATCACAAATGTTAACACTCACACACTCGCATCTCTGTCTCGCACGCCCGCACGCAGAAACACACACACACACACACACACACACACGCTGTGTATGGCGATGTATTTTTCGAGGTCTTAACACACTCAAATAACACACAGGTTGTGCGGTGCCCCCGGGGTGGCGATGGCACAGGGTGCTTGGGCCCGTCATTGCAACTATATTTCTTATTGGTTGGTTCATTCATTAATTAGGTTAGGGTGGTCTTCGATTGGTTTTATGCTGACTTATAGAAATGCTAATTAACAATGTAGTAATTCACCAAAAATATTCCACCTTGAAAATGCAAACTATTAATAACGTAGTCATAATTTCTACTCAGACATCTGAGTTTGGCATTTAAGAATTTGCAAACTGGGCCAAGACTAGCCGAAATGCAACATCCCTAAAGGTTGTGCAGCATTTTAATTTGGGGCAGAAGTGTCCCCTCTCTACGTCATACCTTTCCTGAGATAGAGCCTCATTAGGGCTGAGTTGTGACTTCGTTCTACTTGGGGCAGCCAGATGAGTTCATAAGATTTATACATAAGTTTCACGATTTATACGATTAATTCAAGTTTATTTAGGAATAAATATGGACCAGATGACATGTGGGGTGACGTTAGGCACTCATGCATTGGTTGTATGATTACGTATTTAAAGAGGCTTGGTGCACATACTGTAAAATGATGTATATAAAAATTATAATAATAATTAAATGTCCAAAAAGGTTAATTAGATCAGGTTACCTACTTCGATTACTCCATGGCTAGCCTTGTGCTACCTACTGAATACCAGGAACACCCCTATTTGGAGTTGCTCTGACCCATCGTTTAGCCATCACAATCTGGTCCTTGTTGAATTCACTCGTATCCTTAAGCTTGGCCATGTTCCCCAGCTTTCGATGTTCCCTTGCTGCAAACTACATCCCACTCCTTTACAGGTGCCTTCGCCAGTTGTATTCATCACATCACAGTGGTTTTAATGTTATGGCTGACTGGTGTATGGATTTGAGCTCATGGTCTGCCAACATTAGATATTATCACTGTCTTTATCTTTCATATTAAACTAATGCAGGGGTTTTATAGAGATGTGCAACGGAGCCTTTAGTTGATGTGAGCTGCACGCGGAGCCGAGCCCAGGGACTAAAACTTATTAGAAATGTAAATCATATCATGGCATAACAGTGCTGATGATAATAATGATAACGGTTACAGAATATAGCTTCCAACTGACTTATAGAGAAATGCAGTCATTTAAAACTTGTATCTGTTCAGTCGCAGGAATTCTGCTTCATATCTAAATTTTAATCAGGAAACTGTGTGAAATGAATGTGAAATGAAATTGCTAGTTGAAGGACTACTAAGTCATCTGAAAATGTATTTATAAAATATATATAATAGTTATATATAAAATAATTGTATTTATACTGTATATAGGCAGAGAGAGAGAGAGAGAGAGAGAGAGTCAGCTAAAAAAATGTATAATAATTCAGGAAAAGAAAAACTTGTAAAAATATTTTAATACCAAATGTATTGAAACATTATGAGATTAATACAAGTTACCAAAGGTACCAAGTAACATGTATTAATCTCAATCTTATGATGTCTTAATAAGTTTTTCTTTTTCTAAAACGTGCATAATTTTTTTTGTCTAACTCTCCCTCTCTCCCTCTCCCTCTCTCTCTCTCTCTATATATATATATATATATATATATATATATATGAAATTAATACTCACTTTTGTGAGATATTGTGTGTATATATATATATATATATATATATATATATATATACAGTATCTCACAAAAGTGAGTACATCCCTCACATTTTTGTAAATATTTTCTTATATCTTTTCAAGGGACAACGCTAAAGATATGGAACTCTAATAGAAAGTAAAGTAATCAGTGTACAGCTTGTATAATGGTGTAAAGTTGATGTCCCCTCGAAATAACTCAACACACAGCCATTAATGTCTAAACTGCTGGCAACAGTTCAGTAAATACATATATATATATATAAAAAGGGCACTGGTGGCTCAGTGGTAGGTGTTTCGCCTGCCATGCGGAAGGCCCGGGTTCGATTTCCAGCCAGTGCCCAAACCTCAGCCACTGGACTCAGTGCAGGTCCCAAGCCTGGAGAAAATGGGAGGGTTGCGTCAGGAAGGGCATCCGGCATAAAACCTGTGCCAAGTTGTAGTGCGGACTGGGTATGCCGCAACCAACAACATATATATATATATATATATATATATATATATATATATATATAAAACAATATATATATATATATATATATATATATATATATATATATATATATAAATATTAAATTAATACGTATATAATTATTTATATAATTTTGATGTTGAAACTGACGAAAAAGGAAATTTATGTTGGTTATCCAATTAAGTTGGTTTATTTAAAGCATTGGGCAACAAATTTAGTTTTGATCACGTTTCCATGGCTATCAATGTTGAGAACGTTGTATAACAACATACAGTATAGTCACGTCTTAAGTCGTGTGATTAGACCCCGGGTTGAAGCATCCAGCGTTATGTAAACCTGCAGGTACACAACGGTGTCCATCCTAAAAAAAAATAAAAATAAAACTAAAAAAAAGACCTGCAAGACCGAGAACAAGAATGGATGTAGAGAGAGGTGATAAGATAAATATTTCATGTGTTCCTCTGTGTGCCCTCAGCCCAGTGTTGTAATATTGATGTGCCATGGGTCCTGAAGGCTATGCTCTTAGCCCTAGTACATAACACTCACACATGCGCATACACACAATCAAGAATGCATTAGTGTCTGTACAATACAATGACCCTGATTCTGTTACACCCACACATCCGCGTGACCTAATAAAAAAAAAGGAATTAGACTTACAGAAGAACAAAACAAAACGTGCTTAATCAGCGTTTGGAAATGCAATGTACTGTACTCTTGAGTCCCTAGAAAAACTGCTACTTTCCCAAGGATCATGAATAATTTTTTCCTCCAGTATTTCTGTATCCTTCCTTGAACAATTTTCAACCGCAAGCCCGCGCCATTACCAGAGTGTCAGATTTAGCCTGGAATCTCTTGCTATCTGTGGTCGTTTTTATTGGTGCACTTAACTTTTCTGGGGTAAAACACAATACACACTGCTGCTGTTAACATGTAGTCACTTTACAGGAAGAAGCAGAGAGTACGGATTAGAGCTGAGCTCATGCTTAAGCCCACATGATTTATTGCTGTTGTACGCAGTAATATTGTCCCCATTACTGGAAAAAGCTTTAAAACTACGCTGTTACAGTAAATCGGTTTACTATGTAACAACTACCTCGTCATCATCTTTATCTTCCTCCTCTTCAGGGTCATAAATGAAGAAGGAAAGCAGAACCGATTATGCTATGAACTTTTATGTGGCTTTTGGTGTTCGGTTGTTTCAGGGCAGGTACATTAGAGGCGATCTGCCTCGAGCCCAGCCAGAGTCCTCCTGGCTCCTCTGTGGGAATGTCTCAAGGCACGGAGCAGAAGATTGATAAACAGGACACATAGAGGAAAGAAAGAGAGAGAGAGAGAGAGAGAGAGATCCATAAATCTAGGGCTCAGTTCGTGATGGTTTCAAGGTGATGCCACTTTTCTAGTAAAAGTTCAAGGAATCATCCAAAATTTCTTCCAAAGAACCAGACGGAATAGATCTCCAGACTTTTCAGATCCAGGAGAATGCATTTGTTTATTAAGCCACAAAATGACCTAGGAACCATTCAAGCTAACAAAAACATCTAACTTAAGGTGCAGATGGTGACAGATGATCGTGCTGGAGATTGGTACACTGTACTAGTGATGCTGAATGTTAAACGGTTGGAACAGACAAGAGGGGAAACGAGGTTGCTGCTGAGGTGGGTTACATAAACAACCAATTAGAAATGAATTAAATTAAGTACTTTGTAGTCTGGCGCAGTAAAACAGTTGTTCCCATTTCTTTCATTCATTCCACATTCATTTATTATATACATTTTTACTGTGAAGAAATGAGGGATGGCTCAAGACTTTGGCACAGTGCTGTAGCTTGTACTGTTTATACGCTATTTTATGACCATCATTCTAGCACAGTGTCTGTCTGAAAATGCTTTTCAATATCAAATTATATTTAAGTTTGTATGGAATGTGAATGTGCATGAATCAAAATGGTCAGATCGTCCCTGGTGAGCAAGCCGAGGGCAACAGTGGCAAGGAAAAACTCCCTGAGATGGCAATAGGAAGAAACCTTAAGAGGAACCAGACTCAACAGGGAACCCATCCTCATCTGGGTGAAACAGAGAGCAGGAATTAATCTGCATTCCTACTGTGTGTTGGGTGCCAGCCAGTTCAGCTCTAACAGTTGATGATAATTGATGTTAATATGGAGTCCAGGTAGTTATTGGAGACTCAGGTAGACTTGTAGAAAATTCCAGTCCTGAACTATCGAGCCACTGCACCATTGAGCTACAGTACCAAAGCACTAGTAATTTATCGTCCCCAAATGTCCAATGAACATATTCCTTAGTATCTTCACTCACCTTTTACTGGCTACCAGCTACTATGGTGAGAATCAGGCCATATCTGAATAGTCAAACACTTAAGAGCCTGTTATTGGATAAGTTCCGCAGTGATTAATATGTTTTAGCTGGCAACAATTTAATCACTTACTCACTTATGGTCTACATGTACACAGGGTTGCCAGGCATGAGGCAGGGTACACCCTGGATGGGTGCCAATCCATAGCAGGGCACACACACATACACACACTCACACGCTCATTCACACACTATAGGCAATTTAGGAACGCCAATTAGTCTAATCTGCATGTTTTTGGATTGTGGGAGGAAACTCATCAAACACAGGGAGAACATGAAAAATCCATGTACGCAGTCTCGAGGCAAAAATCCAACCCAGACCCTGAAGGTGCAAGGCGAGAGTAAACCCTAAATGATAGAGTGAGTAGGTTCTCGTTTCTTACACAGCCATGTTAGAAGACGTATCCTATATATATATAAACAATTAAGGAGACGGCTGAAATGACTGGAATTGGGTTAAGAAGTGCCTAACACATTATTAAAACCCGGAAGGTTAGTGCAGGACTGTCAGTTTGACCGAACAAACGTGGATGGGAAAAAAAGAGCATTAAGGACATGATGTCCCAACTTCTTCAAATGTTCTACAAAATTCCTTATTCAGCTTTGTTCTTTACTTTAACTCAGGAAGTCCTAAGTGACATGTAATAAACATCTGTGAACTTCTGTACCCCTGATATCACCACGTCCAAAATGCTGGTGTGCCTGAGAAGCACATGTGAGACACCTAGCAAAATTTTTGTTAATGAAAGTAAGTTTGATCACATTTAACAATTTTACTGATTTAATAAAATCTCAGGTTTTTATATTTAACCTGTCCCATGTACTGTATATCACAGACATATCACATATCACCTTATAACCCTAAAACTGTCATGTGACACTTTTAAAATGTGTTCCGTGTGGTTTGCGTTATAACCTACACAATTTCCCTTAAAGAATAAATGGGTAGAAATCACAGCTATGTTTAATAGTGAAAGGTAGGTGCATTTCCACACCCGTAATGTGATGTGAGGAGTGGGACTAAACAGCTGTGCGTCCATAAGAAAGCCACATGTTAGTGAGACTAAACGGCTTTAGTTTGCTAGGGAGCATAAAGATTGGACTTTGGATAGATCAGATGGTCTGATGAGTTTAGATTGACCCTATTTCAGATCGCTCGAGGAAAACCTTCTACCTTGCCGGTATCCAAGCACCAATCAAATGCCTGCATAAGTGCATTAGTGCAGGGGGTTATGTAATACTGTATATAAAGAAATAAAAAGAGCCCTTAACTCTCACAAATGTATTTCGTTATAAAATATACACCCAACGTGCATCTTTATAACCAAGCCCCAGTTGATACTTTTTTCCATAACCTGGTCCCATCTTCATGATGCTGGTTGTTACAGCATAATCTCTGTCTTATTGAGAAACAGGTGCATTTATATTGAGTGCATGTGACTCTTTAATTGCAAACAGATCAACTTTATATAACTAATTATGTGACTTTGATGGCCACTAGTGGCACCAGATTTAATTTAGGGTCTGCACAGAACATGTGGTAGATTCATGACATATAATTGTAATTAATTCTATTTCAGTCCCAGGTTGTAATGGCGCAAAATGGGGAAAGAGAAGGATAGGGATAAAAGCTCTTTGAAGCAGCAGCTATCCAAGCACAATGCATTAAATCATAGAGATACTGTACAAGCAGGAGCTTGGTTTGAATAATTCAGAAACTGCTGATCTTTGCAGATGTACATATGCATGCTCGTCTGTGCAAACTCTAGAGACTGTTGTGTGTGTGTGTGTGTGTGTGTGTGTGAAAATCCCAGAGGATCAGCAGTTTCTGAACTACTCGAACCAGTCCATCTGGCACCGGCAACCATGCCGTGGTTAAAGTCACAGAGATAACATTTTCTCCTAAGCTCTTAGCCTGTGTCAGATTTATTTATTTATTTATTTTATTTTATTTTTTTACATTGTGCTGCTGTCACATGATTGGCTGATTGGATAACTGCATGAATGAGCAGGTGTTCCTTTTAAAGTGGACAAGTGAATTCTGGTTCAATGCGGTGCGTAGGCGAGGCCGTGATCAGCAATCAGTCCCTTAGAGTGCAGAGATCAGGAGTGGTAGTGTAATGTACAGTAATTACACACCCTGTAGCAGTACTAAATGTTGAGTGGGAATGTAAATGTTCTTTAGTGGTGCGGTTGTTCGTATTAAGCAGTTGTGGGATAAAACCGTCCCCGAGTGTGTTTGCATGATGCTGGAAGGTACAGTTGTACTGAAAATAGACTGTGGCTCAGGTGGCCAAGGGCTTTTATGCTGTAAATGGGCTCAGAAGCTCAAGTCAGGTCCCTTCCCTGTCAACCAGGAGCGGGAATCTGAGATCTGACATAGGGTCGGAAAAACTGGACAGACAAAAATGAAAAAAAAAAAAAACGGCCTGTTTTTTTTTTTTTTTTTACCAAGCATCACTTGTCAAGGTTTGGTGATTTTATGCTCACTGTAGCTTCAGAGTTAGATTTAGCCTTAAATCTGGGGCTTATTTGGTCATTGGAGATTTGCTTATATGAAAACGTAGAAAAAAAAACAGAAGAAGGAAGTCATGTTGCCGGTGCTTGTTGCTTTAGGGAGAAATTACTTTAGGGAGGCTGTTGTATGCAGAGGTGTTGTTAATGAAAGCAACACGGAAAATAATGCCCCGAATGCGCTAGTAGGGCGCGTACAACACAAACATGATGCACAGGCTGAACCCTGCCTCTGCTGAACTGCAGAACGAAAACTCAAACGGTGTCTCCCATTTTTCACGCGCGATTTATCAATTCATAGCTCTACCCTGAGCTGGTACGTTAGAGCAGGCCTGTAATTAGTGATGAGAAGAGAAAGGATGACACTCTTTGGCAAGGAACAGGTGTGTGTGTGTGTGTGTGTGTGTGTGTGTGTGTGTCACGTTGTTATAGAGTGAGTGGTGGAAGTATAATGTGAAACAGGTGTCTATTGTCTGAGCCACATGAAGGTTGACAGATGCTCAGAACAAACACCTGGGTTTATATCATCAGGGACCAGGTCTCCATCACCAATTAGCTGAACCGGAAAGAGTGCGCACACACAGACACACACTCACATGCCACAATAAGACAATACATCAACGCATTACAAACAGGTTCTATTGTTCTGAATATTACATTATAAAACTCTATTACATATATATAATACGTGTACGGTCATGATTGCATAAAAATCTTGGATATAAAAAAAAATTATATACATTGTACCGCTGCATAATTGTTCACATAGAAATTGAAATCATGCAATTATCTAACCGCAAAAAGGGCAGTTTATTACAGATCATAGTCAGTCATTCATGTAGCATTTATACTGGAGTATATATATATATATATATATATATATATATATATATATATATATATATATATACTAGAGTATATACTGGAGTATATATATATATATATACTGTATGTCCAATCTTTACCCTCATCATCAGTACATTGTTTGTTTTAATCTAGTGTCATGTGTGTGTGGTTTTGGTGATCAGCAAAGGTTAATTTCCTGCATAAAAGCACTTCCAGTCTTCATGCCGAGAATGAGAAAACGTCAAATTGACAAGAAAATCACAGAGGCTGTCAGATATTACTTAGTGAAAGTTATAGTGTCCAAGTTGTGAAAGAGAAGGATTTCACAAGCTAATAAACACATGAGACAGGAAACACAAATGGCCTTCATGCAACTACAGTACTTATAGTTATATAACTTGCTTTTAGTCTATATAAATATAAAAGTTTAAATACTAAATGGTACATTCAATAGGTAAATACAAGGTGTCCAAAAAAAATTGCCATCATTCGAAATGTGAATATGTGAGTAATTAAATGTCCTATGCAAACCAAATTAAATAGGCTTCATAATGAAAAATAAAATTTTTCTTTATTAAAATTCCAACGACGTACTCAAACGGATATAGATTTTATCACTGGTTTCACAAAGCTTCACAAATGTTCAATATGCGCTTGGTAGTCCAGCTCCACGCGAGTCCCTCATGTGCCCAACTGTAGGATGGAGACGTTCTTCCCCTCCAAATGCGAACATTATGCTTGTTGACTTTACCATTCGCATGAGATGTAGCCTTGTCGCTGAAAACAAGACGCTTTTCGAACTCCTCACCTTCGAGTTTCTGTTGCATAGCAACACAGATAGAATTAAACATAAAACATTAAACTAAGTTAGTTTTTATGCATCTCGTTAAAATTTGAGATCATTTAAGCGATAATTGGCGATGTTGTTAGACTACGAAATGATGTAAACTTTTTGGGGAAAAATTTCCCACTTTCGAAGATTTTTTGGGACAAATTTTATAGCCCTTCATAATTCACGGCTTCATCATTTTTATCCTGGAGGAAACTTCCTGAGGAATAAACGAGACTAAAAAGGGAATCCTCATTTGTGTGATATCCGATAGCGGGGGAATCCCATCCGTATCTTTGTTTTATAAAGTGCAATTGGTGTAAAAGGAAATGCGTTTTACTTAACATAAACATAACTGTCCAATGATGCAGCACTCGGATATAAAATAAATTTTAGTCTTAAAACTATTCAAGCGTTGTTGTTTTGTTGTTGTTGTTTTTTTTTTTTAGTTATCCTTACATATACACTGCCACAATATCTAACAACTACCTGACCTGGAAAATCCACCACCCTTTTTTGTTTTCAGCGCTACATGGGAGCTGGAAGAGGACATTTGCTCCAGGGAGGTTCACACACACTTCCCCCAAGCCATGAGAGAGACACACAGACTCCCTGCTGACCGCGGTGCTTGACGACAGCCCTGAGCTCTCTCCCAGCAGACTTCAGTCCTTAACCTCCAGTCTCTCCCTGCACACTCATTACTGTCATCATCATCATCTTCGCACATGAGCCTTTATTTGAAAGACGGGGACCTCAATCTGTAACCTGGTGCCCTGTGTGGAAACTCATTACCGTTACTGTTAGAGTGGAGGAAGATCTCAGCGTGTATTAAGCTTTCTTTAGTCCTTTACGATACGATTAATTTAACAGGAACCTCGGCACCCCTGCTCTTTCATGCGTTCATCCAATCAGCGAATAACACAGGAACGGCACAATGCATAAAATGATGCAGATACGATCCAAGAGCTTCGTGTAAAATATAGTGCGGGGGAAAAAAAATAAAAATCTCAACGATCTTTGTGACTTTGACCATTTCATGCTTGTTGGTTCCAGATGAGTTGGGTCGAGAATTTCCATAACATAGTGATGTAAAAAAAAACAATGCAAAAAAACCTGAGAGGTAGTTCCGTAGACGGAAACTTCTTGTGCACAGGTTCAGTGTTTTGGAAAAAGACCAGGCACTGTCAGAAAAAACATTAGAATGAAATAGAAATTGCCATTATACTGTCAATATTCAGTAATTTTACTGCATGTGGATTATTAAGAAAAATCACAAGAGAAAGCAACATCAAGTTACTTGCATATACAATATGCAAATATCGATATTTATTTGCCTTATTTATACTTATTTGTGTTCATACCACATGAACATTACATAAGCCCTTCCAGACAAGTGACATACATTTAAAAAAAAAAAAAAAAACAACTCCAAAAATATCATCTGCTTCGTCTAGCTGTCACATATGCAGCTTTATTCAATTTTGATGGCAAAATAAAATAACATTCAATTCAAGTGACAGATTTTTTGACACTTTTTTTTATCGTGCCATGACCCGCTCCTGGTTTGTTACATAATAGTTTAAAATTTTTGTTATGTTATCATTTTTTTATTTTATTTGAATGCTCTATCACTGTTGCACAGTTTTATGTAGAGGCCACCAACCAGTTTCTGTTATTAACATACGACTTAAAATAAAAGTCACGATCCCTGATATACCAGAATTACACTGAGCTAAAAATTCAGCACTAACACTCTACATGAACTGAGAGTCATCGCACAGATTTATCTCTTGCTGAAATCACTTGAAAGGTGTTTGTAGGAGTGTTTGTAATACTTTTTTATACATTAACCTTACTTGTTTGTAATTTTGGAAACAAGGAAAGAAAGAAAGATAGAAAGGAAGGAAGGTGAATGTTTTCTTTATAGTGTGTAATAGCTGTACTGTCTGAACCTAAGCTGTGATAAAATGTGTGTTAGTGGCAGGAAAGAAGATGAAGAAGGAATGAAAAAGAAAGAAGGAACAGAAGAAGGAATGAAAGAAATAAAAAAGGAAGAAAGAAATGAAGGAATAAAAGAAAGAAAAAAATGAAGGAAGAGATAAAGGTATGAAAGAAGGAATAAAGTGAAGAAAGAAATGAATTAAAGAAAGAAAGAAAGAAAGAAAGGTGAACTATGTCTTTATAGTGTGTTATAGCTGTACTGTCTGAACTTAAGCTGTGATGAAATGTGTGTTAGTGGCAGGAAAAAAATGAAGAAGGAATGAATCAACTAAAGGAAGGAAAGAAGGAAGGACTTTTTTCATTTGGGATTAATAAAGTGTTTAAAACCTTCTCATGCAGTTAGCATTTTTGTTTGTAATTTTAAGGAAAGAAAATGAGAGAAAGAAAAGGAAGCGAAGAAAGAAAAGGAAAAAGGAAGAAGGGAAGAAAAGAAGGTGAATGAAAGGTGTTACAGCTGTACCATCCACACTGAGGCTGTAAGGTAACGTTTTACTGGTAGGCAGAAAGAAAAAAAGAAAGAAAGAAAGAAAGAAAATAAAAAGAAATGATTAAAAAAAGAAAAGGAATAAATAAGAAAAAAAGAGAAAGAAAGAAAAGCGTTTTCTCTACTTGAATCTTGAAATAAAGAAAAAAGAAATGAAAGAAGGAGCGAAGAAAAGTAAGAATGAAAGAAGAAAAACAAAAAAAGAAGCAAGGAACAAAAGAAAGATTGTCCAGACCTTGCAGTATGAGTAGTACGTTTTTGTCTGCTGAGTGTCACTTTTACCCACCTATGGCTGGCATTCACCCACTCTTAACTAGTGGTTACCCACTCTTAACTAGTAGTTACCCACTCTTAACTAGTGGTTACCCACTTCTAACTAGTGGTTCACCCACCCCAACTGGCGTTTACCCACCCATGACTAGAGTTTGTCCACCCCTTTCCAGTATTTACCCACCAGTGGCTAACGTTTAACTATTCCTTACTAGCGTTTAACCACTCTTAACTATTGGTTACCCACTCCTGATTAGAGTTTACACACTTCTGACTATCATTTATTCACCTCTGACTAGCTTCGACCCATCCTGACTAGCGGGAAAGAAGGAAGCAAAAAAAGAAGCAAGGAACAAAAAAAAAGAGAGAAAGAAAAAAAAAGGGAGGCAAATAAAGGAAGGTAAAACAGAAGGATGATGGATAGAAAGGAGGGAAAAGGAAAGTGAGAAAGAAAGAAAGAAAGAAAGAGAAGGTAACAATGCCCATGTGTGCACATCAGACAGAGCAGTAAGAGGAATGGGGCTGAGTGGGATCTCTATAAACCTTGATGATCTGATGCTGCGAGTCCTGCAGCTGGAGGAAAGTGGAGCAGATTAATGGCTGGGTTTTAGCCCTCAGCCCTGCATTATTAGGAGCTTTCTGCAGCACAAATAAATGCAAATCACACATAAAAACAACTGGCACTATATTGTACATAATAAACATGCTCCTGTAGGAAAGAGCTTTTCTATTTCCATAAAATGCCTGTTCAGTTCATTCAAACCTTAATTTAAGTCGGCGAACACTGAGGGAGCGGGGTCATTTACAAAGCACGAGAGTGTAATAAAAACGAGAGAAAACAAAGAAGGCGACGCTCTCACTCTCTCACTCACTTTCAGTAAGCACTTTATCCTGGTCATTGTAATATGGAGCCTGTCCCTGGGAACACTGGGCTTGAGTTATACCCTGGATGGGGAGCCAGTCCATCACAGCGCACCTTTCATTCACACATGGGGCAGTTTATTATAACCACCCCGGACTCATTGGACCACGTGACCTTTTTCCATTTCTCCAAAATCCAGTCTTTATGCTCCCTAGCAAGTTGAGTCTTCGATCGGTTTCTCTAACAAGAGATGTTTAGATCCATGTAGCTAGGCACACCAGGCAACAAATACTCTCCACTTCTTGAGAAATATCCGGCGTTTCCCTGGCAATGTCTTATGGAGCAGATTGTATTTGAGCAGTTGAGGGTGAAGGACCTTGCTCAAGCGCCCAACAGTGGCAACCCGGGGCCGGGAGCGTATCTTAGGAGACTTAGGGCATGAGGAGGGATACATCCTGGACAAAGTACCAATCCATCAAAGGGGGAACACACATATACACATTCAGGCACTACAGGCAATTTGAGGGCGCCACGTAGCCTAATCTGCATGTCTTTGGACTGTTGGAGAAAACCGGAGTACCCTGAGGAAACCCCATGCAATTTCATGCACACAGACCCCAAGGTGGGAATTGAACCCGGATCCTGGAGGTGCAAGGCGACAGTGCCAACCACTAATCCACCGTGCCGCCAAGACCAATACAATTAATAATAATAATAATAATAATAATAATAAATTATAATGGTTAAACAGATCAAACAAAACTGGCTTTAAATTCGTAAAAATGTAACAATAAATTGATATTCAGAGCATCCTTGGGTGAAAATTTATAACAGAACTGCAACCCTTGTAAATGCATTACACGCTAATTCGTATTTATTATTCAAACATGATTATCTTATGATACTAAAATGTTTAATATGTTACAAGAACAGTAAGTGATTTTATAAATAAAGCACTGTTTATTACAGTAACTGCCATGTATTGATGAATGGTGCTGAACTCCCTGTTCTAGATCAAAGCTCACAACACAAACAGAGGTCTTGCCCTCGGTGGCTCTCAATAAATCACAGCAACATCGGTTTTGTGTTGATTTATTTTGCATTGAACGGCCGTGCAGGAGAGGCCTGCTGGGAACAGAGGGTAACTGATGTTTTGAGGATGATTGGTTTAATATTGTGATTTGGTGGGCAAGGTTAAATACAGATCGGTCTAGCAGGAGTAAAAGCTGTACATCGTACACGGTAGCTCTGTGATGTTTTTAAGTGTTCGTAACCAGGAATTGTGATTTTTTGTTTAGTTGGGTGTGAGCTTGTGTGTGTGTTAGATTTTTAATTGGATTTAATTGGATGTGGAATCAAATGAAGCACATTCACACGATGTAAATGGACAGTTGTTAAGAGATCGACAGAAGTAACAGGATGGAATGAACAGGATGTACAGGATGCTCTTTAGTGTCTATAAACAATACAAAGGGGAAATCAAACTCATACAACAATCACCAATAAACATTAGAAATATATACATATTATATTAAATCCAGCCCAGATGATTTGAGGTGTAAACTATACAATTGGCAAAACAAACTTACTGAACACAAAGGACAGAGTTGGGTGTCCAGAAGGGAAGTGAGGTCCTTGACCCGAGAGAGTTGTGGGTGATGTAGTGCACCATATGTGGTAGTGTTGTTTACTAGGATTGTGAAAGATGTAGTGATAATAAAAAAATTAAAGGACATGTTTTTTAAAAACATATTGTTCTTTAAGTTATTGAACAAATTCACAACAGTTTGATTATTAAAAAGTTTAACCAGTTCAGGAATAAAACATGAGAAAAAGATGCTGGAAATAATCACCAACACAAACCCTTGACAGGACAATGATTGTTGAGTTATTTAACAGCTGCATTTTTGCTCCCTGTGGTTTGGAATCACACTTAACATGGCTGGACCACCTGTGAAGTATACTTTGGGTACTTCAGGCCGATCAGAAGGCACCTTTAACTAGTGGTTACCTACTCCTGACTAGAGTTTACCCACCTCCGACTAGTGTTAACTTACCTCTGACCCACATTTATCCACTTCTGACTAACATTTACCCACCTATGACCAGCATTTACCCATCTCTGATTAGCGTTTACCCACCCCGGCTAGCGTTTACTTACTCTTGACTAGAGTTTACTCACCTCTGACTAGTGTTTGTCCACATCTTACTTACATTTACCCGCCCCTAACCAACAGTTAACCGCACCTAACCAACATTTACTCACCCGTAACTAACATTTACCCACCCCTTACAGACATTTACCCACCCCTAACCAACATTTACCGGCCCCTAACCGACATTTACCCACCCCTAACTGACATTTACCCACCCCTAACCAACATTTACCCACCCCTAACTGACATTTACCCACCCCTAACCAACATTAACCCACCTCTAACTAACATTTACCCACCCCTAACCGACATTTACCCACCCCTAACTGACATTTACCGACCCGTAACTAACATTTACCCACCCTTTATAGACATTTACCCACCCCTAACCAACATTTACCCACCCCTAACTAACATTTACCCACCCTTTATAGACATTTACCTACCCCTAACCAACATTTACCGGCCCCTAACCCACATTTACCCACCCCTAACCGACAGTTACCCACCCCTAACCGACATTTACCCACCCCTAACCGACAATTACCCACCCCTAACCAACATTTACCCACCCGTAACTGACATTTACCCACCCCTAACCGACATTTACCCACCCCTAACTGACATTTACCGACCCGTAACTAACATTTACCCACCCCTTACAGACATTTACCCACCCCTAACCAACATTTACCCACCCCTAACTAACATTTACCCACCCCTAACTAACATTTACCCACCCCTTACAGACATTTACCCACCCCTAACCAACATTTACCCACCCCTAACTAACATTTACCCACCCCTAACTAACATTTACCGACCCGTAACTAACATTTACCCACCCCTTACAGACATTTACCCACCCCTAACCAACATTTACCCACCCCTAACTGACATTTACCCACTCGTAACTAACATTTACCCACCCCTAGCCAACATTTACCCACCCCTAACCAACATTTACCCACCCCTAACCGACATTTACCCTCCCCTAACCGACATTTACCCTCCCCTAACCGACATTTACCCTCCCCTAACCGACATTTACCCTCCCCTAACCGACATTTACCCACCCCTAACTAACATTTACCCACCCTTGACTTGCTGTTATCCATTCCTGACTAGAGATTAACTATAAAACAATAAACTAAAACTGCATTGTGAATATTTTTTTTTATATAATTATAGGAGTAAATAGGAAGCAATGTGAGTTTTTATAATTATTTACTTTTTTTTCTCATTGAAATGCATGATGGATTATTAGGTTCTTTAAAAGGTGACAACTGTTAAAAACTCTTCCATGTTGATTCATGGACTTGAGCTACAGTATGTGAACTGTTACACCTTCTACTTAACATTGTCCATCAAATGAATTATGTAGGGTATATATTTAAATGTTCTTTCCTATTCTGTTTAATGATGTATTGTGATATACTAGTATATCTAAATGTCCTCGTTCTCTCTTCTTCCCTTTCTAAACCCTGATGTCATCTCAGCTACGATTTAGCATGAAATGATTCCATGCACTCTAAGCTCCCTGAGCTAATCCTAAATTGCCGTGTGTGTTCATGTTGCTCATGTTCCTTTATCACTGTTAGACTTTCTGGCATGCATTTACACTTACGCACACGCACAAGTTTCACTCGGCTTATGGGGTTCATGTTGTGTGTGTGTGTGTGTGTGTGTGTGTGTGTGTGTTTGGGGGTGGGATTGAAAGTAGATGCATTAGCAATGTTGCTTCTGGGACTGAATGTGTGGAGGAAAAACATGTTCTGCAAGGAGGCAAAATACGATATCCAGTCACACAGCAGTGGCCAAAAGTATTGAGACAAAAGTGAAAATTAAAGCTTTAATGGCATCATTTATTATTTTTTTTAAATATGAATATGAATAATTTGTTATTTTATGCAATGAAATTGCTATACTACAATCAATTTTTGGTATAAAGTCGTTTATTCTTTAAAACCTGCTGGATCTGGCTGAGCATTGAGACAAAAAGACATCTGCAGTATAACTTTGTATTGATGTTTGGGATTTATTTAAAAATGTTGTCATTTGTGCACTAGTTCTGCAACATATTTGTTCCACCCATTAATTAACCAGATGATTCTAATTAGCGCAACTCTTCAGTCAGATAGGCTCGACTAATTAATGACATCATCTGCTTTGTGCACAGGGAGAACTATAACATGTTGTCTTAATACGTTTGGCCCCCGTAAAGCAACGTTATAAGCCACAGAAAACTGAGTGCTGTTGACATAAACAAGGGTATTATTTCTCGTGCATGAACGTCACTGTGTGTATTCAACTCATTACTGTGTATAAGCACTTTCACACTTTGTGTTTCTCATACATGCACACACACATACACAAACACCCCTATGGACCTGTACTGGTGTCTTGGGTGTGCCAGCCGTTGTGCCCGTGTGCTCCTGAATGACGTCCATGAGAGGTCTGGTGTGATCAGTGGGAAATGACACAAACCACACAGAGGTGATGCCAAAGAAGAAAAAGAAGAAGAAAACCCCAACTGTTATTTTTTTTTATTAATTTAAGGCTAAAGAAAAAAAAAGACAACATTGATTCAAAAATGTTTTTTTAGCCCTTCAACAAAGGAATAGAATACAGAGAGAAGGTTGTTATAAATGTGCCTGTGCAGGCAGGACAAAACAGAAAGAAAAGAAGAAAAAAAAAAACCCACTGCCAGAGGGTGTTTGAGATTGAGGTGACAGCGTCCGATGCTGAGGTAATTGTCTAGCGCTCCCACTGCGCTCGTGTCACCTGTCCCGCTGAGAGAGTGTGGCAAGCACAAGCACACCTCTCTGGCCAAGGGAAGAAAAAAGCAGAGCAGGTCACCACCATGTCACACACATCAGCAACCCTTATGAACACTAACTGTAGTTTAACACAGGTGTTGTTTCAAGAGCTTTAAAGATACAGTATATATTTTAATGCACTAATTAGATTAATGTGTTACGTCATTGCGATTGTTATTAGTGAATTTTGGAACACATTACCACCATGAAGTTGCCGTTATATACAGTATGACTGTATTTGATCACATGTCCAACGTTTTATCTGCTAGTTTTAATGATCTTGTTTACAGCATTATCATTAGAACCTTGCCATGGACCCACCTGGTCTTCTTTAGGCTTGTGTTATGACCATGGTAGGTCCATGGCACATTGTAGAAGAATTCATTAACTTCAAATCACATGCTTGTAGTGCTTACCACATTTAATGTGTTTGCACCATGCGTGCCATGTCAATGAAGTCCCTAAGATTTACGTCAATAAATAGCCAATGCTTTAGTAATACGTCCTTATTAAGTCTTGCTTTGATCTTGTCCTCACCATGCTTTTTTAGACAGGTCCAAAAATAAGCACAACAGCTCCATGTCAAGGGAGATAATATTACATCCTTAATGGCTTCTACTGCAAAGTTGTACAGTACATGTTTCTACTGCATTCATCCAATTTTTTTGCTGATGTAGTGGGAACATGGCGCATAGTGTTGAACTTGCATCAACGATATAGGTGACATTTAGAGTAAAGCCATACAAAAAGCATTCTTGGTTCCCCAAAGGTTTTGTTGTTGCCACAATACACTGCACAATCATTTTTCCATAATCATGTTTTCAGGACTTTTTTTGAGTGAAAGCAACAATATTCCATCAGTCAAAAGATCTTATCTTCTATGGCTTTTCTGTACATAAGCATTTTTGGTTGTTATATTTTTTTAAATAAATGATCCAGTTAACACTTGAAATACGTCCCTCTAAAGGCAAACCTAAAATTAAAACTTCTTTAGGAAGCTCTTTGGGACTTGGAACTTCTTAAGAAAGAACCTCTTTAGAAAGCCAAAAAACATGGAGCACAAACCCACTTTATTCCCTAAAAGGTTTCTGACACACTTACCATATAAGTCTAACCTGCGGACCAAAAACAATTTAATTAGATAGCATGCTCAGTTCAGGGCTAATATACCGTAAACTGGTTTAAACCAATATTGAATTTTGGTCAACACCCTAATTTTTCCTTAATTGTTTCTAGTGGGTTGAATACTTTAAGCTGCCAGCGTCCGTCTCCTACACTATTTATCTTCCTGTAGCAACTTTCTCTTTCAGCCATGCTCTCTTTTCCAGTCATTATGCGTCTAAACATTCTGGCACTTTTTCAACAAAGCCATGGGTGAAATTTGGTTTTCTCCAGCTTTGCAGAAAATTGCAACACCTGATGTGGACCTAATGTTTTCTGAGCGAGCGCACAAGGTTTCTATTTTCTTTTCTTTATTCAGAGATACCCCATCAGACATAGAAACCGGCGGTGTTAGAGTGTGTCTCGGATCATTGTATACTGATTGTGTTGTGGCCTCTTTACTCAGGTGTGAGCATTCCTGTTCAGCCGGCTGCGACGTGCTGCAATAACACACTCAGCACGGAAGTCTCTAAGCGACAGATCACTTTCTAGTGGGCATAAACAGAAAAACCTGTGTGATCTAGCAATAATTAGCCCCTGCTCAGCCTTTCAGGGTTAAGCTGAACCTTCACTAGGTAACAAAAAAGGGCTAAACCGGTTGAATTGCTCAGGAATGCAGAAGCGACAGTTCTTGCCAAATGATGAAAATGGATTTTGATGGTTCGTAGCTTGTTTTTGTAACAAGCAAATGGGCACGTGGGGTTCGTTCGTCTTTAACTATTCACACATGCTTAAAGTTGACTGTCTCGGTGAGCGACTTTAAGAACGCAAAAAAAAAAAAAAGAAGAAGATTCTTATGATTGTCCAGCATGTTTAACCAGCCATGCAGAGTCAGCAGAGATTTTACAACCGGACTTCTAATGCATCAGGAAAGGCTTTCAGTGAGCATGCTTTTTACTGTACACTCTCTATAGACTAATGCAAATGTTTAATGCAATATATATGTACATACAGTCTATCACGCTTGCGCTTATAACTATTTCTAACACTCCACTCGCATTTTATGCATCTATAGCTTGTATATATGTGTGGTCTGTAAATCTGCTGTCACATTAAAAGCAGGCATTTGCTGCAAAGTGCTTTCTGGTAAAAACCTGCAATGAACAGCATTAACCTTTATAATAGTCATCAGAGGTACAAACAGAGCAATCTGAGGAAATATGACAAGCCAACCTATAAAAACTCTCAGGCTATTACACCAATGAATGTATACATCACTTTTTTTTTTTTCTAATAAAGAATAAAGAAATTTTAGTCGAAGATTATTTGTAGGCATGATGGTGAAATTCAAGGTTCTAATGAGGACTTATTTAAAAGTTCCCATAGCCTTGTTGTCAGCTCAAACAGGTCTGACGATGCTTGTCTGAAGGCTTCATCAAGAAGGTGTTTCAACACATGGAACTTTATGTTTTTTTTGGGGGTTTTCACGCTATTCTGTGTAAACTCTAGAGATTGCTGATTCTCTGGCACCGGTAATCATGGCACAGTCTCTCTGGCACCAGAAATCATGCTACAGTACCACATTTGGTTGAGTGAATAATTGCATGGTTTGAATAAGCAGGTGTACAGGTTTACATATGGCCAAAGATCAGTATGGTCAGATTTTGGTCACTGGTAATCAAAGTGGCCCAAATCATTTTTTTTTTTTTCATATGGGTGTACATATGGAATTTTTTGAACCACATGAAACCTGATCTTTTTACATCTGACTCCATATATGGTTCAAAATCAGACCTCAGTGTGAACAGCCAAATCAGAATTTATGTGACTTCTATTATAGTACATCAATACTCATCACAATTTAGCATTAGAAAAGAGGGTGGATGACGGTTGAAGAGGATCTCAGTGGCGGGAGTGTGAGGTACAGTATCGTAGTAGCGCAGCCGTAGTACGCCGGAACAATGCTCTGGCTGTTTTTTTCTTCAAGTAAAGAGGATTTCAGCAAAACAGCTGCTTTGATAGCTAATATAAACTAACCTGAGTGAGACAGTAAAACATTCTTTATTGTTATTTGGAATAGATAAAAAGGTAACAACAGTGGAAAATAATGGAGGTGTTATGGGTCTGTGCGATTGTAAATGTGGGCGCGCTACAGATTGAGCTCTGGTGATTAAACAAATGGCATTACACCTTACAAAATATCCAGGTCATGCTGCCGTAAAACAGAATTACAAGCAAAGTTAGAAGGTGCAAATCAGAATTACTCTGCGTGTGAAGAGATCTCAAAAGAAATGGGCGTAGAACCTGACTATAGCAGCAAAGGAAAGCTAAAGGTGTATAAGCAAGATGGAAAGAAAGTAAAGATAAGAGCCAAAGAAGTGGTGGGATCACGTACCCCTTCTCCAACAACGGAAAAAAAATTATTTGGTCAGGAAATCGGATGTAGTGTGAACACAGCCTCAGTGTATATTTGTATTAATTCTTTATAAGGAATGTTAGACATCATACCCTATATGGCCAAAAGTACTGTATGGAAAGACCTGACCTTCACACACATATTTGGTTCTCTCCCAAACTGTTTCTACAAATTTTAGAAGCACACAACTGTACAAATGTCTTTGTATGCTGTCCTGATTGAACTTATCCACAATAAATACCTTTGGGATGAACTGGGACGCTGAGGTCTACCAGGCCTTCTCACTTGATATTTAATTTCTTTTCCAATTTTTTTTTTATAGCACTTTTAAGAATGGTCATTGTCTTAAAGCAACTTCACAAAATGGAAAGAAAATTCATGGAAGTGTGTATGAATGAGAAAAAAAAATGTGTTTAGATAGCAATGAGATTGTGAGATTGTCCCAGAGTATCAACGACTAACTCGACTAACCCACTTGTGGTCAAATAAGCACAAATCTCTTCGGCCATACACTATATATAAATATTCTTTATATAATAAAACTGTAAAGTTGACATGTCTGTATTATGAAGATATTTGCGAAAAAAAATTTTGTGGGGACATAAGATGAGTAATAGAACACATCGATATGGTTTTTGAAATTTCTGTCTGTTTGTTTGTGCACACATCACATAAAAACTGCAAAATAAAATTTAATGTGGTTTTTACAGGTGTATTTGGCCGAGCTTGAGGTAACATATAGGCTTTGTGCCATTGCAATCGGCCCACGGGAAGGGAGGATATGCTACTTTGAAATTTAAATGGAAAACGCCCTTATATCATAAAAAAAGTACCTTAAAAAAATCATTAGTTCTTCTAAAAATTCAACAGATGACACTGCCCCTTTTTTAATACACGCTTATGAGTGTGCAATTCAATTCTATGTGAACAAAGTCGTGGGCACATCTAGCATATATAAAAGGTGGCATGATTAGCACTGTCGCCTTGCACCTCCAGGGTCCAGGTTCGATTCCCGCCTTGGGATCTGCTTTCACCCCGTGCTTGGTATGAAAGGGTGTGACTGTGTGTGCCCAGTGACGGATTGACACCCTGTCCAGGGTGTACCCCGCTTCATGCCCTACAGTCTCTCGGGATAGGCTCCAGGCCCCCCGACTCTGTATACAAGATAAAGTGGCATAGATGATGAGTAGGTAAGTGTGAGAGTGTATAGTTTGACTGGTCTGACTACTCTAAGATAAATTACTGGAAATATAATGATGCAAAATGACTTGTCTAGGGGTACTTTAATGTCCTCAGTGTGTGTGTGTGTGTGTGCGCGCGTATGCCCATGTGTCAAATCTCTAATTATGCCTCACAATTTTGAGTGACTGTTGGTTATTGCGTCAATGAATAATTCATGACTTCCTAAAAGGTTGGCCTATTTTTATCCATTTTTAATTTTAATCGAAACTTGTGGAGAAAAATGCTCTTCATCTCTGCTGGTTAAATCAGGTAATTTCATGCCAATTTCATCTGCCAATTCGTCTGTCCAGATACCGCAGATTCAAACTTCATAGGAAATAGTTTTAGAACTAAAAAGAATGGTTCAGACCCAACCCTAAATTCCACTCCATCATAGAGACCAATCAAAGAGGCTCCCATGTTGGTGCTTAGCCAGGAAAGAAAGTTCCATATATATATATATATATATATATATATATATACTGTATATATCGAAAGCTGCAATGACAAGCACAGAATGCTAGAATGGTTCTCGGGTTAATACTATCTCAATGTCTTGATGCTCCAGCCAAGAATTCACAAGAGCCTTTCTATCTAGTCTGATACTCGACAGTCTTTATTTTAACATCTAAAGCCTAGAAGCAGCCCACCCTCTGCGAGTTTGGGGTCGGCCCTCCTCCCATCTTTTCAGCAAAAAAACAAAAAGATGCTTTAATGAGGGGGAAAAAAAAAAGAAATCCCCATAAAAAAACGCCTGAAAAACAGTTCACTTGGACCCACGGTTGGGTTGTGCCAGGAGTTCCATACCAAAATAAGAGAGGAGGAATGTAAAACATGGAAATAGCACACAAGTTTGCGAGCCTTCATGCGGGCGTATTGCCGGGGGTTTCGTGCCCATGATCAAAATACAGGAAACAGTGAAATGGAATAAAGAGAGAACAAGCAAATCAGACAAGCAGGGGGGGATTGAGCATCTCCCCAGGGTATTAAAGGCGGAGAGAAGCGGGTTGAGACAAGTTCACCCCCTGTGAAGCTTTTCCGTACTGTACCTACCCCCAGAAATGAAGAGACGCGTGAAAGGGAGAAGGGCGTGGTTCTTGGGGTACATCTTTGTATTTTTTCGCCCAGTTGGGAGTTCTGTTGTTTTTTTGTTTTTTATAGCACCCCCGCCCCTCTGTTACACTCCCTCTGTCACGGCTCATACGGCTGAGGAAGATTACCGCTCTCAAACGGCCCATTGTCATAGCTGTAATGGTCTAATCTGGTTGAAGTCTGGGAGAGGGAACGCTGCCGAGGCAGTGGCATGGGCGAAGGGTTTGAATGAAAGATTCTGATTATAGCAGAACAAACCTTTTTTTTTTTTTAGATCCAACCTCACACGTAAGCTACTGGAGCTGAGACGAAAAAAACAACAACAAGAAATTCTCAAGTAGAACATTATTAATAAAAAATAAACAGCTGTTAATTACGTGTGTAACTATTCATGATGGCTGCCACAAATGTCATGCCAATATTCGAAATCTCCCATATCTAGGGGTGTCATTTTTATTACATCATAGCTCATTTTCTTTTAGAACGCTAACATCACTTGTGGTGCTTGATGGGTTTTGCAAATGCACTTAACACAATACTGTTCTTGCAAGACCTGTTCGACCTTCTTAGTGTTGTTGCTGTTGTTGTTAGTTAATTACCTAATGCCATATGTGTTAGTTCACGGTTTTGAAAAATCCAATATTATTCTAGAATCTAAAAAATACAGTAAATTCAAACTTTCGACCGGTACCGTGTCTTCTAGAGGATCTTCCTTTAATCTATTAAGTGTGCAGAAAGTATGTACATAATTATATTGATGGATCATAATACAGTCAGAGTGAATTTCATTGCTGTTTTTCCCGAAGCATTCATAATCATTACTCTACTTCTGCCGGTGACCATTTCTTCTGAATTTACATTTTAAAAAAAAAATGAAATATGTAAAAAAATATATGAAATATGGACTTTATTACAATATTTATTTCCTACTTACTTTTCTTCCATCCTGTAGAAACTGTATTTTCCTGACCACTTTTTTATCATCGTCATCATGATCAGTGTTTATATAGCAGTTTGTGTTTGAGCCTGCATGTAAGAAGATCTTTCTGTAATTGACAAAGCTTTTGAACTTGCACTTTGATCATGAAGATCTTGCTGTTAATGTATATTAATTGATGGAGAAACCCATAATTGTTATAGTAATTTTATACATTTAATCAGTGTTACAGTTAACTGATGAGAAGATGATATAAAGATGATACAAATCAACACTGACTTAATTGCATGGATTCATAGCTATTAAAGATGCGCAAATTCGCATATCAGAAATATTCATACATTATGGCATTGTTTAAAGTGTGACCAAGTCACCTGATGTGATCCGCTGATGCTGTAGCAAATCTATCTCAAGGTTTGGTGCTGTTCATTCTGCCTGCAGTTGTAAATGGTGATTCTTGGAGCAACTAGAGCCTTTCAATCAACTCTAATCAGCACAGGATTTTTCCTTTGACCCTTCTGAACAACAAGGCATTTTATCTTAAACGGATGCTCTTTGTTTTTTGCACCATCCTAGAATGGTGTAGAATCTAGAGACTGTTGTTTGTGAAAAATGCACATCAGCAGTTTCTGATTATCAGGGTCTAACAACTACACCATGCCACGGTACTGAGATCACATATTTCCCCATTCACACATTACATGAAGCTCTTCACCTGTATCTGTATGTTTCATATGTCTTGCAATGCTGAAGCACGATTGACTGATTGGATAATTGAATATACAATTGGCGTTCAAGTCAAACCGGGACTTGTGAGTGAAGCTGTAAAACTGATTGACATTTACAGAATATTTAAACCACATAACAGTGATGAGATTTTAAGTCCTAGGAAAATCTTTAAATAAGGATCCCGGCTGAGGTTGCTCGGAGCCCACTGCAGTCGTTACCATGGACATTGGGCGCGTTAAACCCCCTGATTCTTGAAAATTGTGAGTGTGGGAACTGTAAACACAATTATTCACCAGCACTCTGTACATTACAGAAGCTCAGCTGGGAGTCCAGACCTGACTTTAAGCCACTTCCACATTAAAGGAGTTCCTGGGAGGCCAGTGTTTCAGATGTGAAGCAGAGATTCAATTGTGGCTCTGGCATACTGAGGAAAACTTCCTACCCTGATGGTATCCGAGGGGAGTTTTCACTTAACAAATCAAAGGTCCCGGTTTGACTTGAACGCCCCTTGTATTAGCAGGTGCACAGGGTTTATGTAAATAAGCTCATCAATAAATATTTTTAATAATAATTTTATGATTGGTAATAATGCTATATTGAAATCGGGAAATATTAACTATAATAACTATATTAATCTATATAAAAGAATAGAATTTTTACATTTTTACTGGAAAATCAGCTTTTCTGCAAGTTTTCATTTCCACGGTGGAAATCCAGAGTATGTATTCCTATAAAGTTAATGTTCAGAGATGAACAGAGTCAGTAGACTCGAATATGCGCCCTGCTTTGTGCCAGCTGCGTTTAAGTTATTCATGATTGTCGTTTGTTTTTAGGCACATATGTTCCCCCCCCCCAAACCAACGTTAAAACTAAAACGCAAAACTGCTGTCTGCAATCTAAAAATGGAGCAGCAGCTAACAAGCATGGGGAGGCATGAGAAAGAACGATTTCCTGTGTTAGGATGACAAAAGTCAAGTCAAGAAAAGACATAAAAGATATGGAGAAGGGAAGGGGGGGGGTTTGGAAGATGGGAGTGTGGGATAAGAGAGCGAGAGAGGAAAGAAGTAGCAAGGAAAGACAAGAGGGAAGGAGGGAGAAGGGGTGGAAGGAAGGAGGGAGAGAGAGGGAGAGGGAGGGAGGGGAAGGAGGCTTTCCCACAGAGACGTCATGTTTGTGCTGCTTCCTTCTCGCTCTATCTCATTCACTCAGTCACATGCTCACACTCTTACAGCGTGCTGCACACACACACAAATCCACAACCACATCCACACATGCACACACACACACACACGCACATATACTCCACTGGAGATCCTTCGACCAGCATTCTCTCTCTCTCTCTCCCTCTCTCTCTCTCTCTCTCTCTCTCTCTCTCGATGCATATTCACACTTTGTCAGACGTTCACACAGCCTGATTCTGGTGTTGCACGAGGAAGACCAAAGTAAACCATAGATCACAAAGAGACATCAAAGTGAGGGATGGAATGCGAAAAGAAAACATAAATCTCGACACGAGAGACATCTGCTTGACGATCAGCGGGGAGGCTCCAGCGGGGACATACCTCACACATCTGAGACCACTCAGGTACGCTCCGCTCTCGCTCTCGCTTCACCTCAACATGTCACTCCTCAACAACTTGACATCTCTTAACCCTGTTCAGGTAATTATTAGACATTTTCCTAGGTGCTTCGACCTTATTTTCTGCTCTCGCTTTCTCTCTTTAATCTTTGAACTGAGCAGTCTTTGAAGTGAGTTGTTAGTTCTTAGACATGGTCGGGATTTACTTTAAGAAGTGCTTCGTACCCGAGGCAGCGTTTGACATCCACTATAATGAAAGAGGCAGGTGTAAATGACAATGGAAGCTTGTGTGCATTAACGAAGACAAAAGAATAGAGAAAAAAAGAAAAGCATGCTGAAATTAGATTTCTTCTTGGAAAGATTCTTAGAAAGTATTTATTTATTTATTTATTTATTTATTTATGTTTATATTCTGGAGTTTGTGGTGCCAAAAACACTTAAACACATTTGGAAATTGTAATCATTTTGAAAAAAATATATAATTATCTGTAAATTACCTGTCAGAGTCTGTCTAATTTACAGAATAGCAACATTAGGGGGTTAGAAATAATCATCTCTTGTTGGTAGAAGAATAGGGAAAGACGTACTGTGAGTGTGTACAAAGACTACATTATGTACTGTATGATAATAACTAACAACAGATGTGGCAGATAAAATTTTGGCCTGTAATATTTAAAAAAATAATAATAAATACATTGCTATATTTAAAAATTTTAATTAAAATGTGAATTTTGGTCAACTTAAAATATTTTGGACCTAATAATAATAATAATAATAATAATAATAATAAATATATACATATAATAAGAAAATAATTATAAAAATAATAAAAATATACACATTCAAATGTATTTGATTCATTTTTATTTTTATATTCCTTTTGATATTGCTTGATGACACACTAGCAACCCATATACCATATTTACTGTATATGTATGTATACATATATTAATTATTTAGTCATTTCTCATGACCTAAAAGGAGAGATTGAGATGGGTGGGAACATCACTGATGATTCAGGGCCCCTAAACTTGATGAGTCCAAACCTTGTAAATAGTATTTTTAAGGTGTCTCTTGTCACACAGGGGCACCTTACATAGTCCTAAATTGTCCTTACCCTCCCTTTTATGGCACCCCTGGGTGGGAAAGTTGAGGACGGCAGTGACATTTAAAAATCCATATCTGTGTGTTAGATTAGTCTATTAGAATATTCTGTCCTATTATTATACTGTATATATACTTTATAAATATACAGCCTATATATTCTGAAATATTACTCAGTAAAAAACATGCATTACAAAGAAAAACAGTTTTTAATGAGTTAGGTGTGACGTACCTGCTAGACTAAGTATGTACTGCGTATGTACTAGACTAAGTATGTAAGTGTAGCTGCTTTCGGCTCTTCTATTTAAAACAGATGAACATTTGGTTTGAATTACCAGATCCAAGTCAGTTTACTAAGAGAAACAAAGAGAGCACAAGGAAGAAAAGAGTGAAAAAGTGAGAGAGAAATCAAGAGGGAGATAAAGAGAATGGTAATTTCCTTGCTTAACCACACTGTCAGGTTTCTGTTTTATCTGTGTCTCTCAGAGTACATGAGTGAACAAGAAAACAGACATTCAGACACATCTTTTTTTTTTTCCTTCTTTTTTTTTCTGGGTCATTGAATTCTTTCAGGGTCACTTGAGCACTGTGGCACATAAAGGGCGTCAGTGTACTTTGAGGCTTTAACTCGAGGGAGACGTAAATAATGAATGTCAGAATTTATGAGCAGGGAAGTGCTTTAGGATTGCAACAAATTATATTTACTTATCCAGAAAGAGAGAGATAGATGGAGAGAGAGAGAGCGAGAGAGAGAGAGTTTGACTGAGTCAGATGTAAATTGTTGGTTCAGAGAGCTGTGGCAGGAGAGGCTCATTAAGAATCAACACACGGTGTTGGGATTAACTGAGTCACCCGACACTCAGCCATCAGTCTGAGGATTTATGTGTTGCATTACAGAACTTTTTTCTGGACGCCTCTGATTTAAACAGGGAAAGACAAGTTAAAACAACCTTCTGATGTGCGGTAATGATTTTTTATCCACTGAAGGTGAATTGTTAAAGTGCAACGCATTACGCATTAAAGAAGTGCACTAAATTCACATGTATTATTTACTGGACTTGTATAACTTGGGGACGAGACTTGTAAAGACAAAGCACAGCGAGACACTAAAGTATGGATTTTATTACTGTATATTATATCCTGGATCTTAAAACATAACTATTATGTTCTTGTTTGAGATTTTAAAAACAATCTACAGTCATAATACGAAGCCAAACTGTGACTTTTAATTGTGCAGTATAACAGTGCACTTTTATGAGAGGGAAAAAAAAAACTCCCTTTATTTCTCTATATAATCCCCTGCTACACTAGTGCACTTATCCCAGGGTTTCACTAAGTGCTTGGATACCATCAAGGTAGAAAGTTTTCACAGTATGCTTGGAGTCATGATCAGACTGACTGCTTCACGTCTGAAACGCTGGCCTCCCAGGAACTCCTTTAATAGCCCAAACATGTGGAAATCACTTGGAGCGAGGTCGAGATCAGGACGGTACGGATGGGGCTCTTACTCCCAGCCGAGTTCCTGTAATGTGCAAGTGGTGTTGTCATTATATAATCATTAACGGAGTCCGGCCTTCTTTAAAACGTTTACACCATTCAAATATTTTACTGCTGCAACAGTCTCATCACCGTAATGTGCTTGAAATCTTCTGTAAATGTCAATAGCTTTTTACGTCTTAATGTAGAAGAAATTCAAACAAAAGTCCCAGTTTGACTTGAACGGCTCTTTTCTCAGTCATGTCAGGTGCACTGTGACATGGACCCCAGAAATCGGCACTCCATTGCTCTTCCTGTGATATACAGGACCTAAATTTTTTCCACCTGAATTTGTCGACTTGAATTTGAAGACTCGCATTTTATCAACCTGAATTTTAATACTTTTTTTTTTTTTTTTTTTCCTGAATTTGTGAGGCTGAAAAATAATGAAGATTGCATTTTTAACAATTGAATATATTTTTGAACAGCAATTTAGTAAGGTCAGTACATTTGCATTGAATTTTACATGCTTATTATTGTAAAAAAATAGATTTTTTTTATTTAAATCAAATTTCAAAGCAGAAAAATACAAACAGTTTTTTTTTTTTTAAATACAAAAAGGTATTTTTTTTGTTCAAATTTGAGGAATTTTGGCACTGTTATACTTATATATGCACTGCACTAGACATACAGACAGATAGATAGATAGATAGATAGATAGATAGATAGATAGATAGATAGATACTGTAGATAGATAGATAGATAGATAGATGCTTTATTGATCTGACGGAAACTTCCAACATTCAGTAACAAGATAATAATAATAATAATAATAATAATAATAATAATAATAGAAAATAAACATATTGTGGTAATTACAGATCATCAATGTATAGTGTAGTCAAACAAAAAAACATGGAAGAAGACCATACTATAACAAAGATTCTTAAAATAAAAAGAGTATAATATGTGTAAAAGAATAAAGAATGTATATTTAAATATATTGTTGAGTAAGGATGAATATTAGTGGATAAACTACAGAAATTTGAGATTTGCAATCAGATGTTCAACTAGTCTGACCTTAAATAGTGTGAGAAAGCGATTCCATTCTAACTTTGTTTTTATTAATTTATTAGCATGTGAGAGTCACTAATCAGGAACTGAGCCAAAGCACAGAGCTGTAGACCTACAGAAATGACATTGTTGTGGATAATTGAACTGACAAAAACAAGGAAACTGAAAGTGATTCATGCAACTGTTTTTTTAACCTATATAATTACCTTATTCAGCCGGTTCTGTGTTCTCCACGCTCGAGTGACTTCGGTGAGTTTTGTGCTCACACTTTCTGAGCACATATTCAGCCCTACATGCCCTTCAGCCATCCCTTTTATTGCCGATTGGTTCATTTGCATATGTGCATTGTGAAATTAAAACAAAACAAAAAAGTGAAAGAAAGAAAAAAAGAAAAAAAGAAAAACAGAAAGAAAGAAAGAAAGAGAGACATTTGTCTTCAACAGACCAATCGGTGGAAAAGGTTAAGTATATTTGGAATTTTATGATTATTATACTATAATAAAGTCTTGAGACACTTTTAATACTAACAGACTAACAGTGAAATTTGACAAAAAGTCCTAAAGCTGAAAATCGCTCATATTTCCTGTCAGATTTGAACAATTATTACATGTTGCGTTATTTTTCTGGCATAATGAAGTAATTAGAGTGGGGAAAGCATTCAAATTAATTATCAATTAACATGGAATGCATAATGACCCTGAGTTAATGTGTCTCCCAAATGTAATTAAGCCGATCTAAATGAGAAAAGCGCTCAATCCATCAACACGTACGCGGTATTTGTGGAAGAAGACAGTGCTTGAAAGCCACGTACATAAACACTCAACAACTTTATTTTTTCATAAACTTTTTCACAATAACAAGGACACACACACACACACTCACACTCACACACACTCACCCGAAGCTGCTGGAGAGCTGGAGTGCTCAGATACCCCGCTGACTGACAGATGGACTGACTTGGTGTTCCTTCCTGGCATTTACAAGACACTGAACATAAACACTGTATGATAAAATACACTCACCGGCCACTTCATTAGGCCACACCTAATGTACTCGGGTGGACTGCCTTAATTCTTGAATCTCCTGTTTCATCACATCACGTCCCGAAGGTGCTCTGTTGGATTGAGATCTGGTGAATGTGGAGGTGGTTTGAGTACCGTAACCTCATTGTCATGTTCAAGAAACCAGTTTGAGATGATTTCAGCTTTGTAACATGCTGTGGGTCATAAAGAGGTGGACACGGTCAGCTACAACACTCAGGTAGGCTGTGGCATTTAAACCATGCCCGGTTGGTACTAAGGGGGCCCAAAGTGTGCCAAGAAAATCTCCCCCACTCACACCACTGAACTGTTGATAGAAGGTGAAATGGATCCATGCTTTCATCTTGTTTACGCCAAATTCTGACCAGACGGCAGAAATGTCTGGTCTCATCGTGTTTTTCCATCTTCTACTGTCCGATTTAGGTGTGCCCATGATATGTGTAGCCTCAATTTCCTGTTCTTAGCTGCCAGGAGTGGCACCCGGTGTGGGCTTCTGCTGCTGCAGCCCATCTGCTTCAAGGTTCGACATGTTGTGTGTTCAGAGATGCTCCTCACCATGTTATTTAAGGTCATGTTGCATCAGCTCACACCAGACTGACCGTTTCTCCTCTGACCTTTGGCATCAAGGAGGCGTTTCACCAGGAGAACTGCCTCTCACTGGATATGTCCTCTTTTTCAGACCATTCTCTGTACACCCTGGAGACGTGTGTTGTGTGTAAATACAAGTAGATCAAAAGCTATTCAGATCAGCCCGTCTGGCACCAACAACCACGCCATGTTCGAAGTCACTTCTTCGCCATTCTGATGCTCGATTTGATCTCCGTAGTTGCCGCCACGTCATTAGCTGGTTAGATATTTGTGCATTAACGAGCAGTTTGGATATAATGAAATGGCGGGTCAGTGTACAGTAGGTCCATATGTTCCAGAACAGCACCGTGGACGGTCCGTGATCTGGTTCATCCGCCCAACACACTGTGATCATTTTTCGAGTTACGGTGGAGCAGATGGAGCAACGCCATGGCACCGAGCATTGACTGAACCCAGACCTTCTGTCTGACCTTGGTGAGCAACAAGACGGCATCTTGTTGAGGTTTTTCCTTGTCGCAGTTGTTTGAGCACATTCCCTCATTAGCTGTACAGTACCAAGCTTGAGGACCGAAGGGGGTTGGGGGAGGAGACAGAAAGCCATTTCAGAGCCATAAACCCTCCGTGGCAATCATGACCCCTGCTATGAGCTTAATGTCCCGACACAGCTCTTCTGATGGAGGAGCAAGAAGCTTCAGGGTTTATGTAGCTGAGGGAGGCACGGCGGTCGTTACACATATTGTTGTGCTATTTCTGACAAACTTATGCCTCGGAAAATTAACAAATGTGGAAAAAAAAAACAGGAAACGTACATTAACTCTAAATATTAATAATAATAAAAAAAAATGGCTTTAGGACTATAGTGTGTGCTTGGATAGACCGTGTATGTGCGTGCACTTGATACCAAGATGTGTGAGTGAGTGTGTGAGTGTGTAGGTGCTAGAGAGAGAGAGAGAGAGAGAGTTAAGTTGTTTTTTGGGTCATTAGAGCCGAAAGTGGCCAGTTGCACCCAAATATAGGAGCACAGACAGAGGCGAACTAGCAAAATAGCACAGTACAGAGCTGTGTGACAGCAGGGGTGTAAACCTCAGGCTTCAACACCATACAATTTCACAATTCTTTAGGCAATGATTAGCTATTTGATGATACTGTACTGAGCACTGTCTCCGATCGATATTTGACCAACTTTGTTCAGAATCTAGAACAGGACTGCTGTTAAATCATGAATGATGATGACCTACTTTAAAAAATAATAAAAATAATAAAAATAAAAAGTTACAGGCACCTTGCTATCCTGTTAAATAATTTATACGGCTGTTGATTTATTGATTTACGATTCTTGCCTCGATTCTGTTCGACTTTTGAATCATAGAATAAATGAATAACATTTTATGTTTCATTGTGTAACATCTTACAGAATTTCTGTTTTAACAGATTTCTGAGTAATGAGGGAAAAAAGATGTTGAAAACGTGTTTACTTAACTGACTCATAATTCAGATTCATAATGACAGGCAGCTGTTAAACTCTGCCAATAGGAAATGTGTAAATACTTTAATGAGTCTTCAACGTAAGATGTTTTTAAATAGAAATTCTATTGGAAATCGATGGGTTTTATGCTTTTGGGGATTTTTTTATTTTTTTATATACCTGTATTTGGAATACAATAAGGACTACCATAAAATAAATGTATTTAAAAGTCCCATATTTTACATAGTTAACAGGTGTGTGTGTGTGTGTGTGTGTGTTAATGCAGCTAAAATACTCCTCGGATGATAGATCTGTATACCTCAAACTCCCATAGCTGAAAGTGCCATTTACAGTAAATGAGCTACTGCTTGAGCCACGCCCCTCCAGGAAAACAGCAGAGCTGAAGAACAAGCCAGGGAGGGTTCCCCTTATATGAGGTCATAATAGGGGAAAATGATCAGTGGGGTTAAAATATAAAAAAAAGAATAAAAAATCAGGAAATGTATATTTCATTAACCATTGAAGACCGATGTCACTCTCTCTCTCTCTCTCTCTCTCTCTCTCTCTCATCATCTATATTTAATTCAATACAATTTTATCTGTATGGTGCTTTTAACAGTTGTCATAGTCGCAAACCAGCTTAACACAATCAAAAGCAATTATGGAAGTCTGTATGAAATGTGAAGGTGTATGAATCAAAAAGATCAGATTGTTCCTGATGAGTGAGCCGAGGGTGACGGCAAGGAAAAACTCCCTGAGATGGCAATAGGAAGAAAAACCTTAAGAGAAACCGGACTCAACAGGGAACCCATCCTCATTTGGGTGAAATACTGTTTTATCCAGTATACAGGGTCACTGAGAGACTAAACGAATCCCAGGTGTCTTAGGGCACGGGATGGGATTCGAACACAGACCCTGGAGGTGCAAGGCAACAGTGCTAACCCCAACAGAGCCAGCTAATGTTCATTTTTAATAAGATCCGTTTAAGTTGCATTTCTATGGCGTGTTAAAACCATTTCCAAAAGAAATGATAAGAAAAACAATAGATAAAAAAAAAAGGTTCAAAGCAAAACAGGGACAGAGTTTTGGAAGAAACTCAACAACTGCCCCTTGACTTGCATAATAACCATGTTTACATTTTTCTGTTCTTGTACAACATGTCGTGTACAGCTACGGCACATGAAGATAAAATCATAAAAAACAATGGCGTGTTACACAACACCGAGCGGCACAGCACGGCCCGAGCTTATACAGCACAATCTGACGTGACGCAGAATGACACGACCGAGTGCATCACAGAACAACACAACTCAGCTCAGCGTGACATAGCGCAACACAGCAGGACTACACAAAACCAGAGCAGCACATCACAACAGCATAATAGCTTCCTGTTCTCCCTTCTGACTCCCACAGATCAGACCTCGGTGGCGGAACGACTACACAAATGTTAACGCAACTTCTGTTATCTTGTTGAAACAAAACGCACAGATGGGCCATATGGTTCTGCGCTACACTTTGGGTTTTGTACCCATTTTTGGTCGTATGTGAGCGAGAGACAAAAGACAGAAAAGGGGTTTATAAGCCAATAAGTATGCTTTTGTCATTTTGTACTTGTTCTACACTAGTAGGTCTTCCTGCTTATGCCAAAACTACTGAATGTGAAAGCTGTTCTCGAACATGACTGTGGTCTAGGGAAAGGGAGGCCAGTTTGTGGAAACTTTGAAAAACAATATGGCCTTGACTTATTGTGCGAACAAAATATATGAAAGTTCTGAAAAAGTTTGAAATGATATAGATATGAGAAAACAATGATGTAACATAAATGTGATTTATAGATGAAGTGTGAATACGCATTAATATGAACAATACCTAAGAAATTATTAATTGGGGTATATAAGTCGCACAACGTGATGTGGAGATACTTTTAAGAATTCTCCTATAACCCTTCAATCCAAAATGTCCTACTCCTCTCATTGAACAGTAGAATGCTAATCCGAATTGAATTTTTTGAACAAACATCATAATTTTAACTGGTTCTCATTACAATTTATGTAAATTAATGTCATGAGATAACTTTTGTTATAACAGTTATAATGCATCATTCCCTCAGCAACCTCACATTTTTTCTCACTTTTAAAGTTAAAAAGCCAAAAAAGAAGGAACGTACAGTATGATGTTACTGCTTTATTTTAAAGACTTTAGGTCCACCGTTAACAGTTACCAATGCTGACACTGGAGACTCCTTCCAAAACTGATAAATAAACATTTCAATGATTTACCATTTTATTTGTAAAATGAAGTTTTTCATTTTTTTTTTTTTTAGATTATATGGTCCATATGACAGCATATTAGAACAAATTCAGTCTTTCAATTCAATTCAATAACAGGGTACAGTGTAGTGATGGGAGGTTTGGATCATTTTAGTGATTTTGTTCTTCGAATCACGTTCATCAAAATCAACGAATATTTTTCATTTTAAAAAATTTAGTTCGTTCTTTTGATCATAAATAAAATAAAATGTTAAATTTTCAATAAACAACACTACGTACACAAATTTCGGCTATAGTTACAATAATGAAAATATTACAATGCAGCTAAGGACATATTATGATAAACAGAATAAGCAGCTCACATCTTATATCTTCTAGTGCGATTCGTTCGTTCTTTCGTCACGTGACTCTCACAGACTCTATGCACTGAACTACACAGGAAACAGAATTGATCGGTTCTTCTAATGAGTCTCCTAGTCCGAGTCAATCGTTCTTTTGAATTTATTGCACTGCGTAGCATCTATAGGAGTCATGTGACAAAATGTGACAATGTGACAAATGCGACACATCACGTCATACATCCCTTAGCCTTGTAATGTTACTCTGTTTCAGTTTCTTTCAGAAATATTAATGAGGTACATCTTAGCTCCCAAATTACCCTACTGTAATAAGGTGTATGTGGCGTTTATTGTTATGTAAGCACATTTACAACTTTGACTAGGCTGTTCCCCTGTGGTCCTGGGGTTAATACACAATGCTTTTTTACAAAGTTTTTTGTATTAATTACTTTTCTGAAGTCGTTTTTGCAACATTGTGTTAGGGGTATTTGTTATCTTATCGCCATTTAGACAGTGTCATTCCAATGTCATTTCATTAAAGTAAACACAACATCACAACAATGATAATGTGGTCAAATGAACATCACCACAGTGTTTTGACAGCAAAACATTGCTGCTGGGAGGGCTCTCCCTAAGGGACCTATAGGTCCACAACAAGAGTTATTCATAAATAATCATCGTTACTTTAAATAATCATAATACTGTCCTTACAGAGCAAATTGTTGGCTTTCCATGGCATTATGTTGCATTGGCATATAAGGCTATGTAGCTGTCCTGTAGACAGCCAAAACATAGTATTGGTGCTAAAAAGTGTCCCACATGGTGAAAAAGTAAATTTCAGATAGGATCATGTGACACATTTTTCTTAATACTTAATCCGTCTTATCTTCTTCGTTTTTTGTAAATATGCATAGCCATTTATATTTTTATTAGATAAAAAGAAACACTTTTGCTAAATCCAATTTCATGCCCTTTTATGTCTGTAATGTCCAAAACTTTTTTGAATTCAAATCTTTCAACGATTTTAATTGTCATTTAGATGAAACTCTGACAATTTAGATTTCACATAAAAAGATGTAAACCTGACAAAGTGTATTATTCTAAAATGCAAAGTTGTTAAGATATCGCAACATGGTTACGGACACTACAGATATTATACTTTTTAAGGTTTTACCAAAAAAACAATTTAAGCAATAATTTTTTCAGATCATATGCTATGAATTTTACCGATACTAAAATATCAATACTTAAATAATAAAAAATAAAGTAATATGAATAATTAGCATTTTACATTATTATTATTATTGTTTGAAGCGTGACAGTATAAAAAATTGGCATTTTCGGGCACATATAAAATCATCTTGGCAATCTGAAATTTTTTAAGTGGAAGCAAGGTGGATCACTTCTATGTTGCATAAACTTCAGAAGTAGCTTCTTTGGCACACACATTTACTGTATTATATGCATAACATACTTTTTTTCTTAATCAGCATCAGTACTGTGTTTTGGCTGAGAGCATGTCAGAGCCATGGCAAAGTGTTAAGACTGGACTGATTTGTGGCACAACTTGTAAAAGTGGGAACTGGGCAGAAAGGTTCCATGTAAAACACTACAACAAACGTTCTTCCACTTTACAAATGGTTCGAAGAGTACAGGAAAAAAAAAAGCAAACAAGAAATATAACAAGAAAATAATAGAAACAAAAACCCAGACAGAAAACCACCAAATCCTTATTTTGGGAAACAAAAATTGTGCTTTTTGTGAGGCTGTCTAGCTGTGAAGCAGATTTGAGGATGTATCAATAGAAAGGACCAGGCACAGAAAACACAAAGACTCAAAAGGAGCTAAAAAAGTGGAACCAAACAAATTACCTCAAGATGGCAAAGTTGCTGAGAGACTCACAGACGTGAGAGTGCACGCGCACACGCACACGCACACTCGCTCTCTCTCTCTCACACACACACACACACACACACACACAATGCCTGGCATCTGCTCCCAGTTTGACAGCACTATTCATCCATCTTCTAGACAACTCTCTCCCTGCAACACTAATTGGCATTGCAAGACGAGACTGGGAAATGCTTCTTTGGCACCAGCCGTTTCTCACCCTCCAACTGTTCGCTTCATCAAACCGGTTTCACCGCTATCTGTTTATTTTCCGAGTTAGCCATCAAAGCCCATCAGCACGAAGAGATCCGTAGGTAGCAGCAGTAGACACAAATCCGTCAGTTGCATTTGTTGCCATATCACAAAGTTGCATCTACTCCGCGACCCAAAGTATTTCTGCGATTTTGCATTCCAGGTTTTTTTTCCCTTCCCCACAAGCCATGGTATATTCCTTCTGTATATCTATTTCGATATCAACATCAGTGTCTCCGTCCATCAGGGCTAATCGAATCTCCCTCACTAAACCACCCTGTCTATACTGATGAAAACCAACAAAGGACGTCTTATCTTATAAAAACATGGACATATTGTGATGAGCTTTCATGCGTGTGTTTAGAGCTGAACTGTCAGACTGTTCCATTATCGTCACCATGGGCTTCATTTGGCTGTAACAAGGCACCAACTGTGGCATCAGCTGTGGATATGGTGTTCAGAACAGATCTACACGTGTCTCCTGTCTCTCTCCCTGAGGAAAACGACCTCAGCTGAGCAACTTCTAATGAACACTCGTTAAAACAAGACACATACTGAACACCTCATGGAATGATAAGAGGAAACTGTTTGGTGGTTTTAAGACTTATTCTGTGGTGTATAGCCGAGCCATGCTGGTGTTTATGGTGTTACACTTTGTTCTGGGATTTTGGCATTGTTTACTTTAGTTCAAGCATTTTATAATTGTGCCTTTTTTTAATGTTAAGTTCATTATTATTATTATTAATATCATCATGTTCTGTTTAATGTTTAGTCTAAGCATTTTTTGTTATGTCTACCTTGTTTTTATTGCAGGAGCATTTCTGTTACTTCTGGCTTCATGTATATTATTTAGTCTTAAGCATTTTTGTTAATTGTGCATCGTTTATCATTTAGTACGGCCTTTTTTGTTTTGTCCTGCCTATATTATTAGGCTAATCATTTTTGTTACTTCTGCCTACATATTTCCTGTTTACTAGGCATGGTAATGACCAGGGATCACAAGGTACGATATTATCACAATACCTAGGTGCTGATTCGATTTGTAATGGATTTTGTTTGGATTTTATAAATATCTCATCGTCTGTACTGCTTTATCCTACATACACATCACGGGGGACCTGGAGCCTTTCCCAGGAGACTTAGGGCACAGGGTGGGTAACCCTGGACGGGGTGCCAATCCATCACGGGGCACACACACATACATACACTCCCAAACTCATTCATACACTATGGGCAATTTGTGCCAGTTCAGTCTACTCTGAATGTCTTTGGACTGTGGGAGGAAACCCGAAAAGTTTCAAAAACAAAATAACAAAACCGGAAACAAAATAACAAATTCAAAAACAAAATAACAAAGCTGAAAACAAAATAACAAATTCAAAAACAAAATAACAAAACCGGAAACAAAATAACAAGTTCAAAAATGAAATAACAAAAACAACATTAAAAAAACAAAAACAAAATAACAAAACCGAAAACAGAATAACTAATTCAAAAACAAAATAACTAAATCCAAAAACAAAATAACAAATTTAAAAACAAAATAGGTTAAAAAAATGAAATAACAAAAACAATTTAAAACCGAAAACAAAATAACAAAACCGAAAACAACATATCCAGAAACAAAATACCAAATGAGAAAACACAATGACAATTCAGTCAAACTGGAAAAGGTCGGTATTGTATAGTTTGTTCGCTATTTGCTATATATACCGTAGTATCGTTACATCGCTTATTGCTAATTGCAACGAAGTCTAAATAAATAATAACTCAAATTTGTATAACCTTATTTTGTATAAATTAAGTTATATAAACAAATAATTTGCTTGTACCACACAGGATGCTGTGCAACCGGCCAATGTTTGCACAGTTCAGAGTGCGCCACCTGTAGGATCATAGAGGAACTGCAGTTTTTTTCAATACATTACATTTACAATATGTAATTGTAAAAACACAAAACATAAACTATCTTTACTGTTTAGTCTATTTCTGCCTCATATATTAGTTAGTGTGGGCTTTTTTTTTGTCTTCTTGTTTGGAGAATATTATTGTTCTTCTGCTTGAGTGTTTTTATTCCCAATGCCTTGCATTTTGTTTCATCTGAGTATTTACATTACTGCTTTTGAATTTAGATCTTTTTCCAAGTCTAGTCGTTAAAATTGTATGCTTGATGTTAGATTACTTCTAATATAAGTGTCCTAAGCGTGTTTATGATTTGCTAGGTGAAGCTGTGAAGTTCAGTAGGTTGGGTGTATACTATTAAATGCATTTTTGACTTAGGCTGAAATATTTTCAACATACTGTATGATGGGTTTATTTGGACTTACAGTAACACCAGTGTAACTCTGCTTGATTTAGTATTTTTGGTACACATGCCACGTATGCCAAGTATTATTGTTACTTCTGACTCATGTCTCATTTAGTATGAGCATTTAACTATTTCTGCCTCATTTATCTTTAAGTGTGAGTATTTTATTACTTATATCCCTTATGTTTGATGAACATAATTACTCCTACATTACTTTTGTTATTCTATCAGATATGTTAAAATATAAGAGGTTTTGGGCCATGGATGGTAATATTACTTAATTAAGTGACAGATGTGACTGAGACGATGACAGGTAAAAAAAAAAAAACTGGCAAAGTCGTTGCCTTGCACCTTCTTCGATACCGGCCTCGGGGACTGTGTGCATTGGGTTTGCATGTTCTCCCTCTGCTTGGTCAGTTTCCATTTGGTACTCCAATCTACTACTGCATAGGCATGGTGTTTTATCATTGCGCAATATCCGATACTGATGTTAAAGAGTATCATCGTTTAATAATGAATCGCTTGTCTCCAGATAGCTGTTGCTATGATTTTACAGTACAAGCAGATGTCGACTCCTGAGTCGTAAAATTTTATTTCACCCCTGAAAAATTTTGTCCTGTTTGTGCGCATATCACCAGAATCCAGACACTAGCGTATCAACAAGTCCTAATGTCATTTCTGTCCTATCTGCCGCATTGTCATAACCGAGCACGCAGCTTTTCCCTCAAGGAAACCATAAAACCAGTCGTCTGTCACGCCACACTGACCCTACACCGAGGCACCGAGGCTCTGCGGTGATTGGTCATATTGACCAGTTCCATCTAACCTCCATCTGCCATTCCTCGCATCTTTACCCTCCACCCCTACTGTGAGACAGATTACCAGTGGCACGGGCCCTCACTCCCGTCCAGACCATATTGATGTTGCTATCACAGCACCATATAGTCGACCCACTCATGTGCACACACCATTCTGTTACACACACACACACACACACACACACACACATACACAGCAAAGATATACTATACATAAACCATGTAGTACTTTTCCTTTTATTGACTATCTTAAATTCACTTTCCTCCTTCTTCTTTATCTCTCGCTCACACAGACAGAGAGAGAGAGAGAGAGAGAGAGAATGAATACAAAAACACAATCAACCTACCAGCCCCAGATTAAATCCTTCACCCCTCTGCAGCTGCAGTTTCACAGCTTTCAGGTCCCCGGCTGTCAGTTGTCCTAATGCTGGGCGAAATACGTGACGGATTATGATGTATGTTGGGGTTCAACAGTCTAACTGGTTTACCAGGAACTGACTCAGATGATTTACTACATGCTCAAAAAATATGTCCAGACCTGACCATCACTCCCAGACGTGGTTCTTTCCTAAACGGATGCTACAAATACGTTCCAGCACGACAACGCCACTGTCATTGCAGGCTATTACGGAGGTGACAAAAATACTTATATAAATAGTGTACTTATTTTTTTTTTAAAAAATACAAAGATTTCTTCAATTTGTCTTAGTTTTAAAGTTGAAATCTAACACTGACAATCAAAATCCCATCCAACCTGGACGGGGTTCCCATCAAGCACACATACACACACTCATTAACACACTACAGGGCAAGTTGGGAATGCCAATTAGCCTAATCTGCATTCTGCATTGGACTGTTGGAGGAAACCGGAGTGCGCGGAGGAAACCCACCATGCACGGGGAGAACATGCAAACTCTGTGCACACAGACTCTCAGGCAGGAATCGAATCTGGACCCTGGCGGTGCAAGGCGATGGTGGTAACCAGTACGTATCTCGAAAAATCCTTGTATCATATGTAGAATATACCTGAATATAACATTCTCATTGAATTGAGCTTTACATTTACTAAACACAGACTGTCCACTATGTTTTATTTCGGACAAAAGTTTACACACCCTGTGGTTTTTAACTGGAAATTGTACCTTTTGTTTAAAAAAAAAAAAAGGAATAAAAAAAAGGTAACGTTACCAATACTCAAACCTTAAGTATCAGCTGCTATAGAGACCAATCCAATATTTTCTTTTCTTTCAAAAATCTACTATACGTTGTGTAGGAGTTGACACAGGGTCATACGTTTTGTATAAAGTGGCCTAAGGGTCATATGTTCTGTATAAAGGAGTATGTATGACGGAGTTCAATCAAATATAAAGTAACGTTAGAATATATAATTAACATCAGAGGTGTGTTTGCGTAAATGAGCTACTGCTGAACCACGCCCCTCCGGAGAACAGCAACGAGATGGGGAAGGGGCTCTTCCTATATGATGTCACAATAGGGGGGGATTCTAATTGGCTCGTTTGCACCCTGGACAAACAAGCAGGGAAAAGTGCATTTAATAACTGATTCCATAATAGATTCCCATGAACGTTACACTGATTTTTGCCCAACACGACTGTGCTTTTGTATCTAATTAGTTCATGAAAATAATAGCCCAAGGTTTTCCAATTAAATTAGTGAAGAATAATAACATTGTTCACAGACATATTTCCTGAAATATGGCTTGTACTTGAATAAGAGGTGAATGAGCAGCCTGAAGGAGTAAAGCAGGAACAACAAACAAACCACACACACACACACACACACACACACACACAAAGCAAAAAAAAAAAAGAAAAAAAATCACTTGAAGCCCCTGGTGTGATGGCAGAAAGGTGGAGTAACATTTTATCTTCTGTCTGTTTCTTTGTCTACTAGAGTACTACAATTATTAGTCTGTCACTTTCCAAATCCGTCTCTATCTTCGCACTGCCTTTCTCGACCGAATCAACGCGTACTGTAGTGTGAAAACTGAGCAAGTGATAACAGACGGACATGTGTGCAACATGCAGGAAGCTTCAGTGGCTCCGCTGCTATACTCAACAACTCCATTAATTAGAGCGTACCCCCAACACTCTCTCTCTCACACACACACACACACACACACACACACATCCCCTGGCACCAGATACCCAGCCTACCCAAAGTTACCCCTCCCCCAGCTTAAACACACACACACACACAGCCAAATTTCTCATTACTGATGCAAGAAACGTGCAAAGGGGACTTTTAGGTGTTTGATGCGATTGACCCAGATCTTCAAGCGTGAGTGAACGAATGAGAGAGAGAGAGAGAGAGCGAGAGAATAGAGTGTGCGTCTGACAGAGTGGGACTGATAAAGGGAGTGAGAAACGGCATAGGGAGGACGGCGAGGAGCTTCATAAAGAGAGTAATTTGAAACACAGCTGGGTGTCTGTGTGCAAAAGGCCATGCAGATTCGGCGAGGGTCATCGTCTCGAGCGTTACACTCAGACAGACACTGAGACAAGAGACGAGAGTCTTATCTCCACAGCACCTCCCTCGCTTCCACTCCTACCTTTTCCCTTTTTCGATTTCCTTATCACCGTCTTTCCATCCTCTTCCCTCCTTCTCTCCATCTCTAAGGTGCCACACAGGCACTGTAATCCTCCTTTTATTGTGTGAGGAGATGAGAACCTGGCTTTAAAACATCTAGGAGGCTTACTGGAAATACCGAAGGAACCACCACCACCGTAACTGCTGGAGTGGGCATGATTTTTTTATATCATCGTGGAAAAGATAGTCAGTTTCGACCTTGTTGGGATATTTAGTTGATTCATCTATAGTATATGAGTAAAAGAACAAAACAGGTTTTGTCTGTGCGTTGGTCAGAACCCGCTGTTCCGATGATATCTTTACGTTTCATACATTGGTGTGCTTGGTGGGTTTCCTCCAGGTACTCTGCTTTCCTTCCGCAGTCCAAAGACATGCAGGTTAGGCTAACTGCTGTGCCAAAATTGCCTGTAGTGTGTGAAGAAGCATGTGAGTATGTGTGTGTGTGTGTGTGTGTGCCCTGTGAGGGATTGGCACCCCATCTAGTGTGTTACCCCACCTCATGCCCTAAGTCTCCTGGGATAGGCTCCAAGCCCCCCGCAACCCTGAATACAGGATGAAGCGATATTGAAGATGAGACGATGGCGATGTCTGTATGTCTGTATGTCTGTCCAGACAAATTACGTCACAGCATCACACAAAACTGGCTGAACAGAATTTTAAGAAACTTTTGCAGTACTTAAATATCTGCCTGAAGTCAAACCTGCACCATAAGTGAAATCAAAATGTTGAGTAAAAGCGATGTTATGAACAGTTATGTTTATGTCTACTTTACTAATTAGCCATTTGCTCGACGTAAACAAACACCTGCACCAATAGATATTAATTAGAAAATCTAAACTGAATATTTTGTACTGGGATTGGTTCATATTTTCAGTCGTTTTAAAACAAAACTTAATCTTTATCTTCTTTTAATCTTTGATTTCTTATCTGTGATTGATTGTGATTGCTGATTACATTAAAGCTGATCAGTTCTACAAACTCTGTTCCCGTTAAGTTGTAGCTTGAAAGTCCGGGTTATTAAGATCAGGGGGATGATCCGTCTTATAACAGATGAAGCTCCTTACAAGGATAGAAAGGCAAAACTGTGTGTGTGTTTGTGTGTGCACGCACAGATAAAGAGGCTTTATCATTTGAGCCACTTTGTATTTAACCCACAATTACATTCCATTACAACCCTCTACCCCTGCAGCTGCGTTTGACTCGGACGTTCCCTCGACTGCTCTGCTTTTCATTCCGAGCTGTTTACAGCAACCGCACGAAATGATTTATCCACAACATAACACATTTCCATTAGTCCGTCATGAGCACTGTAGCGTCGTAAGCCACAGTCACATTTGTACTTCGCATCCCTGAGCCGGAATATGAGAACCGGGAAAAAACGTCAAGGAAGACGAGTCTGGTGTTAGAGCTGCTTCTGTTTCAGGGATAACAACAAACAATAATGTGAACAAAAGTGAAATACTTATACCGTGTAAGCCGGGCTCCAGGGTAACTGCTTGGCTTAGGTTTAATGGATTTTGTTTATTTCAAGATCACAAATAAAGAAATAAATGTGTGTCTGTCTCCATGTACAGTACCATCCTGCTAAGGTCACCGAACCCTGAAATCAGGACAGAGTCACTCCAGGCGGAATCAGCAGAAGCGCGCTTAAGGAAGGAAAGCAAAAGTAAGTGTGTGTGCACGTGTGTGCATGTGTGTGTGACGGAAAACGAGAGAGAGAGAGAGAGAGAGAGAGAGAGAGAGAGCAGTCACTGAGCTTCTTTTCTGGTGAGTAGTCGTATTTAGGGAAGAGGATTAAACCACACAGTGTGAGATGGTGAAGTGTGTATCCGAGATACACTGTGTTCTCATTGTGGGCAGAGTGTGTTTATGTGTTAGAACAGGTCTGTTGGATCCTGATAAAGAACCCCGCATCGCTCATCTCTCAGCTTTTCCAAATGACCCACACTTAGTTTCTTTAAAGAGCAGCAATAAAAACGTTCGGTTAAAATTGGGAATCCATTTAGGTGCTCAATAAGTTCATTAAACAAAATCCTGGAACATGGAACGGAAAACATTTAGCATCAGGATGGTGTGCACTATGTATACGCGAGTCCCCTACATACTGCACGAACATTTGAGTTACGAACTTTCCAAGATATGAACATGTGTTTGCGTGTCCTGAAACATAACTAATAAAATCACCCAACTGCATCATTTTTTCCCGCGGAAATGCTGCTCGTGCGAGCTCATATTAATTTGCATTAAATTAGGTAGATTAAATTAAAAAAATTAGCAACTGTGACAACATGCCTATAGATACGATTTAAAAACTGCTTGTTTATGTAACAACTTCTGCAGCAACCTCATTTCCCCTCTCGTCTGTTCCAAACATTCAGCATCCAGCTTCACCAGTATACTTTACTAATCACCAGCCTGATCATCTGTCATCATCTGCACCCGTGTCTGACTGGTTCATGCCTTAGATGTTTTTTATGTTTGAACGATTCATAGGTCACTGTTTGGTTTAACAAAGAAAAAAAAAAAAAAACAAAAAAAAAAGCCTGGGGGGCTATTTCCCAACACTACATTAAAAAATTAAGAAAATCTGTCTCTCTGGAAGCAAAATATAAAGAAATGATGGGGATCAAATCTTTTGCACAGTCCTATATGTTAAACCTTTAGATGCGTTAGGTGAAGACTGCTGTGGTTGGCGAGTATGCTGAGTGCGAGTGAAATGATTAATATATTAATAACACAAGCGGGCTCAAAATAAATAGTGTACTCGCACAGAGAGACGCATTCGTCATGTTTCACAGCTTGACTTAACGTGAAACTGCTAACGTAAAGCGAGCAAAGTGTATGATCAGCTAACTCCAGGGGAAGATAATTACACCATGAAGACATGATCAATCTACTCACTTTTTAACCCTGCACCAAACTGCACATACGAGCACAAAAAAGCAGGCTACAGAAACCCAACAAATGGTATATTTGGGGTTTTTTTTATACAAGAAGACATTTCTGTTTTACTTCTACTACCCACCCACCAGTTAGTCGACTGCAATACGTATATATCTAGAGTAAGTCGGTAATCCTAGCCTCAGGTGCACTGGAATGTCTGATCTATTCACTTTCCTGGCTGCAACCTTCAGATCCGGGGCTCCAAAATGAAGAATGGGAACACCAGACACTCAGTAACCAAGCCCGCTTTAAGAAGTGAGATTAGTCGAGTGTGCCTGTGGGTGAAATCCTGCAGAGGCATCAATGCAGTGAGCGGGAACAGCACCACCTTGTTGATGCAAAAACACTTAAACCAGATATTTTAGGTTGCTCCTGAAGAGGCTGTGGGGTAATAACATGCTCTATCAGTCATTCATGTAATAAAACGTTTGCATTTGACTTTAGATATTAGCACCCTATAGTAACAAGTATTGGATATTTAAGTGCATAGTGTAGTTTAGATTATTAAAGTCTATAGGTAGCCTTATAAACTCAGAGCATTTTTAGACATTTGGTGTTTTGGGGTTATTTCTAATAAACATATATGGGCTCAGACATAGGCTCATATTATATTAGGGCTATATATATTAATATAATATAATAGGGCTATATAAATTAATATAATATAATAGGGCTATATATATTAATATAATAAAATAGGGCTATATATATATTAATATAATATAATAGGGCTATATATATTAATATAATATAATAGGGATATATAAATTAATATAATAAAATAGGGCTATATATATTAATATAATATAATAGGGCTATATAAATTAATATAATATAATATAATAGGGCTATATATATTAATATATATATATATATATATATATATATATATATATATATATAATAGGGCTATATAAATTAATATAATATAATATAATAGGGCTATATATATTAATATAATATAATAGGGCTATATAAAATAATATAATATAATAGGGCTATATATATTAATATAATATAATAGGGCTATCTATTTATATATAGCCCTATTATATTATACAGTATATGTATATATATATATATATATATATATATATATATATATATATATATATATATATATATATATATAAGCATGTACATATGTAGCCTAAGCTTCACCCTACACCAAATAACTTTTGTTCTACCTGACATATCTAAAACCCAAAGTACACAGTTTAATGTCTGCCGGTGTGTCTAAAAGGGACATCTGTCTAATGTCCCTTTAAGACACACCGGCAAGAATGTCACTCATGCAAGATATATAGCAACGTGTTTTCACAGTTTTCTTGCACACTATGTTTTACTTGTATAACCAAAAAAAGGTGTGGACTAAATGTTCCCGGTAATTCATGGATAATCTACTCCAAACAAGAGCTCCGTCACACTCACAAGAACCTCAATACGGCAAACTGAACTCATCAAGTGCTTCCTCTAAATGAACACACTTGTGCTTCAGTCAGATTCCTCCTTCTGTGCAGCATCAAGAGCAGTATGGTGACGGCATGCACAAGTAATAGTCTAAACTTTATAAGACACATTGTTTTTTTTTGTTCAAACCCACTGGAGATTCAAAGTGCTAAAAGTGACTGGAGTGGAGGGTGAAAAAAAACAACAACTTATCTGCCACGTTCCTTTTCAAGGGTCGTTTGCCGCAGAAGCTGAGCTCACTTCCATCTGTAACCCATCGAACTCATTCAGCATGATTAAGGCTTTAAATACAATTACCGAGTCAGCAGTGTGTAATGAAGTCGGGGTAATTGTGTGCCATACCCGAGATGTGATGTCTCTGTTGTTCTCACAACCTGAGCAGAGGTAATAGAAAGAGTTTTAGAGGAAGAGTTCTTTGATGGGTGCTGTGTGCATGTGTCTGTGTGCTAGAGACCAAGGAGACAAGGAATTAAATGAGTCATTGGTGACTGCTGTGATCTTTCCATAAGCCAGGGTTAATGCAAAACTTTCCATATGCCAGGGTTAATGCATAACTGTTTTCTCTTCCATATACACTTCTTTTAAAGGTTATATCTAGATAGTATTGCCAATGCAAAGAAAAAAACAAATACATTACAGTAGATCATTTGTGTTCCTCTTATCATTACCTGCTGTCTTGTACAATGATAAGTAATCCTCCAGTTTTCCAGGCACACCCTTAAATGGAGAACAGGTAAGTGTAAGCACTAACCATGGTCTTGCACGAAACGCTGTAACATCAGTTATGCAATTGATCAATTAAAAAACAACCAAAAAAAACAAAAACAATTCCACTGTAAAAAGTTAAATTGCTGCACTGAATCCATAAGCCACTCAAGGGGAGGGGGGGTTCACTGTGGCCAATTTGTCTAAGGATGAAGACCGCTATGCTATGCAATATCACTCTCTCATCTTTTAGAGGTCATGGGGACCTGGAGCCTATCCCAGGAGGCTTAGGGCACAAGGCAGGGAACCACATACACACGCCCATTTACACACTATGGGCAATTTGGGATCACCTGCATGTCTTTGGACTGTGGGAGGAAACTGGAGTACCCAGAGGAAACCCACCAAACACAGGGAGAACATGCAAACTCATGCAAAGAGACGGGAATCGAACCTGGACCCTGGAGGTGCAAGGCAACAGTGCTAACCACTACACCACTGTGCCGCCCTATGCAATACTATGCCATGCAATACAACTTCTGTTCAACACAAAAACTCACATTGTGATGATGCATGGTGGACTGGCATTGTTCAACACAACCATGTCTAGTATCGATATGCCCTACGAGATGAGCTAAGTGTTTACAGCTATAGATCAGAAATGTGTAGACATTCACAACTACATTATTATCGGCTTCTAAGACTCACCCCCACCGCCACAGAGTAAGAAAACTTTTAATAGACATCTAAAATGTTTAGTTATTTTGAAAGATTTAGAGGCGGCCAACAGTGCGGGAAAGAGGAGAGAGCAGCTGCTTACCAAAACCCACATTCAAAACCAGTCACCAATCTGATAAGGAATGGTCATCATAAAAAAAATAACACTTTGTCTGCTGATTAATTACATCTAAGTCATTGCAATATGCCTCAGAACCGTCCCTGTTGTGTTCCGAATTTTTTAAATACTGAGCGATCCTCAGCAAACGCGGTTCATGACTCACCTCAGCAATTCTACAAAGCTAACTAGCGTTTAACACAAGGTTAAATCTCAAATTCAGTGGAACTACTTGGTGTGTGGAACAAGGGATCGTACACCCTACATAGTGCACTAGCTTTTTATTTTAAGCTAGAACCCTGGAACAGGTAGTTGAGGCTAATCTAAAGCAAAATCAGTGGAGACAGAAGGAGACCTTAAGGGATTTACAGGACTGTCCACCATATCCATGGTTGTCCTATCCACCTTTTGGATAGTTTTACGAATTTAAAATTACTTCCACCCCTGACTACAGGGGTTTTCTTTCATTTAATTACCTTCATTTCTTCCCTAGAACAAATAGTATAAGGGGAAAAGTATTCTTCTTCCTAAATGGTTTTCCTTTAAAATCTACTTACAGCTCTAAAGGCTCCCCCAGAGCCCGTTATGACGCCCAGTATAACCCTTTTTGTTACTGTTATTCAGACAGGACTGAAAACTTAAGGTTTGGGTGTCCTCGATCGCACTTACACAGGGTCATCACACCAGATGTTCACTGAGGTGTACTGCATACGCTTCAGATCTTTAATGCAAACTGACAGGTTTGACTGTTATAACAGCTTCCAGTAAGCCTTTTTGGGCATGCAAGTTGTGCTGATCACCACGAACAGATAATATGTAGGCTGTCAGTGCTAGGAACTCAAATCTTTTTTATGGTTTGGCATTTTAAAATGCTCAGTTTATTTGGGGGGGGGTGGGGGGGGGGTGCTCTCTGCAGCAGAAGAAGAACAGAATCTCTCGTCATATTGAAGATGCAGCATGATAACCCATACAATGTCTTTATATGGTATGGCAGGTACTCTACATTACCTTGGGTTATTTCCACTAGTACATACAGTATAGTAGGATCCATCAGTAATTATTATGTTACCCCACTCCTAACATAAATCTACTCCGGTCTGATTAGAGCTATAATGTATAATATAGTATCATATCATATCAATATACATACAACATACTCTTTACTATGTAATTTAATACTTTTATAGGCTTTGATTTTTTTTTTTTTGTTGTTAGAATTAAAACAGTGTAAAAATATGTAAGAGGATTATGGCCACCATAGACAATTCAAGTTCAACTGTTTTGGAAAATAAAAGATTTCTGAGGGAAAATAAAGTAATTCTGACTTTTGTTTTCTGAATTCTGAATTTATTTTTTTATAATTCAGACTTTTTTCTCAAAATTCTGACTTTTCCCCCTCAGAATGCAGACTTTTTCACAGAATTTCAATTTCTTTTCACAAATCTCTCCTTTTTAAAGTAATTTATAATTCTCAATTCTGATTGTAATTTTAGAAGTCTGACTTCAGTTTCAGAATTCAGATTTTCCATCATAATTCTGACTTGAATTCAACATTCTGACATTATTCTTAGAACTCAAATAGATTTTATGGTGGCCCTAAACCTCTTCCATAGTGAAATATCAAGTGTATATATGAGAGATATTATTTTTGTTGTTAATTATACTGTACCTCCACTGTATATAATAATTGTACATTTAGATTTTATGTCTTTTGATAATCTACTTATAAATATGAACCAGAAAGCATTTTTCCAAAAGCCAAAAAAGAAGCTTTATCCATCTATCATCTATAGCGCTTATTTCCTTTGGATATCTTTTTGATTTTCTCGGAGAAAATACGCTGCCTGGCCAAAAAAATCACCATTTCAGATGAGTCAAATTATTGGTCTGAACTCACAGGATTGACTAAACAACTATGTTACCATAAGCAAACCACTTGATTGAGAGACTAATTAGGAAAAAAGCTTCCGTTTGCTGGAGAACATAAAGATTGGACAATGAAAAAAGGTCATGTGGTCTGCTGAGGTCAAACTGACTCTATTCCAGAGCGATGTGCGCGTCAGGGTAAGAAAGAAAGCACATGAATCAATGCACCCATCATGCATAGTGTCCACTGTACAAGCCTCTGGAGGCAGCGTTATGATCTGGGTTTGCTTCAGTTGCTCAGGTTTAGACTCAGCAACGTTATGCGGCAATAAAATGAAGTCAGCTGACGACCTGAATGTACTAAATGACCAGGTTATCACATCTATGCAGTTTTTATGCCCTGATGGCACAGACATATTCCTGGACTCAATTTGTAAAAGAGTGGCCTGGGAGCATGAGGAATCATTTTCACACATGAACTGGCCACCACGTTGTGTGCTATAATCAAAGCTAAAGGTGCATGAGATGTAAAAAGCTGCATAGCCGTGGCAAAGAACTCAAACATTCCTGTCAATGCAAATATCAGCAGTCATATTATGTTGGTGGAAATTGAATGTATTTTAATGCTTATTGAAGTTAACCACAACTAATCATTTTTGGACAGGTGCACATGTTAAAAGGTCATGGGAAAAGGTCAAAGGTAGTACCAGACAGGGAAGGTAAGAGCGAAGTCGCTTGAAATTACCTGAAAACACCAAGAACAACAGTTACACAGAGAACAATAACTCTTTTTGAGACAGTTCATAGGCAAAAGGGAACCTACTGTACCTATTTCCTCATAATTTGGACATTTAAATAATGCATTGCATTGTGGGATTGAAAGACCAAATTACGCATCCCCCACTGATATATACAGTAATTTATAAGGTTTACTAGTGAACAGGTGTGTTTACTCTAGTTTTAGAAAAAAAACACTTACACATGACTAGTTAAAAAATAAAGAGAGTGTGAGAGTTATGAAATGGTTAAGATATTTCCCCAAAGAAAAACATGCAGTGGGTTAAATTTCACTTCTGCTGTTCCAGTGTTTAATATTTCACAGCACAGCACATTTCCTTTTCCTTCAGGACAGCACTACGAACGGTATTATCACAAGATCCTGCGTTAGCTCAGTGCTTCATTGCATTGAATATTGAATAAGAATATTGCTCTTTAGTGAGTTAATTTACCGTTACTTTTCTTTAAAAAATTTTTTTTTTTTCAACCGTTGATAAACTTAAGCAGGCTCACCACGATGGAACGTCTTGTATCCCTCAGAGTTGGACTTCTTGTATTCATAGTTTGTCACTGTATGTTAAACCAGTAAGTTGAGTTCTAAGTATTATTATGAATTTCGATGAACTTCGTATATTTATTAATGTATAGTGGTAAGAGTTGTAAAACCTTACAGAAAATATATATTTTTAAATACTGGGCAAGATTTTATGTCCGTTTAGGAATAATATAATATGCCTGAACATATTAAGATATAGCACCTTTAATTACTACTTATAAAAGCCACTGTAATAGTCAAGTTAAAAAGTAGTATAGGAAAAGGGACGGTTAAACTAAACAAAGCAACTTTGTAAAAACTTTTGCTTCGTTATTCATGCTTGTGGATCGATTTGGCGGCCTCGCTTTAAAAGAGGTGCTCAAAAAGCAACGATTCGTTCCGCAATTACCCATCACCGCTATCATTAAAAACTGTTATTAAACCACTGAAGTCTTTACAACTCTTTAGAAAAAAAACTGCTCAGGAGTGCAAATAGGCGTTAATGTCCCAAACTGTGCCTACATATGGCGGACTAGAGTGTGATATTTCAGAATAACAGCTGTGAAATTGTCATCCTAAGAACCACTTTGTCTCCGGGGAATGAAGTGAGAGACATTACGGACACTCTGTCCGTAATGGCCGAGTTGATGACGCTTGTAGTGCTAAATGATAATGGGGACGAGGCTTCATACTTGAGTGCTACATGATTGGCTGACAGAGTCGCATGCAGGAGGCCAAGAGGCCTGCGCACCAGCTCCCACTGGAGCAATTAAGTCAGGAACAGCGGCACTTGTTTACATGGCCTTACCGCTCTAGACCAGAGAGCGAGCAAATTAATAACCACGACTCGATAGGGAGGCGAGCATACACCGAGACGTAGCCCCTCAGGCTTCCAGCAACAAGACCGGCTCGAACCTGTGTTCACATATTCACTGAAATTTATACTGCTTGAACGACATACACCATTTTAACAAGATTAGCTTTTCTTTCAGCTTGGTTAGATTTTTAGATCTACTTCAGATTCGGAGCGATACCTGCCTAGATCCAGTCCACTGTCTTGCAAAGCTGGTCCTCACACAGGGACTTGTATCGAACCTAAATCATTAACATAGTTAATATTCTTTTTGAGCCATGTTACGGAACATGAAAGCACAACATCTGACCAATCAAATTTGAGAATTCCACTCAGAATCCAAAGCACAGCTGTGGGATTGGACAATATGACTTCATAGCTATAAGAGCTACAGATGTGACAGACGCAAAACATTTCACTAAAGCACCTGCAATCCTGCACAGTTTGGTAATTTATGTGCTCACTACCTTGAGAAGAAGGTTAATGACTACATATTAAATTTATTAGGTCGTTATACCATTAAATCACCCAACTGAGCTCTGCTACAGACATAAAGGACTACAGTTAAATTTAAGTTGATGATTGACGATGAAAGGGAAATAATGATGCAACAAAATAGCGCATAAAATGCCTCGCATGTTGCTTGAAAATGTTCATTATGGGAAGGTTTTATTTTATGGCTTGTGAATGATCTACAGTATCAATCAAAAGTTTGGACACGAGTTTGGATTTGTTTAAAACTAAGAAACAGCACATATGGCATTAAGTAATTAACTTACAACAACAACAACAACAGTCAGCTGTTATTTTAAGACAACAACGTTGAAGGTCAGCTGTTCTGGAATAGTTCTTGCAAGAACAGTATTGTGTCAAGTGCATTTGCAAAACCCATCAAGCACCATGATGATGAAACTCATCATGTCTCAACTCATCATCGTCTCTCATGAAGACCTTCCCAGGAAAGAAAGACCAAAACTTACCTCTGCTGCAGAGGAGCAGTTCAGTTCGAGTCACCAGCCTCAGAAATCACCAATTAACAAACAGCATCTCAGGTTAGAGCCGTTATGAAGGACTTACAGAGCATGAGTAGCAGATCCGTCTCAATATCGACTGTTCAAAGCAGTTATTGTATATTTCTCATTGTTTCAGCATTGTTTTGTAGAATAATGTAGAAGGAAATAAAAACCAGGAACGACCATGGAGTTAGAAGGTGTGTCCAAACTTTTGACTGGCGCAAATTGTGATTTATACATATTTCTTCACACATTTAAAATTAATTTCCTTAATTTTCTTTTGATCCTGGAAAGCTGCTTTGCGACGATGACCCTTGTTTAAAGTGCTAAAAGTGAAATTTTATGTCACATACCCAGCCATATACAGTATGTATGATAATGCATAAAATCTATGATAATGTATGAAATGTGACCTTGAAAAGAAAAAAGGAAGTGAGGAGGCAAAAATCTAATAGAGATTAAAATATAAAATCTACAATTTTGTTACACTCACTCACTCATCGTCTATACCGCTTTATCCTGGATACAGGGTTGCGGGAGGGCTTGGAACCTATCCCAGGAGACTTAGGGCACGAGGCGGGGTACAGGGGGGGGGGGGTGTCAGGGCGCCAATCCCTCACAGACACACACTCATTCACACACTACGGGCAATTTGGGAACGCCAGTTAGCCTAATCTGCATGTCTTTGGACCGTGGGAGGAAACCGGAGAACCCGGAGGAAACCCACCAAGCATGCAAACATAGACAAACTCCATGTGCATAGAAATGGGATTAGAATAATAGAAGTGTATAAATGAACTGTATTAAATATGTGGAATGTGCAATGTGCAGGCAGCAGCAGTACGATGTGGTCATGGAGTGTGAAATGAAATGATAAGCAGAAGTGATATTGTCCATCTTTAAAGTGCAGTAGTGCAATAATAGTTCTCTTTTTCTTGGCCATAAATAAACTCTTCTGCCATAAATAAGTATAAAAACGTCTTTTAAACATTGTTATTTCCTTTTAATGAAATAGTTACTTGTATCTTTTTGTTTTAGCAAATTTATTTACCTCATCCTTCCAGTTTTGTTCAAATGCTCTATACAAAAAGCAAGAAAGATTTTGTTCATCTACGCACTTATATTGACTTTATCGATATATTAGATATATTATCGAGTTATTATTGAACTTCCAGCCTCCTAACACACAGTATGACTGCAGATCAAACCCTGCTATCCGTTATCACCAAAATGAGGATGGGTTCCCTGTTGAGTCTGGTTCCTCTCAAGGTTTCTTCCCACTGCCATCCCTGACGATCAAGCCCTCGGCTTTGTGACAATGACAATTATTAAAAGTACTGTACAAATAAAATTGAATTGAATTTTAGGGGGTTTAGAATATAATTAGAGAGAGAGAGACTTACAGATAGATACATAATTACAGTTGTTTTAATTAAAACTCTGTTTTTATTTTGTGTTAAAACATAAAATCAGGTCTAATTTCACGCAAGCCTCAAAATATTTTTCCTGTTTATTTTTATCTACAGGAAACTGGAGTGAAGATCTGAAGCAGTGGCAATCGACAGCTGTTGTGTATCAGCGTGTGTGCCCACCCGCTGTGTGTGTCATCTTTCCCACTGCTGCGTGTTTGTGTTTGTGTCTGCTCGCTACCCTTGACCTGACTAAAGTGTCACCATGTGGTGGACTCTTCTCCTGGCACTCTTCCTATTACTGGTGCTCCAAGCCCAGTTGTACGTGTGCCTGCGGGAACTCAGATCCTCGGCGACCTCTGCGACCTCTGCGACCTCTGCGAACCCGCATGAGAACACCACCAGCAGCAGCGCCTCGCGACGCATCCCGGGTGCCATCATCATCGGGGTACGCAAGGGTGGCACCAGGGCCCTGCTGGAGATGCTCAACCTTCATCCAGATGTGGAGGTTGCCAAGGCCGAAGTGCACTACTTCAACTTGGATGAAAACTTCCGCAAGGGTTTGGACTGGTATCGTGCTCAGATGCCTCTCACCCATGCCGGGCAGGTGACCGTGGAAAAGACTCCAGGTTATTTCACAGCGCCCGCGGTTCCAGCCAGAATGTGGTCGATGAATCCGGCGGTGAAGCTTCTTCTGATCGTCCGCGATCCAGCTGAGAGGCTCGTCTCAGACTACACACAGGTCCTGCATAACCGCATCCAGCAGAACAAACCGTATCAACCCCTGGAAGAACTGCTCCTGCGCCGAGGACACATCAACCCCAACTACAAGGCCCTCCAGAGAAGCCTTTACCACCAACATCTGGCCAGGTGGCTGGCTTTTTTCCCCAGGGAGCAGATCCATATTGTTGACGGAGAAGCATTAATCCGGGATCCATTCCCAGAACTTCAAAAAGCAGAGAAATTCCTGGAACTTCCACCACAAATAATGCCAGATAACTTTTATTTCAACACCACTAAAGGGTTTTACTGCCTGCTTTCCGCAGGACACGACAAGTGCCTGGATGAATCAAAAGGGAGGCCGCATGCACCTCTCAGCAACGAGGCTTTCCAAAAGCTCTGTCGGTTCCTCAGATTGCCCAATCAGATCTTTTTTAGGATGACAAGCCAGACTTTCGACTGGTGCTGATAAAACGGGTAGATTTTAAAAACTGTAGACGAATTCTGCCATGAAACATCCTGTCAGCCCAGGACTCTAAACATTATTTGATATTTGACGGAAACTTCATTAACGTCTGGCTTTATTCCAACCAGAACTTCTAAGCAAACTTGGTTTAAGTCCAACAGTGGGAAGGGGGAAAAAAAGAAGAAAAGGAGCACAAATGTGGAAAACATACAGTACCCCTGGCGCAAAGGTTCCTCCTGGTGTTAGTTATGCAGAACTGCAACAAACCTTGATCTTGAAAGTTAGGGGTCTGGAACAGATTAATGGACCATAGCTCAGGCTGTAGCTCAGGCTTTACTAATCTCATCCACAGAATAGCTGTTTGGTGTAAATGAAAAACTGCAGCTGCACTGGGACTTTGTGGATATGAATTATAGAGCCCTGCTCTAGATTAATTGTATGTTGAAAATGATGATAGATATACAAAAAAAAAAGCTGCTGAGGGACACGAGTAAGATGGATGTACTCATGTTGCCAATAGGACAAACATTACATAGCTGATACATTCAGTGTATTTTATGTACGTTAAAAATGTTGGAACAAGTGTATGACTGAGCGCATTAATCATTCTAGTAATTAGTTTAATCTCTGCCATTTGTAAAATTAATCTTTTATGTTTTGTCTGCCATTTTGAGTAAGGTTATATTTTTAAACACTCTTCAAAAAGAAAATTGTCTCTATGCATTTTCTTTCTCTTTACACAATACACAAATGTGCAAAATTATGGTTTAGGACCATTACTCAAATATCATGTAAATCTCCAAGTTCCACTTTGAAAGCTAAAATACAATGATCTGACAATCTGATGATCAATTACTAGCTGCATGTTTCTTAATTATATTTGTACTTATGACTTGACTAATAATAGTGTCAAAAACTATGTGCTGAAGTGTTTGAAGCTTTCTCTTGGAGATTTAAGAGAACAGTGTTAAGTACCATGTACAACTAAATATTAAATTTTTACAACTGTTGTAAAAAAAAATTATACATAATATCCCAATATCTTCAGTCAAATGAAAATAATTTTATTCCTTATTACATTTCTTATTTACTGTCAGCAATTTTATTTTATTCTTCGTTGAAAACCACTTTGTCAAGTGTCACAGCATTTAATGAGCTGTGAGGTGGTGAACCATAACCACTGCGCCATGAGAGAGAGAACAGCAGTCCATCGCAGGACAACTTGGACTTGCATTTAATTCCATGTCCTCATTAAATAGTGTTTTTTTTTTTTTTATCAAAGAATGTTTTCTTAAAGCATTTCAAAAACCCCAGGACTATCACTATTAAGCAAGCCACAGGCAACAGTGGCAAGTGAAACAAATGGATAATTAACTATGTAGAAAACAAACACTACCAAAAGCAATCGAACCACTTTTGAAAAACATTCAACTCATTTCTTAGCTATGTACATGAACCAGTAAACCTTGCACTTATTAAAAGGACTGATTAAAAACCTTAACTCTGGTCATGCTGTTTTGAGTGTTAACTCCACATTAACCCGAGAACACAATACAGATTAGGTCAAAGCAGTCACTGAGCAATCTGATTAACATCAGAGTGAAAAAAGAGACAAACATTTTTTGTTTTGTAAAAAATGTGTTTTTATCAGTTCCATTTTTTTCAGTATAAAACACTTCTATAACTCTGGCCAAATCAAACAAATTCACTTTTATAACAGGACAAAAATCACAATTTCTGCATGTCTCTCTAAAATAGCTTTGAACACAGGGATCTGGTTTTAAACTAATATTGTAGATGGTAACAAAACTAACAAATTACTCAGGGTTAGCTAATACAATGTGAACATTAATTTAAAAAAAAAAAAAAAAAAAGTGTAGAAAAGAACGGATGCAAGTATATGATCACAGTCCGAACACAAGTCCTTGAGTCCAGCCCACCACGATGATGGTGTTTATGCAGTCTTCTGCTGGCCCTTCTTACCAATCAGGGACTTGTGGATGTGAGGGATCACACCTGGGGTAAGAAAAAAAAAAAAAAAAAAAAAAAAAAAGGTCAGTCAGTCAGTGACTGAGTACTCAACATCATTTAGGGCGATTTCACATTAGGCATGATTAGTCTGTACTGTACCCAGGAACTATTGCTCCCACCCCTGCTCCCCCTCCCCACTAGTCAGTATTCACATAACCTAATAATATTGATATTTCAGGAAAAACGGCAAGGGCAATGCTCTCACATGCTTTCCTATATTTATTAGCTACGGCTGTGCAAGTCAAAGAATTAACGCGCACACAGATTTCAGAGGAGACCAACGCTACTGATCTTCTCATGTTCTCAGGTAGATATCTGTATTGTACTCAAGAACAGCTTTTCCAGCAAACTCGGGCACTGTTCCCGAGCGCGGAATGATCATGTTCTCGCTGCTGAAAAAGAAAACTAAGCAGACTTTGGGATCAAGTGTTCCTAGAAATGAGCCCTAATAAGAAAACACAATTGAATCCACATCCTTCACTTCACGCAGCAAGCAAAACGTTTAGCACATTTTAAGCATGACCATGCAACGGAGTTCTGAAAGGTTTCCTGAACTTACCACCACCAGCAATGGTAGCCTTGATGAGGGAGTCCAACTCCTCGTCACCACGGATGGCCAGTTGTAGATGGCGGGGAGTGATACGCTTCACCTTCAGATCTTTGGAGGCGTTTCCTGCCAACTCCAGCACCTAAGCAGAGAGGCAATCACAGTAAAAATCAACCATTTCCATTTATGTACGTAAATGTAACATTTCCTATGCATTGACATCAGCAATGCACTCCATACCTGTCCTTTCCCTATCTTAATTTTGCCAATGTACATTACATTAGAAATGATACTGTACATCATACACAAAGTTGAACATTGCTGCACTTTATTATATTTAATTTAAATATGTCTGCTATAGATCATGGTTATGTCACACCTGATTTAGCAAAAATGTTCAGAGACAAAGCAAGAGGTAGCAAGATTTCTGTCCCAAAAGACCATGATTGGCCATTTGGTGGAAGAACACAGGATAAGCTAATGTTTTTTTTTCTCTTCCCAAAATGTTTTTTTTTTTTTTTTAATACATGAGTTAAATGCACAACATCTAGACAGACGAGCAAATCAATGGAACATCAGCAAATACCATTTTATAATTTACAGTAGTATTTTTTTTTTCATAGTATTGAGAATTACGACTTGGATAACATCAGTATTTGTGGAATGACTGCTTTCTATATAAACTGAGGGCTGTAAAGAAAAGCCACCCGTTTCCGATAAACCCGATCTAATGTAGTCGTGTGGTTGTGAAAGAATGACAACACAAAGTGACACCAGAATTCAGTAAGTAACTGCCTTTACCTCAGCTGTAAGATATTCAAGAATGGCAGCGCTGTACACTGCTGCTGTAGCTCCCACTCGCCCATGACTGGTAGTGCGGGTCTTCAGATGCCTGTGGATACGACCCACGGGGAACTACATACAGTCAAAATGAGACATTATTTTAGTAATGGACAAAATCATAATCAGATGGATTGCACTAGTAAAATGACTCAAAACAGAGCTGCCGGTCCAGTGCTTAGTGCTATTCTGAGTGACATGCACTTTTGGCATGACGAACATCAAGTCAAGATCTCTCAGTTTTGTTTTGACGTGCAACTGTGCTATGACTGCAATATGTCCAAGCCCTCCTCTGACCTTGACCAACCTGCTTTTCTACCTACAAGAACCGTTAACGGCTACAAAACAGAGGATTTTCCAATAACGTTATAATATAAATCATTCACATGCTTATCATCTCATGTATATTTTATTTTGCATGCTACAGTGCAATTTAGCAATTAAAACAGCAGCTCAAATAGAGATCAATAATATTTTGGAATATATTTAAAATCATTTGGAATTATAATCCAAATAATGGATAATGGAATGATGTAAAAGAAGATACTGTTTCCCACTCATGATTTTAAATTATTGCAAAATATGAAACATTTGCTTCACAACCAAATAACGAGCGGGGAGGGGAAAAAAAAATAATAATCCGGCCATTAGTACACAGCATCTCACAGTCTAAACCAAAAATACACTGATCAACACTCCAGACATAATAAACATTAGCATTAATAATGGCACTTACCTGAAGTCCAGCCCTCTGAGAGCGAGACACTGCTTTCGCCTTGGCTTTGCCACTGTCCTTTCCTGCCTTGCCACCAGCCTAGGATTTAAACAAAACACATATGCACGGTTAATTAACCAAAATTGCAAACATTTAATTTTATTCGGACAAGCAAAAACATGTGCATGCCATGCAACATTTCTTAACATTTTAAAATAATAATACGTAAAATGTCAACATGCTTATACCAACAAAAACATCACGAGGAAATTTGGCATAAAGTACATCTTAAACTACTAAACTTTAAGGAGTAATCTAGGAACTTAAATGTCGTAAACTTAAATAATGTATCTTTTTGCGATGTGTTATCCACTGCGCAATGTTCGCAATTATACTTTTTTTTTTTAACCATATATACTCATCCTCAAAACCTATAAAATTACTTCTAAACATTAATCCCCCTCATTCCTGTACTGTAAACATGCCACTTTTGCACTTCTGGTTAGATGTTAACTGTATTTCATAGCCTCTGTATGTGTACTTTAAATTCAATTCAATTCAATTTTATTTATATAGCGCTTTTAACAATGGTCATTGTCCCAAAGCAGCTTCACAAGAAAAAAAATGAAAGATTTTTTTTTTTTTTTTTTAAGAAAGAAAAGAAAATTTAAACCGTAAAGTGGAATCTAATCTAATAATCTAAAAGGACTGTAAATTGCATTAACTGGGTAGATACATGCTTTTCCAATATAGTTTTTTTTTTTGATAAATGAATGGTTGGAAAGATAGGAAAAAAAAAAAAAAAACACTGACATTGACCATATCCTGACAAAAATCAATTTAAAGTACCTACTCAAAATGAATAAATGAATGAATGAATGAATGTTGTTAAGTCTTTCGACTGCTCCAGTTAAGGGATCTACTAATCTGTACAACAACTTGGCACAGGTTTTGCACCAAATGCCCTTCCTGACGTAACTCTCCTATTTTATCAAGGCTGAGAACCAGCACCGCATCCAGTGGTTCGGGTTTGGTCACTGGGTGGGAATCAAACCCAAGCCTTCCACATGGCAGATGAGATCACTGAGCTACCAACTCCCCAGAATGAATGAATTAATTAATTAATAAATATCCTTCTATCCATCCATTTCCGGATTGCAAAATTAATGTTGCTGGATATAAGTATTGCAAAAAATTTTACATTCAAAATTAATAACAGGCTGTGCCATTTTCATCAATGCATCTTGATACTCTCGAGTCCTGATTTTAGTTTTTACAGCCAATTAAGATAACTATAGACAATGTCAGCTTAACTGATTTTAAGTTATAATCCATATAATGCTAGGGACTTTTTTTTTTTTGTCGAGTGTGTGAGAAACATAGAAATAGAAATACACAACAGTTAGGAATTTACAAATTCAGCCATTTGAAAAAAAGTGATTAATTGCTACATAAAACAAATCAAAATATATTAATTTCTAGTAAGCACAGGTTATACAATCAGCTTTCTTCAAGGATCTCGCGCGCTAAGTAAATCATGTTCGTTGTGAAGAGTCGACTCTTAACTCGAAGAATTTGACTCTTAACTGGAAACGTCTGTATTTAGAGTCGATTCAGTTTGGAACCGATTCGACGTAAAGCGAAACCACGATGCCAACTTAATAACTGGACACCCTCTCTCTCTCATACACACATACATATGTTCAGATGGCTTATGTAAGATATATAATTATTTCGTTTTATACATTTAAATTTACTAACAAGCAGTGCCATTTCTATCAAGCTTTTTTAAGTTTTATGTTTTTGTTTATTTCTTCTTCCAGCCAATTAAGATAATTAAAGATAACCCATTTCAAGTAATAATCCATATAATTCCAGCGACTATTTTTACTTATTTATTTTTCGTCAAGATGTTGAAATAATAATACACAACAGTTGGGTATTTAAAATAAAAAGTGATTAAACCTATTTTCCAAAAGCCACAGGTTATACAATCAGCTTCCTTCATAGATCTCATTGAATGAACTGAGGAACCCAGCTGGGGCAAAATAAACATAGTTTACACACACAGGATCCAAAACAACCCGCAACACCAAAATACAAAGACTACTTAAAAAAAAAAAAAAATAAACTCGCATCGCTCGTCTCAACACCAACTCTTTGTAGCCATCAGAAAAACATCTATATACACACACACTTCTCGGAGTTAGCTAGCTAGCTAACCCAGCGAGAGCAAGTTAAACCAGCAGCCAGGAAAAGTAAACAATCCTAACCAGTACTATAGTACTAAGCTAGTAGCTTCCGAGTTATAGATTACTAACCACTAAAAACTAAAAACACACTCTTCTGGTTAACTGGTTAAAACTTACGTCTGTAAAATAAACATTTTCAGAAAAACTAGAAAACAAAAAGTTGTAAATTACATTAAAACAAACAACACAAGCTCTTAGCGCGCGCAGACAACGTCGAAGCTAAGCTAAGCTAGCGGATTAGCAAAAAAAAAGAAAAAAGGAAAAAATCGCTGTTTTCTCATTCAAACTGTGAATACCGTCAAACACGCGGCATATTCCACAAAACGAGATATATATACAATAAAGCGAAAGTAAATAAAGGTAAAGCCTACCATTGTAAAGGTTGGTTGATTTGGGACGCGGATCCGGGAGGACTACGCTAAATCAATTTGGCCTCAAACAGAGAGGAACAATAAACCTCCGTTTAGAAGAGAAAGGTAGACGAGCAGAAGCATTGGCTAATCACGTTCGCCGTTGTTGATTCGAATTTTACTCCGAGCCAATGATATTGCAGGTTGCTAACCGTTTTTCCCCCATCCCCCATCGTTGAACGGTATTTTTGCACATACAGAATGGAGGCGGGACTTAGTGAAAGTATGAAATGTACTTTTACTCAATCTTTAACTAAATAGATAGATAGATAGATGGGTAGATGGATCTACTTTTGCAGTTGAAATTTCTGTTGAGGTTAACATTATATAATATGGATCCAGTAATATGACCAGTAATAATTGTACAGTACATTTAACTCTTATCCGAGTTTAAAAAAACTTATTTATATAATTATTAGTACACTTTGTACACAATAGTGTACAAAAACTCATTTACCTTTGAGAAAACGGAAAAAGTCAATCTGACAAGAGTGGGCGGAACTAAAAGTTTGATTGACTTCCTAAATAGACCATTAAGCAAGTTCCTTTTGGTAGCAGCTGACTTAACAGACAAGTCCCTTGTCCAATCAGATTAAAGGAAATCGATACTCAGTTGAAGTCGCGAAGAATTTTTATTTTACACTCGTATTGTAACAAACCTCGCCTCCTACGTTAGGATTGGTTAGTATTTTATGTAAACGCTTATCGATTGGACAAGACGGATGTCTTTTACTTTACCGTAGCAGCCTCAAAGAATCTCAAATTTAAATCAGAAACATCATAGTGTTAATAAAAACAAATCTTACAATTTGAACAAAAGAATACTTATGTTTTTGTGCGTGATGTTTATCCAGCATAATGCAATTTACGGGACACAGACCCAATTTATGATCTTATAGTATTTACGTCAATCTTAGTGAAGGAGGCGGGTTTTTGTCTGTATACGGGTGGTAAAAGTAACTGCGCGTTAGAGTGCTTGAAGGCAGAGAAGCAGCTGCTGGTGATGGTGAAGATGGCGGATGGGGATAGTGGGAGTGAGCGCGGTGGAAGTAGCGGTGGTGGTGGAGCTGGAGGAGGCAGCGGATTCCCTCATTTTCAGCGGGATCAAGAAGAGACCCAGGAGCTGGCCTCCAAACGCTTGGACATCCAGAACAAGCGTTTTTACCTGGACGTGAAGCAGAACTCGAAGGGTCGGTTTGTGAAAATCGCTGAGGTCGGCGCCGGGGGCTCAAAGAGTCGGCTAACTCTGTCCATGTCGGTGGCGGCGGAATTCCGCGACTACTTGGGCGACTTCATAGAGCACTACGCCCAGCTCGGGCCTAGCACCCCGGAGCAGATCGCACAGTCATCCGGCGGGGAGGACGGCGGGCCGAGGCGGGCCTTGAAGAGCGAGTTTTTGGTGAGGGAAAACCGAAAATACTACCTCGATCTGAAGGAGAACCAGCGCGGAAGATTCCTGAGGATCCGGCAAACCGTCAACCGCGGCGCGGGTTTCGGAATCGGAGGGGGAGTGCCCCATGGGGCGGCGATGCAGTCCGGACAGACCATCGCCCTCCCGGCTCAGGGACTGATCGAGTTCCGCGACGCGTTGGCCAAGCTGATTGACGACTACGGCGGCGACGATGACGAGCTCTCCGGGCCCGGATGCGGCGGCGCCGGCGGCGGAGGCTACAACGAGCTCCCCGAGGGCACGTCCATCACCGTGGACTCCAAGCGCTTTTTCTTCGACGTTGGCGCCAACAAGTACGGCGTGTTTCTCCGGGTCAGCGAGGTGAAGCCCAGCTACCGGAACTCGATCACGGTGCCGTTTAAAGCCTGGGGCAAGTTCGGAGGAGCTTTCTGCCGCTACGCCGAGGAGATGAAGGAGATCCAGGAGAGGCAGAGGGATAAAATGTACGAGCGGAGAGCGGACGAGGAATCCGACGGAGACGACGTGGACGACGACTGATTTCTGCCGCCCCCCCTGAGAACCGGGTCGTTTGAAAGGATGTGCATGATGAACTTTAAATACTAAAACACCTAAGTTGTGTGACTGACTGACAAACATGGAGTAAATAAATACAATGGCAAGCAAACGAGGTTTTGCTTGACCCCCTCCTCCCCATAGCTGCACTAGGCCTAGTGTTAGTGAGAGCTCCTTTTTTGGTGCAGACCTGTTTTAGATGGCATGTAAAAGAAAAGGCATAATTAATCCAACCAACCCCGCCCCCAAAAAACAAACAAACAAACAAACAAAACACTAGATTCTAATGTGCTTATGAACACACAATGTGAGCATACAGTGCTTGTATTTTTATTAAGGTTCTGTAGGGTATGCATTGCCATAACAGACAGAAGACCAGCGAGCAAACCTTTTATTCAGGAAGTTTGTTTCATGGAATTTTCTTACCTTTGGTTTCAGGTCTCTTAACGCTTGGCTCCGGGTTTCCTGGTTTCAAGATTTATTTTTTAAAAAGTTCACGCAGCAAACTTGGACGTACAGACATTTTACGTGGACCATTGACACAAAAAAAAAAGGTGCTACGAAACATTTCACCACCCCCTTAAACTTTATTAGTATTATTACTACTACTACTACTACTATTATTATTATTATTATTATTATTAAGAATGTGTAAAATACAAATTAAATTCAATGTACATACTAAATTATTCATAGAAAGATGGTCGAAGGTTGATAAAGCACACAGCCACTATTATCCTAAATCATCCTGATACTTTTACACTTTGCTCCTAAGTTACAAAAGTAAGCACAGTGTTATATTTTAAAGACATTAACCTGTTTTTTTTTTTTTTGGTTTTGGTTACGTCTGCAAAGAAATAAGTGATAAGATGATTCATTATCTGTCAGAGTTAAAAGAAAGAAAAAACTAGAGCGTAACTGGACAATACATTTTACATTAGATTTAACATAAACCTCACCCAACAGGGGTTAAATACTTATTTTTAAACAGAAATATATATATATAGAAATATATTTATATATATATATATATATATATATATATATATATATATAGGAATTTAGAATTGATGCAATTATTATAACAAGCTTATTTAAACAAATCTTGGATGCAATTATCCAGTGGGATATTACTTCTTATGGTTTGTTAATTAAAAAAAAAAAAGTTTTATTATTATAAATTTTTCACACGGTTCTTATTGACGAGGCCATAAGAACATAGGCAGTATTTAAGATGCTGTGTAACTTTTTTGTTGTTGTCAAAAATCTGACTTGAGAAATGTTTCCTTTAGCCTTTTGTATTATTTCTATCTGAATATGCATAATCTCCCAGAACAGCCTATTCTCATCAATTTCCATCTCTTCTATGTGAGATAAAAAATATGTCTGTTCAAGTTTACAACAATGCTGTCGGAAAGTTTTTTGTACCTGCTTTGATCGATCACTGTATGCTGTATTATTAGACATTATTATTATTATTAGACATTTCATTTGCTCTACCGAAGAACACAAAGCAGGATTTACAAACTGTGACGATTGTCACACACAGTCTCGATGTGTGAACTCTCTCTCTCTTCTTCAGGTTTAGATTTCAATCCCTTAGTCATGTACACCACCTTGGAGCAATAGCACTACTTTTCTACTACTTTTAAAAATCAATGTCAGTTTTGCCCTCAGTTTAGATCTTTTCTGTACCATGTCCCATGAAAAAAGGCAGCTGTCAGTCGACATCATTCTGCTGTAACACTCCACCATCTTCCTTTCAAGGACAAATAAAAAAAAATTGCTGATTAAAATGATGCTTGTTTGAGCCGTGTGTGTATGTCTGTGTAAAAACAATAGTGTTTCCTAAAATGAGTACAAATCTGTCCATAGTAAAAGCATGTTATATACCGTAGATGTGCTATAAGTTAAAGTTACATACTTGTGTATATGGATTTCAAACATTCAATATAGTTAAATAATATTTTCATATTTTCCTCATTTCATTAGCTTGTGCACCTCCTTAGCGATTAAGATGACATGACCAAGTGGTGCGATAACAACTAGTGGAGGCAGTATAGCACCAAGTGACGCTCTGTTTATCCCATTATTGAACTCTAACACTATTTCTATTAGTTATTGTTGTGTGTGTATATATATGTATACTCTCAGAAAAAAGTATAAAACTGTACCTTTTAGGGTACAAGTGGCCATCACTAGGGTGTAGGGTGGAACCCTGAAGGGTACAATTTTGTACCTTCTACCATTTAAAGGACAATTTTGTACCCCAAGGAACAAACCCATGCACAATGAAGGTACAAAAGTGTACCTTTTAAAAAAAGATCTTTAAATAAATGAATAAAAAAATTCACATCTTGGCTAACATATCAGCGTCTTTCCTTCATTATATCTCATTAAATTAATTCAATCTGACAACTGTGGTTGTTTAAAAAAAAAAATAACAAAGTATAAAACAGTCATTTGAAAGATGAGAATATGTGTAATTTGTAAAGTTCTCCAAAGGCATTTGGGCAACAGAACAGGTGTGGCATTTATGCAGATGTTACTGTCAGAGGTCGATTACTCTGGTAACTGGAGGCTTGTCACCATCCACAGTAAGCTTCAAAACATACCGATGAGGAAAACATCAGGGTGCTCATCAAATTTAATAGTACTGTCAAATTGAAAACAAAATTTGCACCAAATGCAGAGCCTCATCATCTACACCGCTTGGCCCGGCATGTCTCGATCCCATCAACTCTGATAACTGCAGTGACTCTACTTTTAAGCGCAAGTTTCAGTTGTCCCCTGTATTTAAACTGCTGGATATGGTGACAATGGTTCACTCTAAATGAGAAAGCAAAAATTTATATCAGTAAAGATTTATATCAGTCAAATTTTCTCAGCAGATGACTAAACTGATAGAGAGAAAATCAGCATAAAGGGTAATATAATCATTATCCTCACAATTGTATATCGGCACAAAAAAATAAAGTTTGAAAAAGGTTTAAAATGCATTGTTTATATTCATGCAAAACAAAAAAATATATAAACACCTCACCAAGCACAATAGAATGTTTATTTCTGAACAAGGTTGATAACATGAGAGGTGCTGCTTTAAAATCAGTTACTGGAACAGATGTGACATACAAACAAATATGTAGAAATCCATCCAAAGCTAAAATCTGCTAGGCTTAATAAAGTAAAGAACATTCAAGAGTCATTTACCAAGATGGTCTTCACTGAAGCTCATGGTGGCTAAGCTTATTCCTTATTTAGATCACAGTGTAATTGTATTTCACCTCGTTTTGGATAGGTTTTGCCCACGGAAGCTATTTGGTTAAGTTTGTGCTAAATAACATTATAGATTGCAGTGTTATAAGCTAACCAAAAACCAAACCAAGTGGCTTCCCTATCCAAAACGAGATGAAATACATAACATTTCAGTTTTATACGAAAACAGCCATTAGGTTTGCAACTTAAAAGGTGAAACTAATATATAAGATAGACTCATTACATGCAAGATAGTTGAAGGCGTGATTTTTTTCATAATTGAGATGATATGGCATACAGCTCATGAAAATCCACAATCTTAGAAAATTTAAATATTACATATATATATATATATATATACACACAGTGGAACCTTGGATTACGAGCATAATTCGTTCCAGAAGCGGGCTCGTATTCCAAAACACTCATAAACCTGCACCTTTACCTTTAAAAATAAGTAAAAATAAATCCCAACACATAAGTGTTTCTGCTTATGCGTGCAGGCCCTGTGTGTGTGTGTGTGTGTGCGTGCACATAATTTGACACCAGGCCGGTTCACAACACACACACACACACTAAAGGCGAGAGAGAGAGTGTGTGAACGGGGAGATGATTACCCACAATTCCGCAGCGCAAGAGAGAGAAAAAACATTGGCTCAGTTGTGATTACGTGACGCTCGGCGTCAAAACAAGAAGCGCATGCGTGATACATGATACTCGGTAGTCGTAAACCAAGACAATGCTTTTTTCAAGTCAAAATTTATTAACAATCTTTGCTCGTCTTGCGGAACACTCGCAAACCGCGTTACTTGCAATCCGAGGTTTCACTGTATATATATATGTATATACATTTATGGCTGACTTTATATTTCTATTTTATTATTTATGTTTACTTCACCTTCTAATTCCATTGACCTTACTGATTTTTCTTTCTTTCTACAATATAAAACAATAAAACAATGCTCAAAGGAGATATACGATAATCTCATTTGAAAAGTTGATATCGGGATGCATCTGCTGCTTTATAAAGCCTTCGTAAGCCTTGATGTTTTACTGGGAAGGTCTTCATGAGAGCCAGTTTCATCATGGTACTTCATGGGTTTTGCAAATGCACTTCATTTGATGTTCTTGTAAGAACTGATTATAAAAGAAATCTAATTGTTGAGTAAAAGCAACAGCTGACCTTCATGTCTTATATAAAATATTAATAATGACTGACTGTTGTTGTTGTAGTTTCCTCAAATACTTAATTCGATATGTGTTGTGGAAACAAACTTGACAGATTCATTGTGCAGTTATACAAAAACAATGCACTTATCAGGATGTGTGTGAGTGGCAGGTTATACATTAGCTATGTTTACATGGACAATATTTTCCTAATCAGAAAAATTTCTATTTAGAGATTTCCATGTATAATGATCTGAAAAAAATATGCATAAAATATTTAATCAGAATTTTAATCAGAAATTGTTTTTTTTACATGTACATTTTCTTGAAAAAAAATCAAATGTTTATATGGCTAATATTTATCTATTGAACAAATATTTAAAGTTTTATTACCACTCCTCTCACTCCCACTGAAAAGTTATTCTGATTGGACCAGATCAGGTCTGAATGTTCCCAATGAGGTATTTACATGATGAATTTTTCCTCTAAATTGGCTGTTATTACTAGAGTCGTTGACAGGAAAAGAGTTTTAAAATTGTTAAAGGGTTAAAGCTTTAAATTAGCTGATCAGCTTTAATCTAATCAGTGAATTAATTATTTTATATTAATAATATGAAAGCCCACGTACATGTCTGTCTATCTTTCTGAACGGTAGAACTCTCTGCCTAACTTAGTACAAAGAAATATAATCTTGTAAGGCTTAGTATCTTACACCTTGTTTACGGTAAGTTATGCTTCTTTCATCATCAGCCAGATATACAGTACTCCCTGTTTAGTAATAAATCACAGATGAGAAATCGAAAAAGTAAATTGGATAAAGATTCTAAAAAGTTTTGTCTTAAAATGACTCCAGCGCGTTAAAATTCACTTATACCACTTCAGCGCTGTTATTTCAACCATGCAAATATTCAGTTTAGATTTTTTTATTAATATCTATTGGTGCAGGTGTTTGTTTACATTGTGCAAGTAGCTTATTTTAAAGCAGATTATTTAATCTGACACATAATTGTTCATAACATCGCTTTTACTCAACATGCACATATGATGCAGGTTAAAACTTCTTTTAGGTTTCCTTAAAATCTGTCCAGACAAAATTTTTTTGAGACTGTTTTTTGGATCAGATGTATAAAAAACACGTAAAGATATCATTAAAGAGAGAGTTCTAACCAATGTACAGACAAATTCTTTCTTTTATTTATATAGATTCGGGTCCAGGTAGACACACATATGTTTAATGACGATGTTAAAGGGTTTGAAATCACCACACTCGGGGGGTTTATAACCCAGATTTTTTTATTTATTGTGAATACATCAATAAGAGATATTTCATGAAAGTAATTTTTGATTAATAGCCGAAGTGCAGGCTTTTCTATTGGATCAGACTACACGGTGAGCCTCGGTCACCCGTGACCCTGTTGCCATTTCTCTGGTTTTCCTTCAATGGACCACTTTTGTTAGGTTCTGATCCCAGAAGAGTGGCGGTTTTGGAGTTATTCTGAATCACTCGTCTAGCCATCAAAATTTGACCCTTGTCAAAGTCACTCACATTTTTTTCTGCTTCTAACAGCAGAGAAAAAAGAGTTCAATTGTTTTAACATTGTAACAAAATAATCAATGTTATTCACGTCACCGGTGAGCGGTCATAATGTTATGGCTGATAGTGTACAACTTTGTGCGTACCACATGGTGTCCTGCATGGTCCTCTCCATGGCCTATTTCTGCCCCATGCTTTCCCAGGATAGGGCCTGAATTTACTGGATCTTTAAACATAAAAAAGGCACTTATCAGTGCATCAGTCATTTCTGGAAGCCCAAAACAAAACAGAAAAAATAAAAAATAAAGAAAGTAAAATAATTGTCAAAAATTGTCAGCAAAACAGAAGAAATTACCCACTTCAAAACAAACCTGTAATCATTAATCATTTATAAAATTTGTTTTGTTCTGAATCATTTACCAGAATAATCACGCTTAATTTTATTGCAGGCTTATGTGCTAGTCGCACGAGATTACTTTTATCTGAAAACCTCGTGTGATTTAGCAATTATCCCGGAGTCCTGAGTTTCACATGGCGTATTTGCACGGGATAAGTGAAGCCTGCGATTTAACTCGAATTTACCTACTTATCTCCTTAATATACAATTTATAACAAAGTGTGTGCCTCTTAAGAGTGTGTTGCGATGAGAAGAGGAAGGAAGGTGTGTCTGTGTGCATGCATGTGTATGCAGACTGTGTGTGAGGCAGAGATAAAATTAGTTATGGTAATTCTTATCATGGCTTGTGTCATTTACATTTCACTGGGTTAAGCTCAAGCTGTACGCTTGATTTATCTGTAACACATTCACCTTAAATTATGACGTGAACCTCCTCATTTAATTGTGTACTATTTTGGATTAGGCTTTTGTTTGAAAATGTCATTACAGTGAAACATTGGATTGTGAGTAACTTGGACTGGGAGCCTTTGCAAGACGAAAATCACTTTTAACTTAATAAACGAGCGAAGTCTTGATATAGGAGTACACAAGCCAAACGTCATGTGATCACAGTTAAGCTAGGGGATTATAAATAAAGAGGTTCCATAACACACTAATGGAATTTTGCTGTAAAGTAAAAACAAAACAAATTAACCCGCGCACACATACACGGAAACACTGCTCTGTCGGGATTCTTTTCAAAAGTAAAGTGCAGGTAATTTATTTATTTATTTTTTTACATTAGTGTGTGTGTGAAAGCCTCCTTCTTCCTTTCAAAGAAGAAATTGTATTGTTGTATGATGTATGGCGATGTGACCCAGCATTTAACATACTTTTAAATGACCCAGCATTTAAAAAACTCCAACGCAGCATCCATTCTTCATTAAAGATGGATAAAAAAACAGAAAACAGAAAACTTGAAAAATTTATAAATGACTCAGCCAAATCCTGGGCAAATCACAGAGAAGCCAATGGGGCTCGCATGGGACTAATACCACAGGACCTCTGTGTTTGGCGGAGGAATTTTTAGTTTAAAAAATTACAGAGATAATTACAGGCACAGGATTAAGATCACAGACATCCTATGCAATTATTACAAATTACACAAGGTCCTTAAAGGTCCTACACATCATATTTTTCATTAAATGTTAATATGATCTTTAGGGTCCTAATGAAAAGTTTGTATTATACGTTAATTAAAAATTCAAAATTATTGTGTAAAAAAAACACTAATTTTACCTGGTAAAAACTAGCTCTGTTCTCAGCAACCTGTTCCAGTACATGCTAATTTAAATGCTCATGACCTCTGCTGAGCCCGCCCCCCCTGTTTTGTGGGGCGTGTCTTCACAACACACGTGGGGTATAGCCACGGAAGTGTAGTCCAGTGCGGGCAATGCTTTGGACTGCATTACCCACAAAGCATTGCCCACAACGCAGGATTATAGAGCCTGAGCCTGTTTTCTTCAGTAGTTTTTGGTTTGATTTAAGTACGGAACCTACGCGGAAGTTTGTAATATCGCTTGACAACGCAGAAATTAAAACAATGGACATGCATCGACTCGATTTGTCTTTCTCATCACTGCATGGGCATGAATTAACGGGCTGTTGCGCTGCCGTGAGCAACAACAACAAAAACCGGAGAAGCATACCGAGAGAGATACGGACGCGATGTGTTTACTTATGTGTTTACATGACTTTTTAATCTTCGACACACATCGTTATAAACCATCTAACGGTACAAAGGTAAGCATAATATAGTTTTCCGACTACGTACACAGTTTGCAACTAGACAATCACCTTAATGCACTGTTTATTATAAAAGAGCGATTAGGGATTATATAGAGACGGATGTACACAGAGAAGAAGCCATAACCATGTTCTATGAGAGTATAAGTTAACTTACACTCCGCATTTATCGTGATTATTAGAAAAGGCGATCTGCAAAGAGTCATAGTAAAATAAATCACACTCACCGAGCCTGGTGAAGATGAAGCAGGAACACGAAGCGTTAGTACAGATCCGATTTTTAGGTGCAGCTTCCTAGTAAAACCTGCTTTATATTGACCCGCGTTTATAAAGCAGTCTGGTGAAAAATGATTATCGCAAACATGAACGCATTTAGGTAGATCGGCGGGGACGTTAGCTTTAAAAACTAAATTCAGCCACTGCGTCCTCAGGGTCACTAACCCTAGGTAGTAAATGACAACTGCTGTGTTCGCTATTACACCCAACAACTGTACACAACACTCGCTTAGGCGCCATTTTGCTCCAGCGGCGAAAAACAATGGCCGACAGCTTCTTCTCACCCGGGGCGGGTCTTTGCTTAAACACCAGTGTCAATCAACTTGTGTAGGAACGACCTCTTGTGGTGTGGCGTCACAAGGCAAGGCATTTGAGATTGGCCTGATTTCAGAAGGGGCGTGTTATTGTGATAAATGAAAAGAAAACCACTGGGCGGCTTTTTATCATCGTAGAGTGGTTGTGTACGCACTCTCCTAACACACAGTTCAGTCCAAACAGCTTAAAAAAGTGCATGTAGGCCTGTATGACCCCTTTAAGTAATACTAATCTTTTGCAAATAGGACATTAGCTTTAAGCTCAGGCATTTCTTCTGTTTTTACATTTGCAGCATTAATCCAAAACAAATGACAATTTTTATTTTAATCTCATTGTACATATAAGCAGTTAAGGGGTTTAAGGCCTTGTTCAAGTTCCCAACAGGAGCAATCTGGTCATTGTGGGATTTGTGCACAATCAGCCAAATGAGCATGAATAAGGTCAGGAACACACGTTAGAAGAGGAGACACCAGGTGGAGTCGGCATTCCAGTTCATCCCAAAGGTGTTCAGTTGAGGTCAATGCTCTTTGCCCGGGCATTTGAGTTTTTAGTCAAACTTCCGCAGTAGAACAGTCATGGCCGCTTAATTTCCCCTGAGACAGGATGCAGAGTGATCTGTTTCAATGCATTTCGCAATTTATCATTTTGTATTGCATACCTATTACATTAAATATTAGTTTTGTTACTCTTTTGTGTCTATGCATTCATTTCCTTTTTAGTTTCGTAATGTCGTACTTACATAAGTGAAATTATAAAGTGAGTTAGTTTAGCTATACATCATGCTACATAAAACATTTTTGTTGTATATGAATGTACCATGGTACTACAAATGCTACTGTACCTTTAAAAACAAACAAACAAACAAACAAACAAACAAACAAAACAAAACACACAACCTACACGTCAACAAAAGAGAAATCTGGAACTTTTTTCCATGCATTGCATGCCTTTGAATACAGAATGTTGCCTCATGGAGCCAAAACATACATGCACACTTTTGATGGTATTGTTTTAAATGTATTTTATTAATTTGATAAATAAATATGTGTGTTTAGTTTAGAGAAGAGAGGAGAAACTGTCTCAATTTCTCAAAACACAATATAAAAACTACTACTTACTTAGTCAGAAGTCAACACAAGAGTGGTACTCTTGCCAAACGATTGCTATTCCCTATTCAGCAAGAGATTTGTGGAGTTTTAAAACAATGTAGTTAAGTGGTAGTTTACATTTGGTTTTTACAGAGAAATGGAGATGATTTCTGGAAATGTGTTTAAATGTTTCTGGGGAAAAAATGTAAACACAATATTTTTTTATTAATCCCGTTTATTTCAAATAGAGAATAAAAATGGAATTAGTTTGTTAATGTTAATAACAAAGTGTTGTCTATTATGGCTAACTGTGACCACCCACTGCACAGAGTTTTTTTTTTTTTTCCTTCAAAAGAAGAGTGTGTTTAGTGGAAGACTTTAGTCATTAAGCTGCTCAACAAACAGACTCAGGAAATCCATTGTCTCCAGAGCCATTCTGCTTTTCAACACCTCTCTACAGTGGTATGGGAATGTGGACTGGGTGATCTAGGCTTAAGGCTATTCTCCCATATGTAAATAGGAGAACCTGCATAACTCCTCTTATCTTTTAGCTTCATGTGACTTTCATGCCGTTCTTTGCACAATTATTACCACTTTTGTCACATGAATACAATTGTCATAAATTAAGGTTGCAATGTCTTTCACTTCATTCATTTATGCTTAAAAAAATAGATGTAACTTATGTGCTTTTATTTATATTCTTTATATGTATCTTGTAGTTTTTTGTTCTTAGCTCTGCACTAATAACATTTGGTCAGCTCTCACATTACCCCGTGTCTACTGACTACATGTCAGATATACAGTACCATGTAAAATCACATCTACAAACCTGTCTTTGTGTTGCTGTCTTCATTTCTTCAAGACCAATAAAGTATTTATCTATTTACATTGTATGGACAAAAGTATTTGGCCAAACCTGGATTGATATTGTATCCAAATACATACACTTCAATATGGAGTCGGTCCCCATTTTGCCGTTATAACAGCTTCCACTTATCTTGAAAGGCTGTCCACAAGACTTCTGAGTGTTTTGTGGAAATTCGTGCCCATTCATTCAGTAGGAAATTTATGGAGTCAGGCAGTGATGTTGGACGAGAAGGCCTGGTTCACAGCTGATTGCCCTTCACTGGGGATAAGGGGCCTGATTGAAACACCTGAATTCAATAATTAACATGTTTGGCCAAATACGTTTGTCCAGATATTTTATCTAGTTATCTATCTATCTATCTATGTTTTGAAAAAATATTGAATCATCTTGTAATTTACATTTCTTAAATAAATAATGGCACAAGTCTGAAAAGTGAAAAGGGAGAGCTTACAGAGTTCAACAAGCTGTTGGTCTTGGGGAATTAGTTAAAAGGAAACACCCATTAACAAGAGAGCTGTTAGTTCAAACAATGGAAAGGAGTACAAAACTCTCTTTCTCTGCTTCCAGATTATAAATGTGCTATTTTTATCGCTGTCTGCAACCATCTGCTTCTAATTTCATGGAAGGCATGCAAATCACAGAATATGTATAAAAGGCATCTGGTGACAATTTTTTTTATTTTACCACCATGGTGGACCCTACTGATGGGAAGTTTAAATCATTTTAGTGACTCAAATCTTTTTTTTTTTTTGAGTCATTTCGTTCATTTCGTTCTTTTGGATCAGAAATATATATTTTTTAAATAATAAATATTAATAAAAATACCCGCAATATGTCTACATACACAAATTGTGGCTATAGTTTCAGTTTTGAAAATATTACAATGCAACCAAGGACATATTACAATAAACAGAATGAGCAGCTCACCTCTCATATCTTCCAATCTGAGTCGTTCGTTTTTTTTAAATCTATTGCACCGCATAGCGTATATGGGAGTCACGTGTAAAAAGAACGAATGACTTGGGACTCGAAGACTCACTAGCACAATCGTTCAATACTGTTTCCTGTGTACTGCACTGCATAGTGTCTATGGAAGTCCTGTTTCAAAAGAACGAACGACTCGAGACTCATTGCTGAAAATCGTTCAATACTGTTTCCTGTATATAACATACTGAGGTTTTGCAATGCTTTGCGCATGCGCGCCCATTCGAAAATGAACGAATCACTCTCCGAGTCAACTTGTTCATCTGAGTCATGTTAAAGATTCGTTCAAACCATCACTAGTTCGACCTCCAGTCAACACATGCTCCATCAGACAACTTGTGAACACCAATTGCCCTAATCTGCATGTATTTGGATGTTGGAAGAAACTGAACTACTTGGAGAAAACCCACCAAACATGGGGAGAACATGCAAACTTCACACACACGAGGAGGGAATCAAACCCAGACCCTAGAGGTGCAAGGTGACTGTGAAAACCACTACGCCACCATGCCGCTGTATTACCGTCTATACAGTGGAACCTTGGAATATGAACATGATTCGTTACGGAAGCGGCTGGTATTTCAAAACACTTGTAAACCCTAAGAAATAATGAAAACTCAAATTATTCGTTCCACAGCTTAAAAAAATACATTAAAATAATTAATACAAAATATAAAGTAAAAAGAAAACAAATTAACCCGCACTTTACCTTTAAAAAAAGGAAAAAAAATCCAGACACATAAGTGTTTCCGTTTATGCATGCAGGCGCTGTCTGTGTGTGTATGTGTGTGTGTGTGTGTTTGTGTACGTGTGTAAAGCTAAAGTAAGAGGAGAGAAGGAATTAGACCCTCCCTTTTCCCTCTTCTCATCTTACACAGTAAACCTTCCTCCTCTCTTATTTGAGTTTCACGCACACACACAAACATTAATGGGAAGACTGTTTTATCGGAAAAATTATCAAGGAACATTGCTAATAACACTCGCGTGTGCGCACATACTAATGGAATCACTGCTGTAAAGTAAAAAAAAACAAAAAAACAAATGAACCCGCACTTTGCTTACAAATACAAACACAAAATAAAAGATATTTACATGCACGCACCTGGTCACAGTGTTATACAGTAGTAAACGGTACACACGCGCACGGATGTTAATTATAACAGTAAGAGACGCATACTAAGACCCAGCAGGGGAGATGATTACCCACAATTCCGCAGCGCAAGAAAGGGGAAGAACTATTGGCTTAGTTGTGATCACGTGACGCTTGGCATCAAAACAAGAAGCGCATGCGTGCTACATGATACTCGGTACTCAAGATTTGTTCGTTTTTCAAGGCAAAAAATAAATAAATCTTTGCTCATCTTGCGGAACACTCGCAAACCGCGTTACTTGCAATCCGAGGTTTCACTGTATTGTGATTTTATATTTGACTCTGACGTTGGTTACTTCTAGTGACAAAAATCATTAGGCATTTTAATTCTTTTCTCAAAAAATCTCATGATCTTTGGCACCAGAGACTGGCAAATTGCACAATGTGCTCTACTTCATTTGCTGTGATTAGGGCATTATGTTGTTGCTTTAAAATGACATGTTTTATACCACGATAAACTTTGTTTTTGCCAGGTTTAACAGTGCCATTCCAGTGAATTAGACAAAAATGTGTTGTTCGGACTTAGATGTAAATAGATCTCAGACTAAGGGTGGTTTATTAATTCCCATGCTGACAATTTTTTTAAATTTAATAAATACAATTTATAAATTTCTTGATTTATATATTCCCAGGGTGACCTGTGAAAAGGATTATAAACTTCTTTAAAAAAATTAAATACACCAATCAGCTATGTTTAATATTTGGTGTAGGTTTAAAATGGGATGGTTATAAAAGTAAAACATAGAGGTATACCAAGGAAAATGCCAAATCATCAGGATAGAGGACAAAACAATATGCCTTAAAAATAGACAATGCACAACTAAACAAATAATAACGAACAGGTGGAAACAGGAGTCAATGTTTTCGAATGAACTCAGCTCGATAGACAATATTGGTTTTTTTTTTTATCAGTGTAGTCAATGCCTTAAAAATTAAGGTTGAGGCACATCAACAATTTGGAGAAAAAAAATCTGACATTAATTAAAATGATTGATTTGTTTGAGGTTTGTTTCATAAAGGCAGATTGTACAGCTATTAATCAAAATTGTTCTGCGTCATATGTTTTTTGCTATGAAGAAAAAACGTGGTCACCCTGTAAATGTTCTGATTCCATGCATTTTGTCAGAGGTTGTATATAATTAAAAAAGAAATAATATATATTATGATGTATATTAATATACAGTATATTATAAATGAGAAAGTCATCTCATGTGTTGATTGCTATAACAGTTAAATTAATAATAGTGGTGTGTAAAGTATGCAAATGCCATACTTAAGTTAAAAGGTTACATTCTATTTTAAAAAAGTACAAAAGTATTTAGCTACAAATGTATTTAAACATCAAAAGTACCAATCTCTCTCTTTCTCTCTCTTTCTGCAATCTTGCAGTTTTCGCATGACAACCTTCTGCTTCTGCTTTCAAAGCCTTGCTACAAGCTTGAACTTTTGAGTCTATTTAAATAAAAGAAGGGTTTGTCTGTACATTGGGCTTTTAACACTTATTATTCTTTTCTGGAATCAGCAAATCTCACAGTTTAATACGAGAGACTGGCAAATTGTGCAATTGCTGTGATTACCGCATAATGTTGTTGCTTTATAAGAACATGCTTTATACCCCAGTAAACTTTGTTATTGCCAGGTTTATCAGTGCAGTTCCAAAGAATTTGACAAAAACTCCGTATTCAGGCTTTTTTTTTTTACTATTCTTTAGATACTCATGCTCATGTCCATTTATCCAACACGAGACACTTTACATAATTTAAGAGTAATATTAAATGAATTTTTGTTGATAGTGTTGAAAGTATATTCCTTGATGTGATGATATGTTATTATGTTAGGATTTGTTGGAGAGAGAGGCGGGTAATTCTAGCAATTTTTGAAAAAGCATTGATAAAGCAAAATTCTTTGTCATGGCCATAGCTGAAGTAATAACAGTAAATAAAATCTCTCTTCCATAACATGTGGGATGTGATTTCAATCCATAAATCAAATATTGTAATTATAGAAAAAAATCTTTTCATTTTATTATGAATAAGAACACTTGCTTCACATCTTGCAGCATCTTTTATTTTAGCTCAACTGCAGGCTAATTAGCATTTTTGAACTTGTCCTGATGTTTTCCTGAACATTAAGTAATTTCATATTTAATTTTAAAAAATTAAGAGATATGTTTCACAAAGTAAGTATGTTTATTTGACAGGAAATAATACTAATAAAAATGACTTGGGTAGTTTTCAAGGTGTTGTAAGTGCATGGCCTGTCGTATGTTATTCTATTATATAATAAATTCCCTGATTTATCAGTTTCAAACAGATTTACTCATTAATCTTTAGAATTTACTTTTACACTAGACATTTGGTATTTACAAAATTCTCATAAATGCTTTTTTATTTTATCCTGTGTCTAAATGTGTATAGAAAATTTCTCCAAAAAAGTGCAACCAACAGGAGTGTCCAATATTGCTAATTTGGCATCTTAACACCGAACACATACAACCTAACATTATGCACTGACGAATAATGAGAATGATACATCCACAAACAGTAGTTCTAAATATCATTACTCAAAACAAACCAGAATAAGCAATAGTCAAGTCTACATAGTGGATTCATTTCCTTTTTGTTAAGACCTTTCTGAGATTTAACAATACATCTGCATTAATGACATCACCATGTGGTCTAGTTTTGGGAACTTCAAATCAAATTCATGGATATCTTCCACAAAATCTATTTGTTCCTCTGGGTTCCGAGGCACATTGACTCTTGGGTAACATTCATGAACAGGAAATAATATTTTAATTATTAACAACCGCCCAAGCTGTCTCTGGTTTTATATAAATCGAGGTAAGATTTATTTGGCAGATAATCTGGGTCATTATTGACAAAGATAGAAAAAGCTGTCCCTAAGTATACTGTCAACAAATCCTAAAAGTTTTCTTTATGAAGGGCTTCCCCCTAGGCGATTGTTTGAATGTTTCTCATTAAGCTGATCTATAGGAGAGCTAGTAGCCACGGCTCCATGGTGCCTCAGAAATGCTGTTGTCAAAAGATCTTTGTGCATCCTTGTTAAACACTTTCTATACAACATTTCTTTATTCATATCTGGAGACCATGATTTTAAGTTTGATAGAACTGCAACATGGATCCATTGAATGTGGTTGATCAACACTCCCTGATACGGCTCTGGTATTAGGGAATGCAGAAGGTGGAGCTGGGTGGATCCTTGGGCACTCATCATCATCATCATCACTGGGAAATTATACTGCTATGTTTGTGTTGTGGGTGTACAACCTTGGCCAAAAGTTTAGAGAATGACACAAATATTAATTTTCACAAAGTCTGTTGTTTTATTGTTTTTAGATTTTTTTTTCAGATGTTACTATGGTCGTTCATAATTATAGGCATTTTATAAGTTGTAAAGTGTCATAAATGTCACGTGTCCACTGTAATTCACCCTGGCATGCTGACAATCAACATCTGGGCCACATCCTGACTCATGAAAGCCCAATCTTGCATAATGAATGCTTGGAGTTTGTCAGAATTTGAGCGTTTTTGTTTGTCCACCTGCCTCTTGAGGAGTGGCCATGGACCCAAAATTCCAATGTTTTTTTTCCTGAGCCAGTAAATTTTTCACTTTTACCTGATGGCAAGATACACCATCATGCTGGAAAAGTTCCCTAATACCAGAGCCAAACTGTTCTTGTATTTTTGGATAAAGATGTTTTGTTTCCCATCAGATGTTTGGCTCTGATGTTTTTTTTTTTTTTTTTTGGCATTCTTTGTGTTCTTAGGTGAAATGACCCTACACTTCAATGGTCTCAGGATGCTTTACTGTTGGTATGACACAGGACTGAAAGTGGATTCATCATAGAAGATGATTTCACCCCAGTGCTTATCAGTCCAATCCCTGTACCTTTTGCAGAATATCAGTCTGTCCCTGATGGTTTTCCTGGAGAGAAGTGGCATCTTTGCTGCCCTCTTTGAAATGTATGAAGGTGAGTTCTACCATCGGTCCTGCGTCATGTAAACAGTCCTCAGACCGGAGCATTTTGAGAATCCTTTAGGTGCTTTTTGGGAAACTCTCAGAAGGTAGTTAAGTCACTTGACTATATACACAAATATCTTGTTTTTCAAGATTTTAAGCACCTTGGTTATCCTTTCGAAGTACACTTATTTCCTCTTTATTTCTGCTGTTTCCTGAACCTTTCGTATTCCCATCTCACATGTCAACTCTGCTTCCTGGCTTGCATTAATGTTTTACTTGAGGATTTCAGCCTTAGTTTGGTTTGGGTTCTATTTTGATAGCTAGGCTATCATATTGAGCTCAATTCCAGTCTTTGTTTATCCATCTCCAAATATTTTCTATCAAAGCCTACACTGTGAGTATGAGTGAGACACTAAGAAAGATAGAAAGAAAGACAAACCATATAGCATATGATTCAATCCAGATAGTAATGATATCCTAAGGTGTCTTGCCTTAAGAAGTTGATTTGATTACCAGACAAATCCAGTGTTTGAACCTCCTTTGATTGTACCCATAGCTTATTGGAGATGTCCTGTGTTGTAATTTTGTTAATTCATTTATCTTCTATACCGATTACCCTTTATAAGGTCATGGGGAGCTTGGAGCCTATCCCAGGAGACTTTGGGCACAATGTGGGGTACGTCCAGCTTCGCTACAGTTCGGACGTTCCTGCTTACTGCTTTGCGTTGTGCTCTCTATATCTGTTCTTTTCTCTAATTTCTCCAAGATTTTTACTTCAGCAGATCAGCGCAGTGCTTAAACAAAACATTTTTGGCACAAACATTAAATTAAAAACTTTTTAGTATTGGACTAAATGGAGACTTTTTTCTCCTGCTGGCAGCAGCTTACATTCCAGAGACGGGAAAACACAGCTGCCTACATTCAAACAGACAAGAGAGAAAATGCCTCTTGTGGAATCCACTTGCTGCATGACCTGCCTCACACTTCTACAAAGGATTTCGGTTCTTGAAACAAAGTTACTTGTTGGACTTCCAAAACAGGCAGAACATTTAGCAGATCATCACCATGGACTCCCTCAGCGTACAGCCGGTGAGTCTTGTGAATCAAGCAAATCTCAACAGTTTATGTGTAGAGGAACATGCCAAAACTGATCGACAGATTAATCGATGGTACAAACAGGGAGCGAGACACAAAGACACTCAAGACATCAGATTGTCACAGATCTCATATTGCTGCGATAACATCCTCTTCCCCAGATATGGGTATGACAAGACTTGCAAACAGTGGTATTTTGCCTCCCCCAATTCATCCTGAGAACAGATTTAAAGCACTAATGAATGTGGGTAAGGAATTTCCAAATGTGATTGAATATGGATCAGATCAGCCAGCAGCTAATGCCGTGACCAACAGACGCTCAAAGTCGAGCAGACAACGGCATTCAGCTTAGAGCGAACCCGAGGTCAGGACTCTGATAATCGCGGACTCCACTATCAGAAACATCAGTAACAGGACAACAACTTCATGCTGCTTTCCTCAAGCAAATGTCTCTGATGTGAACAGGGAACTTCGGAACATTCTGACAAGACTGCAAATCGCATCATCATCCACGTGTGGAAGAATAACATTTGGAAAGAGCAGTCGGAACTCTTAAGAAGGATTTCAGTGAACTCTTTGAAGCATTTCAAAGACTTCAAGTTCAGTCGTTCATCAGTGGACCACTCCCAGCAAGGGGAACGAACATGTTCTCACGGTTGCTTGGGTTGAACACATGGCTACAAAGAACCTGCAGTTCAAAAGAAGTCAACTTCATCGACAACTTCAATCTTTTCTGGGGCCATAAACAGCTGTTCAAACTGTATGGTCTCCACCCAAACAAACTTGGCGCAAGGGTGCTAAAGGAAAATATCTATTTCTCCCTCCATCATCCTTCAGCAGAATGTGCCAATCCTCTCAACCTAAATGGCACATGCACACCTGGACAAAGTTTGAATGACCACAGACAGCTTTCAAATTATCATGTGGTTAAAGAATTCCACAGGGACATTGATAACACCACACAGCCAAAATAACCACTGCTCATGGACATTTCTGTCCAGTCCTGCCCACAGAGTTCATTACAGACAGACTGTGACATACTACAACAGCTCCAAGATAACTTTCCGAAAAACAGCCAAGGAATTCAGGACAATTTACTACAGCCATGGGAAACCTCAGAGCCAGAGCCCATCTCACCAGACACACTATCCCTCTCTCCAGCATCTCTATGTACTTCTAAGCTTCAGAAAATGGAGGAACTGGTGTATACTGAGACCAAACTCTCCCACTCTTTTGCTGCAAGCCCCCAGATGCCAACTAAAAAACAGCAGGCTCCACCACCACCAAGTCCTGTGGCCCTAGCTCGCCCTCCTCCTCCTCCTGTGAGAGCTCTCCGACTGCTGCCACAGCGCCACGACTCAAACCTCCCTCCTTTATCTGGTGTAGGTGAAACAAAACAAACAGGTAGCAGCTTTCAGTGATGTGTGTCGGGTCCCCGGTATGATTAAACGTTTACGGAACAAACAGGAACCCAGTGTGCCTGTAGCTTTCTCTATCTCTGTTTTAACACATGATAGAAAGTCTATGGCCTTCTCAAATCGTACAGCCAACCTACCTAATCTGTAACCTATTATGCATCAAATTAAGATTACCGAAAAGTTTTTAATCAAATTAAGATTGATGGGAAAAAGTAATTCCATCAAGTTAGCATTTTTAAATATTTGCTCACTAAAAAATTAATGATTTTTAATTAATTATTTGATCACCACAAACAAATTGCATTTTATGTTTTTAATTGAAACTTGGTTAAAAGATAGCTGCAGTGCAACAGTCCTTAATGAAACAGCCTCTCCTAACTTAAGTTCATAAGTATCTGCAGAAATGTTAGGAGAGGTGGAGGTGTAGCTTCTCTATTTAAAGATGGTTATCAATGCAAGCAAGTGTCATTTGGTCAGTATTTGTCTTTTGAATATCTAGAGATTTTGCTCAAAGGTGCTCCATGCACGTACTCTGTTCATCATTATTTACAGACCTCCAAAATACTCCCCAGACTTTACTGAAGAGTTCACAGAACTGCTATCAATGATTTCCTCAGAGTTTTACTTTAATATTTATATTGATAATGCAGAAATCAATACTACAAAAGAAATAAGTGTTTTAAACACGTTTGACCTGATTTAGCATGTGCACGGGCCCACTCGTTAATGTGGACACACTTTAGATTTACTTATCAGTAAGGGTCTAAACATCTCATCCATTCTTATTAAGGACATAGCACTATCTGATCACTTCTGTATTTTCTTTGATATATTGATCTCTGTTTCCACTGAATCTGTTTTTGTCAGAAAGAGATGCATTAATGAGAATACAAGTGCACTATTTATGAAGGCTATATCTTTAACGCCAAGCATTTCTGCAGACCCTGTTGATCTTCTCCTTCATTCCTTTAACTTAAGAAAAGTTAAGAATGTTATTCATGATATTGCTCAGGAAATGGTCCGAAAGACGGGCAGACAGAAATTACCATGAAGAAAATCAACAGCAGTTCAGAGTATGAAAAGACAATGCCGAAAAGCTGAGCGGATGTGGCGGAAGACGAAACTTGAAATTCACTATAGTATCTACTTTAAACCCCCTAATAGTCAGATTCCCACTGAAATGCTCTCCTACAGCAAATGCAATGAATTTGCTTCTTTCTTTTCTGAGAAAATCAGTAATATTAGAAGGGCTATTAACACATCAAGTTATGCAAAGGTCAGAAAAACTCAAATAGTACAACCTTTAAAAACAGTTGCTATATCTGTGTTTCAAACAATTGATAGCAAAATCTTGGAAAACATAGTACACATTCATGACATGCAGTGAACATAAGTGAACATTCATGACATGCAGAGTCCCACAAGGCTCAATTCTTGCACCACTCCTGTTTAGCCTGTACAGTGGAACCTTTGATCACAAGCATAATTTTTTCCAGAAGTGGGCTCGTATTCCAAAACACTCGTAAACCAAACTTAATTTCCCCATAAGAAATATTGAAACTTCAAATTGAAAACTCAAATTACTAAGTAAAAATAAAACAAATTAACCTGCACTTTACCTTACTTTAAAAAAGTAAATTCCGACTTTGACTTGGAAAACTTGTTTGTTTCCCAAGTCAAAATTTATTACAAATTTTTGCACGTCTTGCAGAACACTCACAAACCGCATTACTTGCACTCGGAGACAAACATTAGTTTCAGTAGTCATGTCAAAGCAGTAAAGCAGTAACTCTTTGTAAAACAGTAAAAACATTGCAAGAATTAGATGTTTTGTTTCCAATCAAGACTTGGAGAAACTTGTCCATTCCTTTATTCCAAGATTCCAGAAGAGATCAAAACATTAGTCACATTTAAATCTAGACTTAAAACTCATCTGTTTAGCTGTTGATATATTGAATGAGCACTGTGCTATGTCCGAACTGACTGCACTGTATTTTATGTTTTTTATATTTTTAATTGTTTTATTTTGATTCTATATCAAATTTTAAGTAGTTTTAAAAGCCTCACTACAAACTGTTTCTTATTTTTATTTTAAATCAAATTTTAAATACTTTTAATTAAAAATAATTTAAATAATTTCATTTGCTATTATTTTCTATTTTCTTTTTTCATAGTTATTTTCTTCTCTTTTATGTAAAGCACTTTGAATTACCATTGTGAATGAAATGTGCTATACAAATAAACTTGCCTTGCCTTGCCTTGACAGGATGCCAATGCATCATGGGACAGACACATTTGGGAGCACCTTTAAGCCTAACCTTTATGTCTTTGGACTGTGGGGGAAAAGAGGAATACCTGCAGGAAACCCACGTTCAAACTCCACATACTGTACACAGACCAGAGGCGCTAATCAAACCCTCAACGCTGAACGTTAGAGGCCAAAATGCTAATAACTACATCACTATGCTGAGCCCAGCCAGAACAATATCAAATCTTTTTAAGGTAGAAAGCAGCAAGGAAAGGAAAGAATGATGTATTCATCCTCTGTTTAGAAAGTTCTCACATTTATTCATTGCTGAGTGCCGTCTTGCACAACTTGAAATTTTCCCATGGCTGCATCACATGTAATTCAATAGAAACACTAAAGGTCTAATAAACTGGATCGAATGAGTTACTCAAGGTTTAAAAGTTAAAATATATTTTTTTTAAGTCTTAAAATAATAGTTACTTCAAATTCAAATTTTATTCGTCACATACACAGTCATACACAGTACAATATGCAGTGAAATGCTTAGACAACTGCTCGTGACCTTAAAATAAAAGAGTATGAATAGGAAATAAATATAAAGGATAAAATAAAAGGTAAATTTAACTGGGAAAGAATAAAATAAAATATAAAATTAAAGTTAAAATAAAATAACTGTACAACAAAAATGCACAGTATAGAAAATATATGAAGAATATATGAAGAAATATAGAACAATAGGAACAGCTGTACAAAGTCGGTATAGATTTATGTCATTTTTGTGTGGAATGAAGTTAGAATAAATGGTAATAAACAATGGTAAAAAAAAAAGGTAAAAAAAATGGTAATGTCTAACATTATGTTTTTTTATGTTCTACATACAGTACATTTACATTTTCCTTGTTAGGTTAATGTAGTTCATGTTAACTCTTGAAATGATCTATCTTGATGCCTCCTTATGTCAAATTGTTGTATATTCGTTTTTTTTTGTTGTTGTTGTTGTTTTTTTTTTCTGTAGTTGTGTCCTGTCCTGTAGTGCAATAAAGCACACAATATAATACCATTAGTGTTATCACGAACTCACGCACACACCACGTTCAAAGTCTGCTTTCATCCCTTGACATTTCCTTTCCCACGCTGTCATGCTTCTCAGCACGCGGTCATATTTTCCCGCGCTGTCATCTCCTGTCTTACACTCCCCCGGACCGCCTCGGCTGAACACCTGATTTCTTCTGACTTATAAGGAAGAGCAGCGCTCGTCTCATTGCTGAATCATTGTGTATTTTCTCGCCTCAATATTCTCGCGTTATGTTTCATAGTTTTCACGTTGTGGACCTCGCTTTGTTTTCCTGATTCTCGTCTCGCGATGTGGATTAGTTGCTTCACTTCGATTTAACGGCTCCGTCACTTCGTCGTTCCCTGCTGACAAGTTCAGCTGTCTAAAAACAAAGCAGCTTAAACAAAATGATATTAAATGCTATTTACAATATGATCCTTTGGCTCTCTAAATTTATTACCAGCAAAAATGCCAGAGCGTTAAGATAATGTTTGCAAAAGTGTCTGGAGACAGATCCTCCTTTCAGCTTGTTTGTTCTTTGTTCATTTACTTTTCCAAATAACCCAAAGATGTTTTATATGGAACCAACATCCAGATATCTTTTAGAGAGATTTTGTCTAGGCATTTTATGAAAGCCTCGCATCTTTCTTCCCAAACTTAACAGTCATAGATACTGTAGCATCATCATAACAGCTACAATTTGCCTCTTTAATGTACATTTTTCCTTATATGAAATTTAATATTCTCTCTCTCGATGGCTTTGAAATACAAAAAAGAAGATTAAACAGAATCAGACCTAACATAACATGTTTTTGTTATATATCAGTTTTGTCTATAAGATCTTCTGATGCCAATAGTCGGTTGGAATTATCCCAGAACATTCCTTAAACTAAAGGAGAAAATTTCTGCATGTAACAATAGTTCTGATACATTTACAGTTCAACATTTTTGCATACAGCATAATTGCTGTGAAGTCAGTTTCAGCATTTGTTGTAATTTATATGTTTTACATACAGTTTTGCCTAGGGATCTATGTGGATTTTATGGATTGAGTTTGCTTAGTACAGTGGAACCTCAGCATTTAATCCGTTTTTTAGGGCAAAAATTTGTACTGTGATTCAATTTTCCCATATGAGATAATACAAAAAAGTAGATCATCAAAAAAAAAATCATGAAAAATCAAATAGTTTCGGAGCACATGCCTGATGGCAAGGTTTGTATAGTGGGTTGAATCTTTTGATACAGCTTTCAGTGACTGAAAAAATTCTTAAATTTCGTAAAAACTCATTTGCTTGGCTTTTCACTTATGAAAAAAATTTTGAACAGGTCCTGGGGCGTTTTTTTTTTATTATTTATTTTAATTTCTTGCAAAATTTTAATTCTAGTGCTAAAATGTGTTTTCTTACATTTTAGCACTTGTTGGCATGAGGTTCCATTGTACTTGGATTGGAGACTTCCTGGCCAAACCAAATTTTGTAAGCTTATGGGGCAGTGGTAACTGCATCTGTTAACGTTGTGAATACCTGATTGGAAGGTCAGCAGTTTAAGCTCCAGCTCCACCAAGTTGCTGGTGTTGGGCCCTACATCTGGTGTTGGGCCCTACATCTGCTTCAGAAGTGCTGTATAATGGTTAATTCTCCGCTCTGACCTGAACTTCCTAACAAGCTGGGATATAAAAAGAAAAAAAAATTACATAATTACATTTTGGCCATCCTATATGTTGATTTAGCCTTATGTTCCACTATGTTATATGGCAAAGACAAAAAAATAAACAGCCACATCATCATGTTATTAGACAAAAAGTGTAATCGAAAATCAGGCAGAGAGTCAGGATCTGGGCAGATCAAGTGGTACACTAGTTGAATCTTCACCATGGAGATCACCTCCACCATTTTCTTTCCACGAAAGATGACACTGCTAGAAACATTGAGCCAAAGGACAGGGCAGTGTAAAGCCCAACAGGTAATCTCCAAATTTGCCTAGGATATATTGTGAGCTATGAACTATGAGATATGTTAATGGGAAGGTTACTAGAAGCTATATGTTCTCATGGTTTAGAGTGCTAATGTTGAGCATTACAGCTTTAGTTTTAAAACTTAAGGATCCACCTCTAATGGTTTCACTAGCCAGAGCCTGAATTTATGTATAGAGAGGATGATTTTGCCCGTAGTGCGTGAATGAGCGTATGAGTGTGTGTACATGCTTTGCAATGAATTGGCCCCAGTACAGGGTGTACCCCACCTTGTTTCCTGGGATTGGCTCCAACCCTGAATACAAGACAAAGCGGTATAGACAATAAGCGAGTGACTTTTACTGATATATTTCCACTTTTTCCCCCACTATTTCCACATTTCCAGATTTCATTCAGTGATGCAAGAGAACTCTGTGTCATAGCAGTTATAGTAATTTCTCATGAACAATCATTATAACTCATTATCAGACTGTCTAAGTATACAAACTGGTCTACACATTCTGTTTTCTCTCCGTTAAGCTGTATGTCTGCTTTGTTGTGTCCCATCACTATAACTTTTGTCTTGTCCTTGTTTATGTATAAACCGCATTACCTGCTTTGATTTAACGCATTTAGTTGCTCTTGAAGGTCCGATGCATTCGTTGTCACTATATTAATGCTATTTGCAAATTTCAGATCTTTGACCATTTGATTTCCAATATTTCCTCCTTCTCTTTTGTCTGCTTTCATCTTTTTCATTGTTCTTTCTAACAATGCTTTGAACAACAGCAGAGAAAATGAGTCTCCCTGTCTAGTACCCATTGTTGTCTTTTTCCAGTTACTCATCTCACTTCCCACTCCTGACTGACACTAAAGACTCCTCATACAATGATTTTAATGTTTCAACCAGCCTGCCCTGGTACTGCCCTGATTTATAATGTTGCCTACAGTCTTTCAATCCAAACTGAATCAAATGCTTTCCTAAAATCCACAAAGCATTTATAGATCATGTGCCAGCTTGATGTTGCATTTTCTGTAAATCTGCTGGATAGTGCTCCTGTCTTTTCAAAAGCCCACCTGTTGCTCACTGAGAAGTCCATCCTCCAAGGCCTTACTGTAATTGTTCTTGAGAGACTTGTGTGATATCAATGCTATTGACTCACCCTTCTTTGGTAGCATCACCATAATTGACTTTTCATTTCTACTGAATGCTTCTTCCTATAGTATATTTTAAAGCTTGTGATAAGATAGTCAGAAAGATGACCACAGACATGAATAAAACAACACTAATGATTTAATGTATTTTTTAAAATAGGATCAAATAAGATTTATTTCTGTACATAAATATTATGTATTATAAATAATCTTAATTTGTACCTACAAATTTCAAATAGCTAAGCTGTTTTTTTTTTTTTTTTTGGCTAGAATCCCTGTAAAAAAATAATACTGGTAGTTTTGAAGTTTAAATAAAGCAGTGAATATGTCTGGGAGGGGCAAATGTTGAGATTTGATAATTTTTTTTTTTAAGTAGGCTGGATTTTCTTGGCTACTGGCCTGGTTTTCACTGCATAAATATTACAGACTTCCCGGTTCCGCAGCAGCAGCAGAATCTACTCAGTGCTTACTTTCCTTTTCAAACAGGTCAGTCATTTCTTACATACCATCAGAAAAAATATTGTTGGAAACAAATAGCATGTTGTACGTACTAATGTTGTTGATGCTGAGATTTGCTATAATCGTATAAGTACTAAATAGTTTGCTGGAGTTTTATGACTTAGGACTTACACCTCTTCATAGGAGAGAGAAGGAGAGGTAGAAAGAGAGAGTCTCTCATTGTGAGAGTTTAAACCAATGCTTGCTCTAACATTTTACTGAGGTTGTTTGTGCTGCGGTTCTTTTAGGAATGCATAGTCTGAAGATTTTCTTTACAAAACACAAATAATCTACATAGTACAGGTATGCTTTTTAAACTGAAAACCCCATGCTTAAACTATGCTTTTAGTGTTGAATTGTATCAACAGACTGGATTAGGCATGAGCATTGTGAAATTAATTTGACATTTTACATATTAGACAGACACCACAATCCAGGCACTTAGGAAACTTTAAACAAATTCTTGCATGAATATAGTGTTGCAATTGTTACTTAGCAGGCTACTTCCCACAATTACTATAATTAAACATAAAAAGGACAATTTCAGGCTTCCTCATGTACAGCTGTCAATTTATTGTTAATATTCTAATAACTATAGTTACTGAAAAATATATATATATATTAAATATTCAGCAGTGTGCCCTATGAGCTACCTTAATTATTATAAAATTCAATGTGTCTTCATTTATTTTAATTGTATATTTTATTTAAAGAATAGTTAAAAGTTTTTATATTTTCTTTTTATCCTTTTATATCTCTTCATATTGCATGATATCAAAAGTTTTTTCTTTTTTTAAGCAAATATTTTGCCTTAACAATCACTTTGCCATTTCCCATCACAATCATTAATGTTTCTCTGGGAATGCATTTCTTCCAAAAATGAAAGGCTCGGCTAATAACACATTCAATATTTCATAACCCAGTTCAAGTATTTTATTTTCTCTTTGCTTTATGCTGGCCAATAATGTGACCCTTGTTAAACCGTGACCTTTTTTCCCCGCAAGCAATGTATTTAAATAGCTCATGTATTTCTTTTTTAAATATGGTCATCTACTGCCCTTAAATAATCAGTGTCTTGTAGTAATATAAAATTTATTGATATAAAGTTTTTAATTTGGGAGGGTTTCTGAAATTAGCACATGAATAAATAATTCCATAAATTAGTTTTGAAAAAGTGGAAAAAAATATCTATCCCAAGTAAGAATAACCCAACAACCTTTTTATTAGGGTAATGGTGGTAAGTATTCCGGTAAGTAACAAGGCTTGCACTGTATAACAATTTGTTGCCAGCTGAATGCCTGGAACACGGTGTCTGTGTAATCTCCAAATGTCAAACTAACTTCACTGTTGTTACAAATAAACAGAGGATTATTTATAGCTTTCAGGAATCTTCTTCTGCTTCTTTCAGCTGCCCCCGTTAGGGGTCGCCACAGCAAACCATTTATCTCCATCTAAATCTGTCTTACCACATCTTCTCTTGTCACTCCAATCTCCTGCATGTCCTCCCTCACCACATCCATAAACCTCCTCTTTGGCCTTCTTTTTGTCCTCTAGTCCATCTTTAACATTATTCTAAACATATCCTTCCTACAGTATATTCCCCTCATCTCTCCTCTGCACATGCCCAAACCGTCTTAACGTGGCCTCTCTAACTTAGTTCCCACCCTGCGCTGTCCCTCTATTATACTTATTCCTAATCTCGTCCGTTCCTGTCAAAGCAAATCGCAGATGCTTCAGCTCTGCCACCTCTAGCTCTGCCACCTCTAGCTCTGCCACCTGTCTCAGTGGCAGCACCAGCTTAGGAATATAGCTAACTTATTATCAACCTACAGTTCTGTTTATAAAGTTACTTTATTATTTAATAATGTTCAGTAGTACTAGTATAGTATAGTAGAAACTAGTATTATGCTTTAAGGTTGAAAAGCTACAGTTGTAGACGGTCATTGTGCCCACCAGTGCAAAGTACCTATCCTTCTTACTAAGTTTCAATAAATGAACACAGAATGCCACGAAATATATACATTTAGTCCGCCATAAGTTTCTTATTGGAATCGTCTTGTACAGTGTAACATAATCCTGATGGGATTTCACAGTGTAATACTGGCTTCATTTACCGTCATAATTAATCAAACTAAATTGTCACCACAAAACCTAATCATTGACATTTTACCACTTTTGGTATTTTGTTTCATAATCAATCAATCAATTAATCAATCAATCAATCAATCAATCAAACAAATGGGATTGAGCCCCAAGCAAATGGGATTGAGCCCCAAACAAATGGGATTGAACCCCATTTGGAATGCTCAAGCCTTGATGCTGATCCTGTTATGGTAAAAAGGCATGCCAATTCTGTTATGCTAAAAAGGCATGTAATATCACTCCTACTGTAGTTCACCTAAATAATGCAGCCCACTCCTGAGGCCGAGAGCAAGCCTGCACGCCTGGAGATCAGTGGTGGGAAATCAGCCGACATTGAGCCAGTAAGAAAAAGGCAAGATCATCAAATAGTTGTTAAACCTTTGCAGAGAAGAAAAACAAACTGTAAGTGTAATAAGATATTAATTGCTCCCCTTTTTTTTTACTCTTTGTGTTCTGACATATATACAGTTATAAAATGTCAATACATGATATCTGCTGTCTGTAATGTGAATTAAAATTAGAACTTACACATCTCTCCATGGTGCAGTGACTGTGTACAAGGTGCCCAGTTCACGAGGCAAAAGCGTCTACATGGCATTCGGCTTTGAGCTGCGTAAAAAGATGTATTTTCCCGTAGTGGCGAAAGACTCCGAGAAACAAATGTGCCTCAAGGTAATTTCTTCACCTAACCCTTGTTTTTATGAAACAGCTTGACCTGCTATGTTTTATTCCTCATTTCCAACAGTTCTACTAAAGACTTTACATAATAACATACTTGTAGTGAAGAACATCATGTGTGTCTGACAGTCATTACCAAACTTGATACTTGTTACTTGACCATGTTAGGAGATTTCCTGCTAAGCTCCGGCGTCTGCCTTGCTCAGTTAAAGTTTAACATTTCTAATTTTTGCTTCATGTGTTTCCTTTCGATTGTGCAGATAAATTGGCATTGTCAGAATACTGGAATTTCTGGGTCAAGCAGTATGTTTAAGCACAAAGTGCTGGCAGACCAAGGGTGCATTATCAGTAAGCAATGGCTGGAGCAGCTTCCTGCTTTAATGGGACAACTCCAAGTCTCTTTGTCAGCTCAACTGAAGCAATAAATAATCCGGGCAACCAGCACAATGCAAAGGTTTAATGCTGCAGTGCTTGCTGTACTTCACAAGTCATGCTTTGGAACACTCGGAAATTAATTACATACCTCCATACTGACATGCCTCTGCATAGGCTATAGCAATGCATTCATAGGGAAACAAGAATGTGACCCCAGAGAAGCTCTTCTTCTTGCTGTGCCACCAAATGATTGACAAGCCAATGCTTCTTGACACTCTGCCCAAGAGTCGAAAAATTCATGTGAGCCAGTCTCACACCAGATCCAAAAGCACATCTTTCTGTTTAAGATGGACGAGTGTGAGCACCAGTGTTGATAACAGGAGCAACATTGGTTTTATTTGTAGCAACCCCCATCATAATGGTGCCCTGTGTATCACAAGGCCATTGTCCATGGCTTCAAAGTCTGTGTTGGAGCGAGTCGATCCCACCCCTTGCAACAATCACACAGAAACCTGTTTTGATTGACTGCAGTGTTAATTGACTTAAATGCCACTGCCAGCTACGATCAAAACACCGTTGCCAGAAAGATCCCAGCCGGCACTTCAATCGCTTCCACATATCCTACAAGGTGGATACACTGCAAGTCTGTGCAACCTATTTATAGAACAGCACCTTTCTTGGTCACACTCTCTACCAAGTTCACTCACTTGCTGGGGTTTCTGTGGATGCAAACTTAAAGCCTCCACTGCTTAAAAATAGAAAGATTATAACTGGTCAAGTGATTTCTTCAGCCTGAAGTAGGTTGTGATGACCATTCTGCCACTGGTCTGTGCTACATCAGAACAACTGAGAGGTTGATAAGTGGAAAATGATATTTAGCACCACCTTTGGTAACTACTAAAAGTACTATGTGCTGACAAATGGGCTCTTTTTGGTTCATGCAGTACTCCAATGCCTACTCAACAACATATTCACATGCTCTGAAAGTTTGTCATAGCTTAAATCAAAGATTTACTCATTAAATCTTCCCACACACATTTGTTATTTCAAGATGGTAGTGTAATGCATCTATGAATACCAGCTTTGTGTCAAGAGGAGAAATCTAATTTACACATTCCCAATGCGGCATTCCTAAATTACATCATAGGGTCAGAACGGGTGCTAAGTCAGGACAAGGTGGGGGAGGGGAAAAACAATTGTACTCAATTGTGCTCAACCCCCGGTAAAAATTTCTGAGCCCTAAGAACCCTAACCCTAACCCTTTTACTGTATGGTGGTATAGGGGCAAAGTCGGTGACCAGCCTATGTTTGCTGTCATCATTCTTCGGGCTCAGAATTTCGTATTGCCGCTTTATCCTGGGGTTAAGTACAATTGCTTCTCCCCTCATTTCCCTTCTCAAGAATAGGGCGAACTAACTGCTGAGAAATTATGATGGCAGCACTTGAGAACTCTCGTAAAGCTGGTGTCGAGGGAATGGTGGCATTGGCTAGAGGGGGCACTGCATCCATTTGTGGATGAACCCCTTTAGATAGAAGACTCTAATTTCCTATTGGGTTTATTAAAGTCTTAATAAAGACTATCTCTCAATATTTTCTCTTATCTAAATTTTAGATCTGTCTTGACCTGTCCTGTCCTGTTATTGAGAATTTATTATAAAGACTTTTGTGTAGCATTTTGGTTCATGTTTCTGGTTAATATTTGATTTTAAATGCCATTTTCCTTTCTACCTTTGCAGATACAGCCAAAGAGTGAGTTCAAACATTTCAGCAAGAGCTTCCTCTTCAAATGGGAGAATAATGGAGAATATGGAAGCCTTTGTTCAGTGGTAGAACCTAAACAGTACCTGCATGTGCTTAACAACCAGGTCACCCTTGACGCCAAACCAGACATTGGTTTCAGAATCCAGTTCCTTGAATCTAAGAATTGAAAAGAAAAATCTGAATGCTTTTCATGCAGAATAGGGGCATACAAGAGTAGACAAAGGTCAGGCAAGACATCTTTGCAATGGAGGTTGCAGTGGAGGTCTACCAGGGAAGGATTGCAATGTCAATCACTACAGCATCCCTTAAGGCAGAAATGAGGTTTTATTAAGCTAGAACAGTGCAGAAAGTAGCTTAGCTCTATCCAAATCTGTTATAGTATCTGTCTTCATATCCTGACATATAATCTTCATCTTTTCAGTGGTTATTACAGATAATTTTACATTGTAATACTTTAATATAATAAAGATCCTACATTATATATGTTCAGAGTACTACAATGTATATACAGAATATGTGTAGCCTACTTAAACTGTATACATTACCTGTTTCTTTTATGACATGGATGGTCTGAAAATAATGGATACAAATATTTTGTAATGACTTTTGCCGTCATACATTTACATCGATACTACAATTACTGCAGTCTCTATACTCTTGTATATTCAATGTCCATGCTGGTATTAAACCGATCTCATAACCGATTATATGGGATATGACATATAACTATATGAATTATATGTGTAGGTGTAGAGTCTATGTTTGGCTAATTTGCTCTTCTTTCCTACTGACAACAAGAGTAATAAATAACAGTTATTACATTTCATTCATGGTCCTTGCATTATTTTCAAGATTGATGTTTTTAAAGGAAATTACACCTCGGATTCAGGATCAGATAAGCCTGTACAAAATGTTCAAATGGGCATTATGTATAATCCTGCTTAATGATGAGCAATTAATGTTTCTATTAAAAATACCCTTCCAGAAGTATTCGTACACTTAAGCACACTTTTAACCTCATGTGGTGTTTCTTTTGAACAAAGTTACCGGAAGTGCAAAGTTTTAAGGAAAAATTTCCCCAAAATACTGTAGATACCGTTTGATTGCAAAATGCACAAAAAGAACAAAGTTAAAACAAAATAAGTAAAGCACAACGAAGAAACAAAGAATATTATTTTTTGGTGGGAGTAAATGTGGGGGTAAGGGTTCACATACCTAAAAATATTGTGGGAAGGGGAAAATAAATCATCATAATTATGCATCTGACCTATTCAAACCTAGATCTTGTCTAAAAAAAGCAATGAAGGTCTGTTGCTTAGTGTCTCTGCCAAAATTTGCATATTATTTTGATTTGTGCACTTTTCTACACTGGACCGACCATATACTGTAAAAATGTATTTTTTTAGGCAAAGTATTCTTTCCAAAGCAACTTGGTATGCTTTAAATCTTTGACTCCTATTAAAAAAATCCACTTCTTTCACTGGAATCATTTCTTTAACAAATTTCCATGACATTTATTTTTAAAGTACTTTTGCACTTGTACACTGTTCCCAGTATGCAATGGTTAGTGCCTACCAAAAGTGGTCCAAGTAAGTAAAAACAAGTAAAGAAATGAAGGCTATCCCATCCGCTTTTATCCCACAGACAAGCTACTGTAGCAGATGCTTTAAATGTAACACTGGCTACGATAAAAAAGTAGCAAAACACCCATGTCCCCATGCTGACCCCTGTCCCCTACCAAAAGCATGTGAGAATCAGAACTAGACCATAGAAGAAAGGAGAGAGAAGATTTTTTTTTTACATTTTGTGTTGCTACCCTTGAGATTAGGTGGCACTAGGATACACTATGGGAAGCTGGTAGAGGAGGTATGATTCACTGAGCAAGGTTTGAATAAGAAATCTTGGGTCCTGGCATTTACATAGATGTTATTTTGACATGTACCACATACTTAAACATTGTTGCAGATGAAGTACATAAACCTTCATGGCGATCGCAAAAATAGTTTAGAAGGTGTTTGAAAAACTTGTCTGTAAAGTTTGAAAGTTTTGTAGATAAATAAATGAGTCGTTTGGTCTGTCCAATGTGCTTCGATAAGGTTACTGATGCCAGAAGATAAAAATAGTCAAACAAGTGAACATATCTGTCAGAAATTTATCTACTCATTAACTACAAAAGACTAAAAAATTAAACTGTAAAAAATAGTTTTTATATGTTAAGCTAAATGCCTGGTGTCATGTACATTGTGAAATCCTGAAAAACAAAGAGTGGAAGTTGTAGAGATGTCCATCTGGAGACGAACCAGGAACTATTAGCTCAGAGAGCGAGAGAGAGAGAGAGAGAGAGAAAATGAAAAAGAGAACATGAGAGTGTTACCACGTTAATATCAGATACATGAGAAAGAGAGTACAATAAAAAAAAATTTGTATAAAAAAAACTCTTACAATGATTTACAGAAAGTTTTAGGTGTTGACTCAGCCTCCAAATTCCCTAGATATCAATCTGGTCAAGCACCTGTAGGATGACCTGGACAAAAACATTAAACCGTGGAGGTCTCACCTCATAACCTGACTTCTCGCTGCCAAATACCACAACCATTAAGAATGTGATGGGAAAATTGATGACATTAAATCCATTGCATCAAACTTCATAGGAAATCTGAAAACACACCAAGACAGATTTGTTTACTTTACTTTAGAGTTAATGTTATTGTTGTTAATGAGAAATAAACAAAGTTTAGCTTTTCCCCCATGATGTATTTATGGCATAATTATTAAACACATTTGACCTATTTATTCATTTTCATAAGGCTTCTTTAAAAACATAAAAATCTTATTTATTTTTTAAATATTTACATGAGGATTTGGTGACACAGTAAGAACCTGGGAACCTGCAGTCTCATTTTGATGAGACTTTCATGCTATCCCTAAAATAACTCTATAGTAAGAAAAAAGCTTTTCTATCACAACTGCAGTAACCAGATAGATCTTCATTAAAACAATGCTTTCGAACAAGAATTAAAACGTTCTTAATTCAGGATCGGGAAGATAAGGTATTTAGCAACTTAGATTTGTGGCAAAATTGAAAATATGACAAATTTCACTTGTGCAAAACTAACCTGTAATACCTGACTTGAGATAACAGGCACATACACTATCCAATAAAAAATAATATCTATCTATCTATCTATCTATCTATCTATCTATCTATCTATCTATCTATCTATCTATCTATCTATCTATCTACAGTATTTATCTATATACTCAGCAAAAAAAGAAATGTCCCTTTTTCAGGACTGTGTATTTCAACAATAATGTTGTAAAAATGCAAATAACTTTACAGATCTTCATTGTAAAGGGTTTAAACAATGTTTTCCATGCATGTTCAATTAACCATAATCAATTAATTAACATGCACCTGTGGAATGGTCGTTAAGACCTTACAGCTTACAGAAAGTAGGCATTTAAGGTCACAGTTCTAAAAACGCAGAACACTAAAGAGACTTGTCTACCGACTGTGAAAAACACCCAAAGAAAGATGCCCAGGGTCCCTGCTCATCTGCGTGAACGTGCATTAGGCATGCTGCAGGGAGGCATGAGGACCGCTGATGTGGCTAGGGCGATAAATCGCCATGTCCGCACTGTAATCCGAATATCACACCTGCGTGACAGGTACAGGATGGCCACAACAACTGCCCGAGTCACACCAGGAACACACAATCCCTCCATCAGTGCTCAGACTGTCAGCAATAGGCAGTCCATGAGGAGGAGATGCACTGCAGTACTTCAAGCAGCTGGTGGCCACACCAGATACTGACTGGTACTTTTTTAGTTTATGTCTTATGGTGTTGACTCTTTTAGTGTTCATACAAATATTTACACATTAAGTTTACTAAAAGTAAAAAAACTTGAAAGTCAGACTGTATATACAGTATATACAGTATATATATATATATATATATATATATATATATATATATATATATATATATATATATATATATATATATAATGTATTAAGATGCATCTAAGAGGCTTAGAGTAAAAATCACAGTTATGTTTAATAGTAAAAACAATGGCATTTCTACGTACAGTGTGGTGAGAATATAGAAGCTTGGGACTTAACAGCTGTGTGTCCATAAGAAAACCACTTGTTAGTGAGACTCATCAGGGGAAAAAAAATACTTAAATTTGCTAGAAGACATAACTTTAACCTACTGAATGACCAGGTTATCACAAAAAAAATAATAATAAAGTTTTTTATTTTCTTCCCTGATGGCACACCCATACCCCAGAATTCAAACTGCCCAAAGTGTAATTCAAATTTTCTCCAGGGACTCCGGTTTCCTTCCATAGCCCAAAGGCATGCAGATTAGGCTAATTGGCATTCCCAAATTGTCTGTGAGTGTGTGTATGTGTGTGTGCCCTGCGATGGATTGGCACCCTGTCCAGGATGTATCCTGCCTTGTGCCCTAAGTCTCCTGGGATAGGCTCCAGGATCTTGTATACAGGATAAAGTGGTATAGATGATGAGTGAGTGATAATACTTTTTATAAATTGTTCTCAGTAACTCAGTAACTCAAAATAAAGAAAATGCTTCTAAACATTATGATGCATTTATAATTTTGAGAATATTTCTCAAAGCTGTTAATCAAAATAATGACTGGGAGAAACTTTCCTTTACCCAAAAATCCCTCTCCATGTATTTTTTTTGCAGGTTTTTCAGACATTCTTTTACCATTGGATTTAAGACCACTTAAATGGAAAACAAGCTGTCATCCAATTTTTTTATTTTGCTTTTGGAGGGAATATTTTTAAAAAAAGTTTTTATATGGAAAAATTAATGAACAAATGTCACATGGATTCAATTCAGTTTTCAAAGTTTATTTCTACCTTTTAGATATTGGTTTTATCCATTTTTTTTCACCTGCATGAGTAACAAGAGTAACTACATCCTGGTAAATGAGTATGTTAGTGTTAAGAGATTATTTTACCCAAAATTCTGCAGCATGTAACACAGGCCATTTTACAAGCTTGTCTGGTATGCCTAAGGTGTCCTCGTGCATGTCCATTTCCCTGAATTATACATGCCTTTTAAATGCCAGATTACATTCTCATCCACCAGTTTGCGCAGAATCTGGCCCAAGGAACCGCACTCTAGTCCAACAAGCCCAATGTTGTGGAATGACTTGGACACGGTACATTTGAACAGAGACTGACTGTTTTCATTTTGCTGCTTTTGCTTAAATGAAGATCTCATTTTGAAAGACACTCCAAGGCATAAATTAAAATTATGGGAAAGTAGTTTTCATACAGCAGTTGAAGTAGGCTTAATAAATGTTAGTAAAAGCATCACAGACTTTGTAAACAGTCTGTATCGGTATGACATAAAACATGTGCAACGTTTCCCAGAGTGAAGGAACCTTGAAATCTGATAAAAAATAAAAACTAACTTGATATAATCTTTCATGCTAAGATACATTTCATGCATCATACACAGAATGTTCCAGAACAGAACTAATGATAACACCCTGCTGGTCAAAATAAGGTCACCATTTCAAAAGTGTCAAAGTATTGGGCTGCATCAAGCACGAAAAACAACCAAGGAGATTTGAAATTACTGGAGCTGGGTTAAGAACCCATCATCACATTGCCAAAATCTGGCAGCGACTTTGTGCGAGTGACATAGTCGAGAGAAAAAAAATCATTAATTGAGATTATATAAATACTTGGTGATATTTCACTTGAACAAAACCAGCTGTCCAAATGTGGAGTGAAGTGTCTACTTCACAGCTGCGGGACTGTTTTGAAAACACAGACTGGAAGTTGTTGGCTAGCACAGAACCGGGGAAATCTGTTTTGGCCTACATAGCCTTCTGCGGGTACTGTGTTAACCACCAAGACCAACAAGATGATCCCAAACCAAAAACCATGGCTTGACACAAATGTGTGATCTTTGCGTAGCTGCCTACAGGTGAGGGGAAAGGCTAGCTTACAGTAATACCAAAAGAGAAATGAAGAAGGGCATTAAAGAAGCCAAGCACAGATATCAGTAGCTAATAGAGGGCTACTTTGAAAATAACAACCCCCGAAGCACGTGAAGGCATCAATGTTCTTATGGACTATAAGAACAGCACCTTACTGACCAGCCATGACGCCACACTTCCTGACGCCCTGAACCAGTTTTTTGGGCACTTTGACAATCACACCAGCAGAGTGTAAACTCAGAAAACACCACCACCCATAGAGGAGCTGGTACTTGTGTCATCAGATGAGATCCACCCTAAGGAAGCTTAACATCAACAAAGCGACAGGACCAGACAGGGTGTCAGGCTGCCAACTGAAGTCCGTGCCCAAAAATCAAATGGTAAAGTGTCGGAATGACTATCGCCCAGTTTCTCTGACACCAATTATTATAAAGTTCCTCGAGAGGTTTGTCCTTTCCCACGACATAGCCAACATCCCCACTGATCTCTTAGTCCAGCACTTTACACTTTCATGCCTGCAATCCCATCGACTCCTCTCACACCATAGTGAAGTTTGCTGACAACACCACAATAGTGGCCCAAAGGGTTCACCGACATCAAAAAGAGGGGGGAAAAAAGTGCTCGAGAGGTGTAAAAGTCCCAGTAGAAAAAAAAACAAAGTTAGATACAAAGTAACAAAAAAAACACTGTAAAAAAACAAAACAAACAAAGAAATATGTGTACCCAAATCGCCTTAGCAGGGGATTACGGAGAAAAAGTGAGGTAAGATGTGGTGTGTTTGTGTGTGTGTGTGTGTGTGTGTGTGTGTGTGTGTGTGTGTGTGTGTGTGTGTGTGTGTGTGAGTGTGTGTGTGTGTGTGTGTGTGTTGTGCAAACCAAAAGGGACAGGTCACTTTGAAAACCACTAAAACAAAGGAGATCATTATGAATTACAAGAGAGAATATATATATATAAAAAACAAAGCCTCTATTATGTTTAATAGTGAATGAAATAGAATTTTCGTACACACACTCTTCAGCATGTGTGGACATAAGAACACATTGTTAGTGGGACAAATCATAAAAAAAAGCTTCAATTAGCAAGTGAGCATAAATATTTGGACTTTTGAAGGGGTCATGAGGCTTGTACAGTGGGCACCATGCATAATAGGTGCTCTAGGGTGAGAAGAAAAGTATTGGAGGCCATGCACCCATCATGCATAGGGTCCACTGTACCACTCCTTGGAGACAGTGTTATGATCTGGGGTTGCCTCAGTTGCTCAGGTCTAGGATCAGCAACGTTATGTGGCAATAAAATGAAGTCAGCTGATGACCTTAATGTACTGAATGACCAGGTCATCACATCTATGGAGTTCCTTTCAGATTGTGAAAGAGTGAAACATGAGCTGGCCACCACATTGCTGTAATCAAAGCTAAAGGATGACTCAATCAAATCTTAGTGTGTGCAACTTTTTTTGCGGGGGTGGGGTTGGGGGGCATCAGGAACTGTATCTTAAACAGTATTGTGCTGTTAATAAAGTATTAAAGGGTTAGGAAGATTTTGAGTCATAATGCAAACACAATTTGTAACTGATTTTTTTCTGATGTCATTTTGTAATTCATGTTTTTTTTATTCTGTTAACGAAGCTGTAGCATTGACTTAAATAAAATAGCACATGTAATTGTTTCCATGTATCAGCCTTCTCCTTTGGGTTTATGCTTCTTACTGATCAAACGGTCTAGCCACAAAGTGACCGCAGTACATAAGTAAATTTCAAATTCTACTGGAATCTGTTGACTGAATTATCTTGGATTATCTGCCTCCTTGTCTAAGCACATGGTTTCTAATCTGAAATATTATCTGAGCTGAAATATTACTGCAGGCTGAAGCTTGTTAGAAGATAAGCAAGAGGATTTGATCTTTAGTGTTGGGTTGTGACCTATCATTGCGTTTAATTGTACGTGTGTGTGTGTGTGTGTGTGTGTGTGTGTATTTGGCAGGGTCGACTCTGTTTTCAGTTTTTGACTGAGATTTTCCATTAGAGTAGGGCTGTTAAGTCTTTTGTGAGTGTTTCAAGGGTTACTATGGCTGAAGTATAAGCTAGGATTTGGGACCTTAGAAAAGGGAACCAGACAGATTTGTGTGTAAAAAAACAAAAACAAATACATTTGCCAAACCTTGTACCTGCTGAGAAACACTGCAATCACATATAAACAGGAATTGAATTGACAGTGACTAGTACAGCATCTAACACAGCCTTTATTCACATCCTGCAGGATGATATACTGTATAATCTGTTCTCTGCATATACTGTACTGTATGATAATATAAATGGCTGCAAAGGGCCAACATTATATTAAACCCTCTGGAATAAGAATTAGATCTTACTCAAGTGCATATGCATGTAAAGAAAGATGAGTGAATATTTTTGGCAATAGAGTATAGCAGTATTGCATATGAGAAATCAAATTTACTTGTTACAATCATTTTTACATCGACCTTACATTTTTTACTTATGTATGTAAATAAGTTTTGGATACACCAGAATGGATGCTGATCTAGCTAGTTCTTGGGAACTATTTCGCTTTATATATCAAACCCATCCCATTGTTCTAGAATGAAATTTGCTTTGTAGTTTGTAAAGCAACATGGAGAAGGTGGAGGAGGAGAAATGTCTGAAGAATCATAAGCACGGTATATACTTGGACAAAAGCTGAGTTAGGAATGGGAAAAGAGGAAGGTATGGCATACAGCCAAAAAGCTCCCCCTTCAACCCTTCATACTCACCAAACAGATAAGCACCATCAAGTCAATCGTTAAATAACACATAAACATGTCGGATGTAATGCAAAGCATCTTCATATTTTTAACTTATATATGTATAAATGAACCATTTGCATACTCTACAGGATATACTCTTTTCACCACAGTTAAATTACTAACTGGGACAGCCAAAATGATTTCACTTTACTAGGAGCTAAAATATGCAATGTAATGAAAATTGAAGCAAACATGCCGCTGACGTTTTTGTTCCCTTTTCTACAGAGATGGAATGTCTGATCCTGTACTGAAGGGAACATGACTAATTTACTAGTAGCTCACATTTCACTCCCTATTAAACATGCAAAAGAAAATCTTTTTTCAGCACTTTTAGTTTCAGCTCTACACTTTGCAGTTTCCTTTGTGATTGTTTTTTGCATGATGGTTGGCATCTGGCGAAGCTCATGTCAAGGACTTAGCAAACTTTTGTTTTTATTCTACAGACATTAAAAAGAATTACTGTGTTATTATTTCTTAGCGCTATGCTTGAACTGTGGGAAATTTCACAGGGCAGTTACTAATGCACCATGCGTCAAGGAAAGTCTCAGACTATTACCTGTTAGTTTAAACGAATAAGCTTTGTAGATCCACAGCCTCATGAAACCACTGGAAATCCAAAATCTTTACTTTATTTGTAGTCCTTAAATCTTTTACGGGATTCAAGTCAGGACATTATTATGGCTATTCATTTCATTTATACTGCACCTTTTTTGTTAATTTGAAGATATGCTTCACAAGTTTGTCCTTTAGGAAGACCTAGTTGTAAACCAAGTTCTAACTTGAATCTCCCTGCCTTATGATGCCATCCATTTTCAGTCCCTTTTTTTAAGAAAATCTTAATTTACTAAGAAAACCTCATAACAAGGAAAGGAACTTGTGAAGGTTCACATTTTTTGTGAGATCTTGGCTGTGTTGCTTAGATATTTCCATGGTGAAGTCAAGCCACTGGTACAGTTTGTGTACCAATGACCGATCAGATGATTCATTTCTAAATGTCATAAATTCCTGGAACATTCCAGACCGCAACTGTTACAAGTTAGTATCGAAACCTTTTTTTTTTTTCGTCCTACTAGATCTCTAATAAAGCAAATTAAGGCTGTAATAAATCAGCTTCTAATGTATTCTTTAAATGGCCTCTGATGTTAATGAAATAGATTCCAGATGAAAAGGAGTATCATGGTGTAATGTAGTACCATGAAAATGAAAAAAAAAAGAGAGTGAGCATCTGAATATCTGAACAGCTTGAGAGTGAAATGAAATATTTCTATTTTGAGAAAACATGCTATTAGGAGATTTTTTTTCTGCATTGTTTTTTCTTGAGTCAGAAGGGGGGTTACAAGCATAAATGCCAGCCTTTTTTGTCAAAATGGTTTTGTTTACATCAGTGTCAATTTTTAATGATTTTGCAAAACATCATAGCTCCACCTGCCATTATTTTGTCCTAATAAAAACACCCATCTGTAATTGAGTCCATGCACATGTAGATACAGTATGTAAAATAGTGTCAATAATAATGTTGGTTGAGATTTAACTTCAAAAATAATTTTTATACCTTCTTTGATTGTGTTTTGGTAATGAGTTAAGTCAGCAACTTGGAACAGGAAAAAAGTATTGAGTTTTGTTGCACACAAAACCTTCCTAATTGAGTTTGTTAAGGATCATTAAAAACAATACAAAAATATTCATTTTAATGAATCCCCAGCCTCTTGTATTATTACCAGTTTTTAATGCATATTCATAACAGAGTTCAAAAATCCCGATTAGAGAACATATGTAGCAGACATAACCAAGCATACCAGTGCAACAACGTCCCAAACATGTGTATATCATGTTTCTTGTACACAAAGCAATTATTTGTCACCTTCTTTCTGTAGCATTATCTCTCCACTTAGTTTTTTATTGTAAATCTTAATTGTCTATCTTAAAGTGGATCATGGCTCCCAAATGCAGCAAAACCAGTTCAAAGCCTCCAAATGAATAATAAATAGTGATTTTTAATCAAAACTAGACAATCATATGTGTCTACAGACAATTGTCAAAACAAGCAAAAGTCCGAAAGTTGTTATAATCTCTAATTATGTTTAACTGTAGTTCTCCTGACGTCCGCAAACATATTGAAGCACTGCAGACAGACCAGGTGTCTCACACAAATCACCCAAAATGCAACTTAATACAGAATCTGATTTAATGTGGTAAATAATATTATCAAATATTCTCCATTTAATCTGTGTAGATTTGAAGTAGAGTAATCAGGACTACAAAACAAATTTACAGAAAAATCACTATTCGTGTATTTGTTTATTATTCTTTATTATGTTATATTATATTATGTTTTTACAACTACTCCCGGGGTATTGTGAACTGTTAGGTAGGAAGGAACTCTTATAACGGTAAAAAAAAAAAAGCTACAGAAAGGGCCAACTTCCTTCCTCAGATATAATTCTGTTTTTTAACTCAATATTTTTTCACTGTTGTGAAATATAATTTCAGCAGATAACATCTTGATTGGCACTTTCAAAAGAAAAAACATGACTTTACTACAAAAAACAAGTATACGCAGACATGGGTTTTACATCCACTGTGAGACATTAATTTGACGTTCCTGCAAGGTTACTAGGTTCATTTAATTTGGAACATACAGTAACATTGCTAGTGAACCATATTATGGTGAACTGTTATGTTAGATGCTGTCTTTCCCACTCTCACTGATCAATCAGATTTGTTGACGGTGAAGTGATTGGTTGCTTTACATCTCAGGAAGCTCTTATGTCTGTGTTTCCTTCTGGCTCTTTATTTTAGTTATGCTGTCATAGTTAGTCCTACTGAAGTCCCTGCGTGCACTAAATATACATTCACCTTATACATTATGTGACTATGACCATACCTCTATAATCTCTTCTCTTCTCTCCCTGTCTACATACTGTATGCTGCTCTTGAGGTGCCAGTGATCCAGACCCCTCTGCCCTCTTGACCTGTCTTTCCACTTTACCATGAAGACAGTCCTGACATCGACTGATGCAGGACTTGTAACTCCAGTTGCTTAATAGTCTGGACTGAAATTTCCTACACTTCTGTACCTGAGCTTCCAATAACGAACTCGACTCCATATCACCTTAAGCAAATCAACTGTTATATTGAACTTCCAGCCTCCTAACACAAGGCATGACTGCAGATCAATCCCTGCTATCCGTTATCATCCAAATGAGGATGGGTTCCCTGTTGAATCTGGTCCCTTTCAAGGTTCCTTCTTATTGCCATCTCAGGGAATACTCTGTCTATGCTGTAATAAACTAGAGAACATTTAACTTTCATCAGTCGTGCATGTTTGACTGTATTTCTCCTGACATCGGCAAACATATTGAAGCACTGTGGACAGACCAAGTGTTTTACACAAAGCACCCAAAATGCAACTTAATACAGTATCTGATGTTAGAAGAATCTGATTATTATGTTATATTTCCTAATTATAGTTTTTACAACTACTTCCAGGATACTGTGAATGGTTAGGTAGGAAGGAACTCTTATAAAGGTTAAAAAAAAACAAAAAAACTAAGCTACAAGAAGGGCCAACTCCCTTCCTCAGATACAGTATACTGTAGTTCTGTTCTCTAACTTTATTCACTGTTGTGAAATATATTTCAGCAGATAAAATCTTAATTGGCACTTTCATAACAAAAACCATGACTTCACTACAAAGAACAATTATACGCAGACATGGATTTTCAATGCACCGTGAGACATAATTTGACGTTTTTGTTCATTTAATTTGAAACATACAGTAACATTGCTAGTGAACCATATTGTTTTGCTCTTGTTACTTCCACTGTGTCATGTGATAGCAAGGAATTTTAAGCACCACAACAATGTTGTCACTGCATGAATGTAAGAAAGTTTCTTTACTTTTCTGTTGATACCTGTGATCCTTTATAGCTTTATTACCCTTTATAGCTATAACAGCTTCAACTCTTCTGGGAAGACTTGGCACAAAGTTAAGGAGTGTGTTTATGCGAATTTTTTTAACCATTCTCCCAGAAGCACATTTACAGTATGAGTTAGACCCTGATGTTGGACGAGGAGACCTGGCTCACAGTCTCCGCTCTAATTCATCCCAAAGATGTTATAAATTTTTCCTCCTTTTTTCCAGATTTTCTCCCCTAATTTTGGCCGTGTCCAATTCCTCCCAGTCACTGAAGGCTCCCACATTAAGCTTTTACTGCCACTCAGTCGGGAGGGCCGCAAACCGACCCACGTGTTTCCTCCAATCCACGTGACGTCACCGACCATCTTTTCGAACTGTTCGCTCATGCACCGTTGGGGGGTGGCGTAACACACTCGGAGGGATAGCGCTATCTGCTCCCTCCGCCTGCGCGAGCTCCCGGCCCCCCTCTGATTGGCTAGTAGAGCCGTCATTAATGTGGGAGCACTAAGTACTTCTCATCCCTCCCCCCCGAGAGAGCTCAGCCAATCAGCTCTCTCTAGGCCTCTTGAACCAGAGATCTCCAGATGATAGGGCGAGCACTTTACCACTGCGGCGCTTGGAGGTGATCCCAAAGGTGTTATATTGGGTTGAGATCAAGCCAGTCAAGTTCTTTCACACCAAACTCACTCATTCATGTCTTTGTGGACCTTGCTTCGTGCACTGGTGCGCAGTCATGCTGGAACTAGTGTAGGGCTGTTTTTCAGTTGGGCACAGGCCTGTTAGTTGGGCATAGGCCTGTTAGTGACAGGAACTCTTGATGCTTCAGCATACAAAGACATCCTGGACTTTTGGGGATTTTTCTTATTTAAGGATAGTGGTCAAGTGAAGTCATTAATTATCACATATTGACTCCTCTTTAAAACCTAATGATAATTGAAATCACCCAAACAACCCCGATCAAAAGTTTACATACCCTTGAATGTTTGGTCACGTTGTAACTACAAAGGTTGACACATAATGGTTCACGAAAATGGCTCTTAAATGAAAGTTTCCACATCTGTGACTGTAATTGTAATTAGTGTCTGTGCATAAACAGTCAGTGAGTTTCTCAACTCTTAGTGTGATGCACTGACCTGACTGCACCATGGGAAAGTGAAAAGAACTGCCAGTAAACCTGCATAACAAGGTAGTTGAATTTATATAAAGCAGGAAAAGGATGTATAAAGATATCTTAAGACTTGAAAATGCCAGGCAGTACTGTTCAAACTCTGATAAGAGGTGAGAAAAAAGAGCAAGAAAGATTTCACTCATTACTGTGAGAAGAATTGTTTGGGACGCAAAGAAAAACCTCCACATAAATACAGGCTGTTGTGGGGAAAAGTGCTGTTGTTGTTTTAAGGAGTGCAATAAAGAGGTACATGGACACAAATGACCAGCATGGTCGAGAGCTGGTGCCCACACACTACCCCATCCAAATTGGTACAATTTTCATCTGATTAGAGTATTGGCTGCTTATATTCACCAACTGGAAAAAAATGATAAATGGTTTAAATAATGGATTTGATTATTGGTTATTGATCCTTTTGCTTCTTAGCTTAAAAAAGGGATGTCTGGCCATCTGTGCTTTGTATCTGGAAAAAACAGAACTAAAGGTTATTTTTTATAACTTTTCCTAAGCATCTCTGTTAAGTTTCCCAAACCATGGCATGGCACTTTCTGTACTTTTCCATTACACTCTGTTTGTATTAAAGTTCCTCTTTTCCTACTTTTGGTGTGTATGGGTGATCCTTCAGTCACGCTCCACATTTTCTGCATGTTTTTCCACTTGATTAAGGTTAGAAAAGGAATATAATAATATCAAATAAGGTAAAATTACTAAGTATTATTAGTATATTGTTAGTTAAGATATTAAATTAGGTTATATTATTACTATTAAATTTGTACTATTTGCGTTTGTCTCTGCCTCTTGTCTATGTATCCACTTACTTCCCTAAATTGAGTGTCTGCATGGCCTGGATGCAGCAGAAGACAGAGGGACAGCTTATTTACAGAGATCTTCTGGGTATTAGACATTAAACATTGGCTTGCTTGGAGTGCTAATATACTGATATATAATAGAAATTCAATAAAATTATTCACAGTTTTCCACCGGAGGCCATTAATATAGCCTTAAATCTTTTTTTCCTCAGTATCCCCCCTGTTTTTAGTTTAAGGTTTACGCGCTCTGGTGATGTCAAGGAATTGTTGCTAGATTTCCTCCTTTTCTTGGATAAGTCTTTATGACCACTAACTCTCCTCTAAGGAGAGCTTTTAGCTAATAACTGGTTCCCTAGGCCAAAAAATCTCAGTGACCAGTTTCTGAGGAATAATTTCTACCCTCCCAGTGTTTAAACACTCAACAATGCATAAGCAACTGGTTAGGGGACCGTATTATAGTTATATAACAGTATAACATATATTGTCATATACAATAAAAAAAAAAAATGTCTAACGATGTCGAAGTCTATAGACAGTGTTGTGTCGCGCGGATGTTCTATTTGGGAAGGTCGATGGCAGACTCTACATCCCTGCTTGTTGTGTTACATTCAAGTTCGACGATTCAAAGTCATTGATTGAAATAGTGATAATGGTACAGTAAATGTCCCATACTGCAGTATACTGTATCTTTCAGTAAGTATCCATGATAACTGTCTGACTTACAGCATTCGTAGACAGATAGTGTTCGCATGCAGTAGTTCCGAGTTGTTGTCAGACAAAGTTATGTTCTTGCGCTGTAGCCAAGTGTCTTGAATCAGTATTAAATCTGAATGGGTTAAAAGATGTTCCGTTGGTCGAAGTAATTCTTCCACAGTGTTCCATTGTTTCAAGTCTGCGTGGTTAAAGTTTGGGAAGCATCGTCCTATCCATGGGGCTGTACTTTGGATTCTGAATAGCATAGCATGGCCTGCATAGTATCTCCTCCTCCCTCTTAGGCAGTCCCGGTAAAATAGTCCATGGACCAAAAGGTCAAAAGAGAGATGATCTTCCTCGCCTCCCGCTGCCATGTTAATGACTTTATTTCCCCTTTTCTGGGTCTAGAAATGTAGTTGTTTCTTTGGTAGGTACATTGTATTCAGGTGCTTTTGCTAATGATGTTTTAATAAGGTCACTTAAGTGGTCTATTTCGTTCTGATTTTGCTTCTTGTACTATCATTACATATTGCCCAAATAGTTTATTTTCGACTTTACAGAGACAAAATATGTTTTTAATATTCTTAGCTGGGGATGTTCTCATTATGATTATAAAAACATGTATTTTATCTACAAAAAATACTTCTAAATCTGCGTTTTCCAGTAGTTGGTTTTAAGGAAGTCAGGCTTTAAGGATTTTATCTGACTTTTTGGGGCAGTCATTAGAGTTCGCGTCTAATGGGAGTAGCATTACGTCAGCTGTATTAACAATTTTGCGACTTTCAATGGTTAATTGGTAAACAGATTAAATAACATCAGAATCAGAATCAGAATCAGAAAGAGTTTTATTGCCAAGTACGCTTACACGTAAAAGGAATTTGTTTTAGTGACAGAGCTTCCAGAACAGAAAACAAATGACAAGACAAAAACAGCACGACAAAAAAAAAAACAAAAAAAAAAAAACCATTTGACATTACATGGAGTAGGGTGTGAGATACTTTTTAAATAAGTTATATAAATATCTGAAATCTGTGGTATTATACAGTATATTGCACTGTGATACTGTACACAATATTGCACATATATTTATTGACAGTTGATGTTTAAATGTTCATGAGGGAGATTGCCTGGGGAAAAAAACTGTTTTTGTGCCTGACTGTCCTAGTGTTAGGTGCTCTATAGCGTCGACCCGACAGCAAAAGTTCAAATAAAAGGTGGCCTGGGTGTGAGGGGTCCAAAGTGATATTCCGAGCCCTTTTCCTCACTCTGGATGTGTACAGTTCTTGTGGCGTGGGCAGAGCAGTGCCAATAATTCTTTCAGCAGTCCGAACCGTCCTTTGTAGTCTTCTGATGTCTGTTTTCGTAGCTGAGCCAAACCAGACAGTTATTGAAGTGCACAGGACGGATTCAATGACGGCTGAGTAGAACTGTGTGAGCAGCTCCTGTGGCAGGTTGAATTTCTTTAGCTGGCGAAGGAAATACAACCTTTGGTGGGCCTTTTTAACAATAGAGTCAATGTGAATGTCCCACTTCAGGTCCTGAGAGATGGTCGTGCCCAGGAACCGGAATGACTCTACTGCTGTCACAGTGCTGTTCATGATGGTGAGTGGGGGAAGTGCAGGTGGGTTCCTCCTGAAATCCACAATCATCTCCACTGTTTTGAGCGTGTTCAGCTCCAGGTTGTTGAGACTGCACCAGACAGCCAGCTGCTCAACCTCACTTCTGTAAGCAGACTCGTCACCGTCCTGAATGAGGCCGATGATTGTGGTGTCATCTGCAAATTTCAGGAGCTTGACAGTGGGGTCTGTAGAGGTGCAGTCATTGGTGTACAGGGAGAAAAGCAGTGGGGAGAGAATGCATCCCTGAGGGGCTCCAGTATTGGTGGTGTGGCTGTTGGACATGAATTCCCCCAGTCTCACTAGCTGCTGCCTGTCTGTCAGAAAGCTGGTGATCCAGTGACAGATAGAGCTAGGAACAGAGAGATGGTTTAGTTTGGTCTGAAGCAGTGCTGGGATGATCGTATTAAAAGCTGATGAAAAGTCTATAAACAAGACCCTTGCATAAGCCCCTGGTTTGTCCAGATGTTGGAGGATGAAGTGCAGTCCCATGTTGACTGCATCATCAACAGACCTGTTTGCTCTATAGGCAAACTGCAGGGGGTCCAGTAAGGGTCCTGTGATGTCCCTCAGATAGGCCAACACCAGTCTTTCAAATGACTTCATGACCACAGATGTTAGGGCGACTGGTCTGTAGTCATTAAGTCCTGTGATTTTAGGTTTTTTTGGAATGGGGATGATTGTGGAACGTTTAAAGCACAAAGGCACTTCACATTGTTCCAGTGATCTGTTGAAGATCTGTGTAAAGATGGGAGCCAGCTGGTCAGCACAGGATTTCAAACAGGCTGGTGTCACGCCGTCTGGGCCTGGAGCTTTCCTTCTCTTTTGTTTTAGAAAGATCTGGCGAACATCCTTTTCACAGACCTGGAGTGCAGGGGGGGAAGAGAGGATGGTTGCTAGAGGTGATAATGGTGGTGTAGAAAGAGGGTCAGGACAGGGGTGTGGTGTGAAACTGGGTGTTTCAAATCTACAATAGAACTCATTCAGGTCATCAACCAGTTGTTGATTCCCTACAGAGTTGGGGGTTGGCGTCTTGTAGTTAGTGATGGTTTTCAGGCCTTTCCACACAAAAGCAGGGTCGTTTACAGAAAACTGATTTTCTAGTTTTTCAGAGTAGCTTCTCTTAGCCGCTCTGATTGCCCTTGTTAGTGTGTTCCTGGCCTGTTTGTACAAGATCCTGTCCCCACTCCTGTAGGCATCCTCTTTGGCCTGACGAAGCTGTCTGAGTTTTGCTGTAAACCATGGTTTGTCATTGTTATATGTTAAAAAACATCATACTGTATGCCAAACAACGTGCTTCTGTGATTACAAACATCTGACTTATAAGTAATGCATATAACACATGTGTCCTGTAAAGTTACTGGGTGTCCCATCGTAATGGGTGATGCTTTGTTGATGTTTGTTTATGCGGATGTTGCTACAGCTAGGCATTCCCTTTTCTATATTATCGAGAGCGGTACTCTTATATGATATTGGTCGCTTGCCCATTTCGTGCTGCCTTTGGTTAGCAGGAAAGAGGCAAATCTTCGTCCTTCTGAAATGTATAACTAAAAAGGTTTAGTATAATGCTAGTATAAACCAGCTAATGCAGGTGCTGTTCCTAATGATGTTTTAACACTAGGACTACCAGAGAGGGGCCATTTGGCCCTATCCCCCTAGCTCTACCAGAGAGGGGCCATTTGGCCCGGTTGTTTTTACCTAATATCCTTAATCACAAGTGAACAGTTGCCTTTGTTCTGTAAATGTGGCAATTACTTACTTAATTACTTACTTAAATGAATGGGAGTCAATTGTTAGTGATTAAAATGTTAGTTTAAAACCAAGGGGCCATTTGGCCTACCTCTGGTAGGGCTGGGGGGGTCAGAAAAACCTGGTAGTTAAGGTCAAATGCCGCTAGTGCTTCCGATGTCCAGGTAAGTGATGAATTAGGTCTGGTCTGATCGGTAGTTTTTATTAGATCTCCTAATAGTTGCACTTGTAGCTGAGGGATTTATTTCTAATTTTCCTTAATATTTTATATGAATATGGCACTAATCATTAATAATGGATTTATGTCAGCATGATCTTTATAAGTGTCCTTGTTTACTCAATAAGTGTCCTTGTTTACTTAATAAGTGTCCTTGTTTACTTAATAAGTGTCCTTGTTTACTTAATGAGTGTCCTTGTTTACTTAATAAGTGTCCTTGTTTACTTAATTTTCACATGATGTTTTTAACCTTGATTGTATTTTTCTTCCTTTGTTTTTTCTTTCTTGGCCTTGGGTCGATGTTTACATTGTAGTATAAAATGGATGTTTTGCCATTTATGTTCGGATTTCATTGCCCAGGCTGACTGATTGACGCATGCATGCAAATTAAATCTTCTCCAGCTGAACCCTGGGTTCTGAGTCTCCTGATTCCTTGATCATCTAATGCTCTGGTCAGATCCAGAAAATTTTATTTCTATTTACAACAACCCTGGCGACTCCGGTGGGACAGTGATGGTCTCCGTCTGACGACTGATCAAAAAAATATTTTTATTTACCTCATAGCGCAAAGTCATGTATCGCGGGCCGTCTAAACCCTGCCATTCTTAAAAAGGTAGCATTTGTTGCACAGTTTGGGGATGAGGTGCTTTTCAAATGGCTTCGACAAATGCTCACGACTCAAACATACTGTATGTCCTAAATATTCAACTCTTTATCCCCCTTTGCTTATCTCATGACCATTTTATCTCTCTTTGCTTATCTTATGAGCGCTATCAGCTAGCATTTTTACTACCTCCACCGAGTCCTTCTGACACTATTCTTTTGTCGGCGTGCAGATCAAGGTAAGTGACCTATAACAGGAGCCAATTTGGCATAAACAGCGATCTTAGATCCTGTTCTTTCTGTGACACCTATTACACTTGGTGTCATGAGGCTTCAGTGTGCTCCAATGGCCATGATCCAAACCATGATCCAGATCCTGCTTCTCTGAATGTTTGCCACCTTTTGTTATCCCCTCAATGTTCCGTGGACTCCTAGTTCCCTGATAGTCCATTCTTCAGAAATCAGCATCACTCCCGTCATGGGATGTGTCTCGCTGGAGCCTTGAGCTTGGTCATTGTTTTAGGTTGGTGGCATTTACTGAGAACAACAGTCACTCTGTTGGAGAAACCCCTCTGTAAAAAAGAAACGCAATGGTATAGTAAGCTATAGGCAAGAGGACATTAATCTGGACATTCTATCTATTATTTCTGAGCTTTCTTTTAAGCATGACATGACACACTTCAGTAAGTTGGGATTGATGTGAATACACATACAAAGCATCCTGAACATTTGCAAGCTGATATTCATACATGAGTGATGATGAGAGACACAGTTTGGTGAGTCAGACAATAAAATTGTAAAAAATGAATGGGGTAATCCAATATACTATAAGCCACAGCAGAAACCATTCAGCTGAGGTGGCTATTCTGTTACATTGATTTAAAGGGGAAATGCAGTACTAAAAATGGTCAAATCAGATGAAGACAGTTTGATTATACAGTAGTTTTAAAAACATGAAAATGATTTTTTTTTTAATGTTTATGTATACAAGTTTTACTCTTGCAACAAGATTTTATTTGCTCATATTTCCACAAATGTTAAATGGTTACATACCAAATATAAGGAATCTTATATTGTTTTGGGTGGCGATTTTAACAAATGCTTTGTTTGAATGTCAATGTTGATAGATTTTAACCTTTCAACTACTCACGACTTGCTGTCACACAATTATGGACTTTTCCTTGATAAATTTTTGCCACTGTTTTCACCCCAATTAAAGATTTTTTTTCTGGAGAGATTTTTACAGATTCAAATAAGGGCTGTAAACAAGTAAGTTTATAAGTAACTACAGTATGAAGAAGTAATTATAAACCACAGAAGAAGAGGAATTGGAGAGAAAATATATTACAGTAGTTTACGGCTTGATGAATTTTATACGGATTTAGCGAAAGATGCCTCTATAAGATCAAGGGCTAAATGGTTAAAGGCAAGCAAAAAACTCTAATTCTTTAATTCTTTAACATCCTTTAAGATTAACAGAGTAATTAGTAATGACCCCATTATAATTTTTAAATCTGTCTCTAAATTTTATGGTGACCTTTGCTCTTTCACTTCCGACCCCAATAACTGTAGATTATTTATCGATAGAATTAAAATATGGATCCTAGTAATTAGTAAAAAATTATAAGGCAACTTGCGATTTGAATATAACAGTTATATAGTATGAGGTTAAGAATGCTTTGTACTCAGTGAGAAGAGGTAAGCCTTGATGGAATTTCCGTGGAATTTTATGTCCATGTTTATGTTTGGAAGTATCTTAAGGCCTATTATCCTGTATGCACAAAGAGTATGTAGAGCAGAAAAAAACGGGATTAGCTGCTTATTCCCAAACCCTATAAAAATACACTTTTAATTGAGAACTGGTTGCCTATTACACTCTTAACTATTGGTTGTAAAATTCTGGCCCGAATTTATGCTGACAGGTTAGAGATGTAAATAGTTCTAAACATAGTTCTGTTACAATCAATCGACAAACATCACACATATTTGGAATTAACCGTGGAATGAGACATTAACCAGAAAATAAACCTCCTAAAAATGTAGTTACTTATTTTGTCTTAAATGCAAAATTCTTCATTGATAACCAAAGATTCAAAAGGCACAGCTGTCTTTCCCCCTGTTTATAAGAGAAAAGAACTCACTTCTTAAACTAATAAGATTTAATAAAAATATCAATAGACCTTTTTTTTTTTTTACAGTAATATAGAGTCATGTCATACAAACAGTGGGAGAAGTATTACCAAGAGACACATTCTTCTTTTTTTTTTTTTTTTTGAGAATGTGTCTCTTGGTACTTTTCACACTGTTTGTATCACGTGACTGTCCTCACGCATCTTTGTTTATAAACTATATATTCTTGTATTCTTAATTCAAGTATTTGACTTTTGCTTTTTATTTACTGTTATTAATGTGTGTATTTATATTCATTAGTATGCCACAGTATTCTATTTTGAATTGTTTCAAGTTATTGTATAAAAAAAATAATTGTTTTTTGCCATGATCCCAGCCAATCAGAGACAAGAGGATGGTCACCTCCAGCCAATCAGAAGCTAGAGACGGGATTGCCTATTCCCGACACTGCTTTCCTTCGAGACCCCTGGATTAGATCATTGGCTGCTTCTATTCGCCAACTGGGGAAAAAAAGTGATAAATGCTTTAACTAATGGAATGATTATTGGTTATTGATTCCTTTGTTTCTTAGCTTTAAAAAAAATAATAAAAGTCTGGCCATTTGTGTCCAGAAAAACCGGAACTGAAAGTTATTTCTATAGTTTTTCCTAAGAATCTCTGTTAATCTTAGTTTGCCAAAACTTGGCATGGTACTTTCTGCACTTTTCCATTACACTCTGTTTGCATTAAAGTTCCTCTTTTCTTACTTTTTGTGTGTACAGGTCATCCTTTGGTCACGCTCCAAGTTTCCTTAAAAAAAGCAATTATCAAAGAATATAATAATATAAAATAAGATAAAAGTAGTAAATATTATTAGTATATTGTTACTTAAGATATTATACTAGGTTATATTATTACTATGAAACTTGTTTGAAGAGTTTGTCTTTGCCTTTTGCCCATGTATCCCTTTACTTAATTGTGTCTACATGCCCTGTGTTTTTCTCTAATGCAACAAAAAAACAGAGGGCCAGCTCTTTCACAGAGGAATGAACCAAGATAGAATTGCTCTAGAAACCTCTGGAAAGAGATTCTATAAAGAATACTTGCAATTGACTACCATCTCGTAGAATGTTATATTGCATTTTGTGGACACTCAGAAAAGTTATTTGAGGCTGGAATTAAGTGAAATTGATGCCTCAGTTTGACCCTGTTATGCAAAAACATTTAAGACAAATTCAGGCTAAAACAGGCAGTGACAAATTTTAAGTCTCCACCTTGAGCTCAGCATGTCTGGCAGACATCTCATCTAAGTGCTTGTTCAGTCCCTTGTTATTTTCAAGCCTGGACTACTACATATACTCTACTGCTTCTATCCATAATTCATCCTAAGGAACCTATTCCAGAATGCATGCTGCACATCTCCTTTTTCAACCTTCCACACTAGCTTTCTGTAGCTGCCCACATTAAATTTAAAATGCAGATTCTTGCCTACAAAGATAAAAATGGCCCTGCAACCACACACGTCTCAGCTCTAATCACACCACGCACCTCACCACATTCCGTCCGATCCTCCAGCAATGCTCAGCTGGGCCCACCATCTTCTCAGACATCAAGGAAGACATCCATCTAGACTCTTTTCTGTTCTGGCACCTACAGAATGATTTTTCTCTGGATGTCCTCACAAATGAGTCTCTGGCAATCTTCAAATGACAGCCTAATATCTATTTGTTCCTTCTATATTTGGGTTAACCCCCCTTCCAAAACAACAACAACAAAAAAAACTTCACAATGGTGTTTGACTGATACCGATACCGATACTGATTAGTAACCTAGTATACCAGTGTAAGGATCTATTTAATGACAAAAACTTGCAAGTAACTTTTGTAAGCATTTTTGTAAGTCGCTTCCTTGCAACAAAGTATATTGATCCAATTGTACATCATTGGAGGGAAAAAAGCCAAATACTATAAAGTAATTATGGACTGCACCCCAGACATTAGTCACAATGAGCAGCTTTTTCTTGTTCTAAGAGGCCTCAAAAGATATCTCCATTCATTAACATTTTATTGGATTCCTTCAGGCACATGACACAACTGGCAAAGGCTTATGTGAGGCATTTGTACTGTAGGGCTCTTAGAAACGCTTAGTTTGGACCCCTCCAACTCATAACTCCGTCATATGATAATGGGAGTGCAGGGAAAAACGCAAGGGCTCCAAAATTGAGTTGGTGATGCAGCCAAGTCATCTGTGACTTCTGTGAGGTTTTTTTTTTTTTGGTCTGTTACAGCGACTTGAAACTTTGTTTATTTCCTCAGTTCACTGCTGGGTCATTCTGAGAGAACATCTCAAGGACCTCGGAGTGAAAACACTATGAACAACGAGATGGGAGTGTCAAGTTGAAACTGTTAAAGCTGTTTGCTACCAGATGGCTGGTATGATGACATCATGAGAAGCACAGTGCTGCTCCAGACTGGAGAAAACATTTCAGGATGTTTATGCTTATGACCTGAAGCTGGAGATCCGAGTGCTTTCAGATCCTTTCCCACACACATCTCAATACCACCTGAGATGCTTGATCAAATATACAAAGAGAATATCCTGGACATCTATCCAAATTTGAGTAAAGCTCTCAGACTGTTACTCACTCTTCCTGTCACAGCTGCTTCAGATGAGAGATGTTTCTAATTTTTGGAACTTACTTTATTAAGAAATACCACAGGTCATCAATGTCACAAGAGAGGCTGTCTGCACTCAAAAGTCAGAAAATGAGTGGATATGGAATCAGTAATAACAACGTCTGCCAAAACTAAAGCTTGCAGGGTCTGATTTTTGTATCATGACCTACATTATTCACCCCAGCCATGCAAAAATTACTATTCTTTTTAATTAACATTATTTTTATATTATTCTTGAGCCACGCCCACCAGAGAAAGAGTATGCTATTTAAAAAGTTAATAATATCCAAAAAGCAGGGAAAAGGAATAAAATCTGGAGAAATGCAATGCCAAAGAAGAGAACGAAACACATGGAAATAACATATGAGAAGGAGAAAGCAAAAAGACAACATGGGACAGAGGAACAAAGAAGAAAAGAGAGAGAGAGAGAGAGAGAGAGAGAGAGAGAGAGAGAGAGAGAGAGAGATCCAAATATAATAAATAAAGGAGAAGGAAAGATATATGGAAAAAAAGAAAAGGAAACAAGGATGACAGAAAAGAAACAGTGAAATGCATAAAAAGATTGGAAGGAGAGAACGAAAGCAGTCAAGCAGCAGGAGAAATACATAAAACTAAAACATTTAAGGGAAAGAAGAAGAGAGCAGAAAGCCAAACAGATTGTATTGATGAATTAGACAAATATTCTTTGGAATTATTTGTGTCACTCCATTGACCTAGCATGGGTTTTTTTACTTTAGTACGGAGGCCAGTTATCAACTATTGTCCTGCTGAAATATAAAGGAGCTGATCTGTAATTTCATATATGTAAATTAACAATGATGTACATTCTAATTGTACAGAAATCAGTAGAAAGTTTTAAAGTGCATTAGTTAACCCGTTAATATGTTTTGTTGTTGTTGTTTTTCAATCTACAGCGCTGTTCTAGACATCCGGGTCACATTGCTGTGGGTTGATGAGTGAAGAGAAGTTTAAGGTAGGATGTAAAAAAAGCAGGACCTATGGAGTGATGATACCAAAATTCACTTTTATGTTTGGGGAGTTGCAACAAGGCCTATGGTGAGAAGTACACCATCCCCTTTGTAGAGGATGGTGGTGGATATCTTATAGTTTGCGGCTGTGTGAGTGTTATTGGCACGATAAATGCAGCATGTTGTCAGAAAATACTGGCAGACATTTTGCATTCTACAGCATGAAAGCTGCACTGGAATGCTCTTGGATGTTCCAACATGACAATGATCCGAAGCATAAGGCCTAGTTAGCTCTCCAATGGCTACGACAGAAACGCTGAAAGTTCTGGGGGTGTAGAAGAACTTTGGGAAGATCTCAAATGTGCAGTTTATGCAAAACAACCAAAAAATGTACAGGAACTGGAGGCATGCCATTGGTGCTAAAAGGGACAATACGTGATATGATGACCTGCACTTTTTTGAACACAGATTATTTCCCTTATTTTATTTGTCATTCTGTTACCGCTTTACATTTGAGCTTGAGTCCCATGTTTGCTTAAAAAAAAAGTCACACATCTTGCAAATTCGTCCAAGGCAAGCAAACTTTTGAGTACAGTTGTGTTACATATATATCACGGGTCTATATTTTGGAGTTTTTATAGACCCTTGCAGTCAGCTAAAGTAATCATTATCTGTAGCCACACATACTCCCTTATCCTGGAGCTAAGAAAGTCAGAGTGTGCCAGAGTTTTGAACCCAAATCTGAACCCATAGCATTCCAAAGCTAATACTCTCAGAATGGATTATGGCCATAACTGTGCACACAATGCTATTTTGCAATGGAGGAACAAAGAAGTTGAACAGAAGAAAGCCTTGCACACTGGAGAACTTGGAAGGTTTTTAGCAACATCCCAAACTACTCCCATAAAATCTTTCCATTACTTCCATTCATGGCTATTTGAGGAAACAGTTTGACACCACAGGTGCTTATGTTGAAATTGAAAAATTTGCTTTCATTTCCCTATGTAATAAAGTACATATTACAATTTGTTTCAGTAAATTTATATTAGAAATATGGACTTTATTACCAATTTTTGATGCCTAGTTACTTTTCACCCATCCTGTATACTGTTGGTGCTGCACTGGTGTAGCCCTGCCGTAGGTCTTCTAGGGCTAGCTACAACTTCCTGAATTTGACTGTGGAAGGCTGCAAATCACCACGAATTATCAGTAATGGGTCATATATTTGGAACTGGGACAAGATGATAGGCTGGGCCAGTCCTGTAAACAGTATCCTGACTCTTTTTGTACATTATTGTCCTTGCTATGTCACTTGCTTCACTTATGCTTTGTTTGTCCCAATATTTATCACAATGCAGGATTAGTCAAATCTGTACAATAAATAAATAACTTAAAAAATTAAATACATATTAATAGAGTGATAGAAACAAAGATGCATAGATTTAAAGCATTTAGAGGGAAAGCATTTTTTTTTCTTTAATCATGCATATTTATGATTCAATTCCCGGTGTTTACCAGATGCTTTTAGTTGTGATCATTTCCTGGTGTTTTCTAACTAATTTTTTTTTCAACAACAACAACAAAGATATTCATGGTCATAAATCAATACAAGAGTAAACATACTAGAGAAACATTTAAATAACATTTTACATCTGGCACCTTCCTGCTTATAATGGTTGCAAATTTGTTTACCACATCGCTTTTGGAGTATTGTGTTTTTGCTGCTGCTTTGACTGTAACTGATAATGTTTGTATTTAGTTTTTGGGGGAATTTTGTGTGTCTAGGCAGAAAACACAAGATAGCAAATTCCAAAAGATATCCATAGTCTTGGACAGACTGTGGGATAAAAAACAAGTGGGACTGAAGATCATTTAATGGTCAAGCCAGAATGCAGAAGAGAACGCTAGGACGCACTCATACTGTGACAGCAATAAGTAAATAATGTTTTTACTTATTGCCTAAACGTTTTGTTGGTCACAATGCCTACTGCCAGTCAAACAGTGTTTTGTATATTAAAAAGGGGGTAGAAAAGTAGAAACAATAATGAAACCTTGCTCTGAAGCATTTACCATTGGACCATTAATATTTTACATTTTATAAAATGTTTTTGCCTGTTTTTCCTATATTTTTGACCCTGGTGTACCTGTGTAAAAGCAGTTGTGTTCTGTTTGAAAGTTATAATTGCACTAGGCACTTACAACAACATAAAGATTAAATGCATATGAATGCTGGTATGCAACATTATTAAAAAATTAATTTATTTTATTTTAAGTTACTGCAATTTATTCATAAATTTTGGAACAAATATAAGTTTATTTGCCATTTGGCCTATGGAAGTACTGTATAATAGTGTCAAATTTCCTTGTGTTAAAGTGTTAAATTACATGAATTGGAAAAAAAACCTTTATGCCTTACAATTTGATCTGAATGGGAAGAAATCCCTACAGAACGTACAGTATAATGCTGCAATTTACTGTGGTTGTATATTTCAAATGAAAATGTAATTTAAGTATTTAAAATTCAAGATAAAAATATTCACCTTACTAAATTGATGCTCGAACATATACAGTATTTTATTGTTAAAACTAACATCTTTACCACGTTAGGAAGACCAGTGGATTGCTGATTGCTGTGGTCTATTCTGCAGTGTTCTTTAAAGCCTGCTCCCTTCCTTTTGTTCCCTGTGCCGTCTATTTGCCAATTAGAACCACTTGCCAATCAGAAAGCAGCTTTTTAATTTAAACGCATTAGGTTTAATGAAATTAGGTTTTTCTTTACGAGAAGGTGGTTGTATAAAAAGATTAAACAAAAGTAAAAGAATTAAAGAAAAATAAATACAGTATGTTAAAAGCAAATAAATATTGTTTTAAAAACAAATCTGACAATAGTCTTGTACAATAGAATTTAAATTCTTCTTCTTCAATGTTCCCCACTTTTTTTTCTATCCTTTCTCTTTCTTTTTCAAATGCCACACCCCTAAAATAAACCTTTTTTTTTAAAAGGAGCTGATGCTTAACAACTGTATCTATTTTGGCCATACACACACTCAGTGTGTCTGTTTCCACATCATTACCCAGGATCGCTGCCAAACAATTCCTTTCTGACTTATTCATTTTGACCTAATGTAATGCCCTGTAGCTACACGACTGATATGGCAAACAATACACACTGAAAATTCATGATGGTGTGTGTGCCTTGATGGCATCACTCCATTCTGTCCATCCATTCTGACATCAATTTATTTTCTCAGGTTTCCTGTTATCATGATGCTCTACTCTTTGTGTGTGACGTGATTCATCACTAGATGGCCCGGTGACCTGCCAAGGAGACTGTAGGCCAAAATAAATAAACTAAATAATGCAACTATTCCTGAACTTGTAGACTTGGGCGTCACTCTACTTCGCACAAAATTCTTTTATCATGTGCGCAATCTGCGACCACAGACTGAGCAAAACGGATGCTGGGCGACGCACTCATGCCTTTGTTCAGCTGATAGTGGCAACTTGGGATGTTTCTGGGTCGTATTCCGAGGAGAAGTTTGTGGACAGACCTCAGTTTTAGGGGAACTTTTTGGTTGAAAACCATTTTGCTCCTACTCCCCGCCCTGTTCGTGAACCGAGGTTAGAATCCTGAAGTTACTATGACTTACGGTATTTTATCATAGGACAAAGTGTAATAAAAAAAAAACTGTGATATTAAGTGTTCAATTAAATTGTAAAAAAAAAAAAAAAAAAAAATTAAGAACTTCATTACACTACTAGATAATATTATAATCTGTATAGTCTAACAGTTTAAATCCATCTACTATTTATCTTCTGTATTATATGTCAACTTTTTAACTTTCTTATTATTTATTTTATGACTAACTCAGAAAGCTTCTGCATAAAAATTTCAACGCACTCATACTTTGGGAATGTAGCTCCTGAAATTAAACACCTCAACAAAGTGTGTGTGTGTGTGTGTGTGTGTGTGTGTGTGTGTGTGTGTGTGTGTGTGTTTGTTTGTTTGTGTGTGTGTGTGTGTGTGTGTTTGTATATATATTATTATATATTATTTTTACACACATACATTAAATGTAGGCTGTGATAGTGGTGGCTAAGGCTTTAGTTGTTGGTTTTCAGATCTGAGGATTCTGGTTTGAGCCCTGTCGTTGGCAGGTTGCCACACCCCATACCATGCAGCCACTGCATGTACAGGTAGTACCAGTCCCATTTCATAGATTTTAAATTCAATATTTGATAAATGTTTAATGTTTAACATATTATAAAACTGCATAACCAGTTTCCTTATTTCAACATTGCACAATATAAGTAAATAGGAGTATATTTTAAACTTGTGATTAATCACAGACTGATTAACTACATTCAAAACCTTAATCGATTGACAGCACCAATAAAAATAGATAGATAGATAGATAGATAGATAGATAGATAGATAGATAGATAGATAGATAGATAGATAGATAGATAGATAGAATAAAATAGTCATGGTCATGGAGTCATAAAGATGAAACACCTAACCATGCAAATGCTTATCAGAAATTTATGAGCCCTTCAAAATATGTGTGTGTGTGTTTGAAAAATGTAATTCAGGCTGTAATTCCTGAATGGTTAATGCCAAACTTGTGTCAAACCTCCTCTTCTTCTCTTTCTTTTATTTATATGATAATAGTAGTAATAATATATTTCTATATGTTTTTAATATTGGTTGTGTCGGAGCTCATAAGTGTTTATATGCCACGCCCCCAAAAATCAACCTGTTTTTAGAATTAACTGCTGATCAACGACAGTATCACTTTCTGGTGTACACAAATTCGCTTTCTCATTATTACAACACATCTGCGGTCTAATCATTACTCAAGATCACTGCCAAAAAAATCTGCTAGTACCAACACAAGTTCCTCAAATGCATTGGATAATTATATGAAATTATATAATTATAAATCTGATCTTATAATATTATATACTTATATAAAATTATGCAACAGAAACCTAAACATGACTATGATGGTAAATGGCCAAACTTGGCAGTTTATGTTTTCAGGTTTCTTACAACGTTTGATGTAGTCCAGAGTCTAAAATGTTTTATTCATTTATTGTGTGCTTCCAACTTTGCGGCAACAGTTTGAATAAGGCTGAGATATGGATATGATGAGCCGGTGTTCCAATACTTTTGGGCCTTAAAGAAACAGAAAAAAAAGATTGATCTATTGATTGTTTTGTGCATGGCCAAATATATTCAGATATATGAAGAAGCAGAATTTTAATGCTGGAGATATGATAGTCAAACTGATAATTACCATACATAATGTAATTTGTAATTTTACTAATTTTTGGAAAAGGTAACAGCCCAAACCTAAAAAAAATAACACTTATGACCAGAACTATGGTTTTTAAAAAACTCTTTAAATATGTCCAGCAGATAACTTAACAAGGTATGACTTACAGTATTTCTGTACATTACATTATAAATGCCTGATATCCTGTATCACTATTACTCTTGATTTGTACCTATAAAAAAAGGACTTTGGGTGTACAGTATATGCAGAAATAGCACTTGTTAATCTTAAAACCAAAGATAAAGCAGTAACTGTATCAGGGAGGGGCCTAGGCTGAGAAATGCTATTAAGCTGGTTATTCTCAGCCACTGGGCTGGTTTTCAGGGTATAAATACTGCATACCTGGCACCCTTTAGTGCAGCAGTCTATCAAGCACTGGCTCTTCTTCAAGTCAGGTCAGTCTTGTGTTATGTTTTGCATGACACTCTCACATAAAATCTATTTTCAGAACATATAGCATGTTGGGTGCATTAATGTTATAAATTCTTTGTTGAGGTTTAAATCTTAAGTAATGTTATAAGCTGATTTTGGTGTAAAATATATGGAAATACAGATGTTTAATTTTACATCTTCTCATGGGGCAGAGAGAGAGAGAGAGCTTAATGCGATGCTCGCTCTTACATTTTAATGGGTCTGTTTGTCTTGCATTTCCAGCAAGACAATTTAAGTATTTCTTTTCACCTAACAAATAGTTTAGTTTCAAATGTAAAAAATTTAGTTTGGAGAGTCTTAATGTGTGTGCGAATGTTTAATATTAGTTTTTTAAGGTTTACAATTAGACTTTAAGAACAATTACATTTATTTAGATTTATTCATTTATTTATTTTTGCATTTGAACAGTGAAAGGGAGATTTTAATAAGTGCCCTTTGAACTTACAGAAGAAGTGCATAACAAAAATCTTGTTTCATAACAATAACTACATCTGCATGCTATAAGCCACAAGCAATTGCATGCTACAAAAATACAGTACTAAGCACTACATCACCATTTCATCACCCATGGTGTTGTTTTTCACAAGATTAAATTTAACCAGTCAATCAAACTACATTAATAGTATTTACATGTTAAGGCTCAGGTGTCAACTCAGTTACAGTTTACAAGTGACATTCAGACCCGAGTCTTGACACTATTCCCTAAAAAGCATATCCTTTCATTCCTAGTTCCCTTAAAATATGGGACCCACTCCTAAACCAGAGAGAATGAACGCGTACCTGGAGGTCAGCGGTGGAAAAACTGCCCACATTGAGCCAGTAAGAAAGACATCGCAAGGAAGAGCTTATCAAATAGTTTTTAAAAATTCACAGGTTCTAGTCTGTGACGGAAAGAAATCAAAGAGTAAGTTCGGACCCTATTTGTTTGTAAAAGGTATAAAGTATAATATCTGATATTTTGATATTGACAGTGATGTTGCATGTCTCTCTATGGTTCAGTGCATTTGTACAGAGTATTTAATAAACAAAGAAATATCCACATGGCATTCTGCTTTGAGCTGCAGGACAAGGAGTATTTTCTCGCCGTGGAGAGGGACTCGGAGCAAAAGGTCTATATCAAGGTAAATTAAAATAAACATAAACTGATTTGGTATTATTTAAAAATATATTTATATTAAGCAGACTTTTGTGTAGCACTGAAATTCATTTAGGTTTATGATTTTTAATGACACTTTTGCAGTTACAGCCGAGGGATAAGTCTGACATTTTCAGCAACAGATTCCTGTTCAAATGGGCTGAGGATAATGGAGAATATGGAAGCCTGTGTTTAGTGGAAGAACCTAATCTGTACCTGCATGTGCATGACGACAAGGTCACCCTGAGCTCTAAACCAAACCTTGGATTCAGAGTCCAGGTTCTTTAATCAAACAATGTTATAATCAGAAAGCTCAGCATGCACAACCGTGGTGTAGGAGAAGTGAGGTATGCAGTGCAGAAGAAGGCCTAAAGCATGTTTAGATTATAGTTACAAATGAAACACTTGAAACTCTTTTTATTTACAAATGTGGAAGCAGCTTTTATCAGGTAAAAAAATTTACAATTGGAGCAAATACAGTTTATGATCACTACAACATTTCTAACAACCCCTAAAAAAAGTGTTTTCAAATGTATATCTTTCAGCATCTATGAAGGCTGTCCTCAAATCACATGTATTCTTGATCTTTTACTTGTACACTACACATAATTTTATAAACTTATATTCAATATATGAAATATATTACACAGCATAAATGATGTATATATTTACAGTATTACACCGTATTTGTTTAGATTACATTAGTCTGCTAATATACATTACCTGCTAGTTTTCTGAAATGGATTTTTTTTGGAAAAAATATAACCGTCTCTTTTTTTATTGTTCATGTGTTTTATTAATCAGTGTTGGGTGTAAAGCGTTAGAGTACTTGGATTACTTTTTTGATGTAACGAGCAGTGGTGTCAAAAGTATTCACATTCATTACTTGGGTAGAAGTATAGACACTAGGGTTTAAAAAGACTTCTTTAAAAGTTGAAATATCAACTCAAGCATTTAACTCATGTAAAAGTGTAAAAGTACTGGTTTTAAAACTACTTAAAGTATAAAAGTAAAAGTAACGTGCGGGGGAAAAAAGCATTAAGGATAAAAGCTTAGGCTTTCTATACTGCATTATAAAAGCTTTATAAAAGCTTAGGCCTTATATACCCCGGGCCTATATACTGCACTAACACCTCATAAAAAAAAAGAAAAATGTGTTGTTTTTTTTGTTGTATTTTTTAATGGCCATAGTGATTTGGGGTACTGTACGGCAATTGTAAAAGAATGCATTTTAGTACAATGCAAATACATTAAAGAACCATATATGTGTACTACTGAGCATTAACATGTTTCATGGAGAAGAAGATATGAGAACTAGTTGCCTATAAGTATTTTAAAGGTGCAAAAAGTCAAACTTTAGAGGCATGTCATCGGTAACCTTTTTCGGAATGTAAATGTACATCCAAGCTTAGCTGCAGGAATCTGTGAGGGCAAGATACATGAAAATTAGTGCACCCAGGGCAGGCTTAGTAACAATTACCCCTGTATGGTTGTCTACAATAAACATAAGTGCTGTCAGAATGAATAATTTATCCAAGTGATTAATAAAAAAATATATATATATATATATCATTCCTGTTACCTTCCTGGTGCTGTTACCTTCCTCGCTGGTGTTTGACATTTCGCTCAAATCTTGAGTCTCTATCACGGACATCTTCGTCTAATTATCACAACCTTATCAACCGAAAATGCTATTTTATTCAAACGTCCCTGCTGGAGTGTGTGACGTGAAGTCATGTGCAGGGGCGATTAGTCGCGTACCAACCAATAAGGTGTCGAAATGGTATGTTTATACTTCTTATCCAACCACAATCAAATTCGCTTCATCCGGATGGTGCGATTTCTTTTTTGTTTTATTTTTGAATGACAAGCTGAAATAAAATAGGATTAACGAGGCTATTTTTAAAATGTAAGGAGTAGAAAGTACAGATAATTGCGTGAAAATGTAAGGAGTAGAAGTAAAAAGTCGGCTGAAAAATAATTACTTCAGTAAAGTATAGATACCCAAAATTTCTACTTAAGTAAGGTGACAAAGTATTTGTACTTCGTTACCTGACACTTCTGGTAACGAGTAACGAGTCCGCCATTTAAGTACTCAGTTACTTAATTACATTTTTACAAATGTAATCCATGAGCCACACAGCAGTCATTCCCAATCAGTTATTGTGTGGGTGTGTGTGTGTGCGTGTGTGAAAGTCGTTCTACAAGCCCCGCCCCCAATAACCCGCCCCCCTCTGTTATTCCTGCTGTTATACCTCTATCTCACCTATGCGGTTTGACTATGCCAGGACCGATGCGCGAAAAGATGGAAACCTAAACACAGCGGCAAAACTCACGGTAGGTGAGATGGGGTATTAGTAGTTAACAGATTAAAGGCCAAACTTCGCTGAGTAATGATAGGAGAATAATTATAAAGGTCTAGACTAAAACATCATGCATGAGGAATCACAAAGGAGTTTTCGTTTTCTGCAATGTAAAAGTACTCGAACTAGTTACTTTTATCAGAAAGTAACGCTGTAATGTAACTGATTACTTTTTTAAGACAGTTATTTTGTAATGTAATTAGTTACTATAAAAACACTACAGGGTGTCCCAGAAAATTACATCATTTCAAATATAAATATCTGAGTAACTACATATCGTAGACAAACGAAATTAAGAGCTTCATGTTGAAAAAAAAATATATTTATAAAAATTCCAATCACATATTCAAACGGATATAGATTTTATAACTGATTTCACAAATGTATAATATGCACACCGTCTGTGACGTGACACGTCAAGTGGGTAGTCCAGCTCCTGTCAAACACACTGTAGCACATTTTGTGTAACATTCTTCAGCACCTCAATGATTTACGTTGAATTGAATTGGCTGTGTTGTTAGACTACAAAAATGATGTCCAATTTTTTGGTACACCCTGTCCAAAATCTCTGGCTTACTATTGTCTTTATTTTCTTGTGCATTTAATATCCATGCTTATATCGAGACACTCTTAAGATCAGTTAGAAGAGATGTAATTTGTGCTGTATTATGAATTATGTATGTACCGGGCTATTTTTGATATAATAAAGCATTTATTATATTTTAATCATATTCTCTTTTGTACTGTAATGTCAGAATCACGTGACGTAAGTATTTATGGTTGATCACCAATTAATTAATTATCCTCTCTATACAATAGTCACAAAAAGTATTTGGACACCCAAACCCATTTCAAAATGTATGAATTTCAATTTTCACCAAAACAGATTTTGTTAAATAACTAAATAAATCAATCTAGGCAAAAAGTATCTGAGGACTAAATTGTGGCTTCATTAAAGATCATAGTTATAGTGTGATAGTATTTAGTTCATCCATCCTTTGTTGTATGCAGAACGTCTAGACAATGTCTGGGCATTATTTGAATCAACCAATCAATTAATAGTTTGGTTAAACTATTATATATATATATATATATATATATATATATATATATATATATATATATATATATATATATATATATATATATGGCCTTATCCACTGAGCTACCCCTGGCCATATATATATATATATATATATATATATATATATATGGCCAGGGGTAGCTCAGTGGATAAGGCATTGAACGGCGGTTTGGAAAATCCCAGGTTCAAACCCCACAACCACCAAGTTGCCACTGTTGGTCCCTTGAGCAAGGCCCTTAACCCTCAACTGCTCAGATGTATAATGAGATAAAAATTTAAGTCGCTCTGGATAAGAGCATCTGCCAAATGCCTAAATGTAAATATATATACAGATAAAATAATCAGCTTAGATCCCCGGGGGCATAACAGACTCGCCCTATTATCCAGAGACTTTGACTCCTAGGTGATACTACCCCAGTGAAAAAAATATATACTTCAGTGTATCACAAATATATTGGAATCCTCGATAGTACATTGCAAATATACTAGCAAAAATTTTTACCACCAGTTAATATATAAAAAGTATACTAATATCATGCTTTTACCACATTTTGAAATTATACTTTAAAAATACTTCAAAATAATTTATTCTAATAGACTTTCCAAAAATATATTATTGGAAAATATATTTAAAGTGAAAGGGTTGTTTAATTTCCAAAGTATACTTACATGAACTTGTTTTGTAATGTATTTTTGGTATATATATTTTTTTATATTGTAGCATTTTTTCACCACTAGGAAGGAACTTGGAGAAATGAGTGAGCTTCTTTGCTGCCCAATGCAAATAGCTAGGAGTACTTTATTCAGTATGCACATACAAAAACATGTACAACAAAACCACATTCAATTTAGCCTTAGCATAAACCAGAACACATTCAATAAAACACACATCTAACACAAACACCTTTCCCCAACAGGGTGAACACACACCAGCCCCTCCCGCAAGGCATGATGGTCGCCAGCCGAAACCCCGCCTACGCCACAATATTTAAAATAATCATTGTACAAATGTACAGAAAGTACACATTATAATACAATTTTTAATATACAGTGATCTCAGTATATTATCAGTTAAATTTAAATGTACTTATTCATATGTACTTATATTTAGTGCACTACTATCTCTCGCGCGTGCGTTTTTGATGCGTTTAGACTCGTTTTTGCACGCTGAAGCTTTCTCTACCGCACGCTGAAAATCACTTTTGCACGTTCAAGATAATTTCTGTGTTTAAACTTTCTTTTATGCGCTCACTGTCATAAAGCGACACTTGCACGAACTGCAGCAGTGATACAGTATAGCTCCTCAACTATCCTAACCAACCAGTGACTAGAATCGGCGCGACATTAGCCAATCAGAAGCGGGAGGCGGGCAGATTCGGACTGTCTGATTAGTTCTTTCCTCCAAGTCTGTTAGACCCTCCTCAATGTTGAGTAAGCATCAGTTTAAAAAAGATGCATTTCCCAATATATAGCACCTAAAAATACCTGCTTCTCGTCTGATCATCAGATGATACAATAAAGGATGGTTCGACTACTGACATCTTTAAAGATAACATAATACTACACATATGCTGCTATAATTAAATTTAAAAAGGGGAATGAATAACAACTGTTGAAGTGTGAATTCTGTACTTTTTTGGGCCCCTCTGTACATGTTATTTAAAAAATACTTCAAAAGGTTGGGAACTCCTGAACTACAGTATAAGGTTTAAGTCAGTGCTTTGGGATACCATTTTTGGTTAAATTTGATTTAGATTGAAGTGTCATTTTAAAGGGCAGAAGGGTTTGCCTTGCATTATTATCCTGCTGATTTTGCACTTCTATAATATAAGTTTATATTTACATAATATAAAGTACATATAACCTGTCCTAACTTCTACAGGAACAACTTATTCACAGGGACATAATCTTAGACTAATAATAAACAATGAATTATTTTATTCTACCAGTTATACAGTTATATTCCTTCCTGTTTCTGTGATTAGCAGTTTGTCATGAGGGTGTGCCCCTTTCAGAGGTGCACCAGTCATCATAAGAGGAAGCTGTGCCTCAGAATGGATCCAATGAGCATACAATCCACACATTCCAATTACTCCCAGTGAAACTGGCGTCTATGCACAAGTCCAAAAAGGGTACAAGTCAAATGAGTGGTAATGTTTGTTCCTATCAAAACAGTGAGTACTGGAACAACTGCCCGACTAAATCAGCTGAATCACAGGCATTCCTTGATTCATGAACACAAATAAAAAACACCTTGATTAATGAGCCATTAAACACTCTGGTGAACATTTGGTGAGCATGCTGTGTAGTCACATGTCGTGCAGATTAGCTTGCTTCATAGAAATAATCTATTGACCGAACTGGAAGTTCTTTTATTGTAAAAGTTCTTACTCTTTTGTCCAAACAGATGAAGCTAGACCAATTCTGCATTCTGCCGAAGCCATCTGGTAGAGAGCACAAGACACTGACATGAGTAAGGCATCCAGGGAAAGCTACTCACTAGACTGATGTATGGCTGGCCTTTAATAGGTAGCTGTGAACATCAGGACAGTAGATAATAATTCACTGAAAGCTTTTTGAGCACATGGCGGAGCTGGCCATGGTGCTGAGCAGGTTCCTCCGCTGTGTTTTCCCAGTCAAGTGAGGCACTTGTCTACAGTATGTGGCGCTGGTTATGGTATACAGTATACTAAATCCATGTAAAATTTCCACCCTCCACAATAAACTACTAAGTAATCCACTCTAATAGACACTACAATGCAGAAGTGGCATTTTGCATGGAAGTACGCAGCAGATTTCAAAACGTCTATAGTCACAGGTATCCAAAACACAGGTTTGTAGGTATGTAAGTTCCAGGTAAGAGGTGAAGAAATTAAAACAGCTCTTAAATGGTTTTGGCAAGCCATAACAAATTGTAAAGTGTAATAGGTACTTAGTTAAACTTTGTTGAACATTTCGACAGCAAAATGAGATATCTCAATTTTAGCAGTTTTGAAAAAATCCTTTTTTCAGAAAAAGCAAGAGGTAATAGTGTATTGTTTTTTTGAATCACAAGATAGTTAAAATGCACAAATGGCAAAATTCTGTCATTTTTTGTGTTATGTTAGTGTTAATGATTTTGCAAAACACCTCACTGCACAGTTTGTCCCAATGGATACATCAGCTTGCATTTGTGTCATGCAAATATGCAATTTAATATCAATAATATAAGCTGTGACTTTAAATTATTAATTACATATTTAATGTGTTTTTGTAGCAGGTCATGGCAGCAGCTTGGAACTTTCAGAAGTTTTTGTTTTATTGATGCATGCATCTTTAGCCTCTTTTCCAGGGGCGTAGCAAGCTTTTCAAAAGTGTGGGGGATGAATGTGGCATGTTTGTTAACAATAAAAATGATGAATACAATGACAGAAGGGTACAAAAGGTATTAACATACAAGATATAAAAAGCTTTCAATTTAAATGAGTGATAGTGATACTAGAGTGATACTAAAAACACACTTGCTAGACTTGCTAAAGATTTAGAACCAGAAATGCTTTAATAATCTTAGGGAGAAAATATTTTGTTACTCCAAATATACAGACAACATTACATGCAAACAACATACTGTACATTTGGAACAAAAATATAAACAACTATGTACATAATGCATAAAATGCATAAATGCAACCAACAACAACTGACCAAATAATATATGACCAACTACAGGTATATCTCTTAATGTTAAAAGAACCAAAAGTGCCCTTTCTGTTCTCCTTACAAGAGACAAACTGCTCAGCAACCTTTTTTCTGTTTCCCCTGTCCAGCTTGTCTTTATGTACATGGCACACAGCAACATTGTTGAGGCGAGTTTGGGTGAGTGAATATTGAAAAGTAATACAAGGAAATAAATGCAAACAGCATCTAATGGTAATAGGCTACTGTTGTTTAATGTCAACATTTTTCAACTTCACTTACAGGATTTCTCTTGAAAAAGGTGTCAGTCTTCTCCTGCCTCTTTCTTTTCTGCATCTTAATGATACTGTGTGACAAAAGGACAGTGTTAAGCTTGATAGTGGCATGGGTCTGACAGGACTGGGACTGCTACATTTTGCTTACTTGCAGATCATTTATTATATGAAGATATAATAAATAATATAATAATATAAATAATAATAATATAAACAAAAGTATAATAATAGAAATAATAGTATAAATAATTTAACAATTTACTGTTTTTAAACATTAAAATAATATACACATTAAAATAATATTCTTCCATAGTTAACAGGTATGCAAACTGACATTATTTCTCACTTTTTTCTCCTCAACAGATACAATCAAACACAACAGGCAAGTCAGCTAATGAACAAGCAATGCTCAAAATATCAAAATCAATTGCACTGACAATAAACCCATAAATACATTGCTTAACATTGTCATCATCAATTTCCTGCCTTCTTCATCACAGTTACTTTATGCATTGCATGCCACACACATAACACAATTAAGCTAAGTTAGCTACTGAACACTATCCCAATTAGCAATTGCCATTAGTCTAAAAAACGTAATATAATACAGAAAACATTGGACATGTCAACAAAACATCTTCCCAAACATATATCAAGCTTATTTAAAAACCTTAAAAGCATAAACATTCAAAGTAACTGTAAAACGGAGATGTAAATAATCATAACAACCATAAGTTGGGGGACTTAAGGCAGAACAGCCAATCATCAGCCGGTGTCATATTTGAGAGGGAGGGGAGAGGAGAGCTGAAGCGAGCGTTGACACAGAGCAGCCAGAAAAGCGGCGTTTGTTGAAAACTGCGGGAAAAATGTAGAAAAAGAGTGGGTGTTGAACCCTCTCACCGGGAAAAGTCTGGGTGTTAAAACACCCACATCCCCCACGGGTGCGACGCCCCTGCTCTTTTCCTACCAGTTTAAGTATTACTTCAGTAGTTGACAACAGCACTTTGTCATAGTACAGGAATCTACCCTATACAGTCAGATCAGGTGGATCTGTGGACTGATGGCTTGGTGTGCAGGAGAACAATCTCTCCTTAAATGTAAATAAGACCAAGGAGATGATTATTGATCCTAGGAGAAGGAGAAAGAAGCCACATCACTCAATTTAAAAAGGAACTCACATGGTGCAACAACACTTAACAGCTCCTGAGAAAATCCCAGCAACGTCTGTACTTTTTAAGAAGTTTGAAGAAAATCGGCATATGAACCAAAATCCTCAGAGACTTGTACAGAGATATAGCTAAAAGTGTTTGTGAATTGCACTTTTCCGTTAAGGAAAAATCTCCAATAGGTGATCGAAACTGCACAGTCCATCTGATCTGTGGGGTAGCCCTCCCTGTACTTCAAAACACCTAAAATACCAACGTTCTCAAGAGGTCTCACCACACTATAAAGGACAATACATATCCACAACACAAATTATTATTACATTATACCTCTGAATATGCAACTGCAGATACAGCTCTGGCAAAGCACAGCATGCTTAAGTAAAGGATGTGACTCAGGGAGTTCAGAGCAGACAGGAAGCATGTCAGTGCCAAAAGATCTAACAAAGTTCAGAGCTAACAGGAATCTCTTACATACTGATAAGGTGAGATAAGAAAAAAGTTTATTGCCATTGTAGTTATATAATTACATTTAGTTTGCCAGCTCTTAGTGAGACCATCAGCAAAAAAAATATACTGTAAGAATATAAGAATAAGACAAAAAGAAAAAATATTACAAGTATAGTAACATATACAAGGCCATATATATACACAGTGGGACTTGGATGAGGCAAACAGTGCAGTGCAAACAGATAGACAATAAGCAGGTATTGCACAAATAATAATAATTGTATTTAGTCCAGGATGCAAACTGTTCAGTATGTTGATAGAAGCTTGTGGGAAAAGGGGGATTTGGCTTGCTGTCTTCAGTCTTCGTGGGTATGTGTGTGAGAGGACGGGGTGTAATGAAAGCTCTGGGATTGTTCTGTATCTTTTACCACCTGGACATTTCTTTTGTCTGTTTGTGAAAAGGTCGAGAATTTATGAGCAGTGTGTGGTTTTTAATCCCAGGTTGCTGGGCTTGTTCATCAGTTTAGGTGGGAGGTTATTGTATTAAGCAGCACTAATGCCAACAAACAATATAACCATGCTATGTGTTGGGATGGTCCCGATGGGACAGGGTTGTGTGATGTGCAATTTCAATTGTATTCTCTTTCCATCAGAAAGCAAACTGGTGGCTGTCCAGATAGATCCTGTGTGGATATTCGAGTTGATGAGGTAAAAGGAAATTGACTACTTGCCTTTGGGGCACTGGGATATTAGTGGTAGCTAATTGGTCAGCTCATAACGTCAGGCTGTTAACGGCATCACACAGCTCCTCCAAAGATAACTTAAAATTAATCCATGGTGGATTAAACAGCTTTAATTTAGATAGTAGTAAACTCTCAGGTCTGTATATTAAAATCAGATATTCAATGTCCTGGGAGCAATGTGTCATAAAAATGTCCGTAGATGTACATTAATGAAGGATGCACACTCTTTTGCATTTGTTCTTAAGCAGATAGATTTGGCAGTTCTATCTGCTCTGGCCCGCCAGCTCAAAAGCCGCGTCTGGGATACAGCTATCCCACTAAGTCTCTGTAATGCTATCCATGCAGCGAGAAGTAATCGTCCGTCATATTATGTCCATCATATTGGAGAGGAAAAGACTTGGCAGGGTTCTCTTCTGTGGGGATTAGCCCACAGGGGATTTTAGGGTTTAAAATACATAATAGACTCATTAACAAAATAAAAACCTAATGAAAACTAATAATTTAAATAACATGAATCAAAGTAGCAGCACACATGTGGCAGACAAGCACATCAAAATCTCTCCCCAGCTCCCTGTGAAAATGTTTAAGGTCAAGTTTCTCCTACTTGCTGAGGATCAGAACTGTAAACAATAAAAACAATAAAAAATTATATCAAGCAGCCAAAACAAAACTGACAAAGCTGGGAAACACTGCCACCCTTAGGAAAAAGAGGGGCACAACACCCTTACACAAAAATAGGGACACCAAAATAGGGACTCCTATATATATATATATATAACTCCATTGATGGAAAAACCTGGTCATTCAGTATATTCAGGTAGTTAACTGACCTAGATTTTTGGGCACATAATGTAACATTGCTGAGCCTAGGACACCCCCACAGTCATGTATGGTAGGCACTGTTCATGTCCAAAACTACAGATGTGCTTAATTTTAAAATTCCACTGCTTATTCGTTCAAAGTTCAAAGATCTTCATTGTCATTCCAATACACAAGCACATCTACACAGGAGCAAAATAAAGTACTCCAGGTCCCAGTGATTAAACAAGGTGCCCAGAGTAATCTCATACATCCCCAAATAATCCCATAACAAATAAATAATATATTCATATTATTAAATTAGGGCCGGGACTTTAACGTGTTAATTTCGATTAATTAATTACACAAAAATAACGCGTTAAATTTTTTTAGCGCATTTTAATCGCACTTATTTTTGCACCGCGGCACCTTTCTCACTGGATGAGTTTCGGTGGACCAATTATACTGGAGCACCAACTAGTGTTCAGACAAAAACAAACCACAGTGAACATGGACAAAGAAGCTGATGAGACCGCTTTGGTTGGCCCTGTGGATAGGAAATTTTGTTATAAAAAAACGAATGAATGAAAGCGTCGATAAGAGCATGGTTGTGTGCAAGCTATGCAACAAGAAATTTGCATATCACCGCAGCACATCGAGCCTCAAGTATCACCTCAATGCTAAACATATAGAGTTGAAGAGTCATTATTCAATGTTATACTAAAAATCCATATGAAAAAAACTTACTTCTCACTGTTTTCAGGACAAATATTTATATGCGATTAATTTCGATTAATTAATTACAAAGCCTCTAATTAATTAGATATTTTTTTTTAATCGAGTCCTATATTAAATATATAAGTTAAGAATCTGAGAGAAAGTCCTGTAATTTAGCAGCACTAAGGAGGTAGAAGTGGAATAGAGAGTGTATTAAGTCAGAGTATAATATGTGCAGTAAGGCTTATTCATTCATAAGTCTTATGGTGTCAGGGTAGAAGCTATTCCTCAGCCTGGTGGTACTAGCCCATATGTTGTGTAACCTCTGGCCAGATGGGAGGGGGCAAACAGGTTATTAGCAGGATGAGTTACAATTCTCATGATGCAGGAGACCTTGCACTTGGACCTACTGATGTAAATGTCCTCAATAGTGATACACTGCTGTTTAAGATCCACCGAGTAAACCTCATCTCCAAATCCAGAGCAGCTGCTATGCCACATTGTGATGCGGGTGGTAAGAGTATAAAAGGAGGTGATGATGAAAGGGCCTATTTCAGTCTCTTTAGGAAGTATATGTGATGGTTGAACTTCTTAACAGGACAAGCCATGTGTAGCTCCAGGTTCGGTCATTCACATTGATGTAGAGGGGAAGAAAGGAATGGTCCGTTCAATCATCTCCATAGTTCTTTTTACATTGACGCAGAGGTTATTGTGCTTGATATGTCTTCTGCAAATGTCACTATGTGGGTGTTTGGATAATGAGATTTACAGTCATGTGTCAGGAGTTCGCTGGAGACGGATCCTTGAGGGGAGCTGATGTTGAGGATGATGGCAGTAGATGTAACACAGTACCATGGAGTCTGACAGACTGGGGCTTGACCAGAGTGTTGTGTTAAGTCCAAGTTGTGATATATGTTCACCAGCATTTAAGGGATTGTGGTAGTAAAGGAGGAGCTGTAGTAAAGGAAGAACATGGGAATATTTCTTCTCAAGCAGAGTGAGAGCCATACACATTGCATAGGCATGCGTTAAGGGTATCAGGTAGAAACAGGTGTGTGGGGTACTCTGTTTTATTGTTGTTATAATCTGTGATGCTCTTAATGTCTTTCCATATACTCCTGGGGTCACTGGTGGCCATCTCTATTATTGACAACAGGTTTCACTTCCATGCCTCGAGTGCTGTGGCATCTCCATACCCTACAGTATACCCCATACTCTGCCTCTTGTTCTGGTGACAGTAGTATCCTTTAGATGCTAATGTAGCTTATGAATGATGAGCGACAAGCACTCACTGGGGATGTAAATAGCAACAATAAACACAGCAGCAAACTCCTGCAACAAATAATGCTGTCTGCATTTTACTGTTAGTTGTTCTACAGCTTCTAAACAGTGGCTTCTAAGCAGATCTTTGTTGATATCCAGTATATCCAGAGTCTTCCAGCCCATAATTACCCTGACAGCTGAATCCTGTCTGCTCAAAACAGAAGCAGCTCCTCAAGTTGGAACGCGAGTCCAGCATGTTGCTAATTAGCCAATTGTCAGTAAAAAACAAGAAAACAACATTTGCTCATCTACTGATGGTCTGGTCAAATTAGATCTATTTTGATATCCAGTGCATGTGCATGGGACAGGAAGAGTAATGTTATAGCTGGCATGCTAGCATTAGCATTTAGCATACAGTAGCAAGCAACCCAGCGCACTTGCCCAATTGCTTCCTTGCCTCTTAGCCACTGTAGTCTGCTGTGCCAGTCCACTGTCCTCAGTAGCTGCAGTGTACAGAGACTTGCTCTAAGCTTTAGTGGGAGTTGGGGTGTCAGCAGTATGTTCTTAATGTCTGGAAGTACAGCTGGACTATTCTTTTAATGTTTGAGTTTTGTGCATGTTCTCCCTGTGCTTGGTGGGTTTCCTTCAGGTACTTCGGTTTCCTCCCACATTCCAAAGACATGCAGGTAAGGCTAATTGGCGTTCCCAAATTGCCCATAGTGTGGTATTTGTGTGTGCCCTGCGATGGATTTGCAACCTGTCCAGGGTGTACCCCGCCTTATGCTCTAAATCTCCTGAGATAGGCTCCAGGCCCCTCGCGACCCTAAATACTGGAATACATGAATTAGTGGTCTCCTTCTACAAATCGAACATTGGCCAAGCAATATGATGTGTGTGGCTCCTTTGCCTTAGATACTATCTTGGCCACATGATAGCTTGCCTCCAGTGCTTTCACAAACACTTTTGCACACTTCATCATGACATGAACTTGTCAGTTGTTTTGACTTTACAAATGCATAAGATATTCTTGCTAGCTAGTGTTGGATGATTTGTTGTAAGGTGTATTTTAAATGTGCTTAGAACCATTGTTTGGTTGTTTTACTCCATATACCAGGGATATAGGGAGAGGGCATGATAAACGTCTGTGTTTGTGTTGATTTATGTTTGCTCATATTAAATGAATCACTGCTCATTGTTAGAATTATTATTTTCTTACTTGGCCTACATCTCTAGTTTCTTTACCTCCAACATCATGCTGAAACACACAATACTTTACTTTCAATGTGCAATTCTTTTCTACAAATCGAGAGTTCTTTTAAATGGATTGGTGTCTTTCTATGTAGGTTTCACAATAGATAGTAGATTAGGTTGCACAAAAGACTTTCATAGCTTGTCAACTCAACATACAAAATATCTCAATTTCTATATGGCCACTTCTCAAAGTTGGAACTAACATGTGGGGAGAGAAGGGGGGGGGGGGGGGGTTGAATAGTTATGCACAGTAACGTTTTCTGTTATTTTGTTGTTTGCTTCACATTAAATAAAAAACAACAACACATCTTTAAATTTGTAGGCGTGTTCTCTAAATGAAATGATGCAAACCTTCTACTAATCCATTTTATTTTCAGGTTGAGGCAACAAAACAGGAGAGAGGAGAGAGCTGCAACAAGGCTGCTATTGAATTTATTACACATGTACAGTATTCCTACCAGAAATGGTCTGTTCTTTTGGAATTGTGCTGCCAAACATATCACACACATACTTACAAGAAATGAATCAGAAGTGTGAAGTAATACGCATATCAATAATCAATATGAGATTGATTTTAAGCTGAAGGAGGTTGCATTAAGCAATCAAGCATTTTAGGATGACCATCTGGAGCTGCTCTGTGAGACAACAAGGAAAACTAAAGCTATTATAATGAACTAAGGAGTCAGACCATAAATTTTAGACACAAAAGAGAAAATAAATCAATTATTTACGCTTACATTTATACTAACGGATTTATCCTGTCACAATAAAAAAAAAAAGCCTATGTTACAGGATACCAGAGAACTTTTATCGCTGTGCCGTTGAGAGCATTCTTACAAACAGCATCTCAGTGTGGTACAGCAATTGCACTGCTCAGGACCTTTAGAAGGTGGATAAAAAAATAAATAAATAAATTTTAAAAACCGTCCAATAAATCATTGGCACCCAGCTACCCACCTTCTGTTTGTATAACACATTGTTATTTATTATAAATATGCCACTTCTGGTTATATGCTAACTGCTTTTCATTGGCTACATGTACTTTCCATAATGATAATAAAGTTGAATCGTGTCTAATCTAATCTAATCTGGATGTGAATATGGAAGATACAAAACAACTCTAAATGTTATTAGAGTACCTCATTTTTTTGTGTGATTGTGCAGCAAACTGTTAGTAGTGTGGTCTAAATGTATTACGTAATTTATCATTTAATAACCTATTATTATATACATTATTATACTGTAGTAAACTACAATATCAAGTTTTAAGTATAAGCACATTAATGCCATGTAATGTTTACTTTCTGTGACGTGAAGTATGGGATTTTTAATGGTACCCAAGGTTCACATTGTTTTTTTTTTTAAACAGCTTTTTAAAAGAAAAAAGAGTCTTTCTGTGAAATAAACATGTATTATATGCTTTATTAAATAACCACAGACCTTAAATATTCATTCTTTGTCAGTTTCTGCATTAAAAATATATATACCTGGATATTCTGATTCCTTTCTAATAAAAAAAGACATGATTTAATGAAGTATTTAAGTCTAGTAATAAAAAAAGTGATTGTGGATGTCTTAAAAATAAAGATATATACATACAGCATTTCATAATTTATATATTTATACGGTTTACATAATAATAAAAAATATTTACAATGCCACACAATAGTATGTTACATCATCACCATTATTATTATCATCACAATTGTAGTATGTAATCATAATGCTATGACTAAAATTTCCAACAAAATATGTTACAATAGTTTAGCTATGTTTGCCATTCACGAAAAAAAGTCCTTTGTGCCTTCCTTCAAACCCCCATATATACATGGTGGCGACAGTGGAATTTCGTTGTCTTCCATCGTGTCTGTATATGTAATCCTCTTACAAATGATAAAATGAGGCTTTGAGATATAAGGTTGGAAACTGACAATCTTATTGCTTTCCACATTGTTTAGATTAATTCTGAAACTTTCGTCTCGAAGGGAGCTGAGGATGATGATGCTGTCTTTAACAGATAGATATTGTCCAGGTTCTTCCATTGAGCAGAGGCTGCCAAACTGACCATTTGAATCCCATTTGAACAGGTATCTCTTAGGGAATTCGGCCAGTGGCTTGGTTGTGGGCTCAAGCTGAAAAATTTACATTGAAATTCAATTTACACACCTTTTCAATCAATATACCTATTTATAATAAAGTATGCAAGTTTTTTTTTTTTTATAGATGCAGCATATAATTACCCTCATTGAGACACTTTCTGTGACCGTGTCCCGCTCTACTACAGGATAATATATATTGTCTTTCATCCTCAAGCAGATTGCCACATAGACATTTTTGTCTTCGCTGCTTGGTATTAAGTGCACAGTCGCTAAAGGATTAAAAGACACAACAAATACCAATTATTAATTTTAATAATGTTGTAGCAACCAGATAGTAGTGATACCATATAGTATAGAGGTTATATAACAGGACTTAACACAACAAAAAAATTATTAATAAATTATTTGCTTACAGTCTTGCTCATTAGTCTGTGTATGGTCAACGATTAAAACAGCCCCTTTGGCTCTTGATGACTGAATCTTGGCGAATCTTCCACCAATGACCTCTAAATGTGCTATGATTTGGACTTTTGAAGGAGTGATCATGTTTCTGTAAATTAGAATTAAAATAAAAAAAACACATTCACTCAACATTCACAACATAAATCAACTAAAAGGAAGTAAATAAAAAAAAAGAAAAGTAACAAAGTCCTTAATGCATAATTCACACTGCTAAAACGTCATTTTCACTGTGTGCCTCCAATACAAGTAACACTGCAGCCAAAAAAATCTGAAACTCAGCACCTTGGTCAGCAGCCAAAGTACCACAAAGTTTAGCACTCCTAAAGATAATCATATCCTAAGATAATTATAGCACTTGTTTTTCCCGCAGATCTAAATAAGATTGTAATGTAGATGGTAATCTGTACAAATAGATTGTGTAAAATATAGGATGTATATATATATATACGAGTATATATATATATATATATATAATGTGTGTGTGTGTGTCTCCGTATATCATGTCTCATATTAAGACTTTCAGCAGGGTAATAGTATGCAATAGTACAGCAACTAAAGATATGAGATATCTTATCTTTTATCTAGACTTCACACGCAGCACACACTTTCTCTCTCTCACACACACACACACACAGTAGTTGCTTAAACGTTAAGAGTTTAATAAAGCGTGTTAATAAAATATATCAGACGTTATTATGTGTATAAGAGCGACACTGACCTGCTTTAGGTGAGCGTTTCTGTGAGTGAAGAAGAGCACGCGCAGCCTCACCAGCTGTTCAGGCGACTTGCAAAATAGCGCGCACTTCACGGTTTTAAACACCTGCTCGCCCACCCCCAACTAGTCAGTACAGCATGTTTTATATATAATATAGATAGATAGATAGATAGATAGATAGATAGATAGATAGATAGATAGATAGATATGCAGTGGCAGATTTAGCAATTTGGGGGATCAAGGCGAACATGGATATGGGGCCCTTTGCATTCAGTGCTATTTTAAAAGTCTTACCTTAAACTTCCATTCACTCGTCATCCCACAGCAATCTTATCCACAGTAGATGTCTAGAACAGACCTGGAGAAAACAAAACAACAACAAAACATACAATTTGTATTTCAACATGATCAGCAGATTAATAGTTGACGATTGGCCTCTGTCTTCTATGCTGTTTAAGTAAAGTAAGAAAACCCATGACAGGTCAGTGGAGTGACACAAATAATATCAAAGAATACTTATTAAAATGATTACCTCTTATCCTTACTCTTCTTTACTCTGTTTGTCTGTCTTACTTCTTCTGTCCCTTTAATGCTTTTCATTTTATGTATTTCTCCTGCTACTTCACCTTCTCCTTTCAACCCATTTAATGCATTTTACTGTTTCTCTTCGACATTACTATATTTACTCTCCTCTTTTTTGTATTGTCTTTGCATCTCTCTTCTTTTCCTTTATTGATTTTATTTGATTTGGATGTCTCTCTCTCTCTCTCTCTCTCTCTTTGCTTTCTCCTCCTTAAATGTCTTTCCTTCTCTTCCAAGAGAATTAATCAAATCAATTAATCAAAGCAACTGTAACCAAGACAAAGCAATTATCCTCTCGGATTAATAAATTTTATAAAAGTCTTGAATCAAATGAGATTTAGTGGGTGGGAAAAAGATATGAATATTAGGGTGTTGGATTAAGAATAATATGAAAACTAGATATAAAAGTTTGTTTAGACAAACTTTAAGTTGGCTTGAGAAAGCCGGAGATGGAAGTTTTGAAGTGTGAATTTGAATGGGTTAGAAATAGTACATAGAAGAGAAGTTTGATTGAGTCTAATTGGCATTAGTGAGGTGGGGGTTGTGGGGGATGGTGGTGTGGGGGGTGGTGGTGTGGGGGATGGGTCGTGCATGCGCACGCACACTCTTCTGTGACAGACACAGAGAACCGCAAACTGTAATAATTAAGCTCTCAAACAAACGCTTCCCAACCGAGAACCGTAGGTCCGATCGCGAAAATTCTTTCACCGTAAGTGGCAGGAACTTCCTGACTACGACATATTGAATCCTCATGCCCGTAGAGTGTATTATATTGACGTGGTGACAGTGTAAAGACACCCTCCGATTCACACTCTGTGAATATGGCAGTTGACAGTGGCACGCATGGTGGAAAATCAAAATTTTCATCAAACTTAAGCTGCTCTCGTGAAGCAACCGTGAAAGTTATCAAAACATGGACCCAATCCGTAAAAGTCCAAAGTCTTGTGACCCGTTTAAACTTTGAATGATGTTTCTACGACAAATTATGGCCGAACGGTAAGCTTTCAAAGTGACCCATGTTTTCACCCTTTTTCGGGCCATTTCCCCTTGAAATGAATAGGGGAAAATAGGGTGGTTATTTGGGAATTTCGGGAAAACCGTGCGACGGATCCCTACCAAAAGTCATAGCACACCATTCCCGAAAAAGGCGCACGGTTTGACACCTCACTCATGGCACTCGGGCAAAGTTAGTCTCAATGTTAAGTCTGTGGGGGGTTAATTGCCCCCTGCGAGGGCAATTGATCACCCACCCCTTAGAAAAGTCACAGCACCCCATTCCCGAATAAGGCGCACAGTTTGACACCTCACTCATGGGACTTGGTCAAAGTTGGTTTTAATGTTAAGTCTGTGGGTGGTTAATTGCCCCCTGCGGGGGCAATTAACCACCCACCCCTTAGAAGAGTCACGGCAACCCATTCCCGAATAGGGCGCACGGTTTGACACCTAACTCATGGGATTCGGTCAATGTTGGTCTCAATGTTAAGTCTGTGGGTGGTTTATTGCCCCCTGCGGGGGCAATTAACACCCACCCCTTAGAAGAGTCACAGCACCCGATCCCCGAATAAGGCGCACGGTTTGACACCTCACTCATGGGACTCGGGCAATGTTGGTCTCAATGTTAAGTCTGTGGGTGGTTAATTGCCCCCTGCGGGGGCAATTAACCACCCACCCCTTAGAAAGGTCACAGCACCCCATTCTTGAATAAGGCGCACGGTTTGACACCTCATTTGTTGGTTTACGATGAACGGTGCGGGACCAGTTATAATTCGCTAAAATCCCCATTATAAGTCAATGGGACGGTTAATTGCCCCCTGCGGGGGCAATTAACCGCCCACCCCTTAGTAAAGTCATAGAAAACTATTCCCGAATATTCTGCACGCTTTGACACCTCACTCATGGGTCTACGATAAATGGTGCGGGACTAGTTCATCGCCAAAATCCCCATTATATGTCAATGGGGCAAATTGGGGACCTCTCTTGCCCCGGGGGTAAAACTTATACCCTTGTGCATGGTATCTTTTGACAAAGGCTGCAAACATCTTCAAATAGGGTTAATTTAACGTTTCTACAAAATTCCCTCTCTGCGCAACAAACCGTCAAAATTCTATCAATGTTAAGTCAATGGGATTTTTGGGGCGGTTAATTGCCCCTGCGGGGCAATTAGTAAGTCCAATCAGTTAGAAAAGATATAGCACACCCCGTGAGATCAGTCTGAAGGTCTGGGCTGAGTTTGGAGTTAGTGGAGTTAAAGCTCTAGGAGGAGATGCGTTTGAAAATTTTAGTCTCAGAATAATAATAATAAGTTTAAGTCGGATATCAGTAAGTTGGCTTTCTCAAGCCAACTTAATTATGTCATTATTTTTTTTTTTAATAATTAGTCTTATTGTGTGCATGGCTGGGGTAAATAGTGTAGGCCAAGACACTAAAATCTGGCCTTGCAAGCTTTGGCTTCCACAAACTTTGTTATTCCTGACTCCATATCCACTGGTTTTCTGACTTTGTGCTCAATGGAGAGAATAACAAGTGCAGACAGCCTCTCTTGTGACATTGTTGACCTGAGGTGAGTTGTGACTAAGCACAGGCAAAATTCGTTCCGGAAGTGGGCTCGTATTCCAAAACACTCGTAAAACAAATTTAATTTTCCCATAGGAAATAATGGAAACTTAAATTATTCGTTCTAAAATAAAAATAAATACATAAAAATAATTAATCCAAAATATTAAGTAAAAATAAAACAAATTGACCTGCCCTTTACCTTTGTGCGTGTGTGTGTATGTGTGTGTGTATGACTTAGTGTAGACTCCTGCTTTTAGCCCCTCCTGTCTTCCCCTCCTCATTTTACACATTAAAACTTTCTCCTCTCGTTTAAACCTTGTTCTCTCGTTCGTCTTGTACAAACTTTCGGGTGGATCCTGCACTTAAATCCAACAAAAAAAACATAGGCTCCATATCCTAGCTTAAATCTCGCATTCGCTTTCACACACACCGGACTGCATTACCCACAATGCAGCTCCCGCACTGGACTACACTTCTGTAAACAGCGGCCATAAATCAACGTCTCTCTCCCGCTACACTGTTTTATCTAAAAAAAAAAAGCAATAGACATCGCTAATGACACTCGTGTGAGCGCAAACTAACAGAATCACTGCTGTAAAGTTAAACAAACAAATGGCCCAGCACCTTACCTCTGAAAAGGTTTGCGACAAAGTTTCTTCAGAGAGCAGAATGTGTGTCTCTTGCCTTCATTTCTGTGCGTGTGTGTTTTTGTGAATTGGGGTTTCAAACACAAACACACACACACACAGCCAGCACAGTGTCTAATTACGCTCGTCGCACGCACACACACCGCGATGAGAAAGAAAATAGATTTTTAACATCTGTATTGAGAATTTCTTTTGCCTTACTCATGCGCACACACGTGTGTTAATAAAAACAGTACACGTGCTGTACACACGCGCTTCCGAACACAAAATAAAATATGTTTTACACACACACGTGGTCCAGTGTTACAGTAAACATTTCACGCGTGCATAAATGTTGAATATACCAGTAAGAAACGAGCACTAAGACCCAGCAGGGTGACGATTCCGCAGCGCAAGAGAGAGAAAACCCGTTGGCTCAGTTGTGATCACGTGACGCTCGGCGTTAAAACAAGAAGAGCATGCGTGAAACATGATACTCGTTGCTCGTAAACCAGTACAATGCTCGTTTTTCAAGTTACATTTTATTAAAAATCTTTGCTCGTCTTGCGGAACACTCGTAAACCACGTTACTCGTAATCCGAGTGGCTTGCAAAAGTATGGTGTTCCTAATAATCCTTTAGTTGGGGGTAGGCAGGCTTAGCGTGATATATACACGTTTTATTTATACACACACACACACACACACACACACACACATATATATATATATATGTGTGTGTGTGTGTGTGTGTGTGTGTATAAATAAAACGTGTATATATATATTTATGCACAGGGACGTTTTCTGTTATTTTGTTGTTTGCTTCACATTAAAAAAAAACACATCTTTAAATTTAAAGTGTGTGTGTGTAGGGGTGTTCTCTAAATGAAATTATTTTATCCATTTTATTTTCATGTTGAGGCAACAAAAATGAAAAATGCCAAGGAAGGTGACTGGGCAAATGTTATTCTAGGGTTATAAGAGAGGAGAGGGATGTAGCAGTCGTTAATTCCTACAGTCCACATTGCTGGTGGCTCGTTGGTGGATCATGAACTGACTGTTCCCCATGTGGGACTTTCTCTAAAATACCCCCAGGAAAAAAAATAAGATGAAAGAGCTCATCCGCAGTGCTAAAGTATAGGTCTTGTATTCTGTAATAATTTATAAGTCGTAGACACAGCACAAGTCTACCTACTGATATAAACAAACATAAACACAAAAAAATAACTTGAATGGGAATTACAACAGAACAGGGATCAAAAACAGCGACAACAATAACAGAAGCAAGTCAAAGAGACTGTGTAAACCTAAGACTCAATTTTTAACTCTAGTCACCTGTGAGCAATTAACATGAAGGACAATACAGTGCAACGGAATATCACATAAAAAATACCAACACTAAAACACAGAAAAAGGAAAGCCAGGAAAGCATGTTTTACATATATATGTAAAATATTTACATATATATGTAAAATACATATGTGTTTCTTGGAGTGTAGCCATCATTATAAATCTAGTTATATCAAATACAGTGAAACCTCAGATTGTGAGTAATGCGGTTTGCGAGTGTTCTGCATACAAAAAAATCCATTTTTACTTGGAAACAGTAGTTGCTTAAATGTTAAGAGTTTAATAAAACGTGTTAATAATATAGATCAGACATTATCATTTGTATAAGAACAAAACTGACCTGCTTTAGGTGAGCGTTTCCGTGAGTGAAGAAGAGCACGCACAGCCTCACCAGCCGTTTAGGCGACTTGCAGAATAGTGTGCGCTTCGCTGTTTTAAACACCTGCTGCCAAACATATAACACACATACTTACAAGAAATTAATTAGAAGTGTGAAGGAATACGCATATCAATAATCAATATGAGATTGATTTTAAGGAGGTTGCATTAAGCAATCAAGCATTTTAGGATGACCATCTGGAGCTGCTCTGTGAGACCTGGTAGGAAAACAAAGAAAACTAAAACTATTATAATGAACTAAGGAGTCAGACCATAAATTTTAGATACAAAGGAGAAAATATATTTATTATTTGCACTTACCTTTATACTAAGCCCTTTATCCTGTCAGAATTACAAACAGCATCTCAGTGTGGTACAGCAATTGCACTGCTTAGGACCTTTAGAGGGTGGATAATTTTTTTTTAAGAAAAACTGTTTTTCTGGTTAGATGCTAACTGTTTTTCATTGGCTATGTACAGTACATGTAGTTTGCACAATGACAATAAGGTTGAATCTAATCTTATCTAATCTAATCTAATCTAGCTGTGAATCCATAGCCTACAACAGACCCAGAGAACACAGGTGAAATTCATGAAAATAAAACCAAGCTTAGTATTAAACTGAGATGGGAATACTGCACTGGACAAACAGTTTTCTATTATATTTCTCTGACTGAATTATTTGATTATTATATAACTTTTTTAAGCAATGGCATCACCAAGGTGGCACGCCTATACTATATGAACAAATCCTGTATTTGGCCAAACCTGTTATTTGTTGAATTGAGGTGTTTCAATCATATTGCAAGCCAGGTCTTCTCGTCCAACATCAGTGCCTAAGCTCATAAATGCTCTACAAAATGGATGGGGACGAATTCCCACAGAAACACTCCAAAATCTTGTGAACAGCCTTGTAAGAAGATTGGAAGCTGTTATAGCTACAAAAAGAGGATCAACTCCACATTGAAGTGTATGTTTTTGCATACAATGTCATTGCAGCATTGGCCAAATAATTTTGTTTATATTGTGTAGTTCAATAGACACTTACCTGAATGTGAAAGATACAAAACAATTAGAAATGTTATTAAAATAACAATTTTTTTGTGTGATTGTGCAGCAAACTGTTAGTAGTGTGGTCTAAATGTATTACATAATTTATCATTTAATAGCCTATTATTATAAACATTACTATACTTTAGTAAACTACAATATCAAGTTTTAAGTATAAGCACATTAATGCCATGTAATGTTTACTTTCTGTGACGTGGAGTATGGGATTTTTGATGGTACCCAAGGTTCACATTGTTTTGTTTTAAGAACAGACTTTTAAAAGAAAATAAGAGTCCTTCTGTGAAATAAATATGTATTATATGCTTTATTAAATAACCACAGACCTTAAATATTCATTCTTTGTCAGTTTCTGCATTAAAAATATATATACCTGGATATTCTGATTCCTTTCTAATAAAAAAAAAAGACATGTATTTAAGTCTAGTAAAAAAAAAAAGTGATTGTGGATGTCTTAAAAATGAAGATATATACATACAGCATTTCATAATTTTTATATTTCTACGGTTTACATAATAAAAAAAAAATATTTACAATGCCACATGATAGTATGTTACATCATCACCATTATTATTATCATCACAATTGTAGTATGTAATCATAATGCTATGACTAAAATTTCCAACAAAATATGTTACAATAGTTTAGCTATGTTTGCCATTCACGAAAAAAGTCCTTTGTGCCTTCCTTCAAACCCCCATATATACATGGTGGCGACAGTGGAATTTCGTTGTCTTCCATCGTGTCTGTATATGTGAGCCTCTTACAAATGATAAAATGAGGCTTTGAGATATAAGGTTGGAAACTGACAATCTTATTGCTTTCCACATTGTTTAGATTAATTCTGAAACTTTCGTCTCGAAGGGAGCTGAGGATGATGATGCTGTCTTTAACAGCCAGATATTGTCCAGGTTCTTCCATTGAGCAGAGGCTGCCAAACTGACCATTTGAATCCCATTTAAACAGGTATCTCTTAGGGAATTCGGCCAGTGGCTTGGTTGTGGGCTCAAGCTGAAAAATTTACATTGAAATTCAATTTACACACCTTTTCAATCAATATACCTATTTATAATAAAGTATGCAAGTTTTTTTTATTTTTATAGATGCAGCATATAATTACCCTCATTGAGACACTTTCTGTGACCGTGTCCCGCTCTACTACAGGATAATATATATTGTCTTTCATCCTCAAGCAGATTGCCACATAGACATTTTTGTCTTCGCTGCTTGAGATTAAGTGCACAGTCGCTAAAGGATTAAAAGACACAACAAATACCAATTATTAATTTTAATAATGTTGTAGCAACCAGATAGTAGTGATACCATATAGTATAGAGGTTATATAACAGGACTTAACACAACAAAAAAATTATTAATTAATTATTTGCTTACAGTCTTGCTCATTAGTCTGTGTATGGTCAACGATCAAAACAGCCCCTTTGGCTCTTGATGACTGAATCTTGGCGAATCTTCCACCAATGACCTCTAAATGTGCTATGATTTGGACTTTTGGAGGAGTGATCATGTTTCTGTAAATTAGAATTAAAATTAAAAAAACACCTTCATTCAAAATTCACAACATAAATTAACTAAAAGGAAGTAAAAAAAGACAAGTAACAAAGTCCTTAATTCTGAATTCACACTGTTAAAACGTCATTTTCACTGTGTGCCTCCAATACAAGTAACACTGCAGCAAAAAAAAAAGCTGAAACTCAGCACCTTGGTCAGCAGCCAAAGTACCACAAAGGACTTGTTCTACCAGCAGATCCATAAAATAAAAAAAAAATAAAAAAAATTAATCTAGATGGTAATTTGCACAAATAGATTGTGCCTGAAAAACCATAGTCCGGGAAGAAATAAGACTTCTTTAAAAAACTCAAACTCACTAATTCTCAATACCACTTGTCCTGTATAGGGTCATAGGAAAACTGGAGCACTCAGGGTTTGTTACATTATGGATGGGGTGCCAGTCCATCGCAGGGTACAAAAACACACAAACTAACTACTTGCAATTTGGAAATTCCAATTAGTCTATCCTGCATGTTTTTGGACTCTTGAATCTGAGTACCTGGAGAACTCAATATACATGCGGATACAAACTTCATGCACACAGACCAAAGTGAGGAATCGAACCCTTGACCCTGAACATGGAAAGCCACAGTGATAACTACTACACCTCTATATATATATATATATATATATATATATATATATATATATATATATATATAAAACACTAAACCTGTTTTAGTTAAAATCAATTATATATTTATATATATATATATATATATATATATATATATATATATAAAGTCAGCAACTACTGTGTGTGTGTGTGTGTGTGAGAGAGAGAGAGAGAGAGTGTGCCGCGTTTGAAATCTAAATAAAAGTTTAGATACGTCATATCTTTAGTTGCTGTATTATTGCATTACTATTACCCTGCTGAAAGTCTTAATATGGGACATGATATATGCACAATGTGCATATATCATGTCCCATATTAAGACTTTCAGCAGGGTAATAGTAATAGTAATGCTAGTCTCTATCTAATCTTTTATCTAGACTTCTCTCTCTCTCTCTCACACACACACACACACACACACACAATAGTTGCTTAAACGTTAAGAGTTTTAAAAAGCGTGTTAATAAAATATATCAGACGTTATTATGTGTATAAGAGCGACACTGACCTGCTTTAAGTGAGCGTTTCTGTGAGTAAAGAAAAGCACGCGCACTCTCACCAGCCGTTCGGGCGACTTGCAGAATAGCGCGCGCTTCGCGGCCTTAAACACGTCCGCTGCCCACGCGCTCATGTTACGCCCGCCCACCCTCAACTAGTCAGTACAGAATCGGGCGTTCTCTAAATGAAGTGATTTTATCCATTTTATTTTTATGTTGAGGCAACAAAAATTAAAATTGCCAAGGAAGGTGACTGAACAAATGTTATTCTAGGGTTATAAGAGAGGAGAGGGATGTAGCAGTCGTTAATTCCTACAGTCCACATTGCTGGTGGCTCGTTGGTGGATCATGAACTGACTGTTCCCCATGTGGGACTTTCTCTAAAATACCCCCAGGAAAAAAAATAAGAGGAAAGAGCTCATCCGCAGTGCATAAAAAATACCAACACTAAAACACAGAAAAAGGAAAGCATGTTTTACATATATTATACTGTATATATATATATATATATATATATATATATATATGTATATCAAATTTATTTTTCCCCAACCATAATTCCTCCATTAAGTTAAGGGCTCTGCACTATGCTTGGTTTTAATGTATCGATTATCCCTCTTACTTGTAATTCACACAATAAAACACATACTGTTTTCATTGCCTGATGCAATATCACTGAAACAGCTTTGACTCGTTAAGGCACAGATGTAGACTTAAGGGGAATTCACATATTTGTAAAACACTTTCCTCGGATTTATTGTCCGCACGACTATAGCAACACCTCTATGACTGGATTGACATTATCCATTCGGCATTGTGTTTCTTGGAGTGTAGCCATCATTATAAATTTAGTTATATCAAATACAGTGAAACCTCAGATTGCGAATAATGCGGTTTGTGAGTGTTTGAGTGTTCTGCAAGACTAGTAAAGATTTTTTATAAATTTTGACTTGAAAAAAGAACAAGTCTTGGTTTACGAGGACCGAGTATCATGTATCACACATGCGCTTCTTGTTTTGACGTTGAGTGTCACGTGATCACAACTGAGCCAACGTTTTTTTTCTTCAAGTTTAGGCTCAAGTTTAAGTAGGCTTTATTGTCACTTCAACTATATACAGTTAGTACACAGTGAAACGAAACAACGTTCCTCCAGGACCAAGGTGCTACATGCAACATAAAATCCTAAGATTCTACATCTAAACATAAAATTACAACATAAATTAACAGAAAAACTAAACTAACTAAGGCCTAGATTGCAAAGATTAGATACGTCATATCTTCAGTTGCTGTACTATTGCATACTATTACCCATATTATATATATATATAATTGAATATACGATATGGATTGTGTGCAAAACGCATATCTATATATATATATATATATATATATATATATATATATATATACATACTCAGCAAAAAAAGAAACGTCCTCTCACTTTCAACTGTTTTTACTTTCAGTAAACTTAATGTGTAAATATTTGTATAAACACTAAAAGAGTCGACACCATAAGACATAAACTAAAAATGTTTCACAATGTGTCCCTGAATAAAGGGAGGCTCAAAATCAAAAGTACCAGTCAGTATCTGGTGTGGCCACCAGCTGCTTGAAGTACTACAGTGCATCTCCTCCTCATGGACTGCCTATTGCGGACAGTCTGAGCACTGATGGAGGGGTTGTGTGTTCCTGGTGTGACTCGGGCAGTTGTTGTGGCCATCCTGTACCTGTCACGCAGGTGTGATATTCGGATTACACGTGGTCTTCCACTGCGAGAATAGTCAGCTGTCCTTTCTGTCTCCCTGTAGCACTGTCTTAGGTGTCTCACAGTGCGGACATGGCAATTTATAGACCTAGCCACATCAGCAGTCCTCATGCCTCCCTGCAGCATGCACATTCACGCAGATGAGCAGGGACCCTGGGCATCTTTCTTTAGGTGTTTTTCACAGTCGGTAGACAAGTCTCTTTAGTGTTCTGCGTTTTTAGAACTGTGACCTTAAATGCCTACTTTCTGTAAGCTGTAAGGTCTTAACGACCATTCCACAGGTGCATGTTAATTAATTGATTATGGTTAATTAAACATGCATGGAAAACATTGTTTAAACCCTTTACAATGAAGATCGGTAAAGTTATTTGGATTTTTACAACATTATTGTTGAAATTCACAGTCCTGAAAAAGGGACGTTTCTTTTTTTTGCTGAGTATATATCATGTCCCATATTAAGACTTTCAGCAGGGTAATAGTATGCAATAATACAGCAACTAAAGATATGACGTATCTAATCTTTTATCTAGACTTCTCTCTCTCTCTCTCCTCCACACACACACACACACACACACACAGTAGTTGCTTAAACGCTAAGAGTTTTAAAACTCTCTTGAGGCTGCGGAACTGTGGGTAATTTTTTCCCCTGAAAGGTTTTAGTGTGCGCTTGTACTGTTTACTATAACACTATGACCATGTGTGTGTGTGTGTAAAACATATTTTATTTTGTGTCTGTATGCGTGTGTGTACAGTGCAAGTGTGAAGCAAAATCGAGTTTTATTAGAGAGGATAAAGATCCATTTTCTCTCTGTGTATCAGCCTCAGCATAATGTGCCTGATTATTGATCTGAAAGGACAGAGCAGAATGGTCAGATTGTTAAAGTTGACAGGAAGAGTGCAATGTTCTACAGTCTTCTATGGTGAGCAGAAAAGCATCTCAGAATTCAAAACATCCTAAACCTCAAGCCAAATTACAACAAGAGGTTATACTCCCGTCAGGAACCCAAGGCAATAGTGAGAAAAGACTAAATGAAAATGGCCAGTTGAAGGGCAATATATATATATATATATATATACGAAACAAAAATATAAACGCAACACTTTTGTTTTTGCTCCCATGTTTTGAGATGAACTCAAAGATCTGAAACATTTTCTACATACACAAAATAACCATATCTTTCAAATATTGTTCACAAATCTGTCAAAATCTGAAGTGAGCACTTCTCCTTTGCCGAAATAATCCATCCCACCTCACAGGTGTGCCATATCAAGATGCTGATTAAACAGCATGATTATTGCACAGGTGTGCCTGTAAAAGGCCACTTTGAAAGGTTCAGTTGAATCACACAGCACAATGCCACAGATGTCGCAAGTTTTGAGGGAGCGTGCAATTGGCATGCTGACAGCAGGAATGTCCACCAGAGCTGTTGCTCGTGAATCGAATGTTCATTTCTCTACCATAAGCCGTCTCCAAAGGTGTTTTAGAGGATTTGGCAGTACATCCAACCAGCCTCACAACCGCAGACGACGTGTAACCACACCAGCCCAGATCCTCCACATTCAGCATGTTCACCTCCATGATCGTCTGAGACCAGCCACTTGGTCAGCAGCTGAAACAATCGGAGTGCATAACCAAAGGATTTCTGCACAAACTGTCAGAAACAGTCTCAGGGAAGCTCATCTGCATGCTCGTCGTCCTCATTGGGGTCTCGACTTGACTCCAGTTCTTCATCGTGACGGATTTTGACAGATTTGTGAACAATATTTGAGAGATATGGTTATTTTGTTTATGTAGAAAATGTTTCAGATCTTTGAGTTCATCTCATTAAAAATGGGAGCAAAAACAAAAGTGTTGCGTTTATATTTTTGTTCAGTATATATATATATAGATATATATATATATATATATATATATATAGATAGATAGATAGATATACACACATATCTGAAATATATCTAGTGAATCTGAATTCTGTTAAGTATACAAGGTTAAAAACTTTAACAGCATGAGCATCAGCATCATAAATCTATGTTTGAAATAAACCATTGTAAATTAAACTTTTTACATTTTTTTAATTGAATTAATTAAGGCTGCTCTTTGAATATATTTTTTCATATGATCTTACAATTACTGAAAAATGTTCTAGCATTTGATAATCTCAAATGACTGTACTAAATAAAAATAAATAAATAATAAAAAAGGATGAATCCACTTTGCAAAAACGTTATTTATTTCATTCTGAAAGTGTACATTATAAATACCTAACTAAAAATTTAACCCAATGCAGCTCATCATAGACACCTACACAATCCAATATCCTGTTCCCGGCTTTTATCTTCAGGAGTGCCTCAAGCCGTTCGGAAGTGACAAGCGACCGATATCATTTAATGTTTGTCTTTGTGGGTGTGTAAAACTTGCTGTTATCTCTTGTTGCTCTGCATGTTCAAGCAGTTATAATTAATCATTTTAAGATCTTTAGATTCTAAGCAGCACCAAATACAATGTATACAATCTGTAGAGTTAAATTTACATGACATTCCTGCTTAAGATGCATCTTAATATTAAAATAAAAACCAGAAAATGGGTAAACTGTGCAAATGGAGTAAGAAAAAAAATTGTGAAATAAAAAACTGTAAGGAGGAAATGCTGGTTTATTATTTGCACAATTATATAAACTGTATAGTGAAAGTCATGGGAAACCCTTCATTACAGCCTGAAGCATCACCTGTCTGAACAAGTAGCACTGCGTGCGTCATAAGCACATTCTGAACGTTTCATAAGCACGTTTGCTGTTGTGAAAAATCTGTTTGTTAAAAAAAAATTATTTCCTCTTAGGTATTTCATATTGTCCTTATTCCTTGTTGTCATCATAAACCAGCTGAATTTGGACTTGCTCCTTCAGGGCTTCATTCTCTCTGTATACATAGAGCGGAGAGGGTGGTGTTTCTGGTGAACTTGTAATTTGACTCAGGCTTTTCCCCTCAGCCAAGAGTTCATGGTAAGAGGTCACACAAGGATCGTGCTCTTGCAGGACTGCGGGGTAACGCGAGGCTGACTTCTCAATACGTAGAGAACGGCGTACTGGAGTGAGGAAACGGATTTCATGGCCATTAAAATGCCCTGGCCTCTGCTGGCTCCTTTTCCCTCTAAACAAACAAATATGGCACATATTTCAGGACGTTCTATTTCCTGGTACACTGGCATGCATTATTAAATACTAAGTATTGTTAAACATAAAAATTAAGCATAACTTATGCTGGAGACAATTGTAGTTTTGCTTGTTAAAAATGCAGAGGGGGTATCAAAAAGTTTCGAGATCATGTCACTTTCACTGTACATCTTCCCTCACACGCCTTAAAACCTTATCAATGGAATTTGCTACCGGCGGTCTGGCTCCTCTGGGGACGAAGTCTCATTGCATACTGTCGTATGCAATGAGACTTATTAGCATGCACTTGGTCGAGCTGCGGATATGCGTCTTTTTTGGTTGTGGAGATGATGGGCTTTTTCACTGTGAAGACTGTTGCTTCGTCTCAGGGTCAAACCCCTACCCCCAAGTTTAGTCACTTGTAACAATCCTTTACATGGAGTACGGGTCATCCACAGCACGCTGACAGCGACCTTGGCTGACCTCGACATGATGTTCCCTCTGCCTCTGGGTCAGCAGCCTGGAGATGAACTCAGCAGCAATACCGCGCATGATTAAATCACACTCATTGCAGCATCACTGTAAGAAGGCCAGTGCTCCCTGAGCAAAACTGAATTTGTGCATGCAGCTTTATGCTGCCATAGTTGGCAGGTTACAAACTAGTCTCGAAACTTTTTGATACCACCTCATACAACAATGTTGAAAGCTCAAATCCGACTGGTCAGATGATGCTGATTAATGTAGCACATTAGTATTATAACCTATGTAACACAATAATAATAAAATTGGTAGTTATAGAAAAAAAGCCAATAATTGGTGAATTGTTCTATTAAAAAAAAAAACTAAAAACAAACAGACTTCAAGTCTTTGTATCTTTTTCCCAGCATGCTCTAAATCAAACCATACACAATGGAGAATGTTAACGTACCCAGGAGTAGCTGTGATCTTGTATTTGATCATGGCAGAGTCTCCTTTCTCTCCACGGATCAGTGCGCCCACCGCTTTAGGAGTGCACGTGTTGAGGACATGCTCCCCATCTTCATCACCGCCTAGATCATTCTGCCTCTCTGACAATGAAGCTAAAAATACAATCAAACTCTTTATACTAGTGTTTTAAAATCATCACTTTACTTTTATACCCACATTACTTTCTATTTCTAGCATATATATATTTATATATAAAAACATAGACTACAAAGTTTTTTTTTTTTTTTTGGTCAGATCACATACGCGTGTCATAAGAGTTCATGTTTATAATTACAAGTGACTTTTATCTGACTTTAACATGTAGAGTTGAGAAGGAGGCATTTAAGCTGTTTAGTTGTTTCTGCAGCTGTTGCTAGAACTGACATCAAATCGCTGTAAGCATCCCATGCATGAAAAAGTCACAAATCTGAACACTTCAGGCTGGTAATTTGGGCAATTGATATAATATATATTTTTTATACATACTTTATATACACACATACACTGATTGGACACTAAAATTGAAACATTAAATTGGCCAATGTTGGTGGTTTCATGGCTAAATTTGACCAGCCTCGTTGGGGCATTTGTGACCAAAACAGCAAGCCTTTGTGATCCACGGTATACAGGGTAATGTCAGCATACCACCAAGAAAGACAAAACACATCCAACAGGAGTAACTGTGGATGCAAGAGAAAGCTGTCTAAAAGGGATGTCCGGGTACTAACCCAGATTGTATCCGAAAAACATAAAACCATAGCTGCCCAACTCCATGCAGAATTAAATGTTCACCTCCACTCTCCTGTTTTCATCAAAACTGTTCGCCGGGAGCTCCACAGCGTCAATGTACATTGCCGGGCTGCTATAGCCAAACCTTTGGTCAATCGTGCCAATGCCAAACGTCGGTTTCAATGGTGCCAGCAGCGAAAATCTTGGGCTGGGACAATTAAACATGTGTTGTTCTCTGATGAGTCCACCTTCACTGTCTTTCCCACATCCAGAAAAGTAACAGTGTGGAGAAGCCATAAAGAAGCCTACCACCCAGACTGTTGCATGCCCAAAGTGAAGCATGGGGGTAGATCAGTAATGATTTGGACTGCAATATCATGGCATTCCCTAGGCTCAATACTTGTGCTAGATAAGCGCGTCACTGCCAAGAACTACCGAAACATTTTGGAGAACCATGTGCACCCAGTGGTTTAAACATTGTATCCTTTAGGATACATACACACACACTCAATATATAGACACACACAAGTATACAGGGTGTCTCAAAATTTTTTACATAATTAATATAGGCAATTCTAGCTCAATTTTTAATGAAATGTCTACAAACTAAGTTTAATGTTTTCTTTTTTCTACCAGGGAGATGGATCGGGCATGCCAGTGATAATGACAAGGTGCTGTGGAAAAGGTGCCACCATGTACTCCTGACTTAAAGGTCTGGTCCTTACCCTCCCTCTTCCTACAAGCCTGGAGGAACTCAAGCAGCGAATCATTGAGGTGCTGGAAAATGTTATGCAGGATATGCTACAGCATGTTTAGCAGGAGCTGGACTACCGACTTGCCGTGTGTCGTGTCACAGGCGGTGCGCATATTGAACATTTGTGAAGCTTTGTGAAATCGGTTATAAAATCTATATCCATTTAAACGTTGTTGGAATTTTGAAAAACAAATAGTTTATTTTTCAACATGAAGCCTATTCAATTTAATTTGCCTAGGACATGTAATTACTCATTCAAATCCAAATTATGTGAAAAGCTTGGGACACCCTGCATGTGTATTTACAGTACATATATATTTTTTCTTTTAATTTCTTTTTTTTTTTTTTTACCTTTTACATCTTTCTTCTTAAGGATCTCAAATACCACAGAGCGCAGTTCATCAACAGGCTGTAAAAAGACAATAAAAGTTATTACTCTATAGCTAGATATTACTCTATAGTAACGCCTTTGTATAGATATGATGAGAAAAAAAAATATTGTTATATGGCACATACAGATAGCATCCAGATCATATAAAAATTAGAAACATCTCAAACTAGACAGAAATGCTTACACCATTATTTTCTCTCTCTGACTTAATATAAGGAAATAAGTCATCCATTGGTAGTTTGTCAAACCCTCTCTTTAGTGCTTTATGATATCAGGCAAAGACCAGTTCTCTCTAGACAGAATCTTTCCACATCCTCCAGGGCACTAGATCGTCTCATGTGGACCCTCATCTCCAGCTCACTCCACAGGTTTTCGAAAGGGTTTAACTCAGGGGATGTTTCTCTAATCCATATCAATATATTTTTTATCTTACCTCTTACCGGAATTTAATTCCCAATAAAAGGTCTGGTGTTGTCTAGTGTTTGTAAAGACTTTCTGGAAACCAACAGGCATGAAGAAATATCCTTCTAATTGGAATGTATGATGTAATGTAATTGTAACGTATGAAAAGACAAAATGTTCACTTGTGTCATCACCAGTCAGGTACATTAGGCTACATCTTACTGTTACAACAGAACATCCTTTTAGTTTTTATTTTGATGATTACAGTTTCCATAAAAAATTAAAAAAAAATCAGTATTTCAAAATATTAGAATATGTCAATAATAATAGAATAGAATAAGTTTGAATTACTTACTATTTAGACAGTATAAAAACAGTGCATGTCTCAGTTTAGTTCATTACAAACTGCTGACTTGGCAGATGTCCAGCCAAAAACTGGTTAAATAACTAAAACTAATCATGATCTGTTAATAATAAATGGTGTTTGCAGGTCTGTTGTATAAAAGCAATATTACACTTAAGGTCTTTTGTTGTGCTGAATACAGTATCAGTGATGTACTTCGGTATAATAGCACAACCTCGAGTGTTATTTTGCTAATTAACACAATCGCCAAACAATATCACTTACGTACGTTTCCCTTTAAAGTGTCTTAACAGTTTCATTTATCTCGGCATAACCATCACACACAGATTCTAAAATATCTTTAATGCTTACTTTCTCCCACTGCTGTCTACAGTTCAGGATGATCATAAATGCTGGTCTACTTTAGATTTCTCTTGGCAATCACACCAAATCCATTTACTGCTATTTTGGGGTCTCCTCTTCAGCTTCTCTTTTTTTTTCAGTTTGCAAAGGAATCCATAGGTTTTGTTACACTGTTAGCCTTTCAGTTTATATTACTCATTTTTTTCTTGGTTAAGGATTGTAGTCATGTTAAGTCATTAATTACCACATAGCCACAAACCTGAACTATCCCTTTAATGAAATAAATACATGACTTTATGCGACCCATGTTACTCTCATGTCAATGTCTTGCATCCATTTTCTGTTGTTCTACTGTTTTATTTGAAAATTCACAACTGAAAGGGAAAAAAAAGAATTCTTTCTTTCTTTCCATTACTATAAGATGCTGCAAATTAACAACAACAGACAAAGAACCTATACAGTGTTCAGATAGTACACGTGGGATTTGCAAAACCATACCAAGCTGATTTACTGGAATGCGGAAATGAATTAAGGTGTGTTTTCCGGTCTATTGCTTCACACATTGCTCAAACTCCTTTTCACACCTTTTATAGGATTACTGCTAGAATTATTAACTAGAGCCTATGATCTGACATAACATAATAATTAGATAGCGGATCACACTGTAATCTTTTTTGAAAGCTTCCGTGCATGAAAAGAATAAAAAAGGACCTTATCTTAGTAAAAATTAAATTTTATTGCTAACATTTCATCTGTTACATGAGTCCAAATCAGGTAGGTAAATTGAAATGGCCAGGAAGGTAAATGAAAGTGAACAGTAATCATTAAAAAAAAAAAAAGAAACATTTTTTGAATGGGTGTTTTGGAGTGTGGAGGGTAAGAGGCTAGGGGTGTATGCATACCTTTCTAAGCAGAAATACTGGTGCCCACTCCGAAATCTTTTATTTTTTAATACAAGTACATACCTAAGCCTTTTAATTCCTTTACGACTCAGGCATTTTAAATTAACGATTTTAACACTGTGTAAACACTGTGTTACTGTGAATATAGAAACGATAACATCTCAGAATGAGTGTGCTCATATAAACCTGTACTTTGAACTGCAGTCTTCTTTAGTTTCTTATAGCAGCCATATACATGATTTGCTTTAAGGAGGAACGACCGGAGATCTGCACTTTCTCATGACCATTTAAATGACGGGGAAAAAAACATCCTGCTTGTCTTAAGCTGAAAGCCTGGATCTCAGCCAGATCTGGGCTGTTCGCCAATCCATACACATGAAACTTGTATTGCATAATCCACTTTGCAGGAAAACATATAGAATGCACACATGATGATCCCCTAATACACTGAAATAACTCTGCTAGAATTTACACTCTGCTCAGGGCAAGGTTGAAACCTGATGAACAAATCCACAGCCACAATCCACAAGTTCCTTCGCTCTTTATGAAGCAGCATTGAAATACTGAACAGTGTAACATAGCCATTTTTTACATCAATTTTGTAATGTATGTGATTCTTTTGAGTGGTGAGTTGCTTTAAAAATCTATTTTTTAAAATGATTTATACATTTTATATATTTACACATGCACATACACACACATACAGTACATACACACACACACACACAGACACACACACACCATCTAAGGCATAAACCAGTGAGAGACAGATTATCAGGCTAGTGATTAGTATACTAGTGATACTAAGTGCTTAGTGGTTGGAACAGACGAGAGGGGAAATGAGGTTGCTGCTTGAGTTGATATATAAACAACCAATATTTCCATTGTATCTTTAGGTACTTCGGAGCCTGTCAAAGTGAAACATTTGTTCCCATTTCTTTTAGTTAATCTACATCATTTTATTTAATATAATATGAAGAAATGAGGGGTGGTTCAAGAATTTAACTTTTCCGAGATCGCTACTTACAAAGCTGGATAGAAAACACAGAGTGGATCTCAGTGTATTATGGCAATTACAGAAATACAGTGGGGCAAAAAGTTTTTAGTCAGCCACCAATTGTGCAAGTTCGCCCACTTAACAAGATGAGAGAGGCCTGTAATTTTCATCATAGGTATACCTCAACTATAAGAGACAAAATAAGAAAAAAAAGAAAAAAAACCTGTAGAATTTTTTTATGAATTTATTTGCAGATTATGGTGTAAAATAAGTATTTGGTCATCTACAAACAAGCAAGATTTCTGACTCTCACAGATCTGTAAATTCTTCTTTTAGAGGCTCCTTTGTCCTCCACTCGCTACCTGTATTAATGCCATCTGTTATACTGTAAGTATAAAAGACACCTGTCCACAACCTCAGACAGTCACACTCCAAACTCCACTATGACCAAGACCAAAGATCTGTCAAACAAAATTGTAGACCTGCACCAGGCTGAGAAGACTGAATCTGCAATAGGTAAGCAGTGATCAAAAAGATCACAAGAACTGTGAGCAAAAATCCCAGACCTAGTAAATGAGCTGGGACCAAAGTAACAAAGGCTACCATCAGTGCCAGACGTGTCCCCCCGCTTAAGCCAGTACTTGTCCAGGCCTGTCTGAAGTTTGCTAGAGAGCATTTGGATGATCCAGGAGAGGATTGGGAGAATATCATATGGTCAGATGAAACCAAAATAGAACTTTGTGTTTGAAGGAGAAAGAATGATGAGTTGTAGCCAAAGAAAACCATACCTACTGAGAAGCATGGGGGTGGAAACATCAAGCTTTGGGGCTGTTTTTCTGCAAAGGGACCAGGACAACTAATCCTTGTAAAGTAAATAATGAATGGGGGCATGTATCGTGAAATTTTGAGTGAAAACCTCCCTCCATCAGCAAGGGCATTGAAGATGAAACATGGCTGGGTCTTTTAGCATGACAATGATCCCGAAATCACCACCTGGGCAACGAAGGAGTGGCTTTGTAAGGAGCATTTTAAGGTCCTGGAGTGGCCTAGCCAGTCTTCAGATCTCAACCCCATAGAAAATCTAGGGAGTTGAAAGTTTCTGTTGCCCAGCGACAGCCCCAAAACATCAACAACAATGGGCCAAAATACCAGCAGGATTGTGTGAAAACCTTGTGAAGACTTACAGAAAAAAAATTTGACCTCTGTCCTTGCCAACAAAGGGTATATAATAAGTGCTGAGATGAAATTTTGTTACTGACCGAATACTTATGTTCCACCATAATTTGCAAATAAATTCTATAAAAATCCTAGTATGTGATATTTTTTTATTATTTTGTCTCTCATGATAAAAATTACAGCCCTCTCCCATCTTTTTAAGTGGGAGAACTTGCATTATTGGTGACTGACTAAATACTTTTTGCCCCACTGTATAAAAAAAAAGCTACAGCAACAGAGGAGAGATGCAATTACATTGTTATTTTCTTCAGGAGAAAGTGGACACCATCCACTCATCTCTATCAAATTCCTCTGCACTGCCTGTCTTGAAGGATAACCCACAGTCAGGGATTTTGCAACCTTTTTGCTGTTTTTCCGACGTTTCGCAGCAAGAGGTTGAGATCATCATCAGAATGATGAAACCATCAAATTGTGTGATCCTTTTCCAGCAGTTCTGGTTAAAGTCATTGCTGCATAGCTTCAGTCTCACCTAAAACAAAATGATTTGTTTGAGATATTCCAGTCTGGTTTCCGCCTTAGCCACAGCATGGAAACAGGTCTGATTATAGTCACGAATTACCTGCTGATGTTGGCTGATGCTGGCTTTCAATCACTTCTCATCCTGTTGGACTTGACTCTGTTTACAATTGTTAAAAACGCTATACAAATAAAAAATTGAATTGTTCCTCAGGGCTCAGTGCTCGGCCCCATTTTGTTTATATTGTATATGCTCCCTCTGGGCTGTGTCATCAGCTGGCACAAAATTTTATTTTATTGCTATGCTGATGAGACTCAGCTTTACCTCAGAAAAAAATCTACCTCCTCATGTATTCAGCCACCATCCACTTTGACCATCTGTTTGAAGGAAATAAATTTCCTGCAGCTGAACGGCTCCAAGACTGAAGGTATTTTAGTTGGCACCCCACACCAGGTTAGGACATTGAACATCACTAGCATCACCTTTTTTGGTCAGAATATTCCATTGTCAACATTTGTTATTTACCTCTGGGTTAAAATAGACTGTAAACCACTGTAAGCCTTTTTAAGGCTTCTGTGCATGAAAAGAATAATAAAAATGATTTTATCTTGCTAAAAAAATTATTTTTATTGCTGACATTTCTGTTGCATGATTCCAAAACAGGAAGGTAAATAATAGTAAAAAGTAAGCATTAAAGGAAAGTAGGAGTGTGTGCATGGGTGTTTTGGGTTGTGGATGGAAGGTAAGAGCCTCGGGGAGTAAGCATACCTCTCTGACTAAACGAACAGCTTCCTCAAATGTTGGCAGCACATCAAGGTTTCCCTCTTGCTCCATCAATCGCACCTGGCAGATCCAGTATTTCGCAAATTTTTGTGCTATTGGTACACGAGACAAAACATCTCGCACATGCCCAGCAGGACAGCCCTATTAGGAAGGACAAAAAGAAAATTATAAGGAACAAAGTAGGCATGCAAGAATCAACAAATCTTACCCGTTAGTGGAACTGTGTTACGAAACGTTATTGTGTGATTTTTAGTCTTTTCAAAAGAATAAAGAGGTGCTGGAGAATGTTACACAAGATATGCTATAGCGTGTGTGGTAGGAGCTGGACTACCAGCTTGACGTGTGTTGTGTCACAGGCAGTGCGCATATCGAACATTTGTAAAGCTTTGTGAAATCGGTTATAAAATCTAGATTCGGTTGAATAGGTTGTTGGAAGACTAAAAATCAGAGAAAGTGTGATTATGAGATTAATAAGTACTTTTTTAAACACTAGTCATGACTTAATGTGAGTTTTAAAGCAAGTAATACTTAAATTTTGCAATCGTCTGTGAGAAGACTTTCTGTTTCAAATAGTCAGTATCTACTGAATTCTGATTCACCTTATGCTTGCACAAGGCAATCACATAATTCTTGTACACAATTCTGTACAATAGTCTTATGCCAAATATATTTTGTATCGTGTATACTTTGTATAGATGTATTGTGACTCTTTTGAGCGGTGATGTAAAAATCTTTGGGACACTTTGTATATCATTTCGTAGTCTAACAACATTGCCAATTCGCGCTCAAATAATCTCAAAGTTTTACGAGATGTGTAAAAACTACCTAGGTTTAATGTTTTACTTTTTCCAGTGATAAGGACAATGAAATGGCCACCACGTTAAACTGATTTGACACCTTGCGATTTATTTTATGAGGCTAAGGGAAAGGACTGGTCTTTATCCCGCCTCTTCCTACAAGCCTGGAGGAACTTACTGTAAGCAAAGAATTACACACAAGTCTTGTTGCCTATCCAAGTTGAAAGAGCAACAAATAACTTGACTTCTAGTTGATTATTTGGAATCCATAAGAAACTGAACCCATAAGACTGTTCGAGAGGACTGTTTGTTGGTTCGACAGTCCAGGGCAAGCCTTTTTTCAACTGCAGCGAAGCTACATAACAACTGGTCACCAGAAACCCCTGTATCTACAAGAACAGTTTGTCAAATTCTCTCACGCAGTGGTCTCAATGGACGAATTAGTGCTCAGAAACCAGCATTAAACAGAAGACAACTAAAAAATCGTGTTTGTACTTGTAAGGCCCACAGCTTGCAGGAAGGATGGACTGTGGGAAAGTGGAAGAAGGTTGATTTTTCTTAAAAATCATTCATTGAACTGCATCCCAATTGTCGCAAATACTGCAGAAGACCTGTTGGGACGCGCATGGACCCAAGATTCACACAAAAAAACAGTCAAGTTCTGTGGAGGAAAAATCATGGTTTGGGGTTACATTCAGTATGGGGACGTGTGAGAGATCTCCAGAGTAATCCTCAACAGCCTGAGGTATCAAGACATTCTTACTGGCCATTACAATCCAAAACACAGGAAAGGGCATATTCTTCAGCAGGACGGCGCTCCTTTTTATACTTTACCCTCCACATCAAAGGTCCTGAAAGCAAATAGGGTCAAGGTGCTTCAGCCCAGTCACCAGATATAAACATTACTGAGCAAGAAGAAAGAGGAGGCATTGACACCAAAGAATCTTGATGAACTCTGCAAGTCCTGCAAGAATGCTTTCTTTTCCATTAAAGATGACTTTATTAATAAGTTATTTGAGTCCTTGCCGAGACGTATGGATAAGTTATTTGTTATCCTACAACTTGGATAGGCAACAAAACTTTGTCAGGGTGTGTGTGTGTATATAAAAATGTGATTTATTTAAGAACTGTGCTTGTATATCAAATAGGGATGGGAACTTACTTGATATACAAGCATAGTTCTTAATTAAATCTCGAACCTTGACCATACTGATCAATGTTTGTGTTAAACTGATTATTTCTTATAAATAACTATTTATTATAGTCCTGTAACTGTAGAAGTGCAGTGAAAGTTCAGACAGAAAAAAAGGAAGAAAGATGTGTTTTTGTGGAGGAATTCTTCACTGTCAGATATTCGTAACATTCGTAGCACGTAGACAAAACCACCATTCTTCACTGTAACAAAGTGGCAATTCATTTACATTGTATTGTGCAAAGGTCTTGAGTCATCACTGATTTCTTCATATTTTGTAACCAAAGAGTCAGACTTTCGTCTTAGCAAAAGTATTAGTTAAGCCACACAATGACCTATGAATCACTCAAACAAAAACCATCTAACTTAAGGCATACCCCGGGGAGAAACAGATGATCAGGCCGGTGATTACTACAGTATACAGGTGATACTGAATGGTGGAACAGACGAGAGGGGAAATGAGGTTGCTGCTGTGATTGATACATAAACAACCAATATTTCCATTGTATCTTTAGGGACTTTGGAGCCTGTCAAAGTGAAACATTTGTTCCCATCTCTTTAAGTTAATCTACATCATTTAATTTTATTTAATCTGAAGGAACGAGGGGTGGTTTAATAATTTTTTACACTACTTGTATATGCTGCTATGTGGGAAGAATAAATAATCATGAAACCTCCACTTGACCAGAAATGTTAACAAAATGGAAAAAAAGAGAATCTTAAAAAAAGAAAGAAAGAAAGAAAAAGAAAGAACCAGCCTTATAATTACACAGTGTAAATATAACCCCTACTTACAGTACTAGGAACACCGTGTGTTATTATACCCCAAAAAATAATTTTGCTTTACAATGTATTGTCTTTAATTTAGGCAGGTTTGATTTGCTCAATAATAGCAGCTTTAAAAAGCATACCGTAAATCTGAATTAATAAAGATGGACAAGATCAAGACTATTCATTCAGATTCTCATTCTTTCATTATTCTCATAACAGCTCCACGGGCAATTGGGTTTTTTATTAATGCGTGACCTTGTCATGAAACTGTGTTACACAAGATCTGTGTGATTCATGCTGAATCTCAAATGTGGCACTGAGACTTTGTTAGAGCTTTAAATCACAGGTTGGATTTTTGGGCAATGTTTACATTTCAAGAAGCTATATTTCTTACAGATTTAAAGTATTACAAATGGCTAAAAATATGTAATAAGCGTTAAGAAGCTGTGTACCTTGTGCTGTCAAATGTTTAAATATCATGTCCTATACAAAGCAATATTTCTTTTATTATTTCAACCACCCATAAACTTAAAAGAAAAAAGCAGCAATACTCTCTTAAAATGTGAGTATTTGCAGAAGATGTGAGCGGCTTCTATTTTCTGTAAAAGCTCTGCTATGTTTTTAAGCAATTCATCCTTTTTAGCCCATAGAACCGACGCATCAAATAAACTGCATAATTGATTAAACCACAAGCTCCAGATAACGCACAAAATAGGGCTTTTGCTACACTTTAAAATGTTATAATGCTCACTTTTACTTATCTAGTTCTACAAATTTCCTCCATCATGTTACCTGCTGAAGAAGTTTGATGCAATCGTTCAGAGACTGGTCAACAGCACAGACAAAGCCATGGACTTCATCCTCTCTCTCAATCGTACTCCAGTAGCCCTGAGGAGGAAGAACGGTCGTCTTCCTCCTCGCTGGTTGTACAGGCATCGGTGGACGTTTATACGTGATGCCTTTTGATTCTCGCCAAGCTTGAAGTTTACGCCTGTTCAAGATGTGCAGTTAGGAAATATACTGTTATACTTTGTATTTTCTTCAAGACAGCTTAATCCACGTAATAAATTTGATTAAATTAAATTGAACCACTTGAATAAATTTTAAACCTTTGGTCCAGGACTGGGCGATATGATAATATAATATAAATAAACAATTCACTGCTATTCTCAGAAGAGGTTTTGTGGGTAGGGCAGGTACATTCCTAACACACTCCGATTCCTGGGTTAGGCGTAATTTATACTTCTGTGTCTTTGTATATGCAAGCATGCACAGCTGTCATGCACATACATTAACTGACTGTACAAGTGTCACATGGAACACAAGAACATACAAGTCTCACCTTTCACTGCAGTGAGGAGATAAGAACTAAACCATCGAACGTAATAAAGGCTTGTCTAGACAGTACTTACGGATAAGTTCTTGAAATACTGGCCTAAGATAATCCCCAGCATAAAACAGACACATGGAAAGTTTATCACATAAAAATCTGTGTTTAAAGAGATTATCTTAATCCCTGTTGAAAGGAAATTCTTTTTCTTTTAACATCACATCCTTCCTTCAGTCCACTTAACTGGCTTAATGTACTTAGATTTTTTTTTCACATTCTTGGCCCATTTCCATAAAAGAAAGACGGAGACCCTTAACACTGTTTAAATTACTTAATGCTATTTTGTTTATATCTGGTGGAATTTGATCGACTTTGCTCATAAGGAAATATAAAATATAAATTACGTTGTACATCGCTTTGTCATTACCTACCCACAATCCCTTTCTCTGTGCCATAAAGCAGATGATCTTACACGCAACTACAGTAAAGTAACACATTTATCTACCTTATTATAGCATAAATAGCACATCAGAAAGTTTGTTTTCTCCTATCAATATGTTATTTTATCAAGGACAATTAAAGGGATAGATTTTTTTCTTATCCCTTATTTTCTCCCTAATTTACTCGTATCCAATGCCTATCCGTCGCTAGGAGTCTCCTACATCAAGGCTACTACTCAATCAGGGAGGGCCGAAGACTGGCACGTTTTCTCCAAACCACATGACGTTAGTCGACCCCATCTTTTCAAACTGCTCACTCATCCACTGTTGGGGGCGGCATGACACACTCGGAGGACAGCGCTATCTTCTCCTTCCATTTGCGCAAGCTCATAGACGCCCAGAATTGGCTGTAGACCCGTGATTGATGTGAAAGCGCCAAGTAAGCGCCATCAGCTCTCTCCAGGCTCTCGGCTGCCGGAGGCTACGACATTACCCGGGAATTAAACTTGGGATCTCCAGATGATAGGGCGGGCACTTTACCACTGCGCCAGGAGCAGCCGAAAGACCGACAACAACAAATTGTGTTTCAGTTTATCCACTATATCGCCCAGACCTGTTTTATTTTTAATCAATTTAAAATATTTAACAAAAACTTCAAACTCACAGTCTCTCTTCTTGAGCGGTGCTTAGTTTAGTTCTATCATCCAAGGGGACAGTCCTGACCCCATCTGTCCCAGGATTGACTGTTGACTTGGGAGTCTTTAGCTGCACAGGCCCTCTGGTCAGGCTGGACGTCTTGGTGGGGCGTGGAAGAGTCTGAGGCACTGGAGCTGGAACGTTAGGCTTAGAGGGGAGTATAAACGTGGTACGGCGTTGCTGTCGATGTGGGGCTAAGTTTTTAACTCCAGCTACAGCCACAGTGATAGACTTTCGTGCATTTTCAGTTTTAGAAATCGCCGACAATACATCTGATCTTTGCCTGGCTGTGACTGGGATGCTACTCCTTTGCGTGCGAGTAAGCCTTGGATTATTTTCTACCTTGTTCAATAGTCTTGTATTTTGGGAATTAGTTTGTGTCTTTTCTGACCTGTCTGGCTTACCGACTGGATACCTGTTCAGTGGTTTCTTGACATCAAAATTATTTTTATTTAAATTATTAGTCTCTCTAGTGTTCTGTAGCGTCACTGCGGCCCCTTTAATAATTGAAGATTTTGTGTCCATACAGCGTGGAACAGTGGTAGTGAGGCGTCCTTTCATTGTGGGACAACTGATCTGAGATTTCTGCACTAACTTTTCTGATCCAGTGACCAAACGCCTTTTTTGAAGGTCTGTCTTGATGGTGCTTGTACGGGCATTCATCGAAGCCCGGTGTGAAGGCTGTGCTTGGATAGACACTGATACTGGACCCTTTTTAACAGTCTTGTCTTGCCTTTGAGTCGTGACACTCGTGTGTACATCTGGTTTAGTTTGCTGTTCTTTGACAGAAGCATTTCTAACTACACGTGCTGTTTCTTTGCAGCGAGTTCTTGCCTGCTGAGAGAGTGTTTGTGCAACAGTGGGTTTGAGTGGTAAGCATGGAAGAACGGCAGACGGGGCTTTAGGGAGGATTCTCAAATTTTTGTTCTTTTCTACCGGTGCATTTCCTTTTGATATGTCTTTTTTTGCAGTTGTGGCACTGGGGGCTGAGTTCTCCTTTCCTTTTACAGACTATGGGAAGAAAAATGAGAAAAGACATTAAAGATCTGCTGAAAAAATCTACTGCTCTTTAAAGAAAAGCTTTCTTTTTTTTTTTCTTTCTTTAACTAATTTGAGCATATCATATCATTTCACGTTTGATTGACCATATCTAGCTTAAGAAGAATAGTTTACGAACAAATAACCAGAACAGCTCCTTCAAATATGGTATATAGAACATGGCTTTAGATGAGAGATTCGAATTCATGAAAATTAAGTAATTAGGGGTAAATGCACACTATATAATGGAAACCTTAACTTGCATGCCTTCAAACTGAACATTCTACATATATGGTGGCACTGGTGTAAATGGAATATCATAAAATAAAATACAATTAAATCATTGTCATTTTAGTATTATTGATAATAATAAAGACTAAAAACATATATATTTAAAGCGAGCCAAAAAAATTAAATGTCCAAGAAAAACAGTGTCATCCATAAATAAATAAATAAAAATAAATAAATACTTTTTAAAATAAATGATGAATAAATAAATTGTTGTAAGTCGCTCTGGATAAGAGCATCTGCCAAACGTCTAAATGTAAATAACACCCAGACTTCTTCCTTTCTTCTCTGGGCAGAACAATCTTTGCCCTGGTTTTTCACAACGCACTGACTCAAAACAGTACGAGTTTTGACTGCGACATTAGACAGTGAAATCATGGTGGGCGTTTTATTGGTCAGTACGTGAAACTTTTCCAAATGTTTCTGTGATGACTGTGCACTGTGCACATATTTAGTCCCTGATCTAGCCCCAGCAGTCAATACCGGACCCTGTATTAGAGCACAGGTGGTCATGCTCGTTTGTCCTATTTTCTAAACAAGGCTGATCATATATCAAATCAGAGACTGCTATAAATAGCAAATCATTGCCATGTAAACCATATCATATTGTATTGAAACCTGGGTTTAGTACCTCTACTGAGAACCTATTGTGTTAGTTTTCCCCCTTACAAAATTTTGAAGGCCACTGTATCGTACTATCTGCTGGAAAAGTCCTTCCATTTTCCTTCCATGTGATGGCTGTGTGAAAAAACACTATCGAAACAATCGATTTCGACACTGCGGTACCCATGAAATAAACCATATTCTGCATTCGACAGGGGAAACCACAACAAAACATGGAATTATGAATCATCTTAGTGAGTAATTAAAGCCTGTAACTTTTTTTTTTCTCCCTAGATTGCAGTGGAATGCTGTTGCTTTATGCCTGCGGTGTACAGTATAAACTTACAGTGTGAGATTTCTGTGCACCGCCAGGGGCCTTTGTCAGAACAGCACTGCTCTTTAGATAAGGCCTAAAAAAAAAAAAAAGATAATCAGAGGCTTGTCATAATTTCAAAGAATTCAGGATTTGAACCCTGAAACCATATTAACTTACTTCGGATTAGGTGGTTGTAACCTGCCTTTCGCCGCCAGATATTCTGCAAGTTTCTGCTTGCGTATCTCTGTAAATAAATAAATAAATACATTTGCTTTCATAAATTATTTCAGGTATGGCATCTCAGGTTTACTCAATCGGTGTGTTGCACAACTGTGTACTGATGACAGTTGCGACTAATATTCTCTTGCCAAGAAAGAGATCATTACAACAATGTTAACGGTAAAGACTTCCATGTTTAATGACGTTTTATAATATGATGTAAACTTTCCAATGCCTTTATGCCCCTAATAACCTATGCCCCTAATAACCTTATTATAGCCTTAATAACCCTTCATTGCACTTCCTGATTCCTTATGTGGTAACACTTCCTACAGCCCGTATCCAGATGCATATACATATACAATATGTACTATACAATATATACAATCTACATCTTGTGCGCATCACCCAGTTCAAACATCAGGCAGTAAACGCATCAAAGTCATCATACTCTTCTTCCTAAACCCATCAATAAGTTTCATAGTTTTAGTAAAACTATTACCATAATAATTGGTTCAAGTCTTCAGGTGTACAATGTATTAGTTGGGCCCTGGCCTGAATGTATACAGCAAAAAAATGGATGACTACCCCAGTTTCTTCTCTATATTAGGCAAAAATCTACATCTATATAGACCAAAGGATTTGGCCAAACCTGTTAATTATTGAATTCAGATGTTTCAATCAAGCTCCTTATCCCCAATAAAGGGCAATCTTAACGCTTCAGCATACAAAAACATCTTGGACAACGCTTTGCTTCCAACTTTGCAGCAACTTTGAAGGCCCTTTTCTATTTCAACATGACTGTGAAAGCAAGGACTATAAAGCCATGGTTTGAGAAGTTCGGCATGGAAGAACTTGACTGGCCCAAACACAGAGCCCTGACATCAACCACATCGAGATGAGCTGCAACGGAGATTGTGAGCCAGGACTTCTCATCCAACATCGATGCCTGACTTCATAAATACAAAAGAAAGCTGTTATAGCTGAAAAAGGGTGGACCAAGTGCATATTGAATTCTATGCATTTGGATACATTGTCACTTATTGATTCTTATTGATAGGTTTATGAAGAAGAGTGCCTGATTTTTTTCCAGGACATGGCCATGTGACTGGTGTAACCAGGGTGTAACAAGAGTTAAATGTACATTAAATAAATCATAACTCTAAGAAATACAAGCTCAGTTTAGTTTAGTGTGACTACAGACGCTTCATGTGTCTCAGGTGACTCCATAGGTTTTTGTAAAAAAGATATATTAAAGCAGATTTTCACTAAATGCTGATAAAAATTAAAATCACATTAGATGATATAACACAGATTGAGGCATTTCCCTATCTTAAGAAAAGAAATAAATGATTTTCCATCAAAGGTCAATCACTTGTTTGGCTGTGAAATAATACTAAAATAAATACTTCAATTCTAACAACATTTTTAAATTAAAGGGGTTCCCATGTGCAACATGCTCGAGAAGTTTTGCATTATATTACACTGCCTGGTGAAAAAAAGGGTCGCCATTTCAGAAGAGTCAAATTATTGAGCTGCATCAAGCAAAGAAAACAACTAAGGAGATTTAAAATCAATGGAACTGGGTTAAGAACTCAACATTGTGAATGAAATGCTGTTGGGAAAAAAAAAATCATGAACGGAGATCATGAACACTTGAACTCACAGGATTTGGACTAAACAACTGTGTCAATAAAAAACTACTTTGTTAGTAAGTCTCAACGTAAAAAGGCTTCAATTTGTTAGGCAGCATAAAGATTAGACTGTGGAGCAGTGGAAAGAGGTCATGTGATCTGATGAGTACAGTTTTACCCTATGCCAGAGTGATGGGCGTGTCGGGGTTAGGGGGAAGAGCATGAAGCGATCATGCATAGTGTCAACTGTATAAGCCACTGGAGGCAGTGTTATGATCTTTGCTTCAGTTGGTCAGGTCTAGGTCCAGCAACATTATGTAGCAATAAAATTAAGTCAGCTGACGACCTGAATGACCAGATTATCACATGTATTGATTTTTTGCAGGACTCAGAAAGTGATTCTGAGAGCATGAGAATCATTTTCAGACTTGAACTGGCCACCACATTGTGCACTGCAATCAAAGCTAAATGTTTGGACAGGCAGTATATGTGTGAGTAATTATATATACAGTCTTATGCAAAAGTTTGGGCATCCCTTGATAAATAACAGATTTTGGTGATTCTTTTTTTATTGGAAAGATGTTAACACAGTCTCTCTTGGAAATAATTTTTTTTAAGCAAACATTGATGCATAGCTAATTTTTTTAAACATTATTGTGGCACTGTGCAAAAGTTTAGGCACCCTACATAATAAGTACTTAGTAACACCTCCTCTGGCAGATATCACAGCTTGCAAACGCTTTTTAAAGCCAGCTAAAAGGCTTTCAATTCTTGTACTTGAGATTTTCTCCCATTCTTCCTTGCAAAAGGCTTCTAGTTCTGTAATATTCTTTGGTTGTCTTGCATGCACAGCTCTTTTAAGATTTACCCACAATGATCAGGAGACTGTGATGGCCATGCCAAATCATATCACATATATATACCATCACATCATATATATATGATGTGATGGCTAGAGGACTGGGTCAGAACAATTTAAAAACTGAGAGTCTTGTGAGATGTTCCCAGGCTGCAGTGGCCAGACCATACTAAAAGTAATCCAAGGAAGGAAAACGTTACCCTTACTCATTCGACAAGCTCCATCAGTGGCCAAATCTCTTTTAAAAACTCATGTGTGAAGAATTTTATTGAGATGTTTTGTGTTTTGTATCTTGTTTCTACTTTTATGATCATTATTTTTTATTATGACTATTATTAGTAGTAGTATGTTATTTGTGTTATGTTATCTTTTTCTTCGTACCATCATTTTATTTTTATTTTTTTATTTTATTAAATTATTTATCAATTTAATTTTTCATTATAAAACACCCTGCTGTTTTATGGCCTAAATGTTGACTCTTTGTACAGCACTTTGGTCAGCTTTGTTGTTGTTTTAAAGTGCTTTAGAAATAAACTGGTATGGTAAAACTGGTGAACTGGTGAGAGGGTCATGGGTGGCCAAGGCTCACTGATACAATAGAAGCGCTATGTGGATCAAATTGATGAAAAGGCTAATGCTGGGTGAGATAGAAATGTGTCAGAGCACTTGTGTTAGTACTGTTATGCTGGCAAAAAGGAATATTAGGGAGGTGGTCATAATGTTATGGCTGATCGGTGTATATAGAGGATTAGATCAAGCTGACAATGTGTTAGTTCATGGTCATAACAGTAATGTAGATGGAAGTGTTATAGAAACAGCTGTTGGTCAGAGAGCTCTCTCGGTCTACCAGACTAGCGTTTAGCTTGTTAACTAGTAAATCGGAACATTAAAATGCATTATTTAAAATAGCAACACCGTATAAATGACAAATATCACACAAACCTACGATGGGTGCTGACCGGAAATGGAATATTTCGTATTGTATAAACGGCCGTATATTGGTGTGATCAAACCCGCAAGTTGTAATTACAATCAATCTAGGAAAAAGTTTAAAACATACCTATTCGAGAAAGTTTTGCTCTGTCCTCATCTGTCATACCCATTCTCCTGGATTATGGTGTTTTATTATTGATTTTGTTGATCAGCAGCTTATCGCGTGCACGCCAGTTACCAAAACACTGACGGTTGAATATTGCGGGGTTACCACCCACTTTAACCTTATTGGTCAGTTCAAAGATTTGAACCGTCGGTTGTTTGAACCCACCCGCATAGCGACTTTTCAAACAACGCGCTGATTGGATAATGTAGAACTGTGAAACCATTAGCCAATCACAGTGCAGAAAGAGCAACAAGTCTAACCAATCCTAGTGCAGGGGGCTGAACAAGTCTGAAAATGGGTAGGAGAACAACTACTCATTTTTTTGAGAAGCAAAAACGCCAAAACACGATCTAAAAATGTGTAATATAAAGTCCAAATATATATGAATATAGTATATTTAATCAAATCAATTAAATACACACATATATAAGTTGATTTTAATATATAAAATGAGAATTAGTTTATCTATTCTATTCAGGCAGGGCACAGTGACTTAGTGGTTAGCACTGTCCTCTTGCACGTTAGATTCTTGTGTCTTTTGTGCACAGTTTGCACGTTCTCTCCGTGCTTTGTGGGTTCCACCCAAAGCCATGCAGATTAGGCTAACTGGGGTTCCCAAATTGCCCGTTGTATGTGCCCTGCGATGGGGGGGGGGGGGGGGGCGCAATCCAGTGTCTTCTTGTGCCAGTCCCAAGTCTGGATAAATGCAGAGGGTTGTGTCAGAAAGGGCATCCGACGTAAAACATTTGCCAAATCAATGATGCGAATCAAGAATATAATTCCCATACCGGATCGGTCGTGGTCCGGGTTAACAACGACCGCCACTGGTGCTGTTGACCTACAGGGTGCTGGTGGAAATTGGGCTACTGTTGGTCGAAGAAGGAGACGAGGAAGGCGTGTTCGTAAGCAGAGAGAGAAGAGGAAAGGCAATAGTTTAGGAGTGATAGTAGGGACTTTGAATGTTGGGACCATGACAGGGAAGGGAAGAGAGTTAGTTGATATGATGCAGAGAAGAAAGGTGGATATACTGTGTGTCCAGGAGACCAGGTGGAAAGGTAGCAAGGCTAGAAGCATAGGATCAGGTTTCAAATTGTTTTACCATGGTGTGGATAGGAAAAGAAATGGAGTAGGAGTTATCCTAAAAGAGAAGTTTGTAAGGAATGTTCTAGAGGTGAAGAGAGTATCAGATAGGGTGATGAGTCTGAAGCTGGAAATTGAAGGGATAATGTTCAATGTTGTTAGTGGTTATGCCCCACAGGTAGGATGTGAGTTAAAAGAGAAGGAGAAATTCTGGAGTGAGTTAGATGAAGTGATGCAGAGCATCCCCAGAGGTGAGAGAGTGGTGATTGGTGCAGACTTCAATGGACATGTTGGGGAAGGGAACAGAAGTGATAAGAATGTGATGGGCAGGTTTGGTCTTCAGGACAGGAATGTAGAAGGACAGATGGTGGTGGACTTTGCAAAGAGGATGGAAATGGCAGTAGTAAATACTTTCTTCCAGAAGAGGCAGGAACATAGGGTGACATATAAGAGTGAAAGCAGAAGCACTTAGGTCGACTACATCTTGTGTCGATGTTGTAACCTGAAAGAGATCAGTGACTGCAAAGTGTTGGTAGGGAAGAGTGTAGCCAGACAACACAGAATGGTGGTGTGTAAAATAACCCTGGTGGTGAGGAAGGCGAAGAGGACAAAGGCAGAGCAGAGGACAAAGTAGTGGAAGCTGAGAAAGGAAGAATGTTGTGAAGTCTTTAGGGAGGAGTTGAGACAGGCTATAGGTGGTCAGGAGGTGCTTTCAGTTGACTGGACAACTACAGCCAATGTGATCAGGGAGACAGGTAGGAGGGTACTTGGTGTATCATCAGGTAAGGGGAAAGTGGACAAGGAGACTTGGTGGTGGAATGAGGAAGTCCAGGAGCGTATACAGGGAAAGAGGCTATCTAAAATACCAAAATACTATCTTAGTTATTTTTTCACCTCACAAATAGAAAAATTTTAATTCAGGTATTTACATGCGGGATATCAAAGCAAAAGCAATAGATCGCAGATTGCTGCGGTCCGTTCCGCAGTGTACTTTAAAGTGTGCCGTTTCTGCTCCCTGTGCAGTCTACTTCATAGGAACTATTTGCTGATCGGAACTATTTGCTGATTAGCACTTACTGTACTGACTGCCTGAGCGGCAGAATGAACTCTGTTACGCGCCAAAATCCCCCTCAGCCTTAATCGCTATATTCAAAGCAACGCAAGAGCAATGGTTTTCATGCAAGTACAATTGAGTTCAGTAACAAGTTGGGATTAATTTTCTCAACTTTTGTGAAAAAAATTCTGTACATGATTTTTAGGAAGCGATTAGAAGCAGCATGAATTAAGTGTGTGACACCAGATGGCCCAGGCGCATCTACATAACCTCATACTACTTATTAAACTGAAATAATGTAGAACAATTGCGTTGCAGAAAAAAAAAATCAAAATGATCCTTATAAAGTATAATGATAGTCATGTTATTGTAAAAAATCAGAATGTCATTAACACATTGTACTATCTGCACTTGTTTTTCTTTATTACAAAGTTGTTACTGTTGCCTTTATTTTTAAACAATATAAATTCAACAAAGTGTAAACACAGCATGTTTTTAGTGGTGCTGCTGTTGAGGAAATAAAGTCCATCTTGTTAATAAATGTGACTCTATAGCCAGTGTCAAAAGATTTAAGAATGACACAAATATTCATTTTCAAAGATTAAAGTCTGCTGTTGATAAAGGCTTTTACTGATAATTACATTTAGTTTATGCAAAGTGTCAATATTTGCAGTAACCTTCTTTTCCAAGTCCTCTGAAATTCACCCTGGTATGCTTCTGACTGATGGCAGCCCGTTTTTCCATAATCAATGCTTGGAGGTGGCAGGATTTGTGGGTTTTTGTTGGTCCATGTGCCACAACATTCACCCGCCTCTTAAGGATTGGTCTGGGGAGTTTCCTGGCAATGGACGCGGAATTTCAATTTTTTATTGACTGAGTCACTAAGTTATCATGTTTGCCTTATGGCAAATATGGTCATTTTCTTTGATGAATTCTCTTCTCGACTGTTTAAGGCGTACAGAAAAAGGCTTGTTCAGAGAAGAAAAGGTGAGCGTTGTTTGGAAAGGTGTGAAAGACTGCTTCTGGTGAATAGTTATGTTCTACATAGCATAAAATCATTCACTTTGTATTAAAGCACCAAATTTATAATATATCAATTTGAAGTTCAATTAATTAATTGCTACAAACTCCCTGAAAGAGAAAAAACAAACGAAAAAATTATATTCTAGTTCCAGTTTCTTGTTCTTTCATTACACTCCTAATGGTGGTATTCTACAGTGTGTGTGTCTTCTCCTGAAGATAAATGAGGTGTTTAAGAATTAAACAATGTAAAAATACTTTTAAGCAGGTAAAGCTTAGTCATACAGTATATAAATTATGATATTTCCTTTTATTTGTATGAAATACAAACAACAGTCTTTAATCACTCCTTAGTAAATCTTCATTTGCGCACTGCTGGGCTCTAAGTTAATGTGAAAGGACTCTGTCACACCAAACTCTCAGTTCTGGTATTTTTAACGCTTTCACATTGGACTGCTGCGGATATGTTTGCTTTAATGATCCGTGTTTTGTCTCATAATTGCGCTTCACATTACTGATTTTATTATTTCCACTGTTTCAGAACATATGTGGACTGGCTCTAACTCAGATCATCTATCCCGAGCCCTAGCCATCTGACCCACATTCCCCCAAACTACGTAAAAGGAAACACTCTGCATTTTTCTTCGAAGAATGGTGCAACTAAGTGCTTTCCCATAATCCTCAGACATGTGCTGCTCAACATTTACAATAACAGCGATGAGACTTCAAAAGACATAGTCAGCCAGTTAATCTTAAAACTAAACACAGCTGGTCTAAAACAAAAAAAAAAGGTGACTGCTCGCACAGCAAACAGCGCCAGTGTTCATTATTTACTCCACATGGTAAAATAAAAGAAACCAGAAGGAAATGTAGAGATAGACTCAGACTCAGAAGTCAGAATTTGCATCAACCTTTCAGAGAAATGCAAAAAGATGCACCACGAGTTCCTGGTCAATAAGACACTCTTGGAGACAGCTGGGTATGGAATAAAATCACTGTCAAAAATAATCATGCGTAAAAAAAGATTTGTGTGTAATCCCGTGTTTTGAGTTGGATTCCAAAATCTACAGCCACGACAGCTTACAGATACGAGATTTTGTGTGTTTGTTACAGTACAACTCTGAAATATATCACTTTCACTGTTTACAGACACAGAACTTGTTTTTTGTCTGCCACTGTTTTAAACCACCAGCGCCAAAATAGCATACAATCATTCACTTTGTATTAAAGCATTATATCAGTTCATTTAATCATTTAATTAACTGTAACAAACGCCCTGACAAAAAAAAAAAAAAGAAAATAAATTAACAACATTATATTCTAGTTCCTGTTCTTTCACCATACTCCTAATGGGGGAATTCTACAGTCTGTGTGTCTTCTCCTAAATATAAATGTGGTGTTCAAGTATTAATGAATGTAAAAATACTTTTAAATTGAAAAAGCTTTGTCATATATAAATTATTATGAAGGTATGAAAATACATATTTCACATATAACTCATATAAACAATATAAATATAATATTAGAATAATAGTTAGAAAACTATGAAGGAACCTGTCCAACTAAACTGATGTGTAACTAATATGTAAACAATACTGCCGGAACTAGGAACACATCAATATGTAATTCAAACCAAAAATGAATCATAAAACAGACTGGAACAAGGGTCAGTAAAAAGTTTTCTTTCCAGGTTTGGTATTAGCACAGCGGTACTGAATTGTATAAAGTGAATTGTATTACTAAAATGTAAAAAGGTTTTAGGATTCAGATCTCTATATATGCAGTCGTTATAAGTGTATAAAAAGTAAGCAATTTAAAATTTTCATAGTATTTCAATTATATTTGTCAATTTTCAGTAACTATATCAAACATGTGAACAGTTCGATCTTTGATGTCCGTGTTCATTTTCTTGTATGAAATACAAACAGTCTTTAATCAATCTTTAGTGAACCTTTATTTTCGCACTGCTGGGCTGTAAATGGATGTAAAAGGACTCTGTCATACCGGACTCTCAGTTCAGATATTTTACACGTCCTCACTTCAGTTTGCACTTCAGGGTTACAACATCCCATTGTGTTTAAGTTACACCTAAATCCTGAACACAATACTGACCTCGATATACAGATATTGCGTGAACTTTTCCACATTCCGGAGGCGAGTTCTTAAGGCGAAATTTCGTATTGCAAAACGCATTTTCCCATAGAAAATAATGTGAATGCAGATGATTCAAATTAGCCATCCAAAAATATTACCAATATTACCAATTTCCAAAACAATAATCATATTTTAGCATATAAAAACAATCAAAACATGTAGAAAAGACATGTAAATTAAGTAACTTATGAAATAAATAAACACTACATCTCATCTTTAATTTATGTATGTCTATAAAACACCTCCGCGTTGCACTTTGCACATTCCTTATATGACATTTTTTTCTATAGCCTGTGTCTGGAGCGATATTCATGCAACTTTCTCTTTGTTCTCCAGGGAATGTTAGTTATCTTTATTGTTTGTTCTAACAGACATACGTGACACAAGGCATTGGGCTCAAGCCTTAAATACTCTCTCTATACGATACTGTTAAAAAACATAGAGGTAATTTAGATACCGTTATGCATTCTGTGTGTATGTATGTATCTTTGTGAGCATGTCTCTTCTGTCTTGGTTGGCAATGCTGGCCAGTAAACGCATCAAACATGCTAGACACTTCACGTAATTCTTTCCACATTTTAAGCTTAAGGACCTTAAGGGATAAACTGAGGAACAGTCAGATCAGTGTGTGATCTTACTAATGCTTTCGTAACTGAAAAAAAAACTCCAGTTACTAAAATTCCAGTTTCCGGTTCTTTCATTACACTCATAATATTGATATTTTGCAATGCTCCAATTTCACAATTCTCCTGAAGATAAATGGTGGTGTTAATCAGTGAAACATTGTAAAAATACTTGCAACCTGAAAAACTATATGCTTAGCCATATATAATTAACTACAAAGGTACAGTATGAAGTTACATATTTTACATTTAACTTATATAAACACTTAATATACAGTAAATATAGGAATAATCGCTGGAAAATTGTGAAGGAACCTGTCCAACAAAACTGACGAATACAATACTGCAGGATCTGTGAACACATAATTATATATTTCAAAACTAGAATGAATCATAAAACAGGATGGATTAAGAGCCATTAAAAAAAAGCTAATAAATAATAAACAGATGCTTTTCGGTTAGACTCACTGGACATTTGATCAAGTATTGTGTGGGCTGTTTCCTAAATAATGACTTCTATTGTAACGGTGAATAATCTCGGATGCAACTCTAAAATGAACCTAATCATTTTGTTAATTACATGAATAAAAATCCTGTGGGTTTAAAGGGAAAATGAAATATTTTTAAAATCTAATTTAATTGAGGTGGCATGGTGAGTTAGTACTTAGCAACGTCGCCTTGCACCTCCAAGGTCTGTGTTCTAGTGTCTCGGGTCTGTGTGCACAAAGATTGCATGTTCTCCCTGTGCTTGGTGGGTTTCCTCTGGGTGTTTGTGTGTGTACGCCTTGTGATGAATTGGCACCCTGGTGTACCCTGCCTCATGCCCCAAGTCTTCCGGAATAGGCTTCAGGCCTCCCGCGACTCTGGGAAGGAGGATAAAGCGGTATAGACGCGTGAGAGACCAATTTAATTGATCATACCTATGGCCGAAGGTACCCTTGATTGGTGTAAGACCGCCAAAAGCTTTCTAATTAGCTTGGATAATCAGCTATCTCTAGGCCCCCGGCTGCGGGAGACTACAGCATCACCTGGGATTCGAACTTGCAATCTCCGGATAATAGGGCAAGCACTTTACCAGGCAGTCCGTGAAGGCATAAAACTCGTTGAAATTTTCATAGAATTTTGAGAATAAGATTCTCTTTGTCATCCTCCTTTTAGATATGAAAGTCCTCAACATAAAAGAATGTATCAACACAGAAGGAGCAACACCTCAGGACCAGAAACTGCAGTATGGCTTACCTGAAGGACAAAGGACACATATTTGAGGATGAACATGTACAAATTTTGGACAGAGAGGATAGATGGTTCAAGAGAGAGGTAAAAGAAGCCATTCACTCGCAAGTGGAAAATCCTTTTCTCAACAGAGTTAGAGGTCTTTGACACAACCTGTCTCCTATTTTTCATGCTGCCCTTTCATCCATCTCGAGGAAGATCAAGACCTCTTTACACATCCACCAAGAAAGCCATACTTTACTCTCTATGGTCATTACACCTTAACGACTCTCCCTAAACTCCCTCTATTACTGTATCTTACCTACAGTAACAGCTCTCTCGCCTCTACCCTCTAACGACCATCCCTCCTCCATTGTTCACGTAATGAGCCTTTTTTAAACAGGGACGCTCCTTTGACCTTGGAAAACTTAAATACAAAGAACTTTCCAACTTACCTTAGACTGAAGAAGCTACTTGGATGAGTTGTGAAACATATCTCCTGCACAAGAAAAAAGTCCAGTTGATATGACTCAACATCCAGATTCAGTAATTAGAACACCTGATCTTTTAAAAACGACAGATCACTTGTCACCCAACTGAAGATCTGTCTCTGGGAACTGTACACTCAATTATTCATCAACACCACTTGCACATTATAGGAAGTCGGCCACATGCCCTATACAGTCCTGATCTAACTCAAGCCATTTCCACATGTTTGGCACATTAAAGGAGATCCTGGGAGGCCAGCGCTTCAGACGTGAGGCAGGCAGTGATAATGGCGCTAGTGTACTGAACACTTTCTACCTTGATGGTATCCATGCAATAGGGAAATACTGGGATAAGTGCATTGGTGTAGCAGGGACTCTGTTCTGTTAAACACCTTTTAAAGCAGCTTCTTCCGAAACTGCTATGCAAAAGGCCTGGGTTTGATTCCCAGTCAATGCCCAAACCCCAGCTGCTGGATGCAGTGCCGGTCTCAAGCCCAGACAAAATGGGAAGATTGCGTCAGGAAGGGCATCCGGCGTAGAAAACCTGTGCCAAGCTTGTGAGTGCGGACCAGATGGTCCGCTGAGGTGACCCCTTGCCGGGAGCAGTCGAAAGACCAACAACAACAACAGACTATGAAGATGAGTCTTTCTGAAATTTATTTGGCTAACACTGTTGCCTTGCATACAGGTTGTTTAGGATGAGTGTTTTCCAGATTTGGTATAATGCAAAAAAAAAAAAAAAATCCTTACAGTGGATAAAAAAACAAAAACAGAAATTATAGGCAAATGAAACAATATATATTAGGGTGCATCAAAAAATAATCAAATATAAGATTTTCCCTTTGGCTCTAGCATAAAGTTGGTCCAAACAAGTTTTATACATAAAATGTGCTAAATATATTTTTTCTATATAAAAAAAACGGATAATATCTACTGGGTCCACATGTTCAAAATATCGTTACAGGGTTGCAAATTAGTATATACGTTTTAACAGAACAAAAATGATAATACCCTGTTTCTGGATTATTTATTTCTTCACCCTATAATCTCGAACACCTCCTGCACAACAATATGAAAGTCTTGAAATAAAAAGTAATTTTTTTTTTCCATAAGCAGTAGTTCATGATTTTTAGCTATTATTACTTTAGCTAGTTGAGCATATGGCTTACACAGTAAGTGGGGATAGCAGGGTTAAGACGTGTAAAAAAACTGATGTTTTCAGCGTTGGTGGTGGAATCACAAATTCTGATGCAGGCATAACAGGATCGAGGGTACCCACTGGTGATTGAGGACTGTGTTTCTACATGTTTCATAATAGTCCAATGATAGCCGAGAAAAAAGCCTGTGAAAAATTATAGCACAATTTAAAAAAAAACACAAAATTCCAAACAATCCAATTGTGGCCTAAAAATTAGCATGAAGTCATTAAAAACCTGTAAAAAAAAAAAAAAACAGATTTCCTCAAATCCATGAAAGCGGACAATGTGGTGTCATTGGCCTATTGTGACAAACAACTTGCTGATCAGGTAAAGCGTGAGAAAGCAAGAGATCACTAATGCTGCTTGTCTCATTGCACCAGAAACTATGACATGTGTTGTTGTGGTCTGCGTGCCATCATCACATTAAAGAAGTGATACTAACACAACTCTTTAGTTGTCTGAAGTCAGAATCGCCAATTAAACAAACAGTCATACTTGAGTGAAGCACAAATGCTGATTGACAACTAACAGTGGTCGACCATAACGCTTGTAGACACTGTTGTAGACCACACCCGTGAAAACCACCAAGAATTCTCTGAATTTCTTATTGGATTTGGACAGAGAAGGCTAAGAATTGTGTCTCTGATGATCTGGTGCAATCCATAAAACTGGATGGACGACAAAATTCCTGTATTCAATCAAAAAGGTTCTCCAGGAAGAACAGTTATTTTTGTTGCCAGCGAGACTAATCAATACTCGTTCACAGCAACCAAAATTGCGCAAATGTGTCACATTCAAGGGTTTGATTTACTCTAGATGGTGGTTGACTTCCAGATCTGCAGTCAGTGCTTCCTGGCATGATATCTGTTCCTGGCAAGGTCTGTTTCAGAATCTCCTATTGTATGTCAAACTCAACACCGAAATATCATCCAGTGACATCGTTGATACCTGTGCAGCGAAATGCAACCTGGTTCCTGAAACTAAATATAGATATGTGTCAGAAGAGCTACTATTGTACAACCAGGAAATTCCATGCCTATTCCATTCCAGCTGGATAAAAAAAAAAAAAAAAAAAAAAACTTTCCAGCTGACATCACTAACACCACTCGGCTTGGTGATTTGGTCACCAATGACTCGTGGCTGCTCTTCAAGCTTCTTAATATGGATGTTGGTTTCATGCAACATCATGAGGTCTTTTGGCCAGGTCAGGCATCATATCTGGCCTTGAAGATGACGGCTCCCCCAAATGTCAGAAATGACTGCGAAGAGGGTGACTTCATGTCTAATGTTGACTACCTTGATGTCGCCAGATCAGAACACCACTAACAAGTTTCATAACGTTTCTAGAGCGCAATAATGCTAAATTGTCGAAACTTAAATATTGTATTGCAAATGCTAAGCTAGTTGACCCAGTAAATATATACCCTAATATATTAAATTTGGCCACAATGTTTATTCCTTGATATTGCATGCATTCGTAGAGTGGAAGCATGTTTCAACAATCAAAATGATGCATTTTTTAATGCACCCTAATAAATAAACTATAATTTCCAAGACTCTTCTGACCCAATTTTGTTTAAATAAAGACTCTTTTGGCTTGGATGCAACTAATTCTGGACCAGAATTGGGACACAGATGATTCAGTACCCTGGTGTTGATCTAAAACATGTTCTGAAGGCAATAACCATAACATTCAATAAAAAAAAAAATGTACATCTCACAAAAATATACAACTTGAATTTATATGTCAAATAAATACAGTATGTATATATTTATATATATATTTCTGATGGGTTAAACCTCAGGTTCAATATTTGAACCACAACGTCTTAAAGCTCAGTTATGCAAGACGCTTTCCTCTGAAACAGGAAACTAGTCCACTTTCTCCGATACGGTCTTGCTCACTTTAAAGTTTACAAAAAAACAAAAACAAAACACAATTATGGAGTCATTGCAAAACCACAACTAGACTCATAGTCACATATACACAGTGTTTCACTTTACAGTGATTCACTTAATCATGAACAGAAGACCAGACACTGGTCCAAAAAAATAAACAAACAAACAAAAAACATTAGAAAGTTCACTTACAGTATGAGAATACACGGACACGAAACGAGATGAAATTTCAACATGCTTTGGGGTTTCTTTTGGTCACTTGTTCTATAGTTGTATAGCGAAAAAAAAAAAAGTTTAACATATAGATTAAACACGTGGTGCTTAGTGTCTCCCTGAGATACATCTTGGATTTTGGTGTGATTATGATAAAAGATGGTAATTCTTTAATACAACTGAGCATGAAAACACAGACACACACACACACACACACACAACCTTCTCAAAGAAACAGTTCAGTGCTTATAAGCTGATCTCTTCCTACGGCATGTGTATCGTAGTCATGATTACTAAAGACAGGAATGGTGACGCATTTCCCTGTATTAAAAATTATTATTGAATAAAAAAAAAGAAAAAGTTTAAGACGTTCACAATTTTACTGTTTGTATCAAAATTCTTATCAGTGGGCATCTCGTTGCGTATGCTACATCTGTACTGGATAGAGATTAGACTGAAAAACGCTGGAGTATTCCTTTAATCTATGGTCTTACTTGACTTTTATTTAACTCGAATGTAAAATTTGATGACGATATTTTGACATAAAGAAAAAAAAACATTTGGTTTTTAAACATAAATTCTTTCTTTAAAACAAAATTAAAATGCCCAGATGGATTTTTAGCTCAAGAACTACTCGGTCCAGGTGCTCGATAATCCAGACATAATTTCTCAGTGCAATCACGCCTTTTTTTTTATTTTTTTTTATTACTTTCTCCGTCCAGTTCTTGCCCTTTATTTTTTTTTGGCAGCTTAAAATGATACGACTGTAGACATGTGATCGGACTGTAGACAAGTATACTATGTTGGTGTATGGGTCTGTAATTCGGACATCTGCCATTTCCATTAATCAGGTTGAAAATCGTGTGGATATAAAGTAGTGTGTATTTGACGGTGGTCTCTAGGCATGCTGTTAGAAAAGCTGTGGGTGAGGTTCAGATCTCGCTGTGCGTGCTGTGATTGGTCTGGCGCGCGGACAAGCAGTTCTGCTCGTTCAGGAGCGATGTGTGTTCGTCCGGCGGCGTGTCCGTCATGGGGAGCGTGAGCGTGTTGTCGGATGGAGAGTGAGACACTGCGGGTGTGATGTTCTCCGTGCGCATCTGACCGCTGTCTGGAGACTGGGGGGAATTGTCCAGCCGGGACGCCATCAGACCGTTCTGATACTGCGAACGAGTGACCTGAAAGAAAGAAAGAGAAAGAAGATGCGGTCAACCCGTTATTTTTTGCAGTCATGACAACAACATCTACAGCACTCAATCTACAGCAGGCGGTGCTGGACCAAGGCCACGAAGATCGTGAAGGACCTCAGCCATCCCAACAATGGACTGTTCTCTCTGTTGAGGTCAGGAAAGCGATTCCGCTCCCTGAAGGCCAACACAGAGAGACTGAGGAGGAGCTTCTTCCCGCAGGCAATACAGTCTCTTAATCACAATCACACCACCACACAGTACTGACCTACACACATGGTTTTTACACACACACTTGACATTCTGGACATTTGTTTACACTAGTGGCCACTGCACAACTAGACCTGGTGGTCATCATATTACTCTGTCACAAGGCACTTTAAATAAATCACTTTAAGCATATTTGCACTGCATAAGTCACTTTTAATATGTGGATTGCACAACCATGGACATTACCATTGTTTTATTACCATTTATTCGGCTGCTCTTATTGTTTTACATTTTTTCATATATTCTCTATATATTTTCTATATTGTGTATTTTTGTGTACAGTTATTTTATTTTTAACTTTTATTTGTATATTTTTATTTTATTCTTCCCTAGTTAAACTTACCCTTTATTTTAATTTTCATATTTATTTCCTATTCTTTTATTCTTAGGTCATGAGCAGTTGTCTAAGCATTTCACTGCATATCGTACTGTGTATGACTGTGTATGTGACAAATAAAGTTTGAATTTGAACATCGACTCAAGTTTTTCCTTATGGCTGACCTAAAATAAATAAAGGGACGTTTACTGAGAGGTAGATTTACAGATCATCACTGAAGAAATGTGTGTGATTCGGGAGGAAACAACATTTTTACTTGTTATTGCAATAAGCAAAGCAGGAGCAGTGCACTTTCCTTTTAACGTCAACGGATTGCTAAACACCACAAATCATTTAAATAAAATACACCAGCAAAATAAATCAAATAAAACAAAATGGCCAAAATAAATCAACGGGAAGGAAACTGCCAAAATCAATTAAATGAAATGAAACAGCCGGAATGAATCAAATAAAAAGAAACAGTTAATATCATGTAGCTCTCCTTCTGTGTGGAATTGCTGTCCATAAAATACATCCATGTCTGTCTATACAGGATGCCTGTATGTCCAGGAATCCATCCATGCAAAAGTCTTAGGCACATGCACATAACTGCTGCATAGTAATTAATGAAACAAAGACAACAATTGGTTTGATGATGCTTTGCTTAAGCTTGTATACCCTCAGATACAATTTGTGCAGTTTTCCAGAGACGCTTCTTTATCCCTGCATGCAAAATCCAGAAGCTTTCTTTTAGTTTTTTTGTGTGTGTGTACAGACCGACATAAAACACTGTACATTTGTTAAAGACAAGACACTATATCAGTTATTACACAACATTTAATAAGTTCATTCTGAATCCAACTCTTATGATATTATATCATATTTATTAGTACTGTGCATCCATCCCTTCATCTAAAAGCCTCTGTAGATCATGGAGGCCAGTGGTGACCATCGCCATTTTTACGACATTGGAAAGACCTTCGGGCAACATTCAGACACTACAGGCAATTTGGGAACGGCACTTAGCCTAATCTGCATGAAACCCACCAAGCACAGGGAGAACATGCGATGCAAACTCAGTGAAAAGGTTTGGGTTCTTGAAGCATGACTTGCTCAGTTACTTAAAAAAAAAAATAGTACCGGTTTCCTGAAACAGCCAACATGTGAGCACCAGCACAGACACCTCAGTGGCAAGTCACAAAACGTCCAAGAACTGCTTTGTCTTATGGACAGAAATACCCGCATTCTTCGACAATGTAAGCAACCTTGTATCCATCAAGATTATTATTTTTTTACTAAGAAAAGAAAAACCAACAGGATGGTGACGGCTGTAATTACAACAGGGTGCGATGCACAATCATTACTGATAAGTGTTATACAGAAGGTGACACATATCTGAGTCAGTTATTTAATCCAAGAAATACAACTTAATCAAAATGGATTTTTTTTTTTTTTTAACAGAACAGGAGTGCAGATGTGAAAAAAGAACATTCTTTAAAAATGTGGGAACTGACTTCAGATTTGGAACTTTCTCCCAAGTCAAAGTTAGTTAATTCATTTATTAGTTAACGAATAAAGCTACAATGCCATAGTCTATGATCATTGATGTTTTTCTGATTTATTAAACATTATTAAATGAGGTTTAGGAACAAACCAAAATAGAACTCCATGAATGAAATCCAAGGGTGAGGAGATGAATGCAATTTAAAGAGCAAAGGAATAAACAATTACATTTTTACCATCTTTAACAGTAAAGAGCATATAAAAGGTTATCAGAACAATTTTTTTTTTTAAGTTTTATCGCAGTATTAATAAAAAGGAAATAGGTTTTAACTGTTGAATCATTGCTCGTTATTTAATTTTTTTAAATTAAAGTTGAATACTTGTAGTCTTACTCTTTACCTTTAAAGTAGTTGTTACAAATCACAAATGTTTTGTCTCTCACCCAGCCAGTGACTTTATGCCATAAAACAATCTAAATCTAAAATAGAAATAAAAAGAAATGTGCTTAGTTTGGTCCGAAATCATTTTACAGTAGTTTAGCATTCAGTGCAAAGTTCATCAGTTTCTAGGGAAAAAAATCTATCAAGTTAATATAACTGCATTAATGCCTGATTAATCTAAAAATTGCAAAGCATTAAAATTTTTTAAAACCCAAATGAATCACCAAGTTTGACCCTAATGGCTTCTCATAATGGCAACTAGTGTTTATTATACTATTAGTTTATTACTAGTGATATACTCACATACTCATGTTTGTCATACGTGCACATAATTTATGTAGAGGTTGTCATTAATTTAAGTTATTAGATTATTAAAAAAAAATTTTTGAGCTGATAAATAAATATGCAAACATCATCTTAATTAGATAATTTCTCCAATTGTTTGGTGTTAGCCTAGATAAATACGTTTGAATATCGTTAAATATCGCAGTTTAAATCGGAATATGTAAAAATAACTGCAATGTAGTTTTATGATCAAATCGTTCAGCTCTAGAAGGTAACAAGAAATTATTTCTCTTTACAAACTATCCAGATGTTTGGCTGGATAATGCCACTTTTCCCAAAAAAAAAAAAAAAAAAAAAGTCAAGTCTATGCACATCGACACTTTCACTTTAGTTTTATTTCTCAGTATTTACCCAATGCAAACTGTCTGTAAACAAATAAAGCCACAGGAGTGCCTGGATGTTTACTTGGTGTAATTAAATCTATGCAGCGCCATCCTTTCACTTGTCACACAGCCTGTATTTGCGACAGTATTATTTATAATATGTAGGTAAACCCAATACCCCCCAAAAATACACTAGTTATAAATACTGTTTAAGTTTAGGGTCTCTAAACCCGACCGCTTAAGTATCTGCCATAGAAATGAGGGATATGTCTCCAGGATGGGGTGTATCCTTCGCCCCATGTGCCAGATGGACGGACCAAGATACTAAATAATATCATCTAATCACTGGTTTGTTGAGCCAGCATGAGTGATGTGCATATATACTGGTGGCGGCCTGTTCATACGAGCAAGGCGCGCGGTACCTCATCATGTAAATCAACTGTTCAACAAATTTTTATCTTCAAAGTGTACATAAATTGCGCCAACTGATTGCATCAATTTATTTCTTCATATATTTGCCAGGTAATTGCAGACCATTTTTGCCGTGCCTCCTGACTAAAATGTCCCTACCACTGATAAGACATATTGACTTTTGTGGGAACGGCATGTTAATTTCATTTTTAGCTGTTTTCCACTATATTGGACTGTGAACTCTGTTTTGCTGAGATTTGCTTTTCTAAGATCATTTACCATCAGGACAGCTTTATAGGACAGCCATTTTTTTATTATTGTGGTCCCAACCTGATTCATTAAAATTTGAAACTGAAACCGTGGAGGTCGACTCATTTCGAAACTCAGATCTAAGTCGGGGACTACAGGTAGAGCAAAATCAAGGGCGATATTTAACTTGGTTTGAGGCTATGTCCTTATTAATATTATCCAGAGCTTTAAAAAACAATAGTCCTAAGCTCCTGTTGGTATAATCAGTGAAAGGAATTCCGATGGTGTCCATTCTCACCTTGACGATCTGCAGGTCCGTCAGCGCACGCATGTTGAAGTCAGGGACATACTGCGCAGAGGGGGAGCTGTTCAGCTGCGTGTTGCTGCCACTGATGGACTGGGACTCTGAGCGATCCGTGTAGTTAAGAGACGCTGACCGGTTTAGACCGCTGATGTGAGACGGTGAACGGAACTCTGAAACACACATGCACACAGTCCAGGGTCGAAAAGGTTAGGTTAAGTGTATAAGGTGTATGTCTGAGAGTAACCATATACAAAGACAATTAATTTCCTAGGACAAAAATATCAGTTTACGTTAATGAAAGTAAAAACTATGTACGTAACAGTAAAAGGAAATACAAGGCAAAATTGCACCAGCGTTTTATACAAAAAAAATAGTGGATTAGAACAATATGTTTACTGCACATGCAGCTCAGATTAAAGCGTCCAACACACCTGCATGCCAGGTCATGACGGTTACAAACCGCTTTTAAACCCGTGCCAGTGGACAAAAGAAGTGTACAAGTTTTTTTTTTTTTTTCACACAAAGTCTGGTGGGCTCACATGAATTACACGGTAATAACAGTTTCATAGCAGTGACCGTTATTTTGACTCAAGTCTGTGTCAATGAAAGATCTGGAGTTGAACTACAGGAAAGGTTGATGTGAATTTTGAGAGCAAAGTGTCTATTGCACACCATTTGCACCCTCCTATGCGTTATGTTGGAAAAGCGGGAGGGGATGTGTCATAGAAATTTGACGCGAGTCGGCGACACACTAGGGAGTACACACAGGATATTGCAGCACAACACTTACAAGAGTAAGTATCAAAAACCATTAACTCTGCGCTGGCTCTAATGAAGCGCTGCACTGGACACCGTTCAAGCATTTGTTAGTCTTCCCGTCTGTGGATTTACACACACTCAGAAGTATGAGAAAACTTTGTTTTTCTACCCTGGAATTGTGGGAAACAAAGAGGGTTTTAACTGGGAAAAAAGAGGTGTTTGTTTTTTCCCTTCACTTTACACATCCTGATGTGGGTCATGACATCATCACAACCTGTGCATTAACACTTACAAGCAACGCATTACTGTAAGCTGACTTTTACTTCTTAAGAATCAGATGGCTCCCCCTACAGGCAGAATCCAGGCACAAACAATGCTACAGATTTCACCAAAGACTAAATACGAGGAGCGTTCAGGTCAAACCAGGACTTTTGGTTGTGCAGAATTACGGAACACAGTTAGAGAGTTAAAACTCCCTTTATTTCCCTTAATAATGCCCTGCTACACTAATGCATTTATCCCTAGTGCTTGGATACCATCAAGGTAGAAAGATTTCTCCTTATGCCAGAGCCATAATTAGACTGCCTACTTCATTCACCTCTGAAAATGCTGGTCCCCCAGGAACTCCTTTAATGGCCCAAACATGTGGAAATGGCTTGGTGTGAGGTCAGGACTGTACGGGTGATGTGGCAATAACACCCAGTTGAGTATGTGAATAATTGTGTGTACAGTTCATACATATGCATCTCTTCTGAACGCTGGTGACAAGCTATCCATCTACTTCTCGCATTCACACGCTGAGACAGAGACGCTGCTTTTTTCCAAGGTCCGCCAGACTGATCAATTTTCCAGGTGGTGCTGTAACCTCTCACAGCCGGAGGCCTAGAGAGAGCTGATTGGCCGAGCTCTCTCAGAGGAGAGAGATGAGAGGTACTTTGTGCTCCCACATTAATCACGGCTGTACAGCCAATCAGGGGCTCGCGCACGCGAAGTGAGCGGCTAGTGCTTTCCTCCGAGTGTGTTACTCCGCCCCTAACAAGCAAGCAGTTCGAAAAGATGTGGTCGGCTGGCGTCGGAGGAAACACATAATAGTCCTCCTGGCTGAACGGTAGTGGTAGCCTTAATGTGGGAGCCTCCTAGTGACAGGGAGGAATTGGCCACGACTAAATTAGGGAGAAAAATCTGGAAAAAATCCCCAAAAAAGTTTTAATTGTTTTGCTGAGGCAGATGGAGATCCTAAGAAAGGACTTTAGGAGCCTGGTTGAGAAGGTCCGTAGCACATCACTCACGACAAGGATCATCGTATCTGGACCGCTTTTCACATTTCAGCGAGGAATCGAGAGGTTCAGTAGATTACTTGCCTTTAATCAAATGGTTACAATCTTGGTATCAACAACAGAGATTACCCTTTGTTGATAACCGGAATGTTTTCCATATCACACCAATGGCCTGCACCCTAGCACGGCTGGAGCATCAGTCCTCTCGGACAACATCTCCAGGACACTAAGAACCATCTGACTGACGCAAACATAACTTGTCCTATAGAAATTGTCTGTTCCCTGAATAGTGAGAAAAAAATAATACATTTGTTAAATTTATAACCAATCTAATAACCAGAAAACCAGAAAAAGGCGAAATAAGTAATCTAAATCTACCTCTAAGGTTTGGATTTCTCAACATCAGATCCCTTGCGCCTAAAGCACTTATTGTTAATGAAATGACGGGGAGTTAGCCCCGTCTAACTGGTCGCGGTGGTGGTGTCGCAACGATCTACAATGATGTACTCACTGTTACTCAGAAGACAAGGCCCAGGTTTAATTCATTTGAAGTGCTCGCATTTATGGATTTTCTAAATTCCTTAGGGCTTAAACAAAATATAAATGGAGCAACTTACCGCTTTAATCATACGCTAGATTTACTTATATCCCAGGGCATAGATGTCTCTAATATAGAGATTTTACCTCAAAGTCATGATATCTCAGATCATCACCTCCTGATATATACTCTACCTGTAGAACAGATTAGCTGTGTCTCCCCACGTTACCATAGACACTGTTGCTCCCAACAGATTAAAAAAAGTCAGAGATAAAACACTTGCTCCTTGGTACAACAGTCATACTCACGCCCTAAAGAGAGCAACCCGTAACCTTGAGCGAAAATGGAGAAAAACTAAATTAGAAGTTTTTCGAATTGCGTATAAAGACAGTATGTGCAGCTATAGAAAGGCTCTAAAAGCTGCTAGGACTGAGCATCTGAGCCAACTGATAGCAAGAAACCAAAACAATCCCAGGTTCCTATTTAGCACGGTGGCTCGCCTAACAAAACTTATGACGCCTAGAGAGAGTATCCCATCACAGTTTAGACGTGAAGACTTTATGGACTTCTTTAATAAAAAAAAATCAATAGTATCAGGAATTTTTCTTTAATATAAAGGTTCAACCCCTAATAGCATCTCATGATCCAGTTCAGCCTAAAGCTTCACATTTAGATTTTCAGTGCTTTACTGGTTTAGGACAGAAAGAGCTGTGTAAACTTATCACCTCGGCTAAATCAACAACGTGCTTGTTAGATCCAATCCCAACCAGATTTTTTAAAAAAGTGATGCTTACGGTTGGAGAGCCACTTCTAAACATTATGAATTCTTCATTATATATAGGTCACGTCCCTAAACCTTTCAAGATGGCAGTTATTAAGCCTCTTCTTAAAAAATCTCATTTAGACCCGAATTAAATAAATTACAGACCGATTTAGACCTTCCGTTTATATCAAAAATATTAGAAAAGGTAGAATCAGCTCAAATATGCACATTCTAGCAGGAAAACAATATCCTCAAAAAATACAATTTAATTGAATTTTCAAGGATAAGGCGTTTCATTCGCTGAATGTTCATGGGAACTGTGGGCTGGAACTGTTAAGCCACCTCGACTGGAATCGTCGTTCACAGCCCTACAGACTTCTTTAAAATATTTGCACCGTTCAAATGTTATACTACAGCCAAAAGTCTCATCACCGTACTATGCTTAAAGTCTTCTATAAACGTCAATTTTTTTTTAAAAATGCTTTCATTTATGAGAGATTTCATCCTTGGTCCCAGGTTGACTCGAACGCCCCTTATATATTAAACTAGCAGAAATGAGACTAATGAGTTATGATCATTAAAATGTTAGTCCCCTGATATGGCTGTAATGTTTTGACATAAGAATGTAAGTTAATGCAATTCCATGAATATGACCTTTGTTGAAGGTTGAATCAGGTATGGCACATCACAGTGCAGTTGAATGCCCCAATCTGACTGGTCTGAGGGTGTTGATTACCTTTTTATGAGGAAAGCTTTGATAATAGTGCCGACTTAACTCAAATCACAGGTTATATTACTAATATATTACCCTTTATATAGTAATTAACCTTTGCAGGACGAGTGTGCTATATAATTCAAGTCTAATCACAAACTAATATGTCTAAGGATGTCTGAGTTTGTTTGTTTGTGTAAGTACAATAAAATGTGTTTTTGAATTATTGTTAGGCCGCAAAAGCAATTGCGGCATACTGTAGTCTTAAATTGCATCATTTATGACTTTTCCCCTATAGAAGGCCACCCCAAGTGTTTAATTCATCCTTGCTTTTATGTAAAAACTGCTTAACATCGTAAACATGCAAAGATTTTGCAAAGGTCGCTAAACATTGTGCCTGCAAGGAAAGTTTCCAGTTATATTATTTCCAAAAGAATAATATTTACATCCAGTTTTTTTAAGGTGTTTAGATCTACATCTAGTCATCTATGGTTGGCCAGATATTATACAGTACATTACATTATTTCCAGTGTATTCAGTGTAATATTTCGATATAACCAAACATAAAATGGACAGTAAATGACATGCAAACACAATAGCACAATAATCAGTGCTTCAATAAACACAGAGTGAGTTAAAACACTGGAAAAATGCCATGAGATGTAGAGTAAGGTCCATAATTTTGTAACCCAAAATATTTTTTTGCCATTTGGCCTCTGTACATGACCATGTTGAATTTAAAATGAAACACTCAAGATGTGAGTGAAGGGGTTTGACAAAAGTCAGGCATTAACCCATTTTGGTTGCTCATAAACAATGGAACAAACGGTTGTCAAGCAGCTAATTGGTCATTAATCCATGACTAATCAAGCAGATAAGAGGCCTGGAGGTGGTTCTTTGGAACATTCTTAAAAATAACTATTAAGCTCAGCAACACCAGAAGGTGCATGGCACGGTGGCACCAGGTTCGATTCCCTGCCTCTGTGTGCATGGAATTTGCTTGTTCTCTCCGTGCTTGGTGGGTTTCCTTTGGGTACTTTGGTTTCCTCCCACAGTACCTGAAGGACATGCAGATTAGGCTAACTGACATTCCTAAATTGCCCATGGTGCGTGAATGAGTGTGATTGTGTGTGCCCTGCAGTGGATTGGCACCCTGTCCAGGATGTACTCCGCCTCGTGCCCCAAGTCTTCTGGGGTAGGCTCCTGGCCTCCGTGACCCTGTATTACAGGATAAAGTGGTATAGACGATGAGCGTGGAAGTCCATGGAAGACTAAAATGGATAACCCCAGAATTCTGTCTCTGATGAAGAAGAACCTATCACACAACATCTAAGTCAAAACACTGTCATTGTCTACAGTCAAGAGACAGCATTATGAAGTAAACACAGATGCTTCAGAACAAGGTGCAAACCACTGGTAATGCTCAAAAACAAAAAGACCAGATTACTCTTCGACAGAACAATTTGAGAGACTCTTTGGACTGATGAAATCAATATAAACTTGTACCAGAATGATGGGAAGAAAGAAGTATGGAGGAAAAAAAAGGAAGAGCTCATAATCCAAAGCATACCACATCATCTGTTAAACATGGTGTAGACAGTGTTACGGCATGGGCACGAATGTCTGCCAGTGGAATCGGATCAACTGTGTTTACTGATGAATTCTGAAGTATTTAGGACTATACGCTATGCTCAGATTCAGATTTTCACATATTTAAGACAAGAATGAAGACAAGAAAAACCCACAAACAAGTAGCAGCTGAAGGCAGCTGCAGTAAAGGCCTGGTAAAGCATCTCGAGCGAGGCACTTGTTTAAGTCCAAGTGTCCCAGACTTCATGTAGTTGGTACCGGCTAAGGACTTTCATCCAAGATTTAAAGACAATCCTTATGGTTGTGAATATGTCAGTGTGTTCCATTATTTATGACCCAAATTTGGACATGCGTGTATGAAAATAGCTGTAGTGCCACACTTTTGTCAAACGCCTTGAATTAAAGCTGAAAACCTTATCCTTCAATATTTCATTTCTAATTCAATGTAATGATGTACAAATGGCCAAAATTGTTGGCTTAAAAATATATGGACCTGACTATGTATGTGCACTCCGTTGAACTTTAAAATTAGTTTGTGTTGTTAACCCGGATCATGCTGATCTAGGATCATCCCCATCACCCTGTTTAGTAATCTTAAGGATTAGGAATTAAAAGGGCTAAATGGATGCAGCAGCCATGGCTACTAACACTACCGTTAATAATCCCAGTGTGCGGTTAGAGAACCCACGTGCTGGAGTTTACCTGGAAAACGGGAGAAGAAAGAATACCTCATTAGAGAGAGGTGACGAGGACGAGAAACTTTCCTCGAGGGATTGAGGAAAGGAGGAGCCCTAAGACACGATGGAGCTTTCAGAGAGAGAAAGTTTCCATGTGAAGATGGAAAACAGAAGGTGAGAAAACAGACAAAGATAACTACAGAGACAAATACTAAAATAAAAAAATATGAAAAAAAAAAAGTAAGTGTTTTTCTTTGTAGTGTAGGAGAGGCTGGAAGGTAAAATGGTATCTTAGACCACTAGATGGCAGTCACACATAAATGATTCAGATTCATGTACGGCGCTTCCCATGGTCTGATCATGATGGGTGGCCCTTTGGGTGGATTAAACATGGATTATGGCCCGAAATTACTGTTTTAGGTTGAGCTTGGTAACATCTTCATGTGTCTACATGATAAAATCTCCTAATGACTGACTACTAAGCATAATGTGAGGCACATAATCCAAGAAAGGGGTCAGAAAGAAATGTGAAACTGTGCGTCTCTGTTCCTGTGCGTGTCACTCAGTCAGTCTTACCTAATGTGGCAGTAAGTGCCATGACACCGTAGTAGGAGAAGGGCCCCGTCTCAAACTTCATATTCTCATTACCAGCCTCGACCTCCACACGACCCTGTGGATGGACAGACACACAAAGGTGTAATTGAGCATACTTTACATATTACATACATATACAGTACTGTGCAAAATTTTGGAGCCATCACTCATTCCTTCATATTTAGCTTTCAAAGAGACTGAGGTTTTAATATAGTATTGAGGAATGGTTCTCTTTTTGGTTGTTAAGCCACACAGTGACCTAATGTATGGATCAATCCAGCTTAAAGCACTTCTAATTAAAGGCATGGACCAATGAGAAACAGGTGCAGATGATGATGACAGATGATCAGACCGGTGATTAGCATACTGGTTATGCTGTGGGGTTAAAACAGACGAGAGGGGAAATGAGGTTGCTGTTGAGGTTGTTACATCCGATTTTTTTTCTTTTATCTTTTTTTTATGCACTTTGCAGCCTGTCACAGTAAAACATTTCTCTTAATTTCTTAAATTCTTGCAAGCATCATTTCATTGAATTTAATATGACAATTTTTTTTTACAATGTTTACAGTAAACTCAACCTTTACAATATACTGTATGTAAAATGTTTTTTTTTGACAGATAGACAAAAAAGGCTTGTTTTTCTCCCAAAAAACAAACAAACAAAAAAACACATAGGCCTGCAAAAAAAAGTTAACCCTAACCCATCATAATTCATTTTAATGCTGCTTTTAACTACGAAGTTTTTTTTTCTCCCTGCACTAGAATGCATTTAAACACTAAGGAAGGACTGTATTGGAAACATATCAATACTTTTAAGCCATTTTTATTATTGACAATACCTTCCTGTCTACTCAGCTAAAGAATCTGTAATCTTGCTCAACTTTTCTGTAGTTCCAGGCTGCACAGCCGACAATACCGCTCTCCTTAAACTTCTTAAAATCTTATAGAAGCTGGATGATTTCATTATTTGAAATGGCCAATCAAGAAGCAGAGAAAACATATCATACAAGCCTATAATTGTACAGAAATGTTTCTTCATGTTGTTATGGCGTTACACTAATGTTACTATAGTATAATCCTGACTTTTCCAGAAATGTTACTATTCCTACAGTATACCTGAAAACTATGTTTAACATTTGGTTGCATTACGTATGTTTCGCAATCAATGTGACAAAGCATTAAAATGACACCCGAACCGGTCAGGTTAGCCTACTGACGTGGCGTTTCACACTAGACTGCAAATATTTTACTTTTCTGCCCTTTTTTTTTTTTTTTAGAAAAACAAGACGATTTGGTGAGCATGTGAAGGCAGCATTAAATGATGGTTAAAGACAGATTGATCAGTGGATAGAGGAGAAAAACAGAAACAGACTTGAGGCTAAAACAGTTGCGAGTTGTGTGTGTGTGTGTGTGATTGATTCAGTGAGAAGGGAGCTTTAGCTGGGAATGTGAGAATGTAAGAACTGCAGCATCATCATAGCACAATTAATCTTTACTACTCTCTCTCTCTCTCTCTCTCTCTCTCTGTCTATCCGTAAATTCAGACCAGAGGAATTCTGAATAATAAGAATATAACCCTCCCCACCCGAGGCCTGTTTATCAACCATAAATCCTTCTCTTACTGACATGGACAAGCATATCAACTCCACCCAAGTCAACACCCTCATGCCAGAGATTGCAGAGTTTTTTCATTGCACTTTATCCGGCATTTGTCAGTTTTAATGTGTAACGTATTGAATTCTGTTTTCTGTATGCGAATCATTTATGAGAAATATCCTCGATCAGAGTCACTAGGACATTCTAGGTAAAACATTTAACATAGCACTAAAAGCCAAAGATCATTCCTGTCAATAATAAGCACACAGCAATGCAATGCCAAGACCGGTAACGACTCCGCTTCTCCAAAGGCCTCAGCTCCACAGGATATAAATAAATTACCCAGACGGTACAGTATACCGAGTAGTGTCATCGCCTCACAGCTCCAAAACTTTAATCCAAAGCTAAGGTTACATCCTGTGTGGAGTTCTTAATGTTCTCTTTACAATGCTATTTTTACATGAAAAAAGGACTTTCTAGTTTGATTTCTTCAAAATAACCCTCAATCATGACACTTAAATGTAATAATATTACGAATCACAAGTGATTTATGATTTGTATTTTCTATTGATTTAATGGCACATTTATATGCAACACATACTGTATTCAGTGATCGGTCAAAACATTAACACCAATAGCCAGGCAAATTTTATGGCAAAGCAAAATGGTGACAGGATCATGCGCATCCAAAGCTCACCCATGCCTGGGAGAACCAGGCATGTCCGATCCCCAAAAAAAGCCAATGCAGCATAAATCACAGAAAAAAATGTCAATGCTGACTACGATAGAAAGACACCCAGTGCACCACAGTCCACCATGAACGGGAACCAGTAGGCAAAAAAACGAAGACACCGACCCGGCCTTCCTGATTCCAATCCGATTGAGGACCCACGGGATGCTGCATACATGATCCACAGAGGCTCCAACCCACAGCACCCAAAGAATCAGCTGCTAACGTCCTGGTGCCAGACACCACAGTACACCACCAGAGGTCCTACAGAGCCACATCCCAAGTGGCCAGAGCCAACGAGAACCCAAAACCTTGATGGTTTTAATGTTTAATTATGTATACCCATAATTACAATAATAAATATACAGTGTATAGGTGTGAGGTCACACAAGTGGAAGGACCAGACAGCACTTTCCTCCAAGAGTTTTATGCCGTCCCCCAACGTTGCATGAGCAACTTAAAAAGATAATTTCGGGTGCCATCGGATATACAGTATACATAGCACGAGACAGTCTTCACCCTCCCTGGCTGCTAACTCAAGATTCATGGGTAACTTTATTATTCCCAAGAGGGGCGACTTGGTTCACAGCCAGCTGCAACATACAACATCAGACTAACAAAGCCAAATAAATATCAACACAATTTTATTTATAATGATAATAAGATAGAATAATAAAATCGTTAACTAAACCTAAAGCAACAGTTTTCAGGCCATGACCTTTTCAACCTGTTTGTTCTGCGTTATTGCGAAATATATCTAGGCACTGATGGTAGCAACGCAAATACGCACGGAAGGAAATTTGCTATGACTAAATCCAGGAGTAAGTGCAACAAAAACAAAAGAAAGAAGAAAGCTTCAATAAAGAATGACCACATTTTATTCTTTTAATTGTAACAGGAAACAAACTGTAAAAAAAACGACATGTAATGTAATGTAATTATCTGATGGAATAATCAAGAATGTCAAATATTTCTGATTTGATGATGTAATTAATTATGACATCATTTAAATGACAGGCAGTATAAGGCTGTGTGTTAGATGAGTTTTATGATGGGATGAATTACTGATCCCATAAGCCATGGGACAGATTTGCAGATTTGTGAATGATAAGATTTAGAATTATAAAAAGAAAAAAAAGAAAAAAATTGATTATTGTCCCTTTTGGCATTTTTTTTTCCTTTATGCTAAGGGGTCTGACAAAAATCAGCACGTGTAGACTGACATTTTAACTGTATGAATAATACAGTGTGTGTGTGTGTGTGTGTGTGTGTGTGTGAGAGAGAGAGAGAGAGAGAGAGAGAATATGTGGTGGCGTGTTACCTCGAGGCAACAGCAATCCTGAAATTAACTTCCCTCGACTGTCCATCATTCATATTTACAGGAAGCCAAGCTGGCAATAGTGAAACGTGGGAACAATTTGAATGTGTGTACAAGTGTGTTTGTTTAACCTTTATATCAGCATCATATTATTGCCATAAAAGTATTAATGAGGCAATTATCCTATTAGGGCAAGGCACTGAGTGTTAGTCAGTCTCTCACAGTCTCTCTGAATGCCAGTAAAGGTCACTACAGCAGCTTATTAAAACTCCTAAGAAGCACTGCTGTGAACTGCCGCTGTTAGGATCCTCAGCCCAGCACTCATCCTCCTCCTCCTCCTCCTCCTTATCCATTCTTTCGCCTTTCATCTAAAATCATTCATTTCTTCTCAAACCTGCTTATTAAGCCCCTTTCCACTTCTCCTTCCTCAATTCTCCTTTACTTTACTCCAGCATAAACATACCTTTCCTGCAGGAATAAAAAAAATTGCCAGATTCACGTTTTTTGGCACAGATGATTACGGTCCTGTTCATTTTCTGCACTTTATTTATACTCGCTTTCTCATTCAGCGTGTCAAAGGAAGAGGTCAGAGGAAGTAGCCAAAAATAGATGCTGCTTGGATCACTTTTCTCCTGCTGCGGCAAGGTTCGTTTCTGAACGGGAGCGGAGATGTGGTACACTCGGTCGGGAGTTTGAAAGGAAGCGAGGGAAAAGATGAGAGAGGTGCAGTTTGATGACTTGTGAGGATAAACGCCTGCAGCGTGTCCTTCAGTCACGGTGTCAACACGACTCCAAAACAAAGGCATTAATCTTTCATAAAGGTCACACACACACACACACACACACACACACACACACACACACACACTAATTGTGCTTCTTCAACTCCCTAGACAAAACTCAGTCAATTAGGACAGGGATACAAAACAGGAATTAGACTCTTTAAAATAATAATCCAGACACACTCGCTATAGAATTACAACTTAAACAAGACTTGTGCCTTGTGCTTCTTCACCCAAGATGCTTAACGAGTCTGTGTGTAATAACATACACACGTACTGATGTGATGATCAACACGGAGGGAGTCGAGAAAAACATTTAGACCGTCACGAATAAGTGAATATGTCGCTTAGTGCAAAGGTCACTTCACACACCAACGAGCAGCTAAATCACCCCCCAGACACACACACACAGACACACACACACAGATCTTTATTTATTTCTTAACTCTGGTTCAGATTTTAACTACCTCCGTAGTGGCGGATTTCAGCGCTTCTTTGTGGGACGCCCGGGTTTGGAATGTTTACATGTAAACAACCCAGCACCCCCCCCCCCCCCTCACCCGTCCTCCTCCTCCCCCAGGATCTAAATGGATCGCTCCATCTGTGAGGCCTGTAATTTTCTGCCAAGAGCAGACCACTATGACCACTTATGGGGGATGGGGCTTGGGGGCTAATGAGTATTTATAGTATTGACACAACAAAGCTGTGTTCAGTGTGTGAGAGATTGTGCAAGGACACACTCGAAAAAAAAATAGGTGCTTCTCAATAAATTAGATTATCGTTGAAAAGTTGATTTATTTCAGTAATGCAGTTTAAAAAATTTTACTCGTATATTATATAGATTCATTACACGCAGACTGATAGATAGTGCTTATTTCTTTTAATTTGGAAAATGATGTCTTAAATCCCAAAATTCAGTATCTCAGAAAAGTAGAATATTACTTAAGACCAATAGAAAAAAATTCTAAAACAGAAATGTTGGACAAGTATGAACATATACTGTACAGCACCTAATACTTGGTCAGAGCTCCCTTTGCATAAATTGCAGCAATGCAACAAAATGACTGGAGAGTTGCTCAGTGGGCCAAAGTCCTCTTTTCAGGTGAAAGTAAATTTTATATTTCATTTGGAAATCGTCTGGAGGAAGAAAGGAGAGGTACAGAATTTAAGCTGCTTGACGCAGTGTTGGCACAGTCAGTGGTGGTTTGGGGAGCCACGTCATCTGCTGGTGTTGGTCCACTGTGTTTACAGCACAGACATCTACCAGGAGGTTTTGTAACACTTTATGCTTCCCACTGCTGACCAGCTTTATAGAGATGCTGTTTTCATTTTCCAGCAGGACTTGGCACCTGCCCACACTGCCAATATATACTAATACCAGGTTTAAGGACCATGGGATCCCTGTGCTTGATTGGCCAGCAAACTTAACCATCTTAAACCCTGTAGAGAAGCTATGGAGTATTATAAAGAGGAGGATGCGTGACACCAGACCTAACAATCGACGCACGTTCGTAAGTCCAATTTGTTCATAAGTCTAACAAACTCTGTCTAGGCTATTCACCGTATATTACAATACTAGTATAATTGTACACTATTACAATTACAATACTGTTTAGAATCATGCCGATGCTTGAATAATTTATGCTAATAGAACGAGCAATGGCTGCCATCTTTTCACCTCCCATTTTTTCTTCATCGTTATAAATTGGCGGTTCTTTACAGTACCAGCTTCATCGCCGCTGCTTTTACGCTTTCTTCCAGACATCCTGAAATGCACGCTGTATGTGACGATGTACACCGGACATGTGATCTAACTTCCATGATTGAACATGCATAAATACTTGTTCATATCCTGAAAAGTTCATAACTTGAATGTTCGTATGTAGAGCAACTAGGTAAACTGTATTTAGTTTAGATTTATGAGTTGCTATTTTCATTACATACATACCTATACCCAAGAAATCCAGATCCTAGTAGTATGCAAAGTTCTCAATTTGCATACTGCAATCTGATTGGCTCTTGTGTTTTATGACCCAATAACCCCTTCACTTCTACATAAATTCATATCAGATTTTTTTATTTATACAACATCTATTAGTTTGCTTATTTAAAATGATTTCACATCGCTCCAAGCTCCGCTCATTCCTCTGAATGCATAAATATTATCACTTAGAAAGAAGCCATGTCTACAGGCAATGTCAGCATGGCTTAACAGCAACCGCAGCTGTTCTATGCCTAGCGGGGGGGGTTTTAATAGAGGAAATGCCCAACTGTCCTCTACCCATGCAGTTTGAGACTCAGGAAGAGAGGGCAAACGTTCCCTACAGATCACACAGACTCCTAATGGCTGTGCCATCTGACCCTCCCTGCCTACGCACATTAATCATTTTTCCGGCAGTTCATTTAAACGCATTTAACTTTAATAACCTGCATTAAAGGGATGCCACAATGTGTACATTTCACCTACTTACAAATTCCGCTTGCCTACACTGCAGTTGTACAAGCAACCTTTTGAACAAAAAGGAGACTGTACTATAGATTCCTTACATCTTAGAGTGGAAAATCATTGTGGGTCTCAATTATTATAGCAAAGAAATCGACGTTCCTGCGGTCCATCTGCTAGCTCCATCTGCTGATTAAGAGTGATCTCAGTATGTTTCCTTTTGACTGCCGAGCTAAAGAGTAACATTAACCCTTTTATCTGCTTACTGATTCCTATGGAGCAAGGCTCAGAAAGCTCTTCATGTCCCTGGCAGCCTTTAAATGATGTGAAATATACTTGACAGATTCAGCTACCAACACTAATGCTTGAGTCGTAACCAACGACCAAATACCAAATAACATTTGTCTGAATCTGATCTGAGTAAAGCTTCCTACAAGCTAGCGCAGGCCTAAGATCAGCAATGGTCCAACCAAAATCCCACGCCCAACCCCATCCCTTTAGTCAAGACGAACTTGTCAAGAAAATAGTCTCAGAAACTGCTAATCTTACCTTTAAAACCGTCCCTGGTAATAGAAATGAATAAATTAGTAAATAAGAGTGAAAATACCTGCAGTATGAGGACGAAGTAGTCGACAGGTTTGCCACGCACGTAGACGTAATGATGAGCTGACCGTTTGTCGTTCTCGTTAAATTTGATCTCCTGAATAACATCGGGGTGCCTCAAGATCCTCAACAGGACCTTCTCAGAGATCTGAGTTTGGTTGAATAAATTAACTTCTGGAAAGACATGGTGGAGGAGATAAAGACAGAGTGCTGGTTTAAAAAGCTGAAATATATTATACAACATAATCTACAATTTATGGACAAAAAGTGTTTGGCCAAACCTGTTAATTATTGAATTTAGGTATTTCAATCAATCAGGCCCCTTCTCCCCAGTGAAGGGCAATCTTAATGCTGCAGCACACCAAGACAAGACATCTTGGACAATGCTATGCTTCCAACTTTGTGGCAACAGTTTGGGGAAGGGCCTTTTCTATTCCAACATGACTGATCCCCAGTGCACAAAGCAAGGACTATAAAGACATGGTTTGGAAGAACTTGACCGGTTCTTGTACAGAGTACTGACCTCAACAACCTCAACAACCTTTGGGATGATCGAGATCAGAGATTGTGAACCAGGCCTTCTCACTGCCTGAGCTCATAAATTCTCTACAAAATAAATGGACATGGAAACACTCCAAAATCTTTTGGACACTATTTCAAGAAGATTGGAAGCTGTTATAGCTGCAAAATGGAGACCGACTGCATATTAAAGTTCATGTATTTGGATACATCGCAGGTTTGGCCAAAAACATTTGTCCATACACTACCGTTCAAAAGTTTTAGAACACTTTCTAGCTCCATGATGGTTCCTGATTTTTATTTCTTTCCACATTGTAAAGGAATGCTGAAGGCGTCCAAAAAATGCATTAATCTCCTTTAAACAGTTAATGGTGAGATGTTTCTGCTACTTATGCTCTGTAAAGACTTCAAAACGCCTCTAATCTGAGGTGCTGTTAATTGGTCATTTTTCAGGCTGATAACTCTAAATGAGCTTCTCGTCTGCGGCAGAGGTAGGTTTTGGTCTCGCCCTCCTGGGACGGCCTTCATGAGAGCCAGTTTCATTATGGTGCTTGACGGATTTTGCAAATGCACTTGACAATACTGTTCTTGCAAGAACTATTACAGAAAGGCTGACCTCTGTGTCTTAAAATAACAACTGTTGTTTTTCTTTTTGTTACGTAATTACCTAATCCCATATGTCTTATTTTATAGTTTTAAAATCCCCAGTTTTGTTGTAGAATGTAGAAAAAAAAATCACTAAACAAAAAAGAAGAAATTTGCAAGTGTTCTAAAACTTTTGAACTGTAGTGTATATCAACTTTAGCTACAGATGTTAACTGGGATGTTAACTCACAACCATCTAATCACTTAAACTGGATCGTACCTGCTTCCCCACAGATAACCATGTATATGTCAAGCTTAATGTCATGGGCAATCCTGCTTAATGGGATGGATCTTTTTTTTTTTTCCTCGTTTGTTTTTTTAACCTGACTCCTTAGTAAATCAGGATGTTGACCTCGCTCTCTTAAACCCCCCTTCTGACCACAAAAACGGTCTCCTACCCACGCTGCCTCCTACCTGCCTGCGCTCGTCCACTTTTCTCAGCACCATGACTCCATCTAATAGGCGGATTGTTACCAGCGGCAACCCACTAACCATCTGAACCTCAGCAGGATGTCGCTGCATGGGAGGATCTCATAAGGAGGGACCACAAATACCACAGCACCGCTGACTTCAAGCGCCTCCTGGAAACTATTTTCTGAGTTCAGGGTGCTTGTTTGTGCTTGAGGTCAGGTATTAGGTCTGTTAGGTCTGTAATTTTAGCTTTTGCAATAGTGACACTGCAGAAACTTACAACATGCAAATGAGGAAATGAATCACGGCACTGCTGTAATTGCAACTATAAATTAAACAGTTAATTCACGATGATGTTATCTTTAATTGTTTCACAAACATCATGTAGTTTGTAATTTAACTTAAGTAATATTATCGCCCACATTATTTCATGATTCTCTATTTCCCCACATTATTACTTAGATTAGAAACAAGGAAGGAAAAAAATAAATAAATAAAAATAAGGTAATGCAATCCGCTGTCCATTTACTTAGCCTGCAGTTACTAGAATTAGACAGATGTTAGATTGTTACCTGTGGCAAGGAATCTGTGGGCAGCCAACAGCAGCTGAGGAGAGATTTTAACTTTAGATTCGCTCTCGTGCTTAAAGGCAGAGAAGTCCCGCTTGTTTTTATTGGGCGCCACCTTTTTTCTGTTCCGATTGTCAGCTGGAATGAGACACAGACAAACACTCATGTAAATAATTATTTAGTCATATATAAATATATAGTCATCTGGAAGACGGAAATGCAAAGGAGACGTTGGACGTTCAGTTAATAGCACTAATGATAAATGTTTAAAGCTCATAAATAATTAAAATAATAATAATAATAATAATAACAATAATCATCATAATAATGCATTTTATTTATATAGGCGACTTTCTAGTCACCCAAGGTTGCCTTCCAGATTCATGTCTAGTACAAAGCCATAATCTTTCCTCCTGCCAATATTCCGCTCCACCCTCCAGTCCAGTAGGTGGCAGTATTTTCAACAATCGTTTATAAACTTAAAAGAAGTACACAAAATACTCAAGCAGAGCTTTTCCCAAACCTAAAATTACAACTCGATCAACAAATATGAAATGTTTTACTCATTATTCAAATATAGAGTCATTTAAATATAAAGTCATCCAACTGCCATGGCATTGTTTTACTACTTTAGTTTTTTTTTAAACGTAAATGTAATATATGGTAATTTATGGTAATAGTCATACCTAATTACAAAACTGAAAATAAAAATGTTCGTTTATTTGTTTAAATGACGTCTAGCAGGCCACCTACAGTACCATCGTGGCCTACCAGGGGACAGCGAACATCACTCTTCGTAAAAGATGCAAGATGTTTTTAATTTTCTGCAAAAGCTGTGGTGTTTTCAAAAAAAAAAAAGTAAATTTTTTACTATTTAAATTAAATTTTTTACTATTTAGACTATTACTGTAGAAAAAGATATATATTCTAGATATTTACAAAATTAAAAAAAAACGATACATCGATTTACATAACTGCAATAAGTGCAAGTTAACCGCACCTCTCTGGTGTCTATGATGCAGTAGGCTATTCAAGTCTGGATACAGTCTTTTGTGAAAAAACAATAAAACAGATTTTACTTTTCTCTTAAGATGGGTACTTACTGTAAAGGTCAGACTCATCCAGGATCTCTGATTTTATGATCTCTTCAATGACGTCCTCCAAAGTCACCAATCCCAGCACCTCGTAAAACGGATCGCCCTCGCCTTCATTATTCACCTTCTGAACGATAGCCAAATGGGACTTACCTGAAAAAAAAAATAAAATAAAAAAATACACAAATTGAGTAAATTTGCAAAACGTATTCAGTTTTAAAAGGTGTGTATGTTGGTTAAACGTAAAGAAGGGGTTTGTAATGTTTAGAGGCGTCTGTGGAGAATCCCTCTTCTCCTTGAACAACCACACTACCTCTGTTCTAACTTCATGCCCTTTATGCTTTTTCAAATGGAGACACAGGACTAAGCAGCTCTGCTTCAACTGGAGAGATTTACAGATGACGAAACGTAAACTGAAGCCTAAACCGAAGACACTTTCATTGTCAGATTCGTTAGCCGTTAGAAATCTGTTAAAAAATATTTCAACAAATGTAGCTGATAGAATGTGCCTTATTTTTTTAAATAATGAGATGATAAATTGTAATGTTATGGGGAGAAAAGCATGTTGTAGTATTAAGTTTGGATGCTTAGAGCACAGACAATGCCCAGTATTCACTACATAACTGAGTTATGTATCATGATACTTTTGTGTGGCAATTAATGCATCACCACTCCAGAATCTGTTTTTTTTTTTTTTTTTTTTTTAATTAATGAATTTTAATTGATATACATTTGCATTGATGGTGGTACGATGTTAATCCTGTAGGTGGTGCACTCCAAACTGTTTACACACTGGCAGGTGGCACAGCGTTTGTTTAGCATTGTAAAAAAACTTTTGAATCGGGATGCTTATAAATTCGTGACACAATATCGAATTGGCACATAGATATAAAGATGTATATGAAGTTTGGATATTGTGGCTTTCACTTTTGCAAAAAAGTCTTAAATCTAAATGCTTTTTAAAGCTTTTGCTGTCTTAAACAAGCAATTAAATAAAGAATTGAGCCATGTGGAAGCGGAAAGATCGCAAAACAGGGGCATGTCATTTACATTCAGACTGATAATACTAGGGTTAATCTCAAGACACAAAATCATACTGCTGCTTAAACTAATTTACTATAAATCATATCTGCAATGATGTACTACACTAACAGTGTGCAGGTATCTTTCAATAATCTTGCAACAAAAAAAAAGTTTAAATGAATTAGTGGTTGATTACATGACCGTATTTCACATAGTTCAGAATAATACTGATGCATGTCCCCAGAAACGGGGTGCATTTTTTCCAGGTTTGGAGCAACACCCTCTCAAAACATCTGTACGCATCCCTGATCACGTACAATGTAAATTGCAGAGACCAAGCCAAATATCAGCAACAAGAAAATATTACTATTGTAAAGAAAATATAATCTCCTTGTATAATAAAACAACTGTTAAAAAAATAAAAAAATCGCCACACCTGTACTGCCTGGAAAAACCTGTTTTTTGGATCTGAACACTTCTACCTCCACCCATATTTCCCTAAAAGACACGTACTTGGATACTGGTTTGCTGACTTAGCACTAAGTAACAAAATAGTAAATCATGAATTTGTTACAGTATCGTGAGGTGTGTTCAAGTCAAACAAGTTGTGATGAAACTTAAATTACATTTTTATTAAATTTATGGTGAAGGCAAAAAAAGGGTTGGGTGCCAAAACCCGGTGCCAGCATGGTACCTGTATACCCAGTATGTACTAGAACCGAATCAGAACACTAATTTTGGTTCCTTACTTCGGTGGCACTTAATGCCCGAGTGCTCAATTGAGATTATTTGTCCTCTGGACATAAAAAAACATCACCTTCGACCCACGTGAAAAAAAAAAAATTCCCCGGCCACAGTCAGACCAACCCTAGCAAAGTCAGCAAAGGTGTCGTATTTTGCCAGATAAGACAAATATAGTCATATTTCTGTAAAAGAATAGCTAAAATTTTAAGCTGGTTTGAAGCATACCAAGAATACCGACTACTTTGCTGCTATTGGTGTTAAATGATCATAATTAAATTAGGTAGGATGCAAATTTGTCGTTTTTTTTTTTTTTTACTTTTATTTATGCACATTTTTATTTAATTTCTTTAAAATATTATCCACCAGTTTTGTGGCGTTTTCTTCCGAAAAAAAATATTTTTTTACATTTACATTTAGGCATTTGGCAGACGCTCTTATCCAAAGTTTACATTATTGGATACATACTTACACTGGGTTAACTAGGTTAATAACTAAGTGCCATTAGTCCAACACAACTGGGAAGAGGTTTTGTTTTTGTTGTGTTCTTCCAGTCCAAGTACTGAGAGACAGATGCGTTTTGAGTCGTCGTTTAATCGGTTAAAGCACTAATACAGTTTTAAAAGTATCGATTTGGCACCTTAAAAAACCCAAATGATACAATACCTAGGCATAAATCTAATGACAAGCGCAGTTTGGTGATGAGATTCCTAGCTGCAGTAAAACAGTTCAACTGGGCAAAACGCTTTGAAGAAGTCCGTACATCCATGAATGACGATCCGGGCCGAGGGGGCTCGGAGCCCACTATAGTCATGGAGTGACTACCACTAGAGTGGAACGCGTTATCCCTGTAAATCGACGGATAGCTAATCGCCAGCTTGTGGAATAAAGGAGATGCCATTTCCACATAAAAGCAGTTCCTGGGAGGCCAGCGTTCAGACATGAAGCAGGCAATCCGATCGTGGCTCAAAACTTTTTACCTTGATGGCATCCAAGCACTAGTGAAACACTGGGATAAGTGCATTAGCGTAGTAGAGAATTATATCGAGAAATAAAGGGAGTTTTCACACTCAAAACGGTTCTGTTACAGTCGACCCCCGAAATTCGCTGAGGTTACGTCCCTAGAAAACTGGCGAATCGTAAAAAAAACTTGAAATTTGGACGTGGTCCAAAAAATGTCTATAAATACAAAAATTGTAAATTAAATTGTTATTAATAGTTTAGCATTAAAATGCTTGAAAAACTATATATTGCCACGAAAAAAAAAAAAGCATAAAAATAGAATATTTTTGCAGTTTCAAAAAAACACCAAGACACTACAGAAGTGCAGAGAGTACTGGTGTTGCTGCAGTAAGCTGCGATAGCAGATATTAAAGCAGTGTGTGGGCTGCTGGTAACAATTACCACCAAGTGTCTCATATTTCCTGTTCCCCTTTTTTTTTTGATTGTTTGTTTTTTGACAGATTCATTAAATCGTGTTATTAAAGACATTCATCAAACTGCTTTGATCACTTTAACAAAGCAGGCCCCAGAAATCCTAAATCAAACTGAATATATATATATGGATTCACCTTATTAGGTACAAATGAGTCCTGATGTAACTTGACACACACAGGGACTTCAGGCACGCTAAACACGCCATGTGAGAGAGAGAGAGAGAGAGCGAGAGAGAGAGAGAGAGAGAGAGAGAGAGAGAGGAAGAGAGCTTATACAGGATCAGGCTTCAGCCACTTTCTGTTTACTGAGTTCACAAAAACAGATTCTTCACAGGAGTTGATAAAAGCTGGTTCCGCCGGTTTAGGATCTCAAATCACATACCTCCTGAGGATAGGGGTTCCACGAGCATCTAAAGTGCTTATACTGGGAAATATCAAGCAGCTAGGGGATGATAAAATAAGGCTGGGTGTAATAAACTGTAGACTGTATGTGCTGGTTTAATCAGAGTGGAAGTCTTAAAGTGTCAGGGCTCGTAGGACATAACCAAGAGAACCAACATGGCTGGCAGTGGTGTCTCAAAAAAGTAACTGCTAATGAACAGTGGAATAAAATAGCAATCAATACAACAACCTCACAGGCCGTGTCTATGTCTGGGATGAGCAATCATATAACTAATGCATGAGAAAAGAAAACAAGGAAAAAAGTGCAAGAAAAAAAACTCTTTTCCTTGTACCGAGTAGACGGATAGAAAGGGCGTTTAATATTGGGATGCAAGTGAATACAAATGCATTATTTGGAAATTCATTCCAAAAACATTCCAAACAGACAGAAATAAAGCCGATACAAATTTTTTTTCTTTTAATTTTGTTACTTAAATTTGTTACTTAAACCTATTTAAAACCTTGAACAATGCATTAAAAAGTTGAGTCATGCCGAAAGGTTTATTTAAATTAAAGTGCTGTTAGGAATCTTGATTAAACTCATATCCAGCGTTTGTTGTTGGCTGTTAGCGAAGGATTTTTGGTTTCTACATTGCCTTGTCTAACTTAGAATAGTGTCGGCAATTATGGGTGCTTATTCAATTATAAAAGCCAAGGTTCCTTCCACCGTGCATTTGTTTTAAACTGTGGAGGAGCAGCCCGTATTTTCCGTGCATCACCTGACAAAATTGTTATTTCTAAACAAGCATAGCAAATAATTCGCTGTTTATGTATAGTTAAGATAGTAGAGAAACGGTTATGTTTCTCCACCTTAAATACAGTGTAAAATACCTGAACTGAGAGCCTGGTATGACAGAGCAACCAGTGATTGTTTTTATAGACTTACAATGACTGCATATTTAGAGATATGAATACTAACACACATGAAATTCAGACCATGGCTCAAGAAAAACATTGACCGGACATTCTTAAAGTTTTATTTAGTAACACTGATATAGAGGATTGCATCAGACTTACATAAAATGATGTAAGAGGTTGTTTTGTTTTTTACTGTCATGCACAAGTGAGCAATGAGAGAAAAATTTGGACAAAAAAAAGACAAATGTCTAGTAACAAAACAAAAAACAAAAAAAAGGACAGTATTCATTCTTGAGTGTTCAGATCATGCAGACAGTGCTGGCATTTCCCGGGTTGTTTTTCCAAGACAATAGCGTTATGCGTCATAAGAAAGCAAGTACACCTCAATGCCAGTGGCCACCACTAACATTACTATTATTTCTTGTTACTTATATGAATGCCCTTCAAAAATATTTCAATCAGAAGGAAGTTATTGGCGAACACTAATTTGACATTTGACCTTGCTCTGGCCCTCAGTCTGTTGGGATCAACTCCAAAATCCAACCGGTTCATTAATCCATATCTGCACTAACACCTAGCACAGATCTCAAGCATCTGCAAGGTAGATTGATGGCTTTGCTCCGTAAGTTACTGGACATCAAGTGTAAGTGTGTAAGTAAGTATGAAAAACAGGAAGTAAGCTATTGATGAAAAACTATTTCAAATATTTGGCCTTGATTGTATTTGGATCAAGTCCAAAATTCATCATGTTGTTATACTGTAGGTCAACATGAGTTTATCTACTTTTTACAGTGGTAACGTCTACAAACCTTCCACTACTTCTTTATGCAAGAGAATTTAAATCATTATAAAATCATTGTGGGGTCCTATTATTTTTTTTTAATATCCTTCATTTTCAAAAAAAAAAATCCTTTAAAAAAAAATTTCATGTCAGAGTTTCTAAGTGTCTTCATTCTGGAAGGAGTTTCCCAAAATGACAATTTTCAAGTTACCTAAAATGAAGTAGAAAACTTTGTTATTTAAGGATCTGTTTGTACATGTGGACAAGGCCTTAGGAAAAGAATCTGCTTTAGTTTTAATCCACTTCTATATTAATCTGAACACAATAAACCTATACAAGAACGTAAAGCCATTCAAGAAGACTGAATCTGTTAATCAACCTTTTTCTGAACTTTTGCAATGTTTAGCTCATGCGGTTACAAGTTAGAAGCTTACAGGGTAATGGTTACTGTGATGATCCGACATTTCAGATGTTCTAGGTTTCTTAGTCCCTCTGTACTTTATAAAAAAACACAAATGTTATTGTGTTATGAACAGGAGGCGTGTTTCCAACATATGACCCTTTTCAGGGACCGAGAACTTTAGTTGTAGCACCTGGAATGTTGTAGACGCAGCTGGAGAGAATGGGTGCTCTTCCAGAAACAGGGGAATCGTGGAGTTTGTTGTACTGAACGTTGCTGATCCCAAGAGTGAGGAGATTTTGAGAACCTTCGATTTAGGGTTTTTAAACATGGAAAAGAATTTCATGATCCTTGCTGACACTGTACTGTATTGGTGGCATTGGTGGAAGGTTTACCAGCTGTCTAAAGGCTTTAAGATTTGTAAGACTTTTTAGCTTTCCCTGAACGTGGTGCAAAGAAGTGACCAGAAATCTACTTCAACATCAAGTGTTGAGGATGGCTCGGTGCCTTAGTGCTTAGCACCATCACCTTGCACCTCCAGGGTCCAGGTTCAATTACCAACCGGGTTTGATTCCCGTCTCTCTGTGCATGGAGTTTGCATGTTTACCCTGTACTTGTTGGGTTTCCTCTGGGTACTCCGGTTTCCTCCCACAGTCCAAAAGCATGCAGATTAGGCTAGTTGGCGTTCCTGAATTGCCAATGATGTCTGAATGAGCGTGTTAGCGTGTGTATGCGAGTGTGCCCTGCGATGGATTGGCACCCCTGGTGTACCCTGCCTTGTGTCCCAAGTCTCCTAGGATAGTCTCCAGGCCCTCACAACCATGTATTCAGGATAAAACCTTATAGACGATGAGTGAGTGAGTGAGAGTGATCAAGTGTTGAGCAAACATAAGTCTATTTTCAATAAAAATCCAAATTTACATAATTTTTATTTATTACTTTTTCCCATATTTAGTATATCTAAATAAACCATAAAAACTATCTGTATTGAACAATTGGATTATTCTGAAAATACGTTTATTAGTCTAACGAAATTAGATTAGTGCGTGCGAATCAGCACCAGTTTATGGCAAAGCAGCTCCGGTTAAAGAGCTTTTAACATTTAACCTCTTTTCAAACCTCCATTGATTAACAATTAAACCCATCGAGAGTGAACACAAAGCTGTGAGAGGCACACACACAACTTGTGTCAAAGTACAGCCTAAGATGTTCAGCCATTAAGTTTTTCAGGCGTATAAACACAGAGGATTTATAAAATTCTAAAATTCTTCTTTTTTGACTTTTGGCAGTTTCCTTTCAGGGGACGCCACACCGAACCATCTGCCTCCATCTAACCCTATACTCTGCATCCTTTTCTCTCCCACTATGTCCATAAATCTCCAATCTCTCCTCTGAACACGTCCAAACCACCTCAATCTGGCCACTGTAACTTTATCTCAAAAACATCTAACATGGGTTGTCCCTCTGATGGACTTATTCTTGATCCTATCCATCATGGTCTCATGGACAAAAGAAAATAAAACACTAAAATGGTCTTTACGAAGTCCCACATGAAGTCTGGAAGGCCTGGTTAGAGTAGGGTTGGATGTTTCCAATTTGCAAATTCACTCAATTTGAATGGATGACTAAAATGTTTTTTAAGAGTGTCCGTGGTGAAAAGGGCTTATTCTCTAGCTGTAGCAATAGACCTATTTAATGCCATGTTACGTCACGGCCGCATCGCTATGGGCTCGAGCTGACTTTCAGCCATTGTAAACTCATTCCAAAGCCCTTACTTCATCTACACACACTCGCTCTTTTGTAAATCCAATGAGTCAGCCGTTTGAGAGTAACTGATGTGAGGACATGGGTATGCTCACGTGCGCACGTACACATGCAAAAGTTTCAAACAAGAACTCAGACTGACTCAAGTGACTCAGAGTATCCTCTCTGGCAATGTGGGTCTTTCTGTCGACATCCTTCCCTGCTGCAATGCAGGAACGATTCCTCTCTTCTACCGGAGCATGCTGACTATCTCTGCACTACACCACGTATATTTTTCCTGTACTGAAAAACATAACTGGAATATCTACATTTTTCCCAACACGAGTACAAGGATGCAAACGCGACCTGTATCATAGTACGTGCAGTGAAGCATGCAACCTATTCCCATCTGACATCATGTACACATCCCATGTACTGAAATAAATAAGAAGTTTCAAGGCTATAAAAGGATAGAAGGGGGTGCATACTCCAGGGTTGAAGATGCTGATGCCTGCACGTGAGGAAGTGTGTATGTTCTGATATAGGGTATGTGAGCAACTTTCTGGTCCAAGAAAAAGTATACATGCTACAGGAAGTCCTTCCATGGTCGTACAAGATGGGAATAAATACAAAAGTCACGGTCTTCACGGTCCCTAGTTGGACTACAGAGGTTCCTAAATAAACGAATGGATAGTAATTAGAAATGAGCATGCTCCAGTACAGGAAAAGCTTGCACGCGTGCAGCAATACACTGGATTTTAAAGAGTGCCCATGCCAAAGAATGGAAATGTGAGCATGCTCTAGCAAAGAAAAAAAAAATTACTGCATAAAAGCAATTTTATGTGATCGCTTGCAACAAAGCACGCGCACTTCCCCTGCCACAGTGTGTGATAAGTCCGCTGTTCCTAATGAGCCCCAGAATTTTACCATCTGTCTTTATATAGCTGGAGAAAACCCAATCACACTGATCACTGCATGTTTCAGCTACATCTCATTACAAACTAATTTCTCATATATGCATACACCAATTCTAAGCTTAAACATTACATAATGCACTATTTTTAAAGCCAGATGGCCTTTATGAAGTGTACAATACACATGGATAAAAAAAAAAACAAGCTTCGCCAACATCCTCTTTAGCACTTTATCACATACTGAGACAGTTGAATATTTATGAGGATGATGACGCAAATAAAATAAAAACTATATAGCACAAAATTGAGTTAATGTTTTGCAAAAGCCAGTTCGGGCTCATTAAATGGCAGTGAAAAGGTCAACTGGTGAACCATCTGACGTTTAATAAACGGCCGCATTTTATCATCAGGAAGTTACTTTTTAAAGGCACCGTGTGTGTGTGTGTGTGTGTGTGTGTGTTTTTTTTTGGGGGGGGGGGGGTTCAGTTCTTATACATCCCTTATGGAAAAAAAAGAAAAGAAATACAGCAAAATAAACTGAGTTTCTTACAAAATAGGAAGAGTCCCACGTTCTGACAAGTCATGTGACTAGCCAGGCAGAAAAATTATAACAAATATTACGTACAGTATTTTCCGCCTCACATCTGTCGCGTTTCTTTTCTACCCGTGTGGTCTTCCACATATATGAAATTGGGTAATTAAGTAACAACAACTACAACAGTCGTTGTTTTTTTAAGACACGAAGGTCAGCTGTGCTGGAACGGTTATTGCAAAAACAGTATCGTCAAGTGCATTTGCAAAACCCATCAAGCAACATGATGAAACTGGCTCTCTTTAAGACCATCCCAGGAAAGCTAAACTTACCTCTGCTGCTGAGTAGATGTTTATTTAAAAGTTTATCATTCAGGATATAGGCCTCATCATAACAGAGACAACACTGCTTAAAGTGGTAATTGACCTCCTAATGACCTTTGATCAGGGTCGTGTCTCCTCGCTTGAGTGCAGCTTTTGACACTATTAATGCTACAGTAGCTCAGGTCTTACTTGACTAATTGTTACCGGTTTGTAGATGATAACTATTTTATGTGTACTAAAGAGAAGTTTGGTTTTCCACAGGGTTCGGTTTTAGGCCCACTGCTATTTTATACATAAGTGGCAGACACATGTTAATATCAACTGTTCAGAGGAGATTATTGCATTGTGGATGCCTTTAGCATTGTTTTACAGTGTAGAAAGAAATTAAAATGAGGAAAGACCATGGAATTAGAAGGCGTGTCCAATCTGTTGTTCTTTATATGCTCCTGTGAAGACGTCACAACAGTGGACCATCCGATCCACACAACTACCTGGCACAGGTTTTAAACCGGGTAGCCTTCCTGACGCAACCCCGGCATTTTACCCAGACATGAGACCGAAACTGCATCCAGTGGCTGGGGTTCGGTCATTGGCTGGAAATCGAACCTGAGCCTTTCACTTGGCAGGTGAGAAACCAAACACTGAGCCAACAATGCCCTTAAAAACAAACCTAATAAATAATTAAACCAAGTAGTAAATTATAAAAGCTCCACCATCTTTAGAAATCAGGACAAAGCGTCCGCTCATGGATTTGTTACTCTTTCATGATATATATTACTTAATAATGGAAAAAGACAGTATTTTCCATACTTGTTATTTGGCTATACCATCATTTAAAGTGTTAAAAAATCTGTAATTTTTTTCTGTATCAATCTAGTCATTGAGCTCTTTTTGTTTGTGTACGTAGGTTCATCCAACCCTTATGTATGCATCTGACACAGTTTAAGGATTCGGAGCACATGCTCGCCACAAATCACATGCGCGTCCCCTGACAGCATGCTAACACTAACGTAGTGTCTGTGCATACGTGTGTGTGTGTTTGTGTGTATGTGTGTGTGGGGAGATATGACACGAGATCCGTCAGAGACAGGGGTTAAAACAGGACAGGCAACGATCATGTCCAAATATTCCCAGCACTTCTCTCTTTTACAGCTGTCCTTTTTCTAGCACGTCTCTCCTGTTACACGGATTAGTACACGATAAAGCTCGTGCTTTCTTTTTCTCTGCACAGTCAGCACAGGAAAGCAGAAAGAGGAAGAGCATGTTTGAGAAAACACTGCTATCAGACAGACACTCAAACCCCCACACATACTCAGAGAGAGAGAGAGAGAGAGAGAGAGAGAAAGAAAGAGAAAGAGAGTGAGAGAGAGAGACAGACTGATCCTGTTACACTCTAAGAGGCTTATGACATGATGGGCCTAAACGTGGAGCAAAAAGAATCCACTTAGCAGAGTTGAAACAACAAATGTCTGTGCCGGATCAGAGATGTTGGCCAACTCTGCGGCGGTTATGACGAAATTAAGGTTAATCTCTGTCTGTGCTGATGACGAATGGACATAGATGATGGTGATGATGATAAGGCGAATAGGAGAGAAAGACACTCTGCACAGAATAACAGCTTGAAAATTTAATAATGGATTATTTTGTAAAAACTGCCTGATAGCCAGGAAAGTCAGATTTTGTAAGCACTGCAAAATCAAAGCACTGTTTTTTGTGGGTTTTTTTAAGATAAAATCTAATTTTATTTATATAGCACTTTAAACAATCGTTGCAAATTACAGATTTAAAAAAAAAAGGGGGTAAATAAGTTCGAAATGTGTAAGAAAGTAAGGTCAGATTGTCCCTGACGAGCGATCTGATGGTGACGAGGATAAACTTCCTGAGATGGTGATGGAAAGAAACCTTGAGAGGAACCAGACACAACAGGGAGCCCATCCTCATTTGGACGATAACGGGAAGCAGGGATTGATCTGCAGCCATACTGTGTTTTAGGCGTTTGAACGTTTAGTATATCAGAAGAGGTGTTTAAGTTAATATGGAGACCAGTTTCATTACTGGAGGCTCAGGTACAAAATTAGAAAGATACACACTAAAAAAGGGTAAACGATCTAGTCAGTAACCTGCACTCTAACCTTTTCACATGTTTATAACATTATAATAATTTAGACAAATCGTGGCCGGGATGATGATGATGATCAGTGGAAAAGACACTCCCATTTAAAACAGGACAAAATTTAAATGCTGCACTATACAGGAGTTATCTTAAGCCTCCAAGCACAGACCCTGCAAGAAACAAGTAACAACCCAGAAAGTATCCGATCGAGCTTCAGATTGCTTCTCACCACACCGAGATCATAATCAGCACATGCCAAACAACAACGACGACTACACTTTCTGAATTCGGCAGGTCATTTCCTCATACACTCCTTAAGACGGGATCAGTCAGGATCCCTGGGAGAGATGATCGAGTGGGAAGGAGCGGCTTTCGTCCACCAGACAGCAACTAGAGGCGTAGGTCACATGTAGGCTGCTGTAAGTGTTTGGAAACGTTTCGATTTCGCTCGTCACTGCACATTACTTGGCCAATTGCCAAGGAGAAAAAGGTGCGCTCTTGCATAAAGGAAGCAAAGTGAGACATAGAGGCGAATTAAAGAAGAAGAAAGAAAAAAAACGTCAATGAAGCGATTTTTAAGCCACACAGACATTCTGTCCTAGAAAACAAAACACAACCTGATGAGAATATGAGACAAAGATTGCAGTTACACCAACAGTCTCGGGGTAAATATTGAAAATGCTCAAACGAGTTTTTCCCAGGACTGCGAGTCTGAGCCACAAACAGGACCTGAGGACCTGACACGAGCGAATGAACCGTCGCCTAGGAGAGGAACAACAAGAACATTCAGCTCGGCCACCGCAAAGCTCCTGCATTTCTGCATCACTTCACACAACTTCTATTTCAGCATGATTGATAATAACAATAATGATGATGATGATATAATAATTAATACATTACATTTATTCATTCACAGATTACTGCAAAGTCAAGGGGAATCGTTACAGGAGCTGACAGCAATAGAAGTGCTGATTTTATTATTATTATTATTATCAATATTATTATTATCATTAAACACCTCCACCAAGATTTAAATGAAGCTCGGCTTGACGAAAGCAGGTGTGAATGCTTTACTTTCATTTAGACATCATATTTTAAAAAATACATGGTCTCAAAGCAGCTTTAAAGAAATCAGAAATCCAGGTCCTGAGCTTAATTAAGTTAAGCTTAAACCCACGTTTAGTTTTCACCAGTGACCTCCGGGCCCAAAAAAAATCTCAAACACTACCAAGTCTAAGAATGTTTGGATTCCTGAAACACACTAGACACACACACAAAAACCCTTTTTCACTGCCGTATCAGTTCCTCTTTGCTTTGGTGCTTCAGAACTCAATCTAATTTTACTTCCCTAGCAAAAAAAAAAAAAAGATTTTTTAATTTTTAAGTCATTTTCTAGTATTGACTACACACGGAAAGACAAAAGCTAGCAAAAAAAAATTTTACCTTTCTTTTGGTTTTGGACCAAAAAGGTCCCATCATTTTATTTTATCTTTAACAAGTTAATCTAGAATTCACAAGTGCCCAAAGTGTTTTAATGCTCCTGCTGAAACACTCTCAGCCAATACATCTTTTAATAATTTAAACCCATTTTATTTCTCTTCTATTCCAAACCTGCTGTGTCCATGAAAATAAGCTATTCTTGAGCCACGCCCCTTTTCAGAGAACTACAGAGCTAATAAACAAGCTAGAGAAGGGGATCTTCTTATATGAGGTCACATTAGGAAGGAAATCAAATTCCCCTAGGCTTGTACAGTGGACACTATGCATGATCGCTTCATGCTCTTCCCTTCTTACCCCGACACGCCCATCACTCGGGAATAGGGTAAACCTGTACCCATCAGATCACATGACCCTTTTCCACTGTTCCACAATCTAATCTTTATGCTCTTACTAACAAAGTTTTTTTATGGACACACAGCTGTTTAGTCCAAATCCTGCGAGTTCCCATCACTCTCATCAAAATTTTTTTGTTTGTACAAACACGGTCTAAAAATTACTAAAAAGTTCATTTTTGCAGAGTGTATCCCTTTTAAGTGATTATATAAGCTACCATGCGTTATCCTAATGTAAGAACACATGGAGAGTTGCTAATGCACTAAAGCAAAAATCAATATTTTAAAAAAGGCCCATCATGCATACGGTAGTTACCCTATCTTGTGACAAAAAAAATAATAATGTTTTTGCTTGAGTTAATAAAGAGTAGAAAAGAAATCCCTAAGACAAAATTCTCTAAAAGTAACATACAATCTGCTCTGATTTGAGCGCAGAAGCTTCCGAGTGGCCAAGCTTCCATAAACGCATTTTTATGGCCAGTCTCCGGTTTGGCTTTTTCTCCAAACTCTGTGAAGAAATTAATCATAAACCCACGCATTACACACACTTAAACCAGTATGAAAACACTAGATGCAGTGCCGGTTCCCAAGCCCGGGTAAAGTGGGAGAGTTGTGTACCGTAGGTACGGGAACCTGGCGTAAAACCCATGCAAGTTGTGTGTGGACTGAAAGGTCCACTGTGTGCAATATTGTATCGGTATCATGTAAGGTATCATTCCTATCATTGTTTCGGATTCTCATCCCTAATGACCAGACGTGTTTGAGCTGATAGGAAGCTATGACAACTTAAATAAACACTCTTTACAACCATGGTGAGCACAAAAAAAAAGCCATCTTAGAATAAAACAGACAAACCATTGAAACAAAACACTTAGGTGTCTGGCCTAACAGCTGATGGAGCATATTGGGTTCCTCTCCTGGCATTGAAGGTCAGGAATCTGAGACTACAATGAGCACAGGCTCACCCAAACGGACCAGCGGGAGACAAGAACAAAAAGAGACCAGGCCATTTTTTTTTCCAGTTTTCAGCTGCCTGTATAATTAGGTACTTGGATATCGGCATAAATAAGCATGTGTACAGGTGTTCCTAATACTACTAAAAAAAATTATAATTATAAAGTGGTATGTACACTTATAGCCAAAATATACTGACTATAAACCTCAGGCTTAAGAGATTTCCTTCTTTACTGAGCTATGCATGACTATGCAGAAGAAGAAAAAATGGAAAAAAGGAACAAACTTTGTTTGTAGCGGACAGTTTGGGGATGTTGTGGGACAGGGAAGTTAAAGGATGAATGCATAAAAAGTAAAGCTTTAAGGATTTTGAAACATTTAATTAAAGAATCCGTTTGCTGTGGTTTTGTCATTGATGTTATATAATCTAAACAGTTTAAATGCTTATACGAGCAAGTAATTGGGTTTAAATTCGTCAATTTTCTCAACATAATTTCAAACAGCATATTTTTAAAAAAGAATAAATACACAACGTATATATTCCAATTAAATTCCCTTTGTTAATTTGTTTAATCACGTTCCAGGTCCATGAGATCTTTCTGGCGTAGACTCGGGGTCCGACTCAGACCTGGCTGCTCTGTTCTCATCCTTTGTCTGTGCCTTGCTTCCCTCTCACTCCTATCTCCTACTCGTTTCCTTTTTTTGGACAGGACATCATTTAGATAACTCTTATGGCGTTCTGCCAAGTACCTTGTCCTACGTGCAGGGTCTGTGTCTCTCCTCTGCCTGCACAATCTTTGCTTTTCACCTGCATTAAATTTTTGCCATACCTCAGGAAATGTACAAATGAAAAGAATAAAGAATGAATCAAACATGAATGTATGTGATTTTTGCATAGATCATGATATGGCTCATGTATACAGGGACTGACATTGTCACTAGGGTTATTTCTCCTCCTTGTAACACACCAATGATGATAAAACCAATGACAATTTAAAGGAAGATCTTAAGTATTTATAAGATGGTTTCCATTTGTTTACAGGTATGTCAAAAGCAATTAATTATTAAAATGGAGTTTGTTTGTTTTTTTAACAGTTTAGTATTAGGTATAAAATGAGTAACGCTAATGACGGACCTTTGCGTAAATTTTACACAAATGAAGAGAGACATCTGCAAAGCCTTTTGCATTTGTCCAGGGCTCTTCATCTAGTGACCCCTGACGCAAGAACTTCAAATGATCAAATGTATTTCAAAATTAAAACCCTTATTTTGTGTAACAGTAACACCAATGACATAGTTTGGTGGGACTGATAATAATTTATAATAGGATATAAATATCAATTATTGTTTTATGGTTTTAGTGTTTATTTATTTTATAAAGAGATTTATGTTATTGTGATTTATTTCGGGGAAAAAAAATCTTTAGATGAAAATTATTTGGTTGCAATTCCATGTATAATCAAAGTGATATGACATCGTGAATTTGGCCAATAAACTAAGAAAATGTGTTTCATGATTGAAAGTACATACTATATTTATTGAAAATATACAAAATATTGTGTCTTTCGTGTTAATTTAATTAATATTAGTATCAGCAAAACTAGTATCAGTGCCGGCACCTCACCTTCCTCCATTTTTGGAGAATGACCCGAATACGTTTAAGAGCTTTTATAGACGAAGCGAGTAACATGAACAGTCACCTACCTGTGATTCTCCTAAGCACACCCTGAAAAGCATGAGTGAGTCTAAATATCGCACAAAATGAACGAACGCATCCGAAACACACCTTTCTTAAATTCCTCCAGCATGGAATCCAGCTTGGTGTCGTGGAACACGAAGTGGACGGGGTGGTTATAAAACTTGGTGATGGTCTTCAGGGTCGTGCAGTCGTCTGGATCCACGAAGGCCAGGTCCTTCACAAACAGGATGTCCACTATGTTAGTGCGCTCCTCCTCGTACACAGGGATGCGCGTGTAGCCGCTCTCCATGATCTCCGACATGGTGTTGAAGTCCAACACGGCGTCGCTGTGAATCATGAAACAGTTCGAAAGCGGCGTCATGACATCCTCGACTGTTTTAGTCCTGAGCTCCAAAGCACCCTGGATCATATTCAGCTCCTCTTTGACCAGGTCGTTATACGGCTCAGTGACCTTCAGCATCTCTACAAGCTTCTCCCGGTTGTACACGGTGCCGATCTCCTGACCCAAAACGCAGTCCAGGAGTTTGCTGACGGGGTACGAGAGCGGGAAGGTGACCAGCATGAAGAATTTGGTGACCAGGATGGTGTTGGCGCCGACTGCCAGGCCGTGGCGAGAACACAGCGCCTGTGGGACGATCTCACCGAATATGACGATGCCGATGGTGGAAGCAACGACGGCCCCGAGCCCTGAACCTATGAGATCGTCCAGGAGGATGGTCAGAGTCGTGTTGACCAACACGTTCCCGAGAAGGAGCGAGCACAACAGGTAGTTCCCTTCTCTTCGGATGGGTTCGATCTTCCTGGCGTACTTTTTCTCCTTGTCCGTGCCGCAGCTCTGAACGATCCGGAGCTCCATGGGATCCAGAGCCATCAGCCCCAGGTTGAGACCGCTAAACATGCCAGACAGCACCAGGAGGAAGCAGATCAGGATGACCTGAAGCCACAGTGGAAGCATGGACTTTTTCTCCTCCACCACACGTATCCTACCATCGTTGTCTCCCAGAAGGTACCACCTGGCATCCTGGTCGTTCCTGATGCACAGCGCGTAATCCCTCTGCGCCTCACTTTTCCTCAGCAGCTTGATCTTTACACTCAGGACCCCCGAGGTCCCCTGGCGGGACACGTTCACGCCACTTAGAATAATGATGTCTTTGGTGAAATCAGTGCAAGTCCTGTTAAATCTCTCACCGCTCTGAGAGTGCTCGCTGTCGTCCCCGACCTCCACGAACTTCACCTGCGACCAAGTGTCATTGCCGATGCGCAGACCGTACAGCCTGAGCGAGATGTTGCTCTCCTCCGTCACCTGGATGATCCCGTCATCGGTGGTCGCCGCCGGCTTGTCGCTTCTCTCCAAGCGCACGCCGAGGATGCGGCTCTCGCTTCCGGCCTCGGCCGCCGCTTCCGCCGCGTTCGCGCACTCTCCGGGCCACAGCAGCAGAATAAAAGTCAGCGTGATCCCTTTTCCTCCGCACCATCGTGTCGCCATGTTTGTTATGCGCTCTCTCCGAGAGCTCACGCCTGACGTCACCTACTCATTTCGCCACGCCCGCCTCCCCGATTAACATATCACCAATCAACGTTCGACACGTCATCTCTTAGCGCAGGACGAGCCTCCCTTCGGCGTTATATTGTTTAAGGTTGACTGGAGGGGGTTGCACTGCTTTTAAGGTAGACTGGAACCTTTTATTTTCTATACGGTATATTATATTGTATTATAACCATGGGGGAGGACCACCAGAAGGGGGCGTAAGTCGCCGTTTAAGCAACATGACAAAATTACCTGATTTTGTACAGTAATTTCAATCGTTAATAATAAAACTCCATAAACACATAGATGGAAGTATACTTTAATGAACAATATTTTATTATATTATAACTTTAATTAAAAGTTACATTCGCAGTTTTTGGCACCATCATTTCATTTCATTTTTCAAAATAATCCATGGACATATCTGATGACAATATAAGCAAAGAATTACATATATGACTTGAGATTTAATAGCATTCCATTCTGATTATATTAAATATGATACCTAATAGTTTCACTATCCATCCACCTAGGGACCAACTTTACAAGTAGGAAGGCCAATGGTGTCCAGTGTATTTTATTCCATTTTACAACCATGGTAGGACCCACGGTCAACAGTCACATTCACACACTACAGGCAATTTGGGAACGCCAATTAGTCTAACCTGCATGTCTTTGGACTGTGGGAGGAAAGCAGGCGGTAATCGACTAAGTCATTCATTACATTTCAATGAATGTTACAAAATTCTATAAACATTTCAACCACTAAACCAGATAACATATAAAAAATATAGGTTATAATATTAAAACCTATAATTAATTCAATTATTCTGTGCTAACTAATAACATATTATTATCATTTATTATTTATCAACTTAAATATCTTTTGTTATATTAAACTTCCAGCCGCCTAACACAGTTTGACTGCAAATCAATTCCTGTTATCCATTATCACCCAAATGAGGATGGGTTCCCTGTTGGCTCTGGTTCCTCTCAAGGTTTCTTCCCTTTGCCATCTCAGGTAGTTTTTCCTTGTCACCGACACCCTTGGCTTGCTTTTCGGAGACAATCTGACCATTCTGATTTGAACATATTTGATTTATACATTTCAATTTTGGTCAGTCCCTTGAAGTGTTTGGAGTTGGTAGTGGAGAGAAGGCGAACACCCCACATCCACACACACACAATCTACTGGCTAAACAGCCGGAGCATTTTCAGTAAGAGAATGCTTCAGCTCAAAGAACACTGACAGGAATAATTTTCTGCCAACTGCAATTAAACTTTACAATAACTCTGTAACAACAGGGTCAGGAGAAAGATGTCCTTTTTTGACATCACTATAAATAGGCTTTTATACACTCTGTCTTTATTGCACTTTGGTCATGTCCTTTCATTTATTTAATTCTCATTTTATACTATTTACAATTTTATTACTATATAACAACTTGTTGGTGGACCTTGTGTACAGTTTAGTTCCCGTCTGTATATACAGTTTTATGTATGTGTAAATAGAAAAGGTATATTTATATTATTTTATAACATTTTACCTCATTAACGCACCATAAATTGTAAACAAAGTATCTTAGGCTTTTGTTCATTTGTATGTCTAACTTTATCCTTTTCTAATTGCAATTTTTGCTTTTTCTTACTTCTTGTATAATTTGTAAACTGGCAGCAGTAAAGATATAATTTCCCGTCGGAGTTAATAAAGTACTCTATCTATCTGTCTGTCTGTTTGTCTATCTATCTATCTATCTATTTCCTCCCACATTTTAAACTTGTTTCCCTAATTTTCTTTTTCATTTTGGAAAAGCTGTTTTGCGCCAATGACCATTGTAAAAAGTGCTATATAAATAAAGCTGAATTTAATTAGCCTAAGTGGTTAGTCTAATAAGACTAATTAGCAACTACTTAAAACATTTAGCCATTACCATCTGAAAATAAGCTACAGAACAATAAATGACTTATTGTCAACAGAATGTTTCATTTTCTCACAGTGTCACATCCCCATTTTCCAGAAATGATCAAAAATGATTTCGCTTTCTGTATGTGGGAAATTTTTGTTGTATTTATAACAACAGAAAAAACAGTCTTTGTGTCTGACATTTCATCCAGGTACATGAATTATTATTCTTTTTTTTTATAACTTTTGCTTTTAAGGTATACTGGAAATTAATATTATATGGCTCAGTGATCTTTAACATCTCTACATCTTTACAAGCTTCTCCTCTTTGTACATGGTACTGACTCAAAACGCAGTCCAGGAGTTTGCTGATGGGGTACGAGAGCAGGAAGGTATGCAGCATGAGAAATTTGGTGAGGAGTATTGTGTTGACACCAACTGGCAGGCCGTGGTAAAAACAGAGCCCCTGAGGGACAATCTTACCGATTATGACAATGCCGATGGTGAAAGCGACAACAGCTCCAAGCCCTGAACCTATAAGATCATCCAGAAGGATGGTGAAAGTCATGTTGACTAATACGTTGACTAATACGGTCAATGCCGGCTTATCGCTCCTCTCCAAGCACATGCCAAAGATGTGACCCGGCCAATGCTTCCGCTGCACTCATGCACTTTTCAACATGTTGATAGTCTTTAGAGTCATGCAGTCGGCTGGATCCATGAAGGCCTGGTCCTTCACGAACAGGATGTCCACAATATTAGTTTGCTCCTTCTCATACACAGGGGTTTGTGTATAGACGCTGTTCACGATCTCTGATATGGTGTTAAAACCCAACACAGTGTCCCAGTGGTTTATAAAACAGTTCAAAAGCAGCATCTTGAAAGCTATGCTAAATTCAGTGAGTGCAATTAGTGGTAATATGACACAAAATGAAATGTTTCATATGTTCTTATTGTTCTCAACTAATTCTAAGTATATTATTTTACACGCATATATTACGCATGCTAATTTTCATCATATTGCGTTTGTAGTTTAATATTGTCTTTGTGGTTTAACATGTTCACATGGTCGTAGTGAAATGATAATAAGGATAGAAACATTTCAGAATTTTATAATTTGTGTTAAACTGTACTCAGCCACCATGTGCTCATTAAATGCTCACTTTAGCAAAAAAAAAAAATGTCCATGCTGTCATGGTCTATGGTCCAATCTTTCCATGACATAGTGGACATGTGCATATAGATTAAGCCACATTTTCACACATACACAATATGGTATGAAAATGTATGTACTCTACTTTGAATTTGTTAATGACAGTGTGGACATGTTTAGTGATTTGCTCATACTGTATATTGTCCATACATAGTTTATTTATAAAATCTTTTTTAAGCTTAAACAACTTGCATTTCTAACAGCCTAATGTTTCACTCACTCACTTAGTTAAATGGAAAATCTCAAACTTTTAACATTTTTATAGTGATATCGACTCAGGTCACCTTTTCTATCAGCATTATCAAGCTCTTCTCTATCTTGAAATATTCTTAAAAACAAGTCTTCAGCTGTTTTAAAAAGAAAAGTATTTTCTTGGTGGTTGACTGACCCACATGTGGTGTCAGCCATTTTGACTCATATTCTATCCACAGGCTTTACTTACAATACATTTCTCAATGCTTTCACCACCAGTTAGTTCAGTGTGTTCAGTTTACAGTCTTTTGGGGTTTTTTTTTTATTATTATTTTTATAGCACTATTTTTTTTAAGAATTCACAAATGTCCTTTAGGAAGTAGAAAGAGCTTGATATACATAGTTCAATTTCACACAAAATGTCCCTTACGTCCCTTTTTGGTCTCAGTCCACAGGTCATTAAAATACCCTTTACATGCTTATAATATAATTTATAACGTATTTGATAGATGTTCGGGTGTTTATTACGTTCTCTTTTTAACACAGCATGCTGTATGAGGTACTTAAATGATCTCGGCTCATCAAAAAATATTGGCTGCCCCTAGTGGTCATTCTTGGTAAAACTTTATATGTAGTTAGATAGATGTCCGCCAGAGGGCGCCAACTGATCATCTATTTATTTTAATTTTAGGCTTTTAATCACACACTAAAAACGTTAATCTGATTTTTAAATGAATGAAGACTACTATCTATCTATCTATTTATCTATCTTGGAACAAAGCTATTCCTTTTGGCTCAATGAGATTTTTTGTCCTCCTTCACCTTTTCTTTTTTTCGTCTTTTTGGCATTTGTAACTATCTAAATTTTTTTTACCAAGTCAATGTCTGAAGCAAGTTGTCACTAAATTATTTACTAATTTATTATCATCATCATTATCATCTTCTTCTTCTTTTTCTTCTTCTTGTTATAATCATTACATTATCTATATTTTTTACCAAGTCTCAATAAAGTCTAAATAAAAAAATCATCATCATCTTATTATTATTAGTAGTAGTATTAATACTACTACTACTACTACTAATAATAATAATAATGATAATAATAATAATGTTATTGTTGTTCCCACTTCTCTTCCACAGATGGAAACATACAACTCAATATTAAAAATGATATAAACCACTTTAAACATGAAACACCAACCTCGGCTTTAGCTTTAGCCAAACCACAGTTTGCTCTACTCTCCTAAATAATAATATTTTAAAATCCTCCATATAAATGAATAGGTTTTCTATTTTAATTGTGTAAATAAAATTAGACAATCCTACTTGAATAATAAAATGAAAAATAAAAAAGTGCATTTTGATGTAGCCTTATTATTATGAAAAAAAAGTTTACAACTGAAAAGACTTATAATTTGCATGACAGCAAGTAAGAAAAAAAACAAATATATTTTCTTCTCAGTGACCTAAGCCCGAGGGTCTGCCATTTTCAAAGGAAGAAAAATTCATTAGCCAGTAAACCACGTGGATAACGACAGAGGGTCACTAGCAGTTGCATGCTTATATCTCTTAACACACACACACACACAGTATATAAGGCTCCCTCTAGTGGTAGCTCAGGATAATGAAACTCCTCATGTAGTTAGAAGAATGTCCGCCAGAGGGCGCCAACTGCTCATTTATTTAAATTTATCTTAGGCGTTATCACATTAAAAATATTTTTTATGTATGACGACTGCTATTTAATATTTGTTTCTATCTATCTATCTATCTATCTATCTATCTATCTATCTATCTATGCATTGTTTGTCATTAAACTTTTGTTTTAGGGCTCAATTGTTTTCTAATTTAATTTCTTTCTTTGCCATCCTCCCTCTTTTTTCCTTTTTTTGTTTTGCTTTGTGTTATCATCACCATCTTTATTTTTTACCAAGACAATGTCTTAAGTTGGTACAAAATTATTCTATGACCAATATTTTTTCATCATCATCTACTTCTTTTTCATATTATTATTATTATTGTTATTGTTGTTATCATCAAGGTTTTCTCAAGCAAGTTAGCTCAAAAGTCACTCTCTTAAGCACAAACATATTTTGAGATCAACCATTTTCATCTTCATCATTGTCATTATCCTCATGTCTTCTCATCACCATCTCCAATGACAGACATATGTCGACTCACTCTTTAACAAAGTGCCGTCTAAACAATCGGTCGGCTCAACTGCTTTATACTGTGACTTTAACCTGTCTGTGAAAGAAACGTGAAGCACCGAGTCACACACTGCTGTAAAGGACATAGTAGTTTAATCAGCCAATTATTCTATCACAATTAAAGCATTTAATGAGTGAACAACAATACAACACATACAGACACATATAGATGTCAATTTAACAGACAAAAAGGCACTGATCTAACATCACTGGTCCCATTACTGAAGAACTTGATCCTTTGAAACAATACTAATAAAACCCATTTAAAAATAAGAGTTCTCATTATGTACAGGTAATGACAAGGACCAATCAAATTAACATGTCTTCTACAAATAATTTTATTGACAATTAGAACACTTTAATACAGAAAACAGTGCAATAAATTAATTGTACGTATTAGGTTTGCAAATATAAGATTTTTCCTAAACAACAGCTGAGTGCAACAGTTTGAATCCTCCACGAAAAAGAAAAACGAACCTTTTATTTTTTTCAAGTCCAAAATGTCAAATAAAACGTCACAATCATAAAACAGCGCGGTAAAATCTAAGGAACAAATTTTTAAATGAAAATACATACAATTACATACATACATAATGTTTATACTAGATTTGCTTTTAATACGATATTTTTTCTTGTGTTAATAAAGGAGTCTTTAAAACCGAGCTGGCTAAATACATAATCATTATAATTAGCATTCCCTTGTCTCCATTTTGTCATAAGGTTATGCAAACTTTTGCACTCTACTACATATACACTGTATAGGCGCTTACGGTATAAGTCAAGCTTCAATAAAATTGTATTAAACTAATTCCCTATTGAAAATCCCTATTAATGAAATGTGCATGAAATGAGTATTTGGGATGTTTTTAGAGGTTTGAAATGAAATGACTTGAGTCATGGATTAGTAATGAATGAATCAGGTTAAGCTCTAAAATGATAAAATGATCTGGCCATACTTAAAAAGTCATGATTGTCAATCATTATAAAGCTTTCTCTGAATCCATGTGAATTAGTGTCTGCTCTCACTCACTTACTCATCGTCTATATCCTGTATACAGGGTCGCGGGGGGCCAGGAGCCTATCCCAGAAGACTTAGAGGCAGGGTACGCCCTGGATGGGGTCCCAATCTATCGCAGGGCAAACTCACATACACGCACACTCACACACAATGGGCAGTTCGGGAACCCCACTTAGCTTAATCTGCATGTCTTTTGAGTGTGGAGGAAACCAGAGTACCCAGGGGAAACCCACCAAGCACGGGGAGAAAATGCAAATATCAGACCTAAGGCGGTACTCGACCCCAGACCCTGGAGGTGCAAGGCAACAACGCTAACCACTATGTCACCGAGCTGCCTTCTCTGCTTTCTATATTGGTTTAATAATAATCTTTTTTTTTTTAAATCTATAGTCACTTTATGCTTCAACATATGTTGACGTTCCTAAAATTTTATTAATTGCAGAACTACAACCAATTTACTTGTTTTAAATTATAATTTCCAAGCCTGCGTGGTATGGTGGTCCACTAGGTAGTGTTGTCATCTCTCAGCTTTAGGGTCTTAGTTCTATCCTTAGCTTAGGTTACTGAATCCACCTGTTTCCTTTCCTTCTCCAGGTTATCTGGTTTCTTTCTGCTTCTCGTACAGATGCCAGTATTTGGATCAGTTACGCTTAACTGCCCCATGAGCATACTGTATGTGTGCATGATGCCAAGGTTCCCATGAAAAGGATCTGTATGCACCGGCACCAACCAAGATAGAGCATTATAATTTGAATAAGATTATTTTGAAACTAGCCATATGTTTTTTGCATTAATAACATTTCAATTTGAATAACCTTCACTATTGGTACACTATCTTAACAGAAATATAATGGAAGTACATTATTATTTCTTTTAAAATGATATCCCTTACACATACAGTACAGTACTGTGCAAAGGTCTGCAAAGAAAAATACTATAAATAGTAATAATCTAAATATTACCTATAGTTTATAAAAAAAATAAGCCTTAGGTCTTGGATTTTTAGTACAATTTGTGCAGATTTATGCTATAAGGAAATTAGCTAAGAATCTAGAAAAAAATACTTTCATGGTCTCAGTTTTTTTTGCAGGCAAAAAAAATAATAATTTATGCTGCTTTCTTTACTGACACACCTTTTTTTGTAGAAAAAGTAATGCTTGGAATTTGAAAATGTACTCAGTGATGCAAAATATATATATAAAAAAAACATTAAAATATGAAGAATTAAAAATATAATATATATATCATCTGCTTTGGGACAATGACCATTGTTAAAAGCGCTATATAAATAAAATTGAAATTGAATATATTGTAATGTATAATGTGTTTTGTTTTTGTACTGGAATGCCGGAGACTTTTGCACAATATTGTATCATTCATTATATCAATGCTTATACAATCCATACATAATAATACTAAGTGCTTGTCTTCGTATATTAATGTAAGTCTTAAAGTTAACCAGGTTTTTTGTGTGTCAAAAAGTGCCAAAAATAAGAATCTATTCCAGCAAACCCTCCTGTGCAGCACAGCTGTACCAAAACCTCCCCAGTGCAAAAAAAATAAAAATGGCAGAGAACTCCAGACTTGACATGATTGCAATTGTGTTGTAAAAGGTAAATGTCAAAGGAATTCTAACTCCCTGTCTTGTGCAGATAGTCACTTGGAATTCTAATGAAATTACGTCAAGTTTTTAACCAACATTGCATTCTTCTCTTCCCACAAGCAGCATTTTTACAAAACAAGTAATTACAGTTCCAAACCTTTTTATCACTGTGCATATAAGACAGGCAATTTCAAGTACTGATTTGCTCCACTCGACACTCTCCAAACAGGCCGATAGGACATCACCCCCTAGTGACCATTCTGGACATCCCGTCCCGGCGTCCTGCTCGTCTCGGGCCCTGATCGGCTGTCGCTGCTGGGCAAAAGGACTTCCACAGAGAAGCTGACTTTTTTAGACTGGAAGATGCTGTAAGTGTTGTCAAATCGCAGAACGTCTGGAACAAAATTTAAAATAGTAAATATAGTTATCAATTGCATCATATTAGCAACACATTTAAATGATTGAATTCTAGAATGATTTTATCATTGGCTACACATTCAAATCTTCCTTTGAATAACAGTAAAGTGCATTCTGTAACCACAAGTGTATATTATAAATTAAATGTTTAAATATTTCTATAAATATTGTGTGCAACTTCCATTCATTTTGTTTGTATAGCACTTTTAACAATTGTCACAAAGCAGCTTTACAGGATGCAAATAAAAAAATGTATATAATTAAAAGAAAAAAACAAAACAAAATTATAGCTGTATCTGTTTGTCCATTATGATCAAGCCAGAGGTGACAGTGCCAAGGAAAAACTCTCTGAGAACACCTGAAGAAGAATCCTCAAGAGAAAAAAAACCCAGCAGGGAACCCATCCTCATCTGTGGGATACCAGATAGCACAAATATGGAAAAATTCCTTTTATAATTGTGTGCTATATGGTTAAGCGAAATTTTAAATCTGATATCAATTATATGCTATATTTTTATAGTCGTAATTTTAAATGATTATACTATAATAAGCTGATGTAATATATTTTAAGCTATGTAGCACCAGGCAAAAATTTCATTACAAATGCAATATTTATATTTGAAGAGTTTTTAACAATGTATTATTGTTAACATCGGTATCACGCATTGAATTTAATGCAAGAATTGTAACTATAATATGAACTAAACAGCTGACTAGTGGAAGCGTTCATATTTTCTATAAATATCATCATCATCATCATCATCATTATTATTATTATAATTATTATTATTATTACTATAGGGGCAGCAGGAGCCATAAAATGACAAAATCGCAGCAGCTCTAATTTCAACATAGCCTTTCCACTTACTGCTACAAACTATGAAGAAAAAAAAATCAGTATATCCAATTGTGGATTGTTATTGCTGAGTATCCCAGACTGGACCCACAGCTATACCTTTAATACTTTATACTTATAAAGCTAAAGCGATATAAAGCCATGCTGTTGGCTATGAGTTATGTTTAGAGGTAAAAGGGAAATAATTTTGCCCAAATTAGACTGAAGGTTCCCTTTTTCTTTTTATGTCACAAAATCCTCATTTAAATATTCTAAAAATAGGATTTAAAAATAGGATTTTGTCGAGAACAAACGAGATCATATCTCATCAACCGGACATGATGCAGTAATAAACTTGTCATGAACAATTGAGCCAGGAATCTAAAAAGAAGCAGAATTTAAAACACCCCAAATGTGACGTAATACATGATTTGATGTATCTGGGTGATATATGAAACTAAACAGTGAAAACGCTTCCTCTCTCATTGTCCACTTACACACTCCAGCATCAGTGCATGTCAGAGTTCCGTCCTCAGGTACGAGGTGTGCGTTGTAGCGCTGACTGGCCAGGACTTCCTGCATATTACCTGCCTTTAGCCATTCACCCAGTTTCTTCTTCGTAAAGACTCCAAAGCCAATATCCCCACCCTCACAGGAGAACTGCCACCTGAGAACAGAGACCAGGCACAGAGGGGAAAGATTAGGTGAAGATAGGGAAAGTCATTTTTAATGTCCTTTAAAGAATATTGGGTTATGGAAATTTCTAGAATACAGTAATCATTTGGACTCATTGTAATACATTCCATTATGAAATAATAATATAAGATTCCAGTTTTCGGCACAAGTTAACTACACCAGTATGGCTTAACATTAATGGTGGAACTAATAATTGTTCTTTATCACTGACCACCGTTATACCGAGCTGCTATCTTATTCCTAGGTTGTACAAAATGTTGTGTTACCTAAGCACACAGCCCGGAGCGAGGATCTCATATTCGAGCTGATGGGAGGAGCCGCGACTGATAGACACACACTGGTCGTACTGCTGCTTAATAAATTCCCGTGCGTAGTAGGACTTGGGCACCAGGCCACCTTGTTTAATCTGTGCAGAGACAAACTGGTTATGGTTCAGCACAGGCAAAACATTCATCATGGTTTAATAATAGGATGAAATTAATGACAGAAAATGAAACTTACACAGATGACAGCATGGTTAGTGCTAAAACCGGCTGGAATGGTTAATATGATGTTTACAGTAGTGTGTGCATGAACACATAGACACTCATAGGAAATACATTTTACAAGAGATTAGGTTGTTCTGTTTTGGAATAACTGCTAAATATAGACTTGGGCCAGTAATTCAGCTATAAAACATAAAGAAATGTTGAGGAAAAACTAGCCACACAATTAGACACAGTCTGAACATCAGTAGGAGACACCATGTTGACCTCTCGTGTCTCCTAATGTTTCATGTTACAACCAGTGTGCAGGCATTTTACTCTCAGATGTTTATTACTTTTCTATTAATCTTTTTCTGTCATCTGTTTTTTTATACTGCACAACCAAAAAAAATGTCACCACCTGGATTTAAATAAGCAAATAGGCTTCCATTGGAAAATTTCTGCAGTAATTAATACAGTTCAGCTGGCAACAAGTTATTTAACCCTAACTGATGCAGTGAGTAGCTTCTCATTTCTTAAACAACCACGTTAGAAGACATAGCCTGTGATCATGGCAAAGATGTTGCTCTGTTTCAGAAAAGTCAAATTATTGTCCTGCATCAAGCAAAGAAAACAACTAAAGAGATGAATGCGATGAAGTAATGCATCCATCACTAGATCCAGCAACGTTTCATGACCGAATATACTGAATGACCAGGTTTTTCATCAATAGATTTTTTCATCACCTATTGGCACAGGCAAATTCCAAGATAACGATGCCAGGATTAATTTTTCTCAAATGGTGAGAGTGTTTCAGGGAGCATGAGACATAAATTTCACACATGGATTGGCGACCACAAACTTCAGACCCTAACGCCAGTGAGAATATTTGGGACGTGCTGGAAAAGGCTTTACGCAGTGGTCCGACTCTCCCATCATCAATACAAGATCTTAGAGAGACAATAATGTGATTCAGGATGGAAATAAATGTTGTGACATTACATAAGCTTATCAAAATGATGCCGTGGCGAATGAGTGCTGTGATTAAAGCAAAAGGCGTTCCAATTACATATTAGCATGTGATTGGCATGTTTTTTTTTCTGCTGGGAAGTGTAGTAATGTTAAATGTTTAAATATATCTACATTTCTACAGGGTTGAATGTTTGGAAGAAATAAAAACCTTTCAGAAAAATGAAATGAGCAATTATAACATTTTATAGTACTGTATAGACACTTGAACAATGACAATGATGCAATATGAGGCAATATTTCTACTAAACCATCTCTTGATTATGTAAACACTGATAAACACTGATCAGCTATAACATTAACACCACATCACATTAACAAATTAACAGTGATCAGTTATATACCAGTAAACTAGTGATAGGATGATGGGCACCTAAGGTTCACCTATGCCTGTGGGAAGCAAAGACCAGCCTGTCTTGTCCAATCCCACAGAAAAGTCTATGCTGTAGAAAGGCTCAATAGAAAGGCTATTTCTATAGAAAGGGCAAGGCAGACAGAGGTCTCTGACCCAGCCTCCAATCTCCCCAGATCCCAATCCAATCGAGCAGCCATGGGATGCATCGGACAAACAAGTTCGATCCATGGTGTCCCTACTTTACAACCCACAGCACGAGTCATGCCCAGAGCTATACCATAATATTGCATATTAACCATTGTTAAATATTGTAATGCTAGTTTGCATGATTTTGCATGTGTATTTGAACTCACACATAGTAGTTTATCAGCATAAAATATAAAAGTACATACAGTACAACTGCCCTTTATACTGTCATGAATCAATGCAAAGATATTTATTAGTCATAACTATATAAAACATAAATTACATTAAAAAAACATAAACTACTATAGTATACAACAAAATTAATCCTGCGTTGTTGATTAAATACCAACATATAGAAGCAAAGGACTGTGGTAAAGTCAAATCATAGTGATTAGGCAACTGTGTAATACAGTCTTAAAAGTGCTTACACTTCTACCCCTCATTACATTTTTATGAATATGCAAACTAGGAACTCTCAGAACCGTGCCAACCCCCCCCCCCCCCCTTTTTCTTCATATGCACAGTGTTTCTTTATAAGCTCTTACATTTTATTACAAAATAACACAAGTATAGAATATGTTACAGAATACTAGCTCCGACCTTCAGGCAAAACATTCAGCTTTCCGTTTCTTAAAACCCCTGCAATACTCATTTTTCACACTCTGACCAGTCAGCCACACTTTTTCTAAAATGTACAGCTTATCAGCTTTAATCATACAAAATAAAAGTAAGAAAAACTTTTTAAGAAGTATAGTTAAAGTGAATAAAAAAGGTTATTTAAGGTTAAGATGACATCAGTCAACAGTGATGTCACCTAAAACAGCTCCCTATGCTCGGTCAGGTCAGTGATATGTTAAGTGTAACCTATATACACAGAACATTTATTCCTTGTCCAATGTAAAGTATCAACCTTATCATCTACAAGGCCTAGGCATCTTTACTCACAAAGATAAACCCTGGCACGTTCTTATCTATTTGATTTTCCCCATGCTTATTAATGAAATGTCAAGGTCCATGTTGGACAAAGATTTACTGCAGACAGCCAAAGAAGCATTTGCACAAAGAATCATTAACACAAAAAACACAAATGTGGTTTATTTAAAGCCATACTATTCTATACTCTGCTCAGCTGTATTTTTGTACCAAAATATTAATAATTTATAATTATAAAAGAAATAAACAATAGTAATTAATAAAAAGAAAGAAAGAAAGAAAGAAAGAAAGAAAGAAAGAAAGAAAGAAAGAAAAAGAAAGAAAGAAGATCACATTTGGGAGCTCCATAAAAAAATGTTCCATAAAAAATGTGAAAAAAAAAAAAAACAATCTGGTGGGGCTTCATACTGGGACCTCTCCTCCAGTCCTGCAGAGAGCAGCATCTTTACCTATGTATCTACGAGCAAACAACATGTCAAGACAGGTCAGATAATAACCAGACCTTTAAAGGCATGATGGTATTTCTCTTTTGGGGAATGCAGGATGACTAATGAGCTGCACTACTTACCTAAAGCGGAAAAGCTTGAAAAATCACACAGTCTGGTAACTCACTCATATGCCAGGATCTCACATTAATTTGTAGTGATTATACTAACCAAGAATTCTTTCTTTCATGATAGAAGAAAGCCATAAAAAGTGCTCAAATTCACCCGGTTCATACAGTATATGTAATCCTTAAAATGTCTCATATTTGCTTTGGATTGTACCGGTAAATGGATATGCATCTGTAATTGTGAGATCTTGCTGAGTCAGCACCAAGTATGAAGAGGTGATTTAATTCACAAAAGCTGGATAAGCCTTGAAGTGGGATTATATAAAAGCTTCCTGTGTCTCCATAAGACAAATAGGCAACGTTTAAGACTCTGTCTGCATGATCAATATACTATATTTATATAGCAGAGAAATGGGATTAGACAAATTTCTAAATGAATTTCTAAATTTTGCGTACTATTAAAACAATAAAAGTTCTTAAAATGTGTTTATGTTCCTGTCCTATAAAAAGTTTCCTCAACACTGCAAAAAGATTTTGTAATTAGCTTCTTGGTTTACTTTTTGATTTGAACTTTATTTATCACATGTTGGTCGTTTTTTTAATATTTTTCGGAGTTTCCAACATTACTCGCAATGTCTCCCTGTCTACAGTATAAGTTTAAAACCTTAAATATTACATACAATCTACCATATTACATTTAAAGATAGCAGGTTTACATCATAGTGCTACCACAGTATCCAATGAAGTGGCACATTACCTACGCTGGTAGGCAAGAAATCTGCCCAATTCAAAGGCATGCCTACTGCATCTGCCCCACATTTTGCCATTTTGTTTTTTTTAGACACCATCAAAAACAATGACGCATTAATATCTGCCACAGTGTGAGAGGGAGAAGAAAGTATGTACAAGGTGTAAATGCACCAGTTTTCACTCTGCCTGATAACATTGATAAACTGATACCGGACAAAATGCTGAATCGCAGTAATCCAAGCCCGAAATGTGCAATAAAGCAATTTAGATTTGCTTAATACAGCATTACAATGCCTTAAATAGCCCTATCTTTATCTAAATGTTCATGTCTGAAGAAACTTATGCAATAAATTGGATGAAATCCAATTGCTTATATCATTGCTGTTGTCATGCCATTTTAAAGAATGATTACAGTTTCACAATTGGACAGTGCTGCTTTCTGATCCTGAGTTTCAGACATGGAGACTAATGCTAAAATCAGTGATGACTAACAGTATAGTAAAGGCTTGACCCAGCAGAATTGTCTCGAACTGAGTAAGCAAAACATTCTGTATTCTGTTACAGAAATAAAGGACAGTCGCAGGTCTTTTTTTTTTATTTTTTTTTTTTAACTAGAACACAACCTGTGATTATCAGGTACTTACAGTATATCAACATTCAAGCTGAAACTGGCCCCAGATGCTGTATTATATTATACTTATTGTATATTATAATATTTTATTGTATAAAAATTGGGTTTGAGTTATTTCCTGACCTTTGAAGAGATAAAGAGCCATTACCATTTAAGCCATTAAAATAACAACCAGTCAAATTAATGGAAATGTGGAATTAATGGAAAAGTGAGGTATAATGTGAAACGGTAAATATACTGTAGATTCAAAATTGTTGTGATAAAGAGACAAAAAAGGGAACCAAAGTCAGTTAGGCAAAAGAAGAAGTTCTAATGTTGTAAGAAGAAAGGCATGCAGTCTGCTGGCAAAAGAAGAAGACATGATATTTATAGAAACAGCATGATTTAGAGAAAATGAATGAGAGAAATTGTTATAGAATGGAATTTATGGAAAGCAAAAATGCAACAAGAAAGAGAACAAATTAACAAATTAAGTTTAAAGAAATGAAGAACAAACACACGTCTCTTGGCAAAGAATCTCTGTCTTGAGACAGTATAAAGCAAAGTCACTGCTTTATGTGAAATGTGGTAAAATAATAATAACTATTTTCTATAATAATTATTTTGGCATTGGACTACTGTTCGGGAGGTACCCGGTTCAAATCTCAGCACCACCAAGTTGTCACTGTTGGGCCCTTGAGCAAGGCTCTTAACCCTCAACTGCTTTAACATTATAACGTCTGGATAAGGCCGTCTGCCAAATGCCACATTTACATTTACATTTAGGCATTTGGCAGACGCTCTTATCCAGAGCGACTTACAAAAAGTGCTTTAATGTTTACAACATTGGATACATACTTACACTGGGTTAACTAGGTTAATAACTAAGTACCATTAGTCCAACACAACTGAGGTGTTTTTTTTTTTTTTTTTTTTTTTTGGGGGGGGGGGGGGTTAGTCCAATGTAACAATAAATTCTGCCAGCTTCCTTACTAAAATAACAAGTCTCGCAAAGTATAAATAAAAGTAAAGTAGTAGTAGCCTTAATGTGAGAGCCCCCTAGTGACTGGGAGGAATTGGCCACGACTACATCTCACTTCTGACCCTAAATTATAAGTAGAGTAATCTATTACATAAGTATTATATTAATTGTTGCTTTAATGCATTTCTTTTGCACCTTATGGTTAAAAGGCATTCAGTTTAAAGACTTCAGCTGTATGGTGTGTCTGGACAGAAGTTTAAGAGGCTCAAATTCATACAAACATATAAAGAAATGAAAGGAGAAGTTGCAGTGTCAATCACACAAGGGCAGTGAAGGGAAAAAGAGGAAGATTAATTGATAATATCTGAAGAGGTTTTTTAAAGATGGCACTAGTCGTGACATAAACAAAAGATAAGGTGATAAGGAGGCACAAAAGGATACTAGTGATAGAAGCTCACCCGATAACATATTATCATAGGTGTTGATATAATTTGTATTGCAATTCTGTTAGTATAACAGTTTTCTAAATATTGTGATTAGTTTTATGAATATTGTGATTCAATATAAAAAAATTTTCAGAATTTGATATACTTCTAAACAAACTTGGCAAATAATTCGTGTAGAAAATAAATACAGGACAAGACTGCATGTCATAAAACAGCTTAACACTTTTCTGCCCAGTTGCTTTTTTGTAATTAGATATGAACCTGCGCGTGCATGTATGTGGAAATGAAGGTATGAAGGTGCTGTATTTACCAACCCATTTAGCCAGACATGTAGCAACCCTAGCAAGACATTAGCAAGCAAGACTCTATATGGCAATTTCCTGATTTTTGACAAAAGCTTAAAAGTCGGGTTTCAACCTGTTTTTGCAAACGTTTGCGCTACTGTATATGACCATCACGTGACAATCATAGCCTTAGGTGGTCCTTCCCCACATTGTTACTACGAAGCTATATACAGCCCTATAGAATGTCTTTGTATGTTTTAGGATTAGAATTTCCCAAACCTGTTCCAGCACAACAGTGCAAAAATGCTAGCTCCATGAAGACATAATTTTCAACTGATGGAATAGAAGAGCTGAAGTTTCCTACATAGAGCCTTGACCTGAACTACATTAGAATGAACCCGCAATAAAAAAAACTCCAGGACATGTTTTCTATTTTGAGCAGCAAGGAGCTAGAACTATTTAGCAAGGAACTAAGAAATTCTGGTTATACTGTACTATGCACTAGTTCACTAGCAAGCCTATGCCACCTACTGTATGCAGAGCTGAGACCTGGAGTTACTTTTGACTTTTACTCACCCTGGTCCTGCAGCGTGGGTCACCATCGGGATCAGTCAGGTTTCCCCCATATGCGGCTGGAAGCTCTTCAGGGTCAATGTGTTTCCTTAACACCTCCTGCCAGTTGGCTGGATAAACACCAAAAAAATAAAATTTACATCAGAAACATTATCTGTGTGAGTGTGCTATAGGTGATTCTTAGTCAAGGCTGTGAACGTGAGGATTTTGATCGATAGATAATATAGGAGGTGTAAAAACTGAGGTTATCTTACACCCCAGAACCATGATCTTGTGGCGAGTATCTTCACTTAGAAAGTGCTTCACCAGATTATACGCCACAGGAAACAGTTTGGGTGCTGCAAAAAAAAAAAAAAAAGTTGTTAAGCCTGAGCAAAAACAAAAAACAAACTTCATTTTAGTTGCTATGATAGAAAAACACCTTTAGACAAGTAGATTTGAGAATTTAAAAGCACAATGGTATAAACATCTCTAAATATTCATAAATGTTAAGAGTATTCATTTATATATAACTTTGCAACTTACCTTTAATAACTAATAACCTCTTGAGTCCTTCAGGATAGTTGTCTTCAAACATTGTCAAAACCTACAAGGGAGAAAAAAACAGGCTGATTACTCAAGAGCTGGACATTTCCTAAAAGTTTTTTTTTTTTTTTTTTTTAATAAGCAATGTTTGACAAGGGGTCAAGTCATATAAATATTTACACATTTTAGAAGTGAACCAAGTTCATTGATAAAGAACAGGAATACAGAGCAGACAGAAAACAAAATTAGATCCTACCTCTCCATAGGTCTCTATAGCAGGCTTCCATAGGTGCTTTAATCCCAAACCTTCGCAATCATAGATCATAGTAATGGACTCCACATTTTTCCCTAACTGATATGAATGATAAGAGAGAGACAGACAGAGATAATGATGGGGAGAAAAGCAGGAAATTAAGATCTGGGAGCAGTCTCTGTCCACTGAATAAATTAATGCATAGGAAGTTCTGTTCTAGATTTGTCTAGCTAGATCCAATAAGTCATGCTTGGATTGTAATATAAACCCTACTGCTTTATATTTATATTATTTTCTTTGTCATATCAAGCATCAAGAAAAAAAAAACCTTAGGACACTAAGCTTGTTGTCGCTCACTCACTTACCCGTTCGCTCTGTGACGTGCACTCCTTTTGCAGCATCTCACAATCTCGTACTTTTAATTTCATGAAATCCTGCTTAGAGGCAGACAGAAGGAGACCTTTGGGATCCACCGGCCCGATAACGTCGTACCACACAGGGCTACCCTCTCTGTCATAGCCACACATTCCTCCTGAGAGGTACTTCTCTAAAACCTAACCACAAGCACACATATAGGAAGAGAGGGAATGACATAAACCCTGATGAAAATCACAGCTTTCATTAGTGACAGTGATTTGACAATAAACTTTTGAATGGAAATGTATAATGCTCAGAATATGTTTTTGAAAAACTGTGTTTCCCTCTCATAACCGTGCACAGATCATACCTCAGGAGGCTTCCATTCAGTAGTGATAGTGTCGGCCTTCATCTGTTTCCGGAATTCTAAATGCTAAAAAAGAAAAAGAGATATAAGTATTTAAGTTAATTTAAAGAAAAAAGATCATGCTAGTGTTTTAGCTACCCCCAATTAGCAGTGGATGCAAACCCAATATTTATAGCTACAATTTAAAAAGGCTTACAACAGAACACAGTTATTAGAACATTACAGCCAATCCCTATTTTTATAATTATGTTAGTTTGTTCAAATACAAATAAGCTGCCACAATGTTTGTGTTTGTATGTAAATGGCTGTCATTCCTTTTGGCAGGAATTCCCAAAATTCCTGAATGGGTAATGACGCCCTTTTGTCAAACACATTAAATTAAAGTTGATGTCCTTGTTTTAAAATCTATGGACCTGTTTTTTTTTTGTTTTTTTTTTGATAAACACGTACTACCTGACTTTTAGTCTCGTAACACAAAAAAATCATTTGTCTGATTTTGGCTAAATTTAAAATAGTGTAAACTGAAATAGTGTACAGTGGAACCTCGGATTGCGAGTAACGCAGTTTGCAAGAGCGAGCAAAGATTTTGAAAAAATTTTGACTTGAAAAACAAACTCGGCTTGGTTTACGAGTACCGAGTATCATGTTTCACACATGCGCTTCTTGTTTTGACACAGAGCGTCACGTGATCACAACTGAGCCGCCAATGTTTTTTCTCTCTCTTCCGGAATCGTGGGTAATCGTCTCCCTTGCTCAGTCTTAGTCTCTTACTGGTATAATTAACATCCGTGCAGGCGTGTACTGTATGCGTGTGTGTACAGCACGCGTGTACTGTTTATTATAACACGTGTGTGCGCGCATGTAAAGCAAAACCAAGTCTCATTAGAGATATTAAAGATCCCTTTTCTTTCTCTGCCTGGGTCAGCATGCTATTATGTGTGTGCGCGCGTGTAAATTGACACCCCTTTACACACAATCTCCTCCTCTCGCCTTCACACACCTCCCCCCCGCCACCTCGCACCTTCACACACACACTCTCTCTGCTCTACCCAGAAACACTGCTCTGTCCCGATTCTTTCCAAAGGTAAAGTGCAGGTTAATCAAAACATTTTATTTAAAGCAGTAATTCCGTTAGCGTGCGCTTACACTAGAGTTGTTAGCGATGTTTCTTGCTAATTTTTCCGATAAAACAGTTAATGTGTGTGTGTGTGTGTGTGTGTGTGAAACTCAAATAAGAGAAGAGGAAGTGTTACTGTGTAAGATAAGAAAAGGGGAGGGGCTGATTCCTCCTCTCCTCTTACTTTAGCTTCACACACATGCACAAACACACACACATACGCACACACATAGCGCCTGCACATATAAATAGAAACACTTCTCTGTCGGGATTTATTTTTACTCCTTTTAAAGGTAAAGTGCAGGTTGGTTTGTTTTATTTTTACTTTATATTTTGTATTAATTATTTGTATGTATTTATTTTTTTGGTCTGCGGAACAAATAATTTGAGTTTCCATTATTTCTTATGGAGAAATTCGCTTTGATTTACGATTGATTCCTTTTGAAGTACAAGCCCGCTTCCGGAACAAATTATGCTTGTAATCCAAGGTTCACTGTACTTAGAGTAAGACTCTAAAAGCATTAGTTCTCCACAAATCTAAAGTTCTCTTTTTAATAATATAACTTATTAAAATGAGGTTTTCAATGAAGGTTTCAGGTGTTTTGCAATGACATGCAGTGGAAAATCTTATACACTCACACTAAATCTTACAGTATCATCACTATTACTGTCACGACTATCACGATTACTGTCTCTCCAATCACATGGAAATTAGATTAATGAATTTTGTATTTGTGTGATTGCTAGAGCAAGTTTCTGAAACATATCTAAACAAGATTTGCGCATACTTGCCAAACCATAATACATACACTATCATTGACCAAGTCAATTGAACCAAAGTTAGTTTTTTCCTTTTTTTTCATTTATAATAATACATGTAAGATAGTCAGCCCTGTAATGTCCACCTTCACCAGCTAACAGTTTTAATTAAAAAAACTTTTATAAACCCATGAAAATATTTTAGGATGAGTGATAATAATTCAGAATTCTGTATATTCTAATACCGAACTTTTCAGAAATTCATTCACAGATAAAGCACAGATTAAAGTGATTTGCATCTGACCTTTAACCGCAAAATTGCACCTTAGAAGTAACGTCTAACATTTTCTCAAATTGTACCAATGTCTGATTTTTATCATGAAAACAATTGTACTGTTGATAACTTATAAAACTGCAAGGATCTGTTTTCATGCTTAGCCTTAAATCCTCACTCTTATCATTTGTATTGTAGATTTTGTTCATAGCAGTTCTTGAATAAAACACTTTACCATGAATATCTACATACAAACCTAAGTAAAGATTTCTGTTTATCAAATGCTTAAAAAAACTAGATGGTCTTTCTACTTTAACAGTCGATATTGAAATTTAGGTAATAGCGGGCTTGGCTGTCAGAGAAGGTGTTTAATACAAGCATGTAAAATGTTACACTGTACTATGACATCATGAGGTGCCGATACATGTTGCATATGCTGCAGACATTATTTATTCAGAAAAAACAACATTTATTTACTTAATCTACTAAGAATATTAATCAGTTAGTGACTGCAATCTCCATACTTGTAAACATCAGGCCTGCTGAGCAGTTATGCAAAGCGAGTACACGTTATTCAAAAAGCTATTATCTAAGTATAAACAAAGGGAACATGACATGACCGAACATGACTCTAACACATCAGAATGAGTCTAACAAAAATTCAGCTTTGAGAATGACTTTATTTATTTAAACAACTTCAGCACTATAACCTACTCCATTTGATTAACAAAACCGTGTCAGTGTAGTATGACTAAACTTGCGTACTAAATATACTGACTACAATCCTGTTCTTTTATCTTTACAGTAGCACTGCATAATTATAAAGAAGAAGCAATTAGTAATGTTTTCCAAAACTACACATCTGGAATATCCTCCTCTGCTAAGGACTCCAGCTTGATCCAACCAGCTACCAGGTTGGTTGGACTTAACTTAGTTGGGTTAACTTGGGACTTGGGAAATATGTAACATAGAATGGATTAATAAGATCTTGGGCAGTTTCAGGCGGTTTGCCACTGGGTTGAGCGCCTTGGAGGTCGGAAATAGTCTGACAAAACTAATAAGTTTCCAGGAGGCGACCTTCCAGGTGAAGTTGCATGTGGATAGCTAGATCTTTTGATCGACATGATATGGTGGTTGTGGGCATATTATACCCATGTCAGGTTCTGTGATCATGGCTCAGACAAACAAAGAATGCAAAGCCCAGTTTCAAGTTCCTGAGTCATTCGCTCTATTGGGACATTGGTTTCTGGGTGAAAGCCATCAGAAAGTCTCATTTGAATCCCCAGAAGGCAACAGAAATCCTTCCAGAACAGAGCAGTGAATTGCGGTCCTCAGTCGGAAACAATGTTACGTGGGAGACTGTGTAGGCGGAAAATGTGATGGGTTATAAGCAGAGCCGTTTTCTTTGCGGAGAGTAGCTTGCGGAGAGGGACGAAGTGCACCATTTTAGAGAATGTTGACTATGGTCAAGACCACGATGTAATGCACATCCTTGGTGAGTGGCGGCCACCAGAAATGTTGACGGACAACGGATTCTGTTTGCATCCTAATGATTTCACAAAATGAATTAAGCATTAAAGATTTTCTAACGGACTCTTTTGAAATGTTGTAGAAGTGGTAAACCATTTTTATCTACCATTTTAACCAGCAAATATATTATAGCTTCTTTTTCTATCAGGCTTTATCCCATACTTTAGTACATTTACCTTTACAGAACCTTACCATTTCTACAACAAAAAAGCATGATTTAAATGATACGGTGTAAACATGAAGGTGTCATGAGCTTTCCATAAAATTTTGTGAAAAAGAAAACATCAGACATTTTAGTCTTATTCTTATTTAACAATGTGTCTTAATTATAAGGCATGTTAGTTTTATATTGTCCAAGAGAGACTAAGTTATCGTACCTTACGTAGCATTGCTTCAGCTTTCTGGAGGTTGAAATTTCTGGCTGCAAATTAAACAACAAATAAATTAGGAGTGAGCACTGTGAAAAGATACGAAGAGTAGAAGTCACAGCTGAAACCTAAACAATACAGCTGTTAAAATGAAAACAATATCAAAATGACTCTTTATTTCAGGTTTATACCAATCAAGTACTGCATCTTGATTGGTTTATAAAATTATATAAATTATAATGTCAATACTGGCCTAAGGCAGTGATTGGTTGTTATGGAGATCAACACACATATCCTGCACATACACCGATCAGCCATAACATTTACACCACCAGCAGGTGAATTGAATAACACTTATTATATCAACTATATACAAGTAAACTGATGACAGGATCGTGGAATCCCTATACTCGTAGAATCCCAATGCTGTCCGTCTGATCCCAATGCTGAAAAAAAGTTAATGCTGACCATGATAGAAAGGCAGCAGAACACTCTGTGCATCACAGCTTTTTCTGTATAAGGCTTAACTGCTTTCTGGCTGTGAAAAGCACTAACACATAGCTTCAGTATATACAGTAAATGTTAGGGCGTCGTCCTTAGTCGTCTAATGTGTCTAATATTTAAATTGCTTGATTGCGTAGCATGATATTTCTTTTTTTGTATTATCACTAGCCTGAAAACTTTGCTAGCCATATATCTTTATACTATACTGGCATTCAAGTCAAACCAGGACTTTTGACTGTACAGAATAACAGAACACAGTTTTGAGAGTAAAAACTCGTTTTATTTCTCTGTATAACCCCATGCGACACTAATGCATTTATCTGAGTGTTTCGCTAGTGCTTGGATTCCATTAAGATAGAAAGTTTTCTCATCTCATGATGCCGGTGCCATCATCAGATCTGTCTGTCTGATTCACGTCTGAAACACTGGCCTTTAAGGAACTCTTTAATGGCCCAAATATGTGGAAATTGGAGTGAGATGAGCACTGTATGGGGGATGTGGCAATAACTCCCAGCGAGTTCCTGTAATGTGCAGGTAATGTGTTGGTGAATAATTGTGTGTACAGTTCCAACACATCTCTTAGCAAGTTGGCGACAAATCTGCTGATTCTACGACGAGTAAGAGTGGTGGTCATGTAACAAAACAATCAGCAGTAGTATAACCAAAATCTTATCTTTATTTACAGTGTCCTATTTTAATTCAGTTTGATCAGAAAACAGCGCTGAAAAAGTGAAAACGTCGTTTTTTAAATCCTTTATACTTTATGAAATTTATTCACATGTTGACCTTACAGCTGTAAGCTTTTTTTTTCTAATAGAATATTGTTCCTATAATAACAGCTCATTCATAGAGATGTGTACAGAGGAAACTCCACGGTTATGTTCATGCAATCTTTAGTACCATCACTCTGTAAAAGAGAGTCTTGTAACATACTTTATAGCATAACTACTATTTGTTGCATAAACTTTACAGCACAGTGAAATTTTTTCTTTTTTTTCTTCCAGTTAGGAAGCCTGGGTCAGAGTGCAGGCTCGGTTACGATACAGCACCAGGGCAGGCGAAAGAGTTCAGTTTTGCTTAAGAGGCGGATATTTAAAGGAACTGCTTGATGGTGCTTGAACTTGAAGTTCTGGTCAGTAACCCAAAGCCATAACCATTTGAAATTCAAGACTTTAGGGTTTCTGGTTTTTTATAAAAACAACAAACTGCTTTTTTGTTATAAGTGATAACGGGAACGAACTTGTTTTTCTGAACGCCAGTAAATCTAAATTGTAAGCATTGGTATATCATTCGTATACTGTTATATCAGAGGAATAAAACACTTCCATACTGGTTTGTTAAATGTAACAGTAAATGAATAACATAGTAATAACCTATTAACCTAGACTTTAGAAGTCTTTAAAAAGAAGAATTAGAGTCATAAACAGTGATTATATTTAACGTGTGCATGCAGCCCAGCAGATTCATGCCACTTTGTGACACTGGCCTCTCTTACAAGCACATACAAAAGACACTAAAGTGTTTAATACACGTAAAGGGGATTATACATTACAGCTGACAGCAGCGGATCTGACACCTGTCACACAGATCATCTCTAACTAGTCACTCAACGCAGTAGGAGTGTAAAAGTCCATTGTTATAAGTGATTATGAAATGTTCTTTCATTTAATGAGACTTCATGAGTTGATTTTTAGTACAAAAAAACATATAAGTAGTGATTTAGAGTTGATGATTAGAACAGGATCATCTTTTAACCTTAAACTGTTATAACTGCCGAATGCCACTCTCAAACTAGTCACTGAGACAAACTTTAGGCAACACCACTGGCACGATCAGTCAAGTGTGAAAATGTTAATATCAGCCATTTACAATCAGAAAACAAAATCAAAACACTTCTCTTGAAATGTGACAGGACCATACAGGTATAGCTTGCTTTTCAACAACATTTCACATCTACCAATATTATCTAATGAATGTCATTTCACCCATTTCTGAACTATTTATCAGATAAATTTATATCAGAGAAGCCACTCAGGTTTATGTCAGATTTTGTAACCCCTGTTAAAAATGTTTTATGCCTTTCATAATCTCCTGCATGACATTACATAGCTGTACATAAAAATTTCAAAACTTCAGTAAGAAATGCAGAAGTGCTCGTAAAGTCACATGTTATATAAAGTTTATATAGAATTTGGGAAGTAACGACTAAAACATGACAGATCATGCTGTTAAAGGAACGATTGAGTGATGTGATGTTTTATCTAACACAATAAAAGTTACTGCTAACTCCCAAAAGATTATTTTCTTATTATAGCAGGTCACAAAGTGGTCTGATTATCTTATAATGTAGCGCTCTTTTAAAATTATGTCTTTTTTATTAATAAATGGCAAAGCACTGGCACTGTAGATTCCATTATAAAATGCTAAATACACAGCTCATTATTCATATTTTATCATATTAATAAATATACACATTTATAGTACTGTGCAAAAATCTTGCACGCTCTCATTTCTTCATATGTTGCTTCCAAAAAGCCAGATTTCTTGTATCTTTAATGTAGTTCTTGAGGAATAGTTCTTCAGGATTCCTGAAGAACTTTTCTGTCTTTCATTTTGTCTCTTATTTTCAGTTCAGTCCCTGAACTTGAGCAGTTTTAAAGGAATGTATTTGTTTATTCACAAAGTGACCTATGAATCATTTAAGCAAACAGAAACCCTCCAACTTAACGCATGAACCAGTGAGAAACGGATGCAGATGATGACAGATGATCATGCCGGTGATTAGTACACTGCTAATGCTGAATGCTAAGTGGTTGGAACAAGCGAGAGGGGAAATGAGGTTGCTGCTGTGGTTGTTATAGTACATAAACAACCAGTTTTTTAAATTGTAACCTGTCACAGTAAAACACTTAACTTATAATAGAATAAATGTGGCGTGGCTCAAGACTTTTGTACACTATCATCGTCTCATCACCTATTATATTTATATAGAATTTGAGAAATAATGACTAAAACATAACAGATCATGCTGTTAAAGGAAAATGATCAAGGAACGAATGGGTGATATGGTGTTTTATCTAACACAATAAAAGTTATCTCCCAAAAGATTATTTTCTTATTATACTGTAGCATGTCACAAAGTGGTCTGATCATCCTATAATATAGAACTCCTTTAAAAGTATGTTTTTTTTTTTATTAATAAATGGAAACGCACAGACACTGGAGACTCTTAACATCTTAATCCTGTATACAGGGTCATGGGGAGCCTGAACCCTATCCCAGAAGACTTAGGGCTTGAGGCGGGGACAGGGTGCCAATCCATCGCAGGGTGCACACACTTATTCACACGCCATGGGTAATTTGGGAATGCCAATTAGCCTAATCTGGTGGATTGTGGGAGGAAACTGGAAAATGGAGAATATGCAAACTCCATGTACACAGATCCCGAGGCCGGATTTAATTAAACCCTGACCCTGGAGGTGCAAGGCGTCAGTGCTAACCACTAAGCCACCGTACTGCCACAGTACAATATTATAAAAAAAAACTAATTACAGTGGAACCTCTGTTACGCTGTTACTATAGAAACAATAACATAGAACCAATGTGTTAATACTAGTATGAACCAGTAAAACTTGTATAAACCAGTATAAACCTTTAATTAGGCTAATAATTAGCAATATGGACAGTGCTGGTGTTATAAAAAGTGAACAAATTCATTAAAACCTTTTGACCAATCACCCATTTAGCACAGGTCATATTTTAGCATGCTGGATATAACGAGAAACCTAGACAACACTGCTCCAACCAGGGTCATCGCTTTAACTGGCATATGAAACAACTTTGTAATTGTTAACATTATACCTTAACATTGTAACCCCAACATTATCTGATAAATGTAACTGCACACACCCAGTGCAAATGGTTTATTGTGTATAATAACAGTAAACAAGTAGTGATAATGTTACCATATCATTCGCTGCTCTATTGCTCTCTGGAAGCGCTGAACTATACCAGATAGCCAATGCCTTTCAGAGCCAGGGATTCCGAACACAAACATTCTCCATCACAAAGTCAAGTCTGTGCTAAGCTTCAGCAAACACAGCTTTAAAAAGTTCTCTGTCCCCAATCAAATTAGAAGAAACCTTAAGTTATATTCCGGTGTATGTTCAGCTTACAGCCTACAACATGTTCATATCTATTGAGACAGAAATGACTGTAGTTATCTGATATTGCCAGACTGCTAGTGTGCAGTTAATACTGTCAGTTAATACGTACACAATTATACTGAGAGCTGGACAGAATAGTTCTCCGACCATAGCTGACTGTACAGACATGCTGCGTTTTGTTTTAGAGCTCTAATCGGATTATGGCTGAGATTAATCTAGCTCATTGTGCACTCTGCTACGTCAGGACTGAACAACAGATCCCTTTTACTTGCCTGTAGCTCTAAGTGTATGACCGAATGTGTGTAAATGAGGAATTAAAACCCTTTTTCGGGTTTTGTAATATCACAGTTGCAACAGGTTAAAAAAAAGAATCGTGTATATAACTAAGCTGTGTCATTAGTTGACAGATTTATGTGGTTCTCACCTCGAAGCCAGCGCAGTAAGAAGTGGTCGCTCTGAGACGGACATTGTGGCAGGACATCTTGGACCCTTTCCCGAAACTGTCCCAATTAAAAAGATGAAGCAAAAAAAAAAGAGTCAATTTTGTTTAATCGTCCCCAACTGTGCACATGTATCTAAATAATTACAATAATTTAAAATAAATGAAACAATACTTATATGTCAATTATAATTAAATCATTATTAATTATTTATTTATCACAGTTATTACTCTGCTTGGAACTCTACATGAAAGAAAAACCCTTCTGTAGTGGAGGGATCACAGAAGGACCAACCAGGTAATAATGTGTTCTAGACATGGAGAAGAAGGACTTTTTAGATTTAATGCAGATGGAATTACTTCTGTGCCATGAGAATGAAAAATAAAAACTTACAACAATGCAACCAGAATATTAAGTTTAATATTAATATTTTGTTAAATTAGATTTTTAATATTTTGATGTGATAGGTCTGGGCAATGTTGAGCTAATACCCTATCACTCATTCAACGGGCCTGGAGCCTATCACAGGAGATTTAGGGCACAAGGCAGGGTGCATCCTGGACAGGATGCCAATCCATTGCAGGACACACACATATACACACACTCACACGCTAATTCATACACTACGGGCAATAATAAGCCTAACCTGCATGTCTGAGTACCTTTAGAAAACCCACCAAGCACGGGGAGAACATCCAAGCAGAAATCGAACCCTCCCATGCCACCCATATATGAATATTATTATGATGAATTATGTTGTAATATTTTTTATTTTTCATTTTTTTATGTCCAAACTGTTGACACAGCTGATCTAATGTAAAATTCTTACAAATCCCCCGTCTGTGTTAGTTATCTTTCAATTCTATTTTTTGTTCCCTGTAGCCACTGCTGTTAGCAAACCTATACATCATGAGACATATTCAAATTCAAATCCATATTCAATGGATTAACGTTCTGTAGGGTTATGATCACATCAAAGGGACTTTAAAGGGAAGAGCTTATATACAGTACATAAAAGAAAAAAGAGTGCAGTGTTGTTTTTTTGTTGCACTGTCATTAGAAGCAGTGTTGGATCTGGCAACCCTGGTGGTGGTGTGATCTCTTATACAAGTTGGTACTGACATCCCGGAGAAAAAGTAAGCAGGAAATTACATCATGTGTGATATATCCAGGATTTCCAACGTTACAGCTCACGCGAGGATGTGGCTACAGTCCGTTCGATGCTTTGATGATGTAAACACCGAGAATGTAAACACTACAAGCAAGTCACTTCCACATCTCTTCAGTACTGAGCTGTTACTGCGCAAACGTCCTTTACATAATAGTGCCGCGTATTTATTACATTTATTTTTTTTGTATTTCTGATGCTACAACGCAATGCATTAGATAGCGGATTAATGCTATCGATGCGACATGCAGTTCTACAGAAGTGCCGCTGATGAAAAGCCGAAGAGAGGAAGCTTAAAGTGAAATACTCACATGCGCCAAAGCCTCGGCCTGCTTCGGGCTCAGATCTCCAACCCTACCGCTCATCTCCTCTTCATACACACACACACTCACTCCAAAACAGACCGAAATAAACGGGACTACAAAAGAGTGAGAGAGAGAGAGAGAGTGCCACACACACACACACACACACAGATCCGCGCGCAGTGAGACTTCCTTTTCCCTCCCAGTAACCGCAGAGCTGAGCAGCGGCTGTACAATACACCACGTGTCCGTCATACCGCGATATTATACCGATATCACACACTATTATATTAGTGCTAATATAATCCATATAAATAATAGATGGCTGTACATTGGTTAAAACTCGCTCTTTTTTATGCATTTTTTAGAGACCAGTCTCAGAAAAGAAAAAAATCTGTATGTCTGTCCAGCCAGATTTTGTCACAGCATCACGCAATACTGGCTGCACAGAATTTAATAAAACTTTGGCACTACTTAGATATCTGCCTGAAGGTAAACCTGCACCCTAAATGAAATAAAAATGTTGAATAGAAAAAGAAGTTATAAGCAATGTGCCAAATGATAAACTGCACCTAATAAGCTACTTGCTCAATGCAACAACAACAAAAAAAAAAAACACCTGCACCAGTAGATGTTAATTAGAAAGGCTGACCTGAATATTTTTACTGCTAAAATATCAGAGTTGTGGTATAGGTGAATTTTAATGCGCTGGAGTCGTTTAAAGACGAAACTTCATCTGTATCTGATTTACTTTTTCAATTTAACTGTGTGATTCACTTCCGATTACCGAACAGGGAGTGTATTTTTCTGACAACGAAAGAAGTACAATTTAGCGTAAAACAAGGCGTGCGATACTCAACCGTACAAAATGTTATTACTTTGTATTAATAAGTTAGGCAGAGAGTTCTTCCGTACAGAAGGACAAGCATTAATCTTTTTATTATTTTTAAAAAATATTTTCCCGTCAACGATAGTTACTTACCCTAGTCAAATATATATAGTCAGACAGATTTAATGATGTGTTCAGTTTATTTTAAAACCCCTTTTAGATTTTGGTTTAGGTACAGTATACAGTAAGATGCATAAAATGCTTTTAGGGACGGTAGGATGGGGGAAAGGGTCCGTCACATTAGGCGATGGATATGCCTTACCCTGGAGGTTATCTGTTGTTTCTGTGGAAGTTGCTTACAGGGTCCGGTTGCCAGCTCGATCCCCGATTGTATATGAGCATGGAGGTGAAGGACCTTGCTCAAAGTTCCAACAGTGGTAGCCCGGCAGCGTCAGAGCTTAAACCTGTTACCTCCTGTTTAGCAGTCCAACACCTTTACCAACGAGCTACCACCATTCCCATTTTGTGAAATTAAGGTTTGCAGCATTTGCATGTACTGCACGGTTCTAGAGTTCTCATAGAAATAGGCACAGTGGTGCATTAGCTAGCACTGTGGCCTCGCACCTCCAGGGTCCAGGTTTAAATTCAGTCTCAGAGTCAGTGTGGAATGAAGGATATTCTCCCTGTGCTTAGTGTGTTTTCTCGGGTTTCCTCCTACAGTCCAAAGACATGCAGGTGAGGATAATCGGTGTTCCCAAATTGCCCGTAAATGTAAATAAGCATGTAAGCGTGCGTGATATGTGTGTGGGTCCTTAAATGGATTAACACCTCATCCAGGGTGTACCCTGCCTGGGTAAAGAGGTATAAATTGTGAGAGTGCCACCTTTTGCTAAACTGAACACTTAAAATGCTATTGCATATGCATAAGATTATGGTTAATTCATGGACACAAGGTAAATAATTTTGGTTAATTCATGGACACAAGGCTATAAAGAGCCTACATCAATGACTTAAATCACTATAATTGCATCAGAAGGACAGGAAGAAGCGATAAACCTATATGTATTTGTTATTTTTCAAATCATGATGTACAGGTATTCACTAAGTAAGTTCTATTTCTGTTAAGAAAAGCGATATATATATATATATATATATATATATAGTCAACCCTTACTAGTACCTAAGTATGCACTATGTAAAATGTTATGTCAAGATCTTAAATGTTGACGGTAGCAGAGTGAATAGAGCTGTGCTTCTACCGAATGTTAACTAATTAAAAAAAAAAACAAATTCTCTAATTTTTTCGGGGAACAGTACTTTCTCGTTATTGAAGGCATAAAACTAATTAACATTTACAGAAGCACAGTATAGTAAAGGGAGAAACTTAGCGACAGTGAAACATTTGAGTTTGAACGATCTGTGAATGATGATCCCGGGCAAAGTGGCTCGGAGCCCACTGCAGTCGTTCCCATGAATGTTTGGCGAGCGGAATGTCTGATCCTTAAAAATCGACGGATAACTCGTTGCCAACTTGCAGAAGAAATGCATCTGTCTGTTGTCTGTGGAAACTGTACACACATACATTAACAAACACCACTTAGACATTACAGGAACTCGACTGAGAGTTATTGCTACGTCCTCTCATGGTCCTGACTTCGCATTCAATTTCCACATGTTTAAGCCATTAAAGGAATTCCTGGGAGGCCCGCGTTTTTAGACGTTGATGTTGCAGACAGTTTGATTATGGCCTACTGAGAAAATGTTCTACCTTGATGGTATCCAAGCAGAAGTGAAACACTGGGATAAGTGCATTAGTGTGTAGGCTAATTGTTCTGTTATTCTGCACAGTCAAACGTCCCACTTGAACGCCCTAATTATTAAAAAGTGAGCAAGCTCAACCCACAAAGTTATTAAGAAAGCACTTACATGAAGATGTTGGCACTGATAAAAACAATAACAATTAAAGTAAATAAATGGGACTAAAGTGGAAATAGAATTATTCATAAAAATACATAGTCAAATCATGATAAATGGACAAAAACAATGTATGTTAATTAGTGCTGTCAAAATTAGTGCGTTAACGCATGCGATTAATTTGAAATATTTAACGCATTAAAAAAAATTAACGCAATTAACGCGGTTGCAGTTTTTTTTATTTCCTGTTGTGGCCGACGTGTGTTCAACGTGCAAAGAAGTATGGATAAGACCAAGGAAGGACTTTTAGACGGAAAGTTTCAGTATGAAACTCTGCCGGATGGTTCTGTGGATAAAACAAAAGTAATCTGTACATTTTGCAAAGCTGAATTTAAATACCAGAGAAGATTCGTCTTTGACATATCACTTAAAAGCAAAACACCCCACCGAAACAATCTCTACAGGGCCTCGCCAATGTAAATTGCATTGATTGTTTTGAAATTCAAATGACACAAATGGCACATACCTGTGTTTTTATTTCTGTAATAAATATGGCTTTCAAGCCAACAGTTAATTTGGAGAATATTGATGGTTTATTGCAGGTATGTTGTTTACATGAGAAAATCTGTGTTACAAGTTAAACAAAAATTCCAATAAACAATCATATTTGAATTTAAATAGTTTAATTGTCTTGAGTTTACATTAATTATTTACATTTACATATCCAAAAAGTTTCAGTCTTTTAATTGTGATTAATCGCGATTAATTGCAAAAAATTGTGCGATTAATTAGTTAATTTTTTTTAATCGATTGACAGCACTAATGTTAATATAAGCCAACTAATAATACTAAACCAACTATTGGAGTTGTTTCTTGGAGGGGGAAAAATCAGAACCTATTTTTCATCAATCTTAAAGTTTGAAGGAGCAATTTTACTGTATTTAAGAAACCTCAGTACAGCATGTTGATGATACAGCTCCGCTCTGACCTTCACCTGTGTCAATATTTTACAACATTAATTAGGAGATCATATTTCACAGCATATTTCAAACAAGACTACGAATGAATAGAAACCTTTCTGGGCGAGTACACTTCAATTTCTTGTCTGCTACATATAGTAGTTGCAAAGCTGCAATGCAAAATTAGAGTAACCCCCCTCTCCTTTTTTTTAAAAAAAACTACTTTATCCTGATCTGGTGGTCTATCAGTAGGTACATGCCCCAAATGGAATGTACGTAAGATACCAAATATGACTTGGTTGATCACTTTGATTCAACACCAGTAAAAAAAATAAATAAATAAAATGTTTTTATTTATTTTATGAAAAGGACAAGCACAAACTCAAGAACAATTTATTCCACTATAAAATCTGTACAACACAATATAATAAATATTAATCAAAAATACTTATCTTACATTGGCTTTACAAATAAATCAAAAGAAAAAGCTTGTTAAGAAAACTAGTTTTCATGGAGTTCAATAAATATACTGAAATGACTGAGAAAAAGTGTCATGACTACAGTATCATCTTTCATTTCCCTCCATAAACACCATCAGTGATCTCTCTTTCTCTCCCTCTCTGACACACACACACATTAGAGTAAGCTATTACTCCACGCCTGTCTAATTTGTCTCCAAGGTGTTCCTAAGACAGATGCAGCAATAAAGAAGAAGACAAGGATAAGCCCTTTAGCCAGAGCCTGAGAATACGGCTCACCTGCCAGAAATAAAAAACACACACATACACAAATTTACACTTTTTACACTTACTTAATATTTTGAACACCAAACATATGAATTAAATTTAAAAAATTACATGTTTAGCACTGTACGCTGTGTGAGGTCTCACCAGTGTAATAAGGTGTGAGTGGAAACGCGAGCTCAGGCCAGCACACATCATTCCTGTCACAGTCAAACTCGGTAAAGTTAATACGAAACCTATAGTGAAGAAATAAGAGAAAAAGAGCACTGCAGATTATTAGTATAACTACGTATTTTAAAACGAATATTTTATCTTAAAGATCCCATGTTTTAGTATTAGGTAATTAGGTTCAGTACATGTTAACACAGGTCTCAGAGCACCCCAAAGTGCACCGTTACAGAGTCTGTGTACTGTAAATAAGCTACTTCTGAGCCACTCCGCTCCACTGAAAAGCCAAGGTGAGCAACAAGCCAAGGACGGGGATGTTCATATGAGGTCACAATAGAGGGAAAGTTTTGGCTATGGCCAATACCATACATTCTTTCGCCTGCTTCCATTAAGGGGTCGTCAGTTAAATACATGGACCACCCGATCCACACACGACTTTGGGCCAGGAAATAAAAAAAGGACAAGACAAACCCATAAAAACGTCTAAAAATGACAAAAAAAAAATTACATAACAGGTCCTCTTTAAACCCATCCACAATGTGAAAATGACTTAAACCTTAACTTTTCAGGGTCAAGTAAGAATTAAATAACAAAGGCACATCACCACCAGGGGTTAAATTTTATTTCATTAGAAGTACACATACAGGAATGCATTATTCTGCTTAATCATGTAAACCTACTGTACATATAACACCACATTAAATCAATTTATAGTCACTTATACAAACTAGTTCCTGTTGTCACTTATATAAGCTAGAAAAATTCACTTCTCTTTTTTCTCTATTTAAACCCCAGAACAAGCAAAATCTGACTGACACTGGAGAGACCTTTAATAAAAATTAAACACTTTGGGTCATTCAGAGAATACCATTTACATCAACCTGAATTATTAGTCACCATAAAAACAATAATGTATCAGACCAAGTGCATAAAAACTTTGAACTATAATCCTCCTGGTTATAAAAACTTAACTGACCTACCAGCTTTGCATTGAATTTGAATTGGATTCAAATGCACCTTGGTTAAAAAATATATAAAATACTTAAATATGATTTAAAAAGACAGTTTTTCGAGAACCCCAGTAGTCCGGATTAGGTTTAACACTTCAAGAAGGGAGGAAAGCCTGACTCAGCAGGGCTGCGAGGATTTATGAGCAGGATTGTGCATTGAAGTAATTACAGTGATCAAGTTCCAAGTAAACAAAGTCCAATATGGCAATCGAGAAACGTTCCACAGCTGCTGCACAAAAAGGCACAGACGGACAAAGGCAGAGAGATAATCCGTAGACAGCGAAGAGCCGATCATCCCCAGAGAAATTAAATTCATCTTAGAATCTACAGACTGACCGGGCAGAGATTTAAATAGACCAAAGTTGTGTTCAAAATTAAAAACGGGAGTGCAGTGTGATGCCTTGTTGCCTGTGCCACCTTATCGGGCATATAATTCGGGCGTTATAACTATAACGCAGAAGTCAATGTATTCTCATAACCTGTGAATGTTTCTGACTCACCTGGACATAGGCGATTGTCCACTAACAGGAGCCTCTGTGAAGGTTACAGAAGAGGTCACAGGGAACTTTTGTGTCAGGTCTGCAGTCAGACAAACAGATCCTTGAGCTGCATCGCACTCTAAACTCCATGTAGACGTCTTAAAACTAATGGAAGAAGACAGCAGAATTAGTGGATTCATCTTAAACCTAGAAAGTGAAGTCAGACAGGAATAAGATGATTAAGCATTGACCTACTTTAACTCCACAGCCTGGATAATTTTCTGTGGTACCCCATTTATGGTTCCCATGACCACACTTCTGATGTGAATGTGTAGGTGAGCTGGAACACCAAAGCACACACCCCTAGAGCTCCCAACTGTCTGAGTAGAGTTCTGTACTGCATCTTTAATTAATGAGACAAAGTTTATATAAACATATTTCAAACATTAGCTTCACACTTTTACTTAAAAGTCCATAAACCCATGATGTTTGTAATTTTAAAAATATATTAAATAGATAGGGGTATGAAACAAATGTATAGGAGCAGTGTTATTGCTGTCATAAGATATCAGAGCTAATCACTGAATTCCAAACAAGTTCTGTTGTAAGTTGGATTTGTTCTTAAGTCCGAACAAGGGAGGTCTTTGACACGAACATACAAGGAAAAACATACCAATGTTCTTGACTAAATCTCTGTCCCCTCTTCCCACACTGCCATCATGTGGCCAAAAACCATAACCACGTCTAAGGAAACGAATCTCACACTTAAAATGTAAGTGTTTTCTCTGTCTCTAAATCACAAGCGGAATCCCAGACGCCATTTTGGCTCAAAGCCGTCTTCCACTGTTTTGGACTGAACTCTTTTGTTGAGGATTTTCAGAAATTTGGATTTGGATTTGGACATCAGGACAGCTTTACAGGACAGCCATTTTCTGTCATCGTGCTTCCAGACTGATCCACTGAAACCAGTGAGGCGGACTCATTTCTTCCGCACCCCCACATCCACACCCATACAATATACCGGACCATAGACATTTTATACATTCATTTACACATGGCAATATTGTATATAGTTGTATATATTGGTATCAGGTGCACTGCGGTGTATTCTTTTGTACAATACATGCAGAACTAACAAAATCTTTTCACAATCAATCAATCAATCTTTTTACATTCATGGACACTATGGACAATTCCACGCACACCTACCTTCACATCTACACTACATGTTTACGTTTACATCCTGGACCATTGCATAAAGACACTTTGTTCTATGCATATTTGCACACCATCTTTCTTCCAAAATTTAAAAAATTTCTCAATTTTTTAAATGTTCTTGTACAGTACAGTATATTTCAATTTGTACAGTATATTTCTATTTTTATGTACAGCATATTTCTATTTTTAGTTCTATTTTTCCTAGTTTAATTTAATTTTTCTATTACATTTTTCTATCGTATTTCTTTTATTCATATTTATTTCTTATTATAAGCTTTAATTCTCTTTTTAAGGTCACTGGCAGTCGTATAAGCATTTCACTACATTTCGTACTGTGTATGACTGTGTATGTGACAAATAAAATTTGAATTTAAGCTACTTCTGTGATTTGTTTACATCTACGAATGTTCGTAGAACCATGGTGCATTCGTATCTGTGGAAAATCAAAACTTGAATGTTGGGGACTACCTGTACAGGACACAAACCAGACTGCTTGAATGTTTACTATCGGTAAACATTTATTTACTGACAGAAATTAGATAAATATCGTGGAGATATATTTATATCATTGTAGCACTGAACTAATACTTTAAAACTCAATCACAAAATGAAAACAGACAGCTCGGAAATTAGAACGCAAATGGCGTCAAACTAAATTGTTAGTATTTCAAATAGCATGGAAGGAGAGCATCCTGAACTATAGAAAAGCTCTTAGTGTAGCTAGATCAACATATCTCTCCAGCAAAAATAATCCTAGATTTTTATTTAATACCGTAGCCAAATTAACAAGAAATAAGACCACTTCAGAAATCTCCACAACAACATCCTGCAATAGTGAGGACTTTATGAACTTTTTTTATAATAAAATTGTAAATATCAGGAATAAAATTGAGGCTTTGAAACTGGACAATGCAATTTTTCTTACAAAGCCTCAAAAATAAGAAATAGTCTTCCAAATAATGTTCGGGACTCAGACACAGTCTCAGTTTTTAAGTCCAGGCCAAAAACTTATTTATTTAATCAAGCATTTTTATAAATAGATTCGTCTTGGGTAAAGGGGCAGATCTGGGGAACTCATATTATATATTATAACTGAACTGCCTGCCACCTAACACCCTGTATAAATGGAGATCAATTCCTGCTTTCTGTTTCACCCACCAACCCTCTCAAGGTTTATTCCTATTACCATCTCAGGGAGTTTTTCCTTGCCACTGTCGCCCACGGCTTGCTCACCAGGGACAATCTGCTCATTTTTATTCATGCACACTTACATTCCATACAGACTTAAATAATTATTTTGATTGTGTAAAGCTGCTTTGCAACAATAACAATTGTTAAAAGCGCTATACAATTGAGAACTGAACTGAACTGAATTTAAATATTTTAAATCTTTGCTGAATATTCACTTCTTCTTTGCCTTTCGGCTGTTCCCTTTTGGGGTTCGCCAGAGCGAATCATCTGCCTCTAACCCTCCCCTCTGTATCCTCTTCTCTCACACCAACTAACTTCATGTCCTTTCTCACTGCATCCATTAATGCCCCTTTGGTCTTTCACTTGACCTGCTGCCTGGCAGTTTTAACCCCAGCATCCTTCCACCAATGTGCCATCCTTCCACCTCAATCTGGCCTCTCTGACTTTATTTCCAAAACATCTAACATGGGTTTTCCCTCTGATGAACTCTTTCTTGATCCTATGCATCCTTGTCATCCCCAAAGAGAACCTCAACATCTGCTACCTCCAGCTCTGCCTCCTGTCTTTTCTTCAGTGCCACTGTCTCTAAGCCATATGATGAATATTCACTGCCTGGCTAAAAAAAAGAAATAAAAGGCGCACAAATAAAAAAAATGTATTCATTAGTCACCTTTAGCTTTGATTACAGCACACAACATGGAAGCTGGTTTATGTGTGAAAATGATTCTACATGCTCCCAAAATCACTCTTTCACACTTTGAGGCCTAGAATATGCCTGAATATGCCTAAAAAAATTCCATAAATGTGATAACCTGGTCATTCAGTACATTAAGGTCATAAGCTGACTTAATTTTATTGCCACATAACGTTGCTGAGTCTAGACCTGAGCAACTGGAGCAACCCCAAATCATAACACTGTCTTCAGAGGCTTGTACAGTTGCCACTATATATGATGGGTGCATCGCTCTAGGCGCTTCTCTTCTTACTCTGATGCTCACATCACTCTGGGGAAAAGGCAATCTGGACTCATCAGACCACATGAGCTTCTTCCATTGCTCCAAAGTCAGATCTTTATGCTCCCTAGCAAACTGATTCATTTTATTCTGATTAGTCTCACTTACACGTGGTTTTCTTATGGACACAGCTGTTCCCAATCCTGTTCTTATAACATTGTATGAAAATGTTCTTACTTTCACTATTAAACATAGTTCTGGTTTTGCTGTTGATTTTTAAGAACCCAACTTTACCAAGTGTTTAAGTCATCTCCGCCCATGATTTATTTCTTTTTTTACCTGACCATATTTCTTCCAAAGCTGACATTTTAGCAATATCCTTCCAGGTTTTGAGAATGTGTTAAAGGGTTAAGTTATTACAAATCTCCTTTAGTGGTTTTCTTCGCTTGATGCAGCCTGATAATTTTACCTTTCTGAAATGGTGACTTTTTCTGGACAGCTGGTGTATTTTCTGGCAACTAATTCACAAGTTAAACGGACACTAAAAGGCACATTTTAGGCTCATTAAAATTCAGTGTTTTTTAAATCCACCCAAATGAACACTTCAGGAACAAAAGAGATTTATTAGTGATCATCTTCCAGATCTAAAACGTGATATACATTTAAACCCCCCTTAAATGCCTTTAGGAATATTCACAGAGTATTAAATAGTAATTTCTTACATTTATAAAGACAATCTATAGCCCTTGAGAGAAGTATTAAAGACCTGCTTTTAGTTTTAAAAACCATCTACAGGCAACCAGGGAAACAGGGATCAGAGCATTTACTTACAATAAAGAGTGAACATTGTTTGGTCATAACAATCAACAAGTTGTTCTTTACTCACTAGTGGCACGGGTCCAGTTGATCGGTGTGGAGAAATCTGGCTTTCCTGTACTGGAAACCAATGCAGCAGGGACTAAAGCTGCCAAAGTGGAGCGAACAGTTTCTCTGAAATTAGAAGAAAAGTCAGAATAATCATATATTTCTGGGCATACGGCAATGCAGTGCCATTTCGAAAAGAAATAATAATCATAGTAATCCATACACAATGTGTAAAGCAACAATTTTTTTTAATTAAGTGCAAGCAATAAACCATTAAGCCTGTATTCTGACTGTTTATTATGATTCCTCGCTAATGATGACATAAATAAGTGAGATAAATGATTAACACGGATTATAAATCCTATGGATTTGCTTTATTAGATCTGATTACTTTTTATAAATATCAAGTATGGTGCTAATATTTAATTCTAAATATTTTATAATAACTCAAAACTTAATTATCAAAATAAAAATGTAAAAGTTTTATTTGTTTATTTATTGTGAATCATCTTTCACACCCAATCTGCAGTACCATCACTGCACACCAGGGGGCCATGGTCCACTTTTTGGACATCTTCTACTTTGATTTTCGAGCTGTTCCCTTTCAGGGGTCGCCACAAAGAATCATCTGCCTCCATCTTACTCTATCCTCTGCATCCTCCTCTCTCATCCCAACTAACTTCATGTCCTCTCTCCATAAATCTCCTCTTTGGTCTTCTAATATGCTCACAATCTCACAATTTCCAAACCACTTTAGTCTGGCCTCTCTGACTTTATCTAACATGGGTTGTCGCTCTGATAAAATCATTCTTGATTCTATCCATCCTTGTCACTTCCAAAGAGAACCTCAACATCTTCATCTCTGCTACCTTTGCCTCTTTTCTTTTCTTCAGTGCCACGGCCTCTAAGCTGTAGAGCATCACTGGTCTCAACACTGTCCTGTACAGTTTCCTTTCAATCTCCCTGATATTCTTTTGTCACATAACACACCTGACACTTTTCTCCACCCATTCCAACCTGTCTGTACCCGCCTCTTCACCTCCTTCCACACTCTCAGTTGCTCTGGACCGCTGAGCCTAAGTACTTAAAATCCTGCATCTTCTTTACCTTCCTGTAGCCTTACCGTTCCACTTAGGTTCCTCTCATTCACACACATGTATTCTTTCTTGCTACGGCTAACCGTCATTCCTCCACAGATATGTCATCAGGACCAACTGCCTTTCCACTCCTTATCTTCTTTAACGCCCTACTCATACTGATTTTTGCTACTTCCTGCTCATTCTAACCTGCTGCACATCACTCCCATCTCTATCTCTTTGCCTCGCCAACCTGTACAGATCCACCTCTTCCTTCTTACTGTCCAACCTAGCATACAATTCCTCATATGCTCTTTGTTTGGCCTTTGCCACCTTTACCTTCACCTTACGCTGCATCTCCCTGTACTCATGTCTACTCTCCTTAGTCCTCTCAGTGTCCCACTTCTTCTTAGCTAGCCTCTTTCTCTGTATACATTTCTGGACTTCCTCGTTCCACCAACAAGTCTTCTTGTCCACTTTTCCCTTTCCAGATAATACACTAAGAACCCTTCGACTTGTCTCCCTGATCACATTAGCTGTAGTTGTCCAGTCAACTGGAAGCACCTCCTGACAACCCAGAGCCTGTCTCAACTCCTTCCTGAAAACTGCACAACATTCTCCCTTTTTAACTTCCACCACTTTGTCCTCTCCTCTGCCTTTGTCCTCTTCACCTTCCTCACCACAAGGGTCATTTTACACACTACCATCCTGTGTTGTCTGGCTTCACTCTCCCCTACCAACACTTTGCAGTCACTGATCTCCTTCAGATTACAACGTCGACACAAGATGTAGTCCACCTGGGTGCTTCTGCCTCCACTCTTATATGTCACCCTATGTTCCTGCCTCTTCTGCAAGAAAGTATTTACAACTGCCATTTCCATCCTCTGTGCAAAGTGCACCACCATCTGTCCATCTACATTCCTGTCCAGAAGACCAAACCTGCCCATCACATTCTTATCACTTCTGTTTCCTTTCCCAACATGTCCATTAAAATCTTTACTCTCTCACCTCTGGGGATGCTCTGCATCACTTTATCTAACTCATTTCAGAATTTCTCCTTCTCTTCTAACTCACATCCTACCTGTGGGGCATAACCACTAACAACATTGCACATCACACAATCAATTTCCAACTTTAGAATTATCAACTTATTAGATACTCTTTTCACCTCTAGAACATTCCTTACAAACCCCTATTTCAGGATGACTCCTACTCCATTACTTTACCTATCCACGCCATGGTAAAACACCTTGATTTCAGCTTCTAAGCTTCTAGCTTTGCTACCTTTCCACCTGGTCTCCTGGACACACAATACATTATATATAATATATATAGTCCCAAAATTCAAAGTCCCTACTGTCACTCCTAAACTTTTGCCTTTCCTCTTCTCGCTCTGCCTATGAACACGCCTTCCTCCTCTCCTTCTTCGACCAACAGTAGCCCACTTCTCTAACATATTGGGATTTAAAAAAGATAATGAACATCGCTGTGTTAGAAAACATATAGAGTCTCGTAAACATTTTATTATTTTCAATAATATGGTTAATGGAATATATGGTTGTTTTTCTTTAGTTTTGCTACAATGTTACAAAAGAAGTCTACTTCACCCAAAATTCATACAGTAAATCAAACGTTGTGAGGTAGGGCCTACAGACCTATAGGCCATTTCGTCTAATGACCACAAAGTAAAGAATGAAACAAATGATGGGGGATAAAAAAAAAAAATAGCTTCTCCTATAATAGTGCAGTGTTCAACTGTAGGTTTGATCCCATATAGAGAAGGTTACACTGTCCAAAGACAAATATTAGCAAGTCCATGTGAAAAGTCTATGCTGGGTGGAAAGAACAGACTCCTGTTATTCTCACAGCTGATTAACTGGTTTCCAATACCACCAGACTGTCCAATACCACCAGACTATTCTTTGAGAGACACTACTGTATGTAGATTACAGTGCTCACCTGAGCTGAATGCACTCGGTAAGATTAAGTAAACTGACAGGCAGCAGGCATCCAGATGTTGAGTTTATTCCATAAAAAACTGGCCTCAGGTTAGCAGAGGAGCACAGGCCATCTTTCACTGCAGGTAAGACAGAAGTCAGTGGTGGATAAATAAGTAGGCTTTATAGCTATGTTTAAACATAATGTGGTTTGTGGTCATAGGACAGCTCTCAGTGTTAAAACTACTTTTAACTTCTCTGTGAGCTAGTAACTTAAAATTTTGTCATGATGGCATTCATTACTTATTATTTTATGAATAACATTATGTTTTTATAAAGAGTTAAAGAACATACTGTAAATACTATAACTCGTTATGACATTACCTCCTTGCCAGAGGCTGAATGAAGCTCTCCTTATGCCTCCGGTAGCATCGTCCAAAACTCCACCAATCACTGGCCTTCCCACCTGATAACCTAAAAAAAAAAAATTATAATCAAAAGTAAGCAAGACAAACTTATACTGGTTCCTAGATCATTTTGAGGAGTTAAGATGTAGTTAGACCTGGGTTGCCAGAGTTAGGTTGAGCTGTGATATTTCCATTAATAAACACTGCAGAGAAACGGGTCGTCAGGGTCACTGCGAAAAGGGGGAGGGTGGGATAGTTAATTGTGCACTGATAATGTACAGCATGGCTGATCTGAATCACTATGCTTTATGAAGCTAAAACAGTCATTGCTATAATTTTATAACTTTATAAAATTTGTGCATAAATGTTTACAAAAGTTGCAAAAGTTTGCACAACAGTAGAACAAAACACAGATAATTTTCTAAATTTTCTTTAGAAAAATTTTCTCTAAAATTGAAACCAGGTTTGCTGATGTTAAATATTAAAGATAAAGGGTAAAAGATAAAAGATTAAAGGTGGTAGCTCTCATTTTGACATTGCTTCAGTACCTCAGTACAAAGGACTTAACCCTTACTCGGATGCTCAGGTAAAAAACCACAAACATCACTATCACTCACTCATCTTCTATACCGCTTTATCCTGTATTTAAGGTCGCGGGGACCTGGAGCCTATCCCAGGAGGCTTAGGGCATGAGGCAGGGTACACCCTGGACAGGGTGCCAATCCATCGCAGGGCACACACACATTGTTGAAATTTAAAAACAGCTGGCCAGTAAAGGGTTAACAATATATTTTTGATTCACCATTTTTCACATTATCCAGATGGCTGTAAAGGTACATGCCAGCTCACACTCTCACCTCCAGGACTGAAGGTGATGTTTCCAATGCGGCGGGTCACACTGATGGCTGTAATGCCGTTTCCTTTCCACTGAAACGTATAACTTAAAGACAGAACCACATTCAAACACGACTGTGTCTCAGTTGCTAGAAAGAGAAAGAAGAGACAGAGTTAATACAAAGACTACAAGCAGACAGCAAAGATACCATGGTGAGGTGGAAAGTTTAAATAACAGACCAGGATTAGGAGGATTGGATAAGAACAGGCTGAGATCTGTGATGACTTCATCTGTGATGGCAACTGCGATCACTCCTACACACATCAGCACACATGAAAGCTTGAGATGCTTCAAAATTAAGTTGAGACTTTTAAGAACTCCGTAAAAATATTTTAACACCCAGGAGATGTTTACAAAACAACATTTGATTAAGCTTACATTCTTCCACATTATTTTCTTTTCTTCCCACCAGACGAACTGAAGAATTATTGCTTGTAAATGCTAACATGCAGACAGGCAAATCTTGACACTCCTGAGTTAACTCAAACAAGATCAAACAAACCTCACCTCCTTGGTCACCTCTCACCGTCACGTTGAGATTCGCTGGTTCCGCAGGGCAGGACTGCAGAGTTCTCACACACAGGGCCTCAAAGTTCTGCAGGAACGCTACCGGAGCTTTTTCCAAGCACTGTCCCAACATGGACACCTGCACACAGAGGTACACTGAACATCAGTATTGGTAAACAGACAGCATATAAATAAGAGCGACACACTGTCTAGACGTCCACCTGTGGGATGGTGAAGTACTGGTTGTCTGTAGTGAAGATGGGCGCCCCCTGATGGTAATTTGTAGGAGGTACAGGTGCTGTCAGCTGTGGTGCCTGGAAAGATGGAGCGGGCTTCGGAGTGCTGGAGATATATAGAAATAGAAACACACATCTAACGTAAAAGCTAATTACAAAGAGAGATTTAAAAAAAATAATAAAAAATAAAATCACTTACACAATAGTTCCATCATAGAAAAGTCCAAGGAATGGGTTGTTCTCCAAAGCAGATGTGACACAGAGGAAAGGGAACCAATCAGGATCATTGACAGCCGACTGAGCGGAGCAGACATAGTCAGGAACAGGAGAGATCATTCCTCCAAACGGACCAGCGAGACATCGCCCAGTAAAAAGCCACAACAGCTCTGGGGCACAGTCCTGTAGAAATCAGATAAACACCGCCACGCACAAGGTTTTTAGTCATTACCCAGATACCCGACTACGTTCTCAGAGGGTCCTTTTTTTTTTTTTACTGTATTAAAACCATACCTCAAAAGTAGACATTATTAAGTACCTTGTCACAGCAGCATCGCACGTCACACACATTCTCCGTCAGGTCACATGGACACTGCCCAAGGGGCTGGTACACTTGATTAGGAATTGCTGTTTTATTCTCTACAAGAACAAGCGAAATAAATACACATAAACAGCTATATTTATGATCACACCTTGCAAACAGCGAAGCATTCCAGAATATGTCTCTAACCCAATACAGGGCCGGCGGGAAGCAGCTTGGCGTAGATCTGAGCCTGCAAGATGAGAGAGGCTTGGGGCACGTCGCCCAGACATGCAGACACCATGACAGTCTCTCTCACGCACAGCAGCTGGCTACAGCAGTTTGTCTCATTCGCACTGGCACACAGTTGTAAGCTTCGGTTCAGACTCACACGCACCAGGAGGCTGCCCTGTTACAGGAGAAGACACATTAGTGGTTATTAGGGACACTCTGCAGGACAACTTGTTTACGTGCTGTAAGGATGAAAGAGTTTTGTCATGAAACTGGGTGTAACGTTTTAGGAGAGCATTCAAGATTAATCTGGCTTTCTACACAGCATCTCATAGTATATAGGAAATTTATTATAAGTAAATAGCCCAAGGTCATTAATTCATTAATATGAAACCACTGAATGGACTAAAGTCGGTCTTTAAACATATTAATACTTTGACCTGTTTATTTGCATAAATTTTTATTAAATTCTCTCTGGTAGATTTTCGTGAAATGACTAAACAATCTTTTTAACACCTTTCTCTTTCTGTTCTGTAATAAATTACCCATGCTCTTAGGTTGGAAAGAGACAACATCCTTTCACTCTTGTCAGTCAATCAAAGTAGCAATAATCAATCATGGGTGTCTTGTATATTGTATATCTTGTAACTTGTATATACAGAAGGATGGATAGCACTTTGCTTTGGGTGTTATACACTGGCCTTTAATGCAGCCGAACCAAACTGGTGCAAATAGTTGGGGAAACCCATGGACGTTCAAGCGTATTACTTTTTTAATTTTTTTTTTATTTACAGACTGCTGCACTGTGCAGCCACCCAAACCAAATAAAATTATTACCATTTTAGAGGGGGCAAATTTTTTTTATAGGTGTTAAAAAAGCTCAATGCTCTGCCATAAGCTGGTATTCATTCATGAATATCAGAAATAGCTACAATTCATTTAATATCTATTTAGGATGACAATAAAACAATTATACTGATTGTCAAAACAAAATCACAGCAGCTGTTCACATCAATGTCAACAACATTCACAGTAGTAGTTCTTTTTTCCCCCAAGTCCTAAGATGTTAATAATTAACATCAGTTGGTCAGTAATTAAAAAATGCACATTTGAAAGTAATATTAAAACCTAGTGTAGATTCTGTATCATTTAAGAAGCTTCATAAACTGCCAGTGCACACCTTTCCCATTGGCTCATCTGACAAAATCCATTGACTACTTTGCGACGGCACGCAGGACGCTGGAGGGAGATGTCCTATCACACAGAAACAGCACAAAATAACCTGTATATATATTTATGTTAAATAAAATTACATGTGTAGGTGTCATAGATATTAATCATACCTGTAGCACTGGCTGGTGAGACGCTGCCAATGGTCAGCGACACGCCCGTCAGGTTCCCAACCAGGAAGGCAGACGCTCTTGGACCAGATGCAGCAAGGACTGATGGCATAAATACTGACACAAATGACGACAAATTAACATGTTAGATGTGATCCTGCCAGATTTTCTGGAATGTCCCCAGTTCTATAGATGAACTCACTATCACTCACTACTGCTTTATCAGGATTGCGGGGGGGCCTGATGCCTATCCCTGGAGACTTAGGGCACGAGGTGGGGTAAACCCTGGACAGGGTGCCAATCCATCGCACACGGGGATGGGAATCGACCCAGACCCTGGAGGTGCAAGGCATGAATAAACGCCTCACAAAACAATTACTTAATTGATTTTCACAATTGATACACAAGAACAGTGCTTTTATACTGTATGTAAAGCCATTTGGGGCAGCATGGTGGTGTAGTGTTAAGCACTTCCCGTCTCTGTGTGCATGGAGTTTGCATGTTCTCTCCGTGCTTGGTGGGTTTTCTCCTAATTGGTGGTCCCAAATTGCCCGTAGTGTGTGAAAGAGCGTGTGAATGTGTATGTATGTATGTGTGTGTGCCCTGCGATAGATTGGGACCCTGTCCAGGGTGTACCCCGCCTCATGCCCTAAGCCTCCTGGGATAGGCTCCAGATCCCCGCAACCCTGAATACAGGATAAAGCGGTACAGAAGATAAGTGAGTGAGTAAAGACAATTGGGATTTAAACTTGTCTTTGATAATCAGACAACAAACAAATCACCTTGACACTTGTTAATTAATTAAAAGTTAAACAATGTGAATTTACTTGCATGTGATAATGAGTGACACAGCATATTAATAGATATGACCAAGTGCAATGAAGGACTGCACAGAAAAGTGCATTTAAACAAGATTTTAAACCACTATTTAAAGTTGTCACCGGCTCAATCCCAATTTAGGACACATAACGCACTATATAGTGTATAGTGTGCAGTGTGAGTGTAAACAGGAAGAGCACAGTCACCTGAAACACAACCCAAAGCTGTGAACGTTTCCTAGCAACGAGACACATTTGACACCCGCTTTACTAACCTAACTAATCTGACCTTAAAAATAATGATAATACATAAAGCGCAGCTTACCGACATCGCATCTAGCAACTTCTTTATAAAGCAGCGCAAACAGAATAAACGTGCGAGAGAGCAAAATAAAACAGTCTCTCAGTCGCGTCTGTACCATCGTATAATACAGACGTTCGGAGGTTTGTGTTCTTCTTTGGGAATGTAAGCACCAGCGTGACAAATTGCTGCTCTGCAGCATCAGCGCCATCTGGTGACTCGGAGAGTAAGCGAGCCTTACTAATCACCTCCACCTTATGGATAAATACCCTATATTGCCAAAAGTATTCGCTCATTTCGCCTGCCCTTCACATGCATATGGGCATTCAGTTCTTAATCCATAGGATTTAATATAATAGTGTGTCCCCCACCCCCTTTGCAGCGATAACAGCTTCAACTCTTCTGTCATGGGCGTCGCTAGGCCATTTAACATTTGTATTCAGACCCCCTAAAAATTCTCCATAAACTTCACACAAATGGCTGATCGCCCACCGTCCCCTTTAAGTTTCATATGAAAGCGGCGGCGGCAGACTTCAGCTCCTCCCCCTGTTTCAGCGCGGTCTTCAATTCGCCATCACAGAAGGAGAATTAAGGCAAGGTGTGTGTTTTTCGATAAATTGTTATAACTGCTTCAGTTCAGTCCTTTCTCATAAATACAGTTTACAAAATGTTATGAGGGATTAATCAGTTAAATCTTCGCTGTGTTCACCCTCATCACACCAGCTGTTTCCTTCAGTGAACATGAAGCCCTTAATACACACTATGAATCTAAAGTCTACTTTATAAATCAATCATGCCGTTACTGTTTTAATTGGAAAAACCTGACTATCTATATAAACCATTGCACAGTGCATATGGCATTAACTACCATAGAGTTCTGCACATAAATGATTAAAAATAGTGACAGACAGCATTCAGTGCACTCGCTTTAACTGTATAGCAGTGTGATTTACTCAGACAGAAAATCCTTTTTTTTGTAATAAATATTGTATTGCATTAAATAATGTCCCAAATCGTAAAAAAAACATTTATTAGCCTTATAGGTTTGATTTAAAAAAATACTTTTTTAATGAATAGAAACAAAAAAAAGAATGATATTAAAAATATGCTTTGTTTAATTACATTAAAACAATAATTGTCTATATTAATGAATTTGAATAAATAGCTTAGTAGCTATGAAATTTTAAGGGGTTAAATAGAGAACCTACTGTCTCACTTATGTAGCTAAAACATTAAATTAAACTGGATAACATGATCAAAGTTTTAATATTTATATTTAACTGTAGATGGAAGGTTTTTCAAATCACATGAAAAAAAAAGATGTTCTATTCTTACCTGCTGCTCATTTGGAGACCTACTCCCATGTGAGTTGAAAACCCTTCCATCTCCAGTTCTCTGTTCAGTTCTACAGTTCAGTTCTCTGAAAGCGCAGCCTCTCAGGAACATTAACACTGTGTTCCCAACATTGTGTTCCCAAGTCATTGCATCAGACACTATTTTTCACATTTTTATGTCTGCCAGTTTCCAACAAAAAGCAGCAGTATTGTCAAAGAATGAACAGATAAATGTTTGGCATTATTGGCACCTACACAGTTTATTTCATTGTCCAGCCTCATAGGTGTGTTATTTATATTGCTCATCCATGTAAGTTTATAGTTATATGCTGTTTTCTCGTTACATTTTTCTGATTGTACCTGTACATAGAAAAAGGTTTATACGGTAAACAGCGTGTGTGATCAAGAAGACTCATTTGAGTACTGATTCTGAACAAGCCAAATATGTGTTAAACGTCTATTAGGGCTGAGCCTCCTTTAACTGAAAATCATAGAAACGCCCCTGTCTTCTGTGAAGGCTTTCCACAAGGTTTAGGAGTGACTTTATGGAAATTTTCTGATCATTCTTCCAGAAGCACATTCGTGAGGTCAGACACTGATGTTGGACATGAAAACCTGGCTCGCAGTCTCCGCTCTAATTCACCTCATAGGTGTTCTCTCGGGTTGAGGTCAGGTCAGTCAGGGACTTCTACAGTAACGCATTTAGCAATTTTGGGGCTCAAGGCGAACATGGATATGGGGCCCTCTGCATTAAGTGCTTTTTTTTAAGCCTTCCTTAAACTCCTCTTCGCTCGTCATCCCAGAGCAATCTTATCCAGATGTCTAGAACAGCCCTGTAGAAAAAAGAAAAAAAAAAAAACTAAACATATTAACAGGGTAACTTATGCATTACCTTTAAAATCTTTTCACAACCAAATGTTTTTTTCTACAATTAGAAAGTACTGTACGTCATTGTCTGTTCACATATCTGATATCACAGATTAGTTACCTTTGTATTACAGCATGATCAGCAGATTAATATTTGATGATCAGCCTCTGTCTTCTATGTTGTTTCACTAAAGAAAGAAAACCCATGACAGGTAAATGGAGCGACACAAATAATACCAAAGAATACTTATTACTTAATACTTAATACTTAATAATAAGTTATTACCCATTATCTTCATCCCTGCCTTCCTTTCTTTGTCTCTGTATTCAATCTGTTTGGTTGTATGTTTTCTTCTTTTTCTTCTTCTGTGCCTTTAATGCTTTTATTTTTATACAGTATATTTCTCTTGCTCCTTGACTGCTTTATTTTCCTCCTTTCAATCTCCTGCTTCTTTTCTGTCATCCTTATATTTACTTTCCTCTTCTTTTTTCTTTCCTTTTTTTTTCTCTTCGTTTTCTCTAAACATCTCCAAGCAGTTTTTTTGGACATTATTATGTTTTTAAAATAGCTTACTCTTCCTTCATCAAATACGCTTTAGTGGATGGAAAAACATGAATCATGTGGTGTTGAGGCAAGAATAATATAAAAACAATGGTAATTTTAAAAAACATTTTAGGTAATTAATCTTACTTTATGCTTGGCTGGGATAAATAGAATCTGACCTTATACTATACTCAAATTTGGATATATGTCCAGGATATTTTCTTCATATATGTGATCAAGCATCTCAGATGGTCTGGAGAAGTGTGTGGGAAAGGATCTGATGGCCCTCTTGATCTCCAGCTTCAGGTCACCAGCATCAACATCTTGCATTGTTTTCCCAGTCTGGAGCAAGATTCATTTAGTCTCCCTATCTGCACTGTGCTACTTATGATATCAGTGGAGTAGAGAAAGCCATACAAATCATTCATGTCAAACTGTCTTCTTCTTTTTTCTGACGCACCTCTTGCCAGCTCATCTCTGTTTCAGTCTTCTCTGCTATCTCCCTGTCATCTGATATAGCAGAGGTGAATCCATGGTCCCTGAATTCCTGAAGAAATTCTGTCACTGCCATAAACTCTCTCCTCACAGTTTCAACTGAAATTTTGGGGCTCAGCAGGATCTTGCTGACTTTATTTATCTGGAACAATACATTGTACCATATAATAGTACTTACCATAAATGGCCACCTCTGCATCTCCCGTAGGAGGCTTCCAGCTGTTAAAAGAACTTCTGCATCCCTTTTCTCTGTAGCGTACTTCATTAAAGCAGTTAAAGCCTTCAACATTTCAGACAGCTGGTATCGAACAGCTTTAACAGCTTCAACCCGACACTCCCATCTGGTTGTTGATAGTTTCTTCACTGAGAGATCCTTGACATGTTCTCTAAGAATGGCCCAGTGCTGAACTGAGGAGATAAACAGAGGGTAAAGTCGCTCTAACAGACCAACTTCCACAAGGAATACATAATGCTTTGTTGTTTAGTTCCAGCAATCTCTTTTGGACCCCTTGCTTTTTTCCCTTACTCCCATTATCCCATGACTGGCCCCGACAGTTGAAAAGGTCCAGACCAAGTGTTTCTACTGTAAGTGTCCTAAAAATGACTTACATAAGCCTTTGCCAGTTGTGTCATGTGCATAAAAGAATCCAACAAAATGTTCATGAATGGAGATACCTTTTGAGGCCTCACAATTTACGATCCTTAGAACATAAGACAGCTGCTCATTGTAAATTAGGTCTGGGGTGCAGTCCATAATTACTGCATAGTATTTGGCTTTTTTAACTCTTTGGACGATTGCATCAGTTGTATTTTTTGCTCCAAGGGAGATGAGTTTGAATGTCTTTGCTAAAATAATTGTCACTGACCTCTTTAGCCTGAATTTTTCTCAAATGTTCTCGCATAACAGGGCCATCAATTCCACTTGACCAAGAAAATTCCCCTTGCCAGCCTCAAATAACTTCTCTGAGTGTCCACGAAATGCAATACAACGTTCTGCTAGATGGTACACAACTGCAAGTATTCCTTGTAGAATCTCTTTCCAGCATTGACACTGTCAATTAATACAACAGAGGATATTTGCTTCTCTGAAGATACTAAAACTCTTAAACAACTTGTGTGACGTAATGGCATTCTAATTCTGTTTTGGGGAGGAGATTTTAATAATTTCAGACGTTAGTTTTAAGTGCTTGTTGAAACCACTTTGTACGACTTAAGTCACAGGGCCCTGGCAGTTTGGGGCTTTAAGTGCTCGCCTACTTTTGCCTAATGGTAGCGCCGCCTCTGGTCTTCTACACCAAACTCGCTCATCCATGTCTTTTGTGATTTTACAGTAAGAGCAGTTAATGTTGATAATTGTTAATATAAATAATATTGTTACCATTGTACCAAAATTTCTGTAAAGAAAAAATTAATGCAAGCAGTATTGCAACTTAAATGATGTTTATTTTCTGATTATCCATGCAAAGAAAAAATTAATGCAAGCAGTATTGCAACTTAAATGATGTTTATTTTCTGATTATCCATGCATTTTTAAAACAGTTCATAAGTCAAAACTACAAGCATGTAATGATGACATTAAATTATTAAATAAATAGAACCCTTAAAGATCATTAGACCAGAATACATAAAAGATTGTTAACAAACTTGCATAATATAATTTTTTGACCAAAATACATAAAACATGTAATTAACAATGTAATTTTTCCATCCAAACTTTCTACATGACCACTTTTTCAGACAATAACATTCATTTACACAGTTGCCAGACAAAAAAAAAAGACATTAATGTACTTTTACTCTTTACTCTATTTAGCCAAAAATACAGAAAACACATAATTAACAATGTGTGCTTCAATGCTATAAGGCTCAACGTAAGGTTGTCTTTTTTTAATCCAAACTTTCTACAACATGACCACTTTTTCAGACACTAACATTCATTTAAAATTCATTTCACATTTTCCGTTGGACAAAAAAAAAGACATTAAAAAAAAGCCATTAATGTACTTTTACTTCTTGCTTTATTTTGTTGAGCTTTTGAATGAGACAAAGAGCTGATAAATGCCCTAATCCTGTTTTAAATCCTTTATTGATTGACTCACAGTTAAAGCAACAGTAACATCACAGATATGGCCAAGATTTTTGGTCACAGTTAAACAAAACGTCAAAGTATTTTTTTAACAAGCTTATATGTTGTTACGGAAAAAAAGTAATATGAAGGTGCAGATGCATTACAATACAGAGAGAAAAATATCATTTAAAAGCATGCTGTAACAGCAAGAATTACAGCAGAATTACAATTTAGCTGTTTAGCTGCCATGATCTCTAAAACATCAACTTCTAGCTTTATTCACCAGACCTGGTAGGTGTGTGGATCTGTTCACCCCAGCAGCCTAGGCTTTCTTGCCTTGACAGATAATATTATCCTGTAATATCAAAACAGAGAAGGAGAAGAGAGTCAGCTGAGTATCTGGTTTGTGGTCTGTGGTTTGATTTATAGTGGTTTCTTAATGCGAGTAGCTGAGTCAGATTAGCAGATGGTCACACTGCCCTGATGATTGTTTCTTTTTTATTGGCATGAATTTTACATATGAGCAATTAATACAGTATATGTATTACTCTAGAATGAAACAAATACTTTAATACCTTTATCATCTCTACATGCAATAAAAGAAATAAAAATGATTCATGACTATCGTATGCAAAAGCTACAATCGCATATACAGTATTGGTTCCATTTTTAAATTAACTGATATTCTGATATACCTTGTGTTTCTTCATTTGGTTGTTGTCAACTGCAGTTTTCAAGTCTATGACCCATTTGACTTCAGGGGGAGCGCAAAGATCCCTGCCTTTTTGAGTCCGGAAGCTGAAATTGTATGCAAATACAAATAATCACCAATGCATATTGATAAAATAAACACTAATGCATTAAAAAAAAATGAAGTACAGTAATAAACTACTCTTATTAATGCTGTAGTCAGTGATTTAAACAACTGGCTTCTTTTTCATGGTTTCCTCTTAAACTAAGCTTTGATTGAACACTTTCAGAGTTGATTTGATACCAACTGGACTGATATAAACACTGCTGTGTGTAATTCAACACTCTAGCTGTTATTACACACTGGGGAATTCGCTACAGTATGTATAGGATGTAATTCAATGAGTTGAATTGCAAGTGAAACTATGGTTGTCCATTAATTTTTTTTCTCTCCTATTAAAAACTTAATTAACCACAGAGCATGGAATTCCTCCTCTCTCATTGAGAAATATTCAAAATAGTGTACTGATTTAAAAATCACTGACCAGACCTTTAAATATCAACATGCCGGTGATACTTACACAACAGCATCAATTAAGCAGCCTTCAGTTCTGCGCTGCTCGCGGTAGCAGGCGACAATGCGTTTTGGGATGCGATGATGGCTAACCTTCAAGCAGCAGTCCAGGGCTTGGTCTCCAAAACACACTAAATTACAGAGAGGAAGAAAATTAGGAAGATTCGTCTGGATGGAGAAAAAAATAGATGCATAGGGTGCATTAGATTACTCCAGAATTTGATTACTCTAGCAAAGTTGATGTTAACTCTATGCAGTCAAAACATACACACATACATACACATGCATGATAAGTCTAAAAAACAGATAAAAACAACTAACCATCCATATTGACGCTCATGATAAATGCAGTGATCCAAACACACATGCACAGGTTGATAAAGCCAATACGAGCCATTGCGGTCAGAGAATAAGAGTTACACACGTCCTGTTTCTGCGCTGAAATCAGATGCTACTGCTGCTGTTAATGTTGAATCTCCTCCTTCTGGACTTCCCTCTCTCGCTCTCTTTCTCTCTCTCGCTCCCTCTTCGCCTGTTGAATTACTGCTTCACCTTTTATAGCAAAGATCTCTTTCATTTTAAGGAAGAGTCCCTCCCTTATGTGAGACCTTACACATGTGAGTATCGGTGGGGATTCCCAAGCCTTCCTGGATTAAGGGTCAACAGGTCTGTCAAGGTTTGGCCTTGACTTCTTTAAAGCAAATAATAAGCATTCTTTAATGCTTTAATGTTGCATAACAATTCTTATCTCTCGCTTCACCCGGTCTAGAGCGTTAGTTAATGTTCACACCAACATTCAGAAGGTGAAGAAAATTGAAAGTAAAAAGAAAAAGAAAAAATATAAGATGATGCAAAAAAATAAATAAATCACAGAGCATGCAGTTACTGTATGTCGTATTGATGAGCAAGGTCAGAATTGAATGATTAGACTATTTCAGGACTATGATAACTAAAATAATCACTCTCTAGAACTACGGTAAGCAGAAAAGCATGCCAAGGTAGTGCACAACATGTTACATTTTGAGGTATAAAAAAATGTTAAAGATGGATAGTGATACTTACTGTACCTGTAATTTTTTCAAAAGGTTCCAGGAGATACAACTAGAAACTGAAACAGACAAATATATTATATACACTAAACTATAAAAATAGCATTAGTCATATATCTGCAGTATTCACTTGTTTGCTTTGGAAAAGAATTTGTTCTGCATTACTTACGGTAAGTCTCTTTTTTCACAGTTTTTTTTTTGGTTCACGGATTACATTTACTAAACTTTATTGCCTGTTTCACATTTTTCTCCCACAGTCCGATGGTGGGCCTGTCTAGGCATTTATAACTCTTTTTTTATTCCCACATTTGACTGGAGCCACTCCAGTGCAAAAAAATTCTTTCGTTTTTTCTTTCACAAGCAGATCCTGGACTACTTCTTACAGTACGGTCCAGATTTTACGGTAAAGATAATGGAGTTACCAGCCACTTTTCTTTTAAATCATTGTTTGTTGACTTCGGGGATTTCACAGATGACACACTGTGTTTATCTATTGTGCGAAGCATAAGGGTGTGTGCAGAATATAACTGTCGTAGGTTGGCTACCATGAGCTATGTGTGTGTTTGTGTTTGTGTGTAAAAATAATGAACAATCATGTGACCTGTCATGAAATAGAATTATTGTTACCACTGGGAAATTTATTATTTTCCAATGACGGCACATCACAGAGTGTTTGCATTTACAGCATTTTGCAGAAACTCTTAGAGCGACTTACATTTTTATCTTATTGTACATTTGAGTAGGTTTAGGGACAAGAAACTTCCTCAAGGGCCCAAAAGTGGCAACTTGGAACCTTCGTCCAACACCATAACCACTGAGCTACTCCTAACTACTTTTTAATGTCTTTAATTTCTCTTAGACCACAGCAATTTACAAGACTTACATATATAGGCCTATATTTTTTTTTCTATAATATTTTTCATTGGGAGTGATACATTACATTATTAAAATCATGTTTATAAAGTTGTGTAACATCCAAAATAAAGAAGTCAGCTTCTGGAATCACTTACATTACAACAGCTGTAATCCATCATTGCCTCATCAGTTTGTCTTTCCCTTCTCTCTTGAAGTTATTAAGACTAAAAAATGCAGCTTGTCAAGTTATCAAGCAAAACCGGAAAATCTCATGGAGGTGGAGGTGAGATCTCACGTGAGAAAAATTTATGTTAGGTTTACTTTAACTTAAAGCACTGACATTGGAGTCTCGTTCCAAAAATCTGTCAGTGTTATAAAATGAACAATGGAAAATAGTATGACAATACAATTTATCAAAGTATATCCTTTATTTTTATTATTGAAATCAGGTTGCTAAGAAATGTAACAAACAGTGATTTTTATTTTTGAAAAATGCTTTTTATTTGAATTCACTCTTAAAAAAATAACATGTACATGTTCATAAGGAGAAAAAAAAATCACAATACAATTCATCAGTAGATATAAAACAGTGCTGACACACTTGCAGACATGGATTCATCCATGCCTGCTGTCACATTTTATGTTTGTTCTTTTTTTTTTTTTAATGGTATGAAAACCATAACACAAGGGCATGTGCATTACACAAGATGATGACACAAAACACTGACACTAAGCTAAAGTAGCTCATTAACATTGCAGTAGATGGCACAGAAAATCCACACGTGCAGTTCCGACAGGCCTGGGCCTATTCACCCTGTCAATCACTTAGTGCCTAAAGAAAGAAAAAGAGTAAATCAGTAATGACAGGATAATAATAAACCTTTTGATCATGATTAAGTAGATACTTGTATAGGATTTTTACCTTTTCCCTTGGCACTACGAGCATCCAGATATTCAATGAGCTTCAACACCCATGGGTACGTCAGGTCACTTGGAGGTGGAGCGCACAACATTTTGTTCTTCTTGGTGATGAAACTAAAATGACAAAGGGACAGATAAAAAAAAAAAGTCAGCATCTTCTTATAAGAATAGGGTTGCTGAATGCAGAATTATGCAATAAAATATTGTATTTTACTATACCAATTTGCTATCCTATGAAACACTTACACAGAAGCTGCAATGCGGCATCCACTTTCTACGGTTTGGATCTTATAGGACTCAACGATGCGGCGTGGAATGTAAGCGTTGCTGGTGGACAGGCAGCAGTCGGGGTCATTATTGGAGAATGCTAAAAAAAAAGAGAGAGAGACAACTTATTATGATTATGATAGTAATACATAAACTAAGAAATAAAGCAATACAATACTGTGAATTAGAATACTGTAGATTTCTGTCCATGCATTTGCTATCTATATATTTTTTGTGCATGATTTACAGGAAATCTCTCTATTTGTAGGAAAATAGAAAGACTCCTTAAGAAGGGGGAGGGGGATGAATAATGGCATTTATACCCCTCAGACTGTAGCAAGTTCACATTGCACATAATAGGCCTGCAGTTTTAAAAGACATTAGTTCAGGCGGTCACTGACCCTGAGTCTATGACCTACATCCTTATAACAGAAAAAGCAATTGATCCGCATGCATGTGCATGTGCACGTGCATGTGTGTCTTACCCTGTGCATTGGTCCACAGAAGTGCAGTGAAGACCAACAGCGCAACTACTGCATTCGTCATGTTTGCGTCTGAGTTCTGCAGCTTCCTGAGCACCAGAGGGAAATGTGCAGGATCTTCCTGAAGGTGTGTGTGTGTGCACAGGTAACATCTTCGAGCTATATTTATACACCTACCTGCATTGAACATCAACTTTCACTTTCATATCTGGATCTATCGTCACTCTCCGCCTTTCCAACTATTCTTTCCAAATGATTCCCGTCACATCATCCTCCCCCACTTTTTTTTCTTTCTTTTTTTTTTTTTTGGACCAAGTCTCACGCTCTCTGTGTGAATGGAGGGATCATTTCATAATGCTTTGATAATGCATTACAAATTCGATTCCATGCAAAAACAAAGCCATGGTTGTGTTTCAGCTCTACACAAAATCAAAGCCGGGGGGAAAATAGGCTGCATTGTGCACTTGTTTCTGTCCATGGTCGTTTTCACTTCTCTGTGGTGAGTTGGTGATAAAGGGTATGTCCATCATTGCATGAAAGACAGGTTGTATTCTCAGGAAAAGGGAATAAATTCATGGGACGAGCAGCTGTTTCACTTTCTTACTGCAAGATAAGCATGTTAAAAGCATAGCAAAGCACCAGTTTCTTCCTTTTCTTTATATTCTTTAGAATTTCCAACTTCCTCTCTTTTTAATTTTAAAAATTGTGCTGACATCTGAAGTCAGGGTCAACTTGCAAGGTGTAGCTTTGATTATCTTTGCCGTTATCTTGATTTACAGTATGATCAGCCTCCTACATACTAACCTGAGTTTATTCAGGTTCTAGCATTGGGACAGGGTTGTATGTTCCCAAGACGATTGTGACAAAGAGCCAAGAGCAATGTTACAGGTGAGTGGCTTCAAAGCAGTGACTCTAGTTTCACTGTGAATGAAAATGACCATGACTGTCATGACTATTTCACAGGCAGTTGAGCATTACATGCACTCTAAGATAGTATCTTGCTGACATTGCTTACGTAATGACACAAAATGAATTATATGCAATGCTGTTAATCCATGCAATAACATAAAAGTTATATAAATTAAATATCTGGATGGCCTACAGTAAATTAGGCTGATGCCTTTGAAGAACAAGTCTTTAACCCACCACTTAGAGACAGTTACTGATTGGCAGTCATAATTTTTACAATACAATATTTATATGCTTGCTTCTTGTTGACCTTATTATTCACACAATACACACAACCGGGCTATCGGGTTTCTTCCAAGAACGGGTGGATTTGCCACTGCAAATTGCCCCAGGGTGTGAATGACTATGCAACGGAACTGTTCCAAATGCACCACAATCCAAATCTGGACAAAGCGGTTATTGAAGTTGAATGAATGAGTGAATGAAAATGAAAAGAACGTTATATAACAAAAAAAAAACAATAAATAAATGACTGTAGATGTAAACAATAAAGACCTGCAGTTTATTTTTTTTGTATCGGAAAGGTTATAATAATTACGATATGGCTGCACAGTGGTGTTGTGGTTTTACGCGGTCACCTCGCACTTCCAAGTTAAGGGTTCACCTTTACTTTGTGTGCAAAGTGCATGGAGTTTGCTGTGTTCTCTCTGTACTTAAAGGGTTTCCTCTGGGTACTCCGACTTCCTCAGAAAGTCCAAAGTCGTGCAATTTAAGATGATTGATGTTTCCAAATCGCCAAAGTGTGAGATTGGATGTGAGTGGGCTTGTACTCTGGATGGTGCCCATCCATTCAGGGTGTACCATGCTTTAAGCCCAAAGTTCCATCAGATAGGCTCAGGACCCCATGACCCTATGCAAGATAAGCGGTGAAGAGGTTGGATGGATGGATTAATGATTACAATCCATTCATCCATCCATGAATTTCAGTAGTTTAACTAGGGACCATGGAGACCAATGATGACCTTTGTATTTATTTCCATTTTGTACAATAGTGGTAGGACCTCTGGTCAACATTCACACACTATGGGCAGTTTGGGAATGCCAATTAGCCTAATCTGCATTTCTTTGGACTGTAAGAGAAAATTGGAGAACCCGGAGAAAACCAACTAAGCACTGGGAGAACACGCACACTCCATGCCCACAGACAAAACATAGAATCGAACCCAGGACCTGGAGGTGCAAGGTAACAGTGCTAACCATTAAGCCACCATGCCGCCAATGATTACAGTACTTTTTTTTTAAATATACCTTATGCTTCTACTTACTATAGTGCACCAACTGGTACTATTTAATGGAATAATTGTTGGAAGAAATTCCATTGCTGCATACACGTCCCAGTAGTTTAATGCATACTGTGTGACCTTTTACACAATTTACCACCATCTATTCTACCACCATCTACACACAAACTGAGTGTGCAGCTTCATACCTGAATACATCCAGTATAAAAGGTGGTAAACAAGGTGCCAATGTTTTCCCCTAACTGCACAATTGCACAATGCTTTACTAACAATCACTACCCCAGTGATGCTTATCTTGGTGGATCAGATTTGTTCTAAGGTTACACTATTATTTCTTAAACAGATTTTCAACATTTTAGTGTTTTCTGTGCTCCATCACACCAAACTTTGATTAAAATTCAGATAATTGGTTAATTAGCTAAGTGTGTTGGGAGCTGGGAAAACACTAAAACGTGCAGGGCACTGGGTCCTCGGGACAAGTGTTGGGAACTTGTGGTTTATTGCATAATATGTTCTACAGGCCAAAATACATAAGAATGGATAAGAGGTTCTGAAAGTGCTCTTTTACGTCATACTGTAGAACTGGGAAGAATAGGAAGAGAAACTAGTGAAATTAAAAGCAGAAACCCCCTCTTAGGTCAAGTCACTGGATCAGTAACAAAAAAATAATAATAATACAGGTAAAATTTGATTGCATTATACAAACAAGCAATGCACTGAATACTGAAATGCAAACTAATCCAAATGCGGTCTATGCGAACAATGCCATAGGAGCGGCTCACAAAGCCTCTCTAGCTTAATATCTCATTCACGTGTTTCTTTAGTTCTTTTAATCTATCTGGTTCTGATGGTTTGAACTCCAGACAGACGTGGAAGTGAAAGCGAACATTGCCATAAGCTAAACAGAGCAATCAAAGGGATCCAGACAAAGAAGGTTCCATCAACACGTTAAGTAACGTGATATTGTAAGTGTACAATGGGCCCCACATTTTAAGTGAATGGTTTGTTGAATGTAAGTAAATTATAATAGGGCCGCAAAAAAAAAGAACTTGTTGAACTTTAATTGCACACCTTGTGCAGAACTCTAACTCGCTTACATCATACATTTAGATTTTTTAATTTTTTAATTTTTTAAAAAAAAAATTTATGTTTTCTCTCTCACTCATCGTCTATACCGCTTTATCCTGGGTACAGGGTTACGGGGGACCTGGAGCCTATCCCGGGAGACTCAGAGCACAGGGTAGGGTACACCAATCCATTGCAGGGCACACACACATACTCACATTTACAAACTATGGGCAATTTGGAAACGCCAGTTAGCCTAATCTGCTAATACCTCCAGAGAAAAGCCACCAAGCCACAGGGAGAACATGCTAACTTTATGCACACGGAGGTAGGAATTAAACCCGGACCCTGGAGCTGCAAGGAGACAGTGCTACCCACCATACCACCCTTAAGTTTTCTTTAAAAAATAAATAAATAAAAATGCTGACTCATGTTACTTATTTCATTTATCCTTTATATTGCTGCACCAGTGATGACGCAACAGCATACAGTGTTAAAATGTGAACAACAGTTCAGCACACATATGATTACTCTTATCTAACGATTTATACAACATGTGATCCATAAAAGACATATGTAATGCTTAATCCATCATGTTAACAGGAAAATGTCCTGGGGACAAATCTCAAGAGGCGGCCCTTTTACTGTAAGCCTTTTCGTAGGGACTTTCACTACAGAAAGCATTCTTCTTGTTTTGAGTTGTAAATCAGGAATAGGGGTTAGATGAGAAGCAGTAAGTGGATTTTGGCACCGGTTCCTCAACAGTAAACAAACGGTTCCAGGAAGTGGTACATCTGCAGTGTGTGTACTAGATGTTGCTCAATAAATCTGGCAGTGCTGCAAATGCCACACAGTGCATTTGAATGTGTAAATGGGTGGAATTATAGATAAACTGCATGGCCAAAATCTGACCATCATTTCTTATGATGGGTTGGGGTCCGGGTTCAATTCCCACTTTGGGTCTGTGTGCATGGAGTTTACATGTTCTCCCCATACTTGGTGGTTTCCTCTAGGTACTGCTGCGTTTTTAATTGGTGTTCTCAAATTGCCCTAGTGTGTAAATGTGCGGGTGAGTGTGTGTGTGTGTGTGTGTTTGTTCTGCGATGGATTGACACCCTATCCAGGGTTTAACTTGCTTTGTGCCCTATTTCTCCTGGGATAGGCTCCAGGGCCACCCAACTCTATATCAAAATAAAGAGGTAGACTATAAGTGAGTGAGTGAGTGAATAAGCCTAACCCAGATGCCCTTTATGATTTAAGAGCCTCCACTTTTGTATGTTTGTATGAATTTGTGCAATTTCAGTCCAAAAAGCATAAATGAGGTCTATCAGTAATGTTGGATGAGAAGGCTTATAATTGACTTTCCAGGTGTCCCAATGTTGGTGAGTGTGGTTTTGTTTAGGGTGCTTTTCAGGCCTTTCAAGTTCTCGCACACCAACCTCAGCCAAGAATGTCTTAAAGATCTTTGCTTTCTGCACAGGAGCATTGTCAGGCTGAGATAGGAACATGCCTTCCCCAAACTGTTGCCAACAAAGTTGGAAGTCTAAAATGTCCTCGTATGTTGTAGCATTAACCGAAAAATTACTCTGTGCTGGAACTAAGGGACCCGAACCCTGAAAAACAGGCTCAGACTAGTGGCGGTGTGATTTACACCAGTCTAGCAGACCCTTGGAACTGCACATAGTGATCTCATGCTGTAATGAGCGATACAACAAAGTTTAGGCAATTTTCATGCACTACACGTTTCAGCACTTAACAGTCCCATTCTTTGAGATTACATGGTCTGCTGCTTTGTTACGGAGTTGCTGTTGCTCCTAGACACCTCCAAGTCACATTAGTAGCAGTTACAGTTTGGATATTTGGTTTTTAACATAACTTATTTTAAGAAATTATACATAGGCCAGAATAGATTCAAAAATATTTCACTTGCTGTAATTTTCTTGCAGTAAGACAACCAGCCATAGATCTTTTCCTAAATCCTCTCTACTCCCTACTAACCTTCAGAGATTATATTCTCTTAACTTATAATCAGCCAGTGACGATACTGCATTTTGTGAAGTGTGCAAATAGTTCTTTTCCTCTGGCAACCAGAGTAATTTCGCCTGCACACCACCTACCTCCTTATCGGTAATATCAGCCTGTAATTATGACCCATCCGTATCTAATTGCTGTGACACAGAACCTAGAAAATAAACGTAAGCTTGTACAGTATACTTTCATGCTTTAACCTCATTGTGATACTTCTGTCTGCTGTTTAGAGACCTTTATCAGATCCTCTTTGTAATGTTCATGGCATTTCTTACTTACACAATATATCTCTGTTTCCAGATGGATGTAAGAGAAGTTTCATTTTTAGCAGGAGACTCTACAAGGGGCTTATCAGGGGTCTCGCTCTGGCTAGATGAACACAGTATGGTTTATATTATCCATGCAAAGTGTATATTCTTGCTGACAGTTTTTTATAAGAATTATGTAATACCTTTAAACAAACAACAGTTATACAAGAAATGTATGACTAAGTTAGGTACTTTTTTCCCTGCGCAAAACAAGAAACTTTTCTCAGGAACCTTACTTACACTGAATTGACAGAATTTACGACTATTTCCAACATACTGCAAAACATACATTTTAATGCTTTAAATACTTTTAAAAACTTTCTGTTGTTCATCTTTTTATTTATTTATTTAAAAATCAATTCACTGTCACACAGGGAATTTTACAAAAACTCTACCTGGAATAATCCCCGGTAGATTTATTGTAAGCGTTCCTAAGCTTGTTTGAACAATGCATGTATAATAGCAGCCTGAGATTGGAGTTAAGTGTTATCATTAGTCGGAAACGTGCTTTTCATCTTCAGCCTAAGTATAATCTCATGTGTTTTCCCCACAGGCGTTATCCTCCTACTTTTAAGATAATAATCACCACAGTTGGCGCTCATGAAGCGAAACTTATGCAAAGGCTGAACAGAAATTGGAACCTAAGGAACAATAATACATTCTACAACCGATATTTACCGTTACTGTTTACATGCCTACCTTTGTTACTGCATTCAACTAACTTCCCACACACAAAATCTCAGTAAGAGTTTGGGTGTGAGGCCCTTACGAGCAAAGACACGCTTCATGTCTTTTGTACCTGTAAACCTTTATGAACTTTTACTGAACTCATTTCATCATACATATATGCTACAATATAGATACCATTATTTACATTATATAGAATATAAAGATAAGGCACATTCTCCTGAATAGCCAATCTTTTTTTTTTTTACTTTGAGACCCAAGATGAGAGGGGAGCCTCTGCACACTCTATGTCGTTTAGATTTCCCAAAACTTCTAAATGTAATGCCATGATTATTTCATTCTGGAATGCATAAGATTTAATGAAAAACATAACTGCTCCATGTCAGTGAGAAAGAGCTGTGAATAAGCTGTAAACCAGGATCAGTTTCGTTGTACAACTAAGATTTGTTTATGAGAAATCTGACTTGGCATTTACTCACTTTCACGCAGACACTTTCACATGCTTAAAAATAGTCTAAAGAAAGGGGAAATATGGAAGAGAAGATGTACAGGTATTAAATGCAGTCTCCACTGCAGATATTGGGCTGACCATACCAATTATTTGGTGTTTGCCCCAAATAATTTTAAGTTGAAATGAAATTATGTATAAGATAAGATAGAACAAAATTTTACGGAATGGTGGTTAGTGGTTAGCACAGTTGCCTTGCACCTACAGCGTCAGGGTTTGATTCCCGCCTCAGGGTCTGTGTGAATGGAGTTTGCATGTTCTCCCCATTTTTGGTGGGCTTTCTCTGGGTACTCCGGTTTCCTCCCACAGTCCAAAAACATGCAGATTAGGCTAATCGGCGTTCCCAAATCTCCTGTGGTGTGTGAATGCATGTGTGAATGTTGACGAGTGGTCCTACCACAGTGGGAATAAATACAATGGCCTCCATGGTCCCTATTTACACTACAGAGGTCCCTAGATGGATGTAAGGATGGATGAACTCGCCATTGGCCTCCACCAACCATAGGTGGATATTTTTATCTAGATGTGTAAAACAACTTGGAACATTTCACCTTTTGTTTGAGCCCACACATTAGACATTCTTTGAGGCAGTGGTGGCTCAGTGTGTTAAGGCTTTGAGTTTCTGATTGGAAGGTTGATGTTTTAGCCCTAGCTCCACCAGGGTTGCCGCTGTTGGGCCCTTAAACAAGGCCCTTAACCTTGTCTGCTCCAGGGGTGCTGCGTAAATGCCGACCTTGAGCTCTGACGACAGTCTACTAACAAAGTTGAGCAAAGAATGAAGAATTTCACTATGCAGTACTGTATATGTGTCAAATAAAGGCTGAACTTTTATTTATTTCACTGTATAGGGGTCTCATGACGGGCCAGGAGCCTAGGGCAGGGGACACAAACTCATTGCAGGTTGCATAGCATGTAATAACTTCTTTTTTTTTATGTTGGAAAATGTGGGCCAACAGTTGCTGGATGTTAGATTTATTACTTAAAGGGTTAAAGACTTTGAACGTCTCCTCTTGGTTTAAGCCCTAAATTTTGCCTGTGAAGACTGTTTAAGTAATTTTTGTTTAAGTTTAACCAAAATGAAAACCAATAAGTTAAGTATTGGAGAAAAGCAAATCATTTGTAAGCTGAAAATCAATCACAACCATTGCACAAGCATTGTGCATAGACAATACAAAAAAACTGGAATGTCCTGAAGAAGAATAAAATAACAGATGTATTACCAACCAGACATGGAACAGGTTGGCCAAGGAAAACAAGAACAGTTGATGGCAGAAACATTTGAAGAAAAACTCCAAAATCACAATCAGAGACATGACAATGAACTCCACAGCGTGGGGGGGTAAAAATACCTTGAGAGCAGAAATATAGGAACTATACAAAGTAAAAATCAGAAAGCCAGTTTAGAGTTTACAAAGAAGTATGAAGATAAGCCACAAAGGTTTTGTAACCAAGATTTTGTTGATGATGTAACTCCTGATGAAATTGAAAACTAAAATTCAGCAGAATGAATTTATAGAAATGCATCCTATGGAACTTCATCGTGCAACAAGACAAATACCAAAAACCACACTGCCAACACAACAAAGGACTTATCAGGGGAAAAAAGTGGAAGGTTTTAAAGTAGCCAAATAAATCATCAGACCCAATCAAGCATTCATTTCACATTTTAAAACCGATATGTACCAAAGGAACAAACCAATGACCCAAATCAAACAAAGACTGTAAGAATCTATGGTACTAGCCTGGAAATTCATCACAAGCAAATGATGCAACAGTTTGGTGAGGGGAATGGGGTCACCAGTTTAATGCATTTATTGCAAATAAAGTAAATTAAGTGTTATTCATTTTAATTGACCTAAATAATCAGTTTCAGTACTTGGTACCAAAAGTGCCATGTTCTAAGTTGTTTAACAAATCTAGATGAAAATATTAGAATTTGTCTTTCTCAAATACAAAATAAATAGCCTTGCAGATCCAGTACTTTAAGATGGGAAACCTAAACATCATAAATATAAAATAATTAAGGATTATGTGGCCTGTCACTCTGGGTGTGTTAATAATGGTCTAATGTAGAAACTTACGACAATGGGTTTCACTATTAGTGAGGCTTCCATGGAAAAGAAACTAATTATCCAATGTTAAACTGAAGAAGTTAACTTTTTTTTTACTGAGTGTATCCAATATGGTGGTTTTTAGTGTGGAAATAGGCTGTGAAAGTGAACTTGTAAATAGAAAGTTATATTTATGTATCGTGTGAATGCTGCATTCTGGTAGAGATACTGAAATACAATGCTATACAATGAGAGTACAATGCTAGAGTAAATTTAAAAAAATTCCCAGGCTAAGAAATGTGCGTGGGTTAATGAGATGGCATGCAGCACACGTAACAGTGGCCATACCCGTAAGAACCCAAAGCAATTTCATCCAACTACATTTTACCTTGGCCAAATTAAACTATGTACCGAAAGAGGCAGGTCTGTTCAGTCACATGGTTTATAAGAAACATAAAAAAATTTTGTTTGGTCCTGCAGTGATGTGCATGCCTATCAAAACTCTTATCAGACTGGGAAAGTTATGAACAAACACACATGCACACACACACACACACACGCACACCCATGGCTTCTGAATCTATGATGCATGAAACTCTGTATTGGATACAAAAATCTCTAGGACACAAATCGTGTGCTTTTTTTTTCTTTTTTTTTTTGGTAACATCATTAGATCATGTCAGTGTAGGAAATGCCATGCTGAAACCCCGGGTTCGATTCCCAGCCAGTGCCCAAACCCTGGGAAAGTTATGAACAAACACACATGCACACACACACACACACACACACACGCACACCCATGGCTTCTGAATCTATGATGCATGAAACTCTGTATTGGATACAAAAATCTCTAGGACACAAATCGTGTGCTTTTTTTTTCTTTTTTTTTTTTTGGTAACATCATTAGATCATGTCAGTGTAGGAAATGCCATGCTGAAACCCCGGGTTCGATTCCCAGCCAGTGCCCAAACCCCAGCCACTGGATGCAGCGCCGGTCCCAAGCCCGGATAAAAAAATGGGAGGGTTCCGTCAGGAAGGGCACCCGGCGTAAAACCTGTGCCAAGTTGTAGTGCGGACTGGGTATTCCGCTGTGGCGACCCCTTGCCGGGAGCAGCCGATAGACCAACAACAACATTAGATCATGTCACTGTTAGGGGAAATTCTGGTTTGATAAGCAGAACATGCTGTATAAGCTCATAAAATATTATGTTCTTCTAAATGTTTAGTAGCTTTGGTCTTACCCAAGTTGAATTAAGGAAGAAAAAGACTGCTATATGAAAAGTCATTGGCATCATTAATAATGTTCAGTCATGTTGCAACCAACTACTGTACACTGTCTGGCCAAAATAGTCAGAATTTTAGAAGGCCCAAATTACTGGGCTACATAAGAAAAAATATTTTTAAAAGATTCAACAGTAAAACCCACAGCTATGTTCAAAGTGAAAGTAAGAGTATTTCCACACACACACACGGAGTGGTGAGAACTCACATGAATGGGACTCTTAGGAGAAAGCACAAAGTTAGTGAATGAAATCATAGAGTATATAACCTTTTTTTGGCTAGGCAGTGTACTTTTAGAACTAATTCTATGGTAGTGAAGGGTTTCTATAGTAGTGATATCCAAAATGAATTACTTTACATTGCCTTGACGTATGCCTGACTTTTTGAAAGGACGTTGACTTACATCAAACATAATGGACAGTCAAATAAACCTCCCGTCTAGAATCAATGTTATGCCAGTGGACGGGTTCATCCTTGCGAGAAATTTCCAAGTGTTTATGTTCCATGTACCATGTTCATCTGTACCAAAAAATATTACGCAAGTATAAACACCATGGGGCCATGCAGCTATCACGCAAGGAGATGCGTTGTGTCTCCTAGAAAGAGACATATTTTTTTAGTAGAAAAATATGAATCATAAACCAGAACAATAGCAAGATACTTTGTGGCTTCGGTACAAATAAGGTCCTAAAATTCCCAAAATTTAAGTAACGTAGTGTTAAACAATTTAGTTAAACAATTCAAAGAGACCATTACCTAATACTAACATAGTATATGTACATTTCCAAGCCCCTGGGAATGAGATGAAAGAAATAAAAGCTAAAATATTCCTTTTACTATTTTTCTGACATTTCTGACAGTACTGATCCTAACTGACCTAAAACAGGAAATGTTTACTAAGATCGAATGTCAGGAAAGCCATGAACACACACACACACACACACACATACACAGCTATGGCTTCTGAACCTATTATGCATGAAACTACTGTATATCTTATTTCTGAAACTATGATGCATGTAACGCCAATTAGATACAGTCTGTTCTGGGCAAAAAATCTGAGACACAGATTAAGTGCTGTGATTTTTTTTTTTTTGATAACATCGCTAAATGATGGTATCGTTTAGGGAAATTCTGGTTTGATGAGAAACATAATTTTAAGCAGCTCTTAACCAAGTTAGAAGAAACTTTTCTTTTTGAAGAAAAAATATGAAATATGAAAAGTCAATGGCATCACCACTAATTCAGGAAATGGCTAGGAGACAATTGAATAATACTGCGACAAATTACTTTAAAAGTAAATTTTTATGTCTTTTGATATCCTAAGTTTGTTTGCTTGTTTTAAATTGTATGATTTCCATGTTAGACTTCTATGAACAGATCTGTTTATTAAAGCAAAGCAGTAATTATAACTTAGTGTTGAGAATTTTATTGTTGTCCACACTCACATGTGCCAAGCAAAATACATATCAGGCCATTACATGAGCGAACAAGTGCTGAATTCTGACAGTAGAGAGACATCTTATGGTCACATGAAGAAATTAAACTCAGATCTTAAATAGTCTGTAGTTACCAATGCTGGGGGGAATTTATACATCTACTGTACATAAAATCACAGGTGTTAGGTAGTCTAATGTTGACTAGAGGGTCTACCACGGTCATAAAAATGGGAATACAGTAAATACAATAGTCAACAATGGCCTCCATGTTAACTATTGTATCAACAAAGTCCACAACAAAGGTTCCCAGAGGATGGATGTAAGAAAGTCTAGTGGTCAATTTATAGTACATATAGGCCTTCTATTTAAAATTTATTTAAATACTGCTCCCCTTTACAATCATTGATAAATCTTAGTAAGTTAAAATACCTAGAATCTAGTCAGTTATACAAACTACTTAATATAAGATTCAAATAAACCAATTTGAAGATTCCAAAGCCTATTTCTAAAAAAAAAAAAAAAAAAAATCTAAGTCTACATTTCTTGTTCTGTTGTCAGATAATGTTGCTTTTTTCAAAAAATAAATGCATACAGTTAGCAAACTTTTTTGTCAATAGAACAAGAAATGTATGCTTAAAAAATTTAAGCATAGGTTCTCGAAATAAGTTAAATAATCTTATATTCCCATTGTTGTAATCTTATATTAAGGAGTTGTTGATAAATTTTACTATATTTAAGATATTTTCACTTGCTAAGCTATCAGTTTTTTTAGTGTCACCATGATGTCCAGTCACCTGACTTTTAAAATTCTGTTCAGAAAAGACGTTGACATACTGAACATAAATAGGCAGCTAACTGCCTTCTAAAATCTATGTCATGTCAGTGGACTTAATCCCTTTTAGCAGTTAGTTAACGCTTCACTTCACTAGTGCTCAACTTGACTCCAAGTGTCACGACGCAGCCATGTCCTTTAAAATCCATACAAAAGATATACAACTCCATTCCTATAAAATGTACACAATTTATACTACATAAAACAGACTTAAGTATTAAATTCAAGAAACAACATCTTAATAATTTCTTCATGCTATAGCCTTCACAAGCTTAAATCCCACTGTTAAAAACTCTTGCCTTGGTATGTAAACAAATGTAAGAAGCTAGGTTTTAAGCACAATCAAAACAGTACATATTTCAAAGTATACAATATTTCATCAAGTCAGAAGTTTACTTACACTTAGATTAAAGTCAGGAAAACTGATTTTTTTTTTCTTCTTTTAACCACTCCACAGATGTCATGCTAACAAATCACAGTTTTGGCCACACGCTTAGTTAAAGTATATCACAATTCCAGTGAGACAGAAGTTTAAATACTGGACATTCAGTTGGCTGTGCCTTTGAACAGTTTGGAAAATTCCAAAATATGACATCATGGCTTTAGAAGCTTCTGATACTGTAGGTCAATTGACCTAATTTAAGTCAACCGGGGTTTACCTTTAGATGTACAGTATTTGAGGTCCTACCGTCAAACTCCGTACCCTTGATTTGATACTTAGACAGGATCTCAGAAAATATGTGGACCTCCAAAAATCTGGCTTACATGCCAGACGGGGCTCGGCAATTCGTATGTATAAAAAGTACAAATCAATCTCAGAACAACAGCAAGACACTTTGTGAAGACCTTAAAGGAAATAGCCACAAAAGTGTCTTATAGCATATTGTATACAGTAAAACAAGCCTAATATTAATGTACTGTAGCTCAGGGGTAGCTCAGTGGCTAAGGCATTGGACTAGGGTTCGGAAGATCCCAGGTTCAAACCCCACAACCACCAAGTTGCCACTGTTGGACCCTTGAGCAAGGCCCTTAACCCTCAACTGCTCAGATGTGTAATAGGATAAAAATGTAAGTCGCTCTGGATAAGAGCGTCTGCTAAATGCCTAAATGTAAATGTAATGTAAATGTACTGTAATCTAAAAAAAATTGTTCAGCAAGAAAGAAGCCAAAACTGCCAAAAAAAAAAAAGAGAGACCATGGTTTGCAGCTGCACATTGGGACAAAGATCTTACTTTTTGAAGAAGTGAACAGTTTGAACTGGTTGGCCATAATGACTATCTTTGTTTGTAGGAAAAAGGGGGAGGCTTGTAAGACGAAGAATACCATACCAACCATGGTGAACCATGTGGGTTGCAGCATCATGTTGTGGGGGTGCTTTCCTGCAGGTGCACTTCACAAAATAGATGGCCTCATGAGAAGGAAAGATGATGTGAATATACTGAAGCATAATTTTAGGACATCGGCCAGAAGGTTAAAGCTTGCTCACAAATTTGTCTTTCAAATGGTCCCCAGTGATCCCCAAGCATAGCTTCAAAATTGTGGTAAAATGGTTTAAGGACAACAAGGTCAATATATTAGAGTGGATATCATAAAGCTCTGTCTCAGTACAAAAGAAAATCTGTTTCCAAAACTAAAAGCGAAGAGGCCTTTACAAACCTGACTAGTTCTGTCAAGAGGAATAAGATAAAAATTCCAGTAACTTGTAGAAGGCTACCCGAAAGGTTTGACCCAAGTTAAACAATTCAAAGGGAACATTAGCAAATACTAAGTGTAGGTAAACCACTGAGCCACTGAGAATGTAATGTAAGAAATAAAAGCTAAAATAAATCTTTCTCTCTACTATTAATCTGACACTTTACATTCTTAAAATAAAGCATTGATCCTAATTAACTTAAGACAGGGAAAGTTTACTAGGATAAAATTTTAAGAATTGTGAAAAGTGTGAGTTTAATTGTATATGGCTAAGGTGTATGTAAACTAAAAATCTGTAAACCAAAAAAAAGCTATTTGAATTATCTAAGGAATCATGTAATGTTTTTAGAATCTAGAAAGATAATGTTTCACTTATGTTTTTTTTAAACAAATAGAATTGGCCAAAGAAAACCTATAGATACTAGTGGTTAGTTCTTGAATCAGTATCCACACCAATTAATTCACTCACACACAAACCTTTTATTTAAAAGCACTTTTAAAACAATAAGATATATCACATATATTAGGAAGATTATTTTATCATCCAGGGGTGAAGATTGTCAACATCTGTAATGTTGTGTAGGAATGTGCAAGCTAACACAGACCCAAACTAGTGTCTGGTCCCATTAATCCACTATTTAAAGGTGTATATAATAATGCGTAACAATTGATTTCTTAAGTTCCTTATTAGTTAACACTAACAAGATGTTATGGAAGCAAAAGATCAAAGCCAACTCTCATGCATTGAGCGTAAGACTCACGCAATCATTCATCTTCACAGGCTTTCACGCAACCCGTCCAATTTCTCACGCTTACATATTCTAAACAATTGTCTGTAACACCAGCCTCTTCCTTACCAGTCAGCTATAAACGCACCGCAACAATGTTTCGCCACTATTTTCTCCTCATTTCATACTTCAGGTGAAAGTAACCCACACTTACAGCTGTGTGAAGGCAGAAATTAAATGAAAAAGAAGGGATAATAATCGGATCTGTCATAATATTGCTGAACAGATCAACAATCTAATAAATCAACATTTAAATGAATTTACAGATTGCAGCAAAGTTCCACACCAGCTAGAGGATTAAAAGAGAGAGCAGTAACAAAGCATTATCCAAAGAGGGAAATACATACATGTGGTTAATTACTGTGACATTAAACATTTGCATTAAGATTAATCATGTAGCAATTTTATTCATAAGAACACTCAAAGGCTAACAAACTTGATCAAGAGAGAATTATGAGTGAGAGAGAGAAACAGAGAAGGACTTACAATCATACATGTAACACAATCCCACCTCATTTGGTATTTTTATTTTAATTTCCTTTTTTCCCTGCTTTTTTGTATCAAAAAATCTTGATCTTTCTTGAAAGTACAATCTTTGATTGTACTTTCCCTAATAATAATTATTCTTATTTGTAATAGTAGTAGTTCAGTATTAGTAGTGCTGTGGTTATTCTTATTATTGTTGTTATTATTAATATTATTATTTACAGAACATCTGGAAAGTATTCACAGTGCATCACCTTTTCCACATTTTGTTATGTTACTAAATTGTTCCAAAATGGATTAAATTCATTTTTTCCTCAGAATTCTACACACAACACCCCATAATGACAATGTTAAAAAGTTTACTTAAGGTTTTTTAAATTTTTTTTATTAAAAATTAAAAACTGAGAAATTACATGTACATGAGTATTCACAGCCTTTGCTCAATACTTTGTTGATGCCCCTTTGGCAGCAATTACAGCCTCAAGTCTTTTTGAATATGATGCCACAAGCTTAGCACATCTATCCTTGGCCACTTCCTCATTGCAGCTCCTCTCAAGCTCTATCAGGTTGGATGGGAGGCGTCGGTGCACAGCCATTTTAAGATCCCTCCAGAGATGTTCAATCGAATTCAAGTCTGGGCTCTGGCTGGGCCACTCATGGACATTTACAGAGTTGTTCTGAAGCCACTCCTTTAATATCTTGGCTTTGTGCTTAGGGTCGCTGTCCTGCTGAAGGATGAACCATCGCCCCAATCTGAAGTCAATGGTGCTCTGGAGCAGGTTTTCACCCAGGATGTCCCCGTACATTGCAGTCATCTTTCCCTTTATCCTGACTACTCTCCCAGTTCCTGCCGTTAAAAAAACCCCACAGCATGATGCTGGCACCACCATGCTTCACTGTAGGGATGGTATTGGCCTGGTGATGAGCGGTGCCTGGTTTCCTCCAAACGTGACACCTGGCATTCACACCAAAGAGTTCAATCTTTGTCTAATCAGACCAGAGAATTTTGTTTCTCATGGTCTGAGTGTCCTTCAGGTGCCTTTTGGCAAAATCCAGGCGCACTGCCATGTGCCTTTTATTAAGGAGTGGCTTAATAAAATGGTTGTCCTTCTGGAAGGTTCTCCTCTCTCCACAGAGGACCTTTGGAGCTCTGACAGAGTGACCATCTGGTTCTTGGTCACCTCCCTGACTAAGGCCCTTCTCCCCCGATCGCTCAGTTTAGATGGCTGGCCAGCACTAGAAAGAGTCCTGGTGGTTTTAAACTTCTTCCACTTACGGATAATGAAGGCCACTGTGCTCATTGGGACCTTCAAAGCAGCAGAATTTTTTTCTGTAACCTTCCCCAGATTTGTGCCCCTAGACAATCCTGTCTCGGAGGTCTACAGTTCCTTTGACTTCATGCTTATTTTGTGCTCTGACATGAACTGTCAACTGTGAGACCTTATATAGACAGATGTGTGCCTTTTTAAATCATGTCCAATCAACTGAATTTACCATAGGTGGACTCCAATTAAGCTGCAGAAACATCTCAAGGATGATCAGGGGAAATAGGATGTGCCTGAGCTCAATTTTGCAAAGGCTGTGAATACTTGTGCTTTCTCAATTTATTTATTATTATTTTTTTATAAATTTGCAAAAATCTCAAGTAAACTTTTAGCATGCTGTCATTATGTGGTGTTGAATCGTAAATTAATTTAATCTATTTTAGAATAAGGCTGTGACATAACATGTGGAAAAAGTGATGGGCTGTGAATACTTTCCGGGTACACTGTATATTCTTATTACCTTTGCTTTTTGCCATCTTTTTTTTTGTACTTTTTTTTGTACCCTGAGTCTTTTTAGGAATATATATTGGTGTGGGTAACCACATGCATCTGTTGTTTCACTTTACCATTGTAACGGTAAAATACACAGAACCTGACCCAGGCATACATGTAAGGTAAGGTTAGTGTTAGTCAAAACAGCGCAGTGAAGGCCTTATGTGCGTGTACACCCAAAACCAATGCCTTTATTTTCAGAACCCACTTTAAGCTTTTCTGAAAAGTCGGCAACTATGTAAGATGTATTTTGTTATGTTAGTTATAACAAAAATAGTGAAAAATAGTGTTGCTAGGTAGTCGATGCGAATGCTAATCAGACCATCCACAAAGTTTTGAAAAAGGTAAGTTCTTGCTACCTCAATAAGGATGTAACTTAAAATATATATATGGACCCAAGTCCAATCCAATCGGAGCACTAGTGTATATCAAATTGCTAAAAGTATCAATGCTGGTTGTGATAGAAAGGTGTCAGAACACACACACATTCTGTATAAACCTGTGTGTTTATATACTTAAATATTAGGCTCAGTCTATATTGTCTAAGCCTGAAATTTAAACATGTCTATATTACAATTTCAACTGTTTAATATGTAACAAAGGGCCTGTTTTTTTTTTTTGTTGTTGTTGTTGTTAATGTCTTTTAAATCCCTTTTATTTATAGTGACTTTTCAATGAGTTTAATTAGTTTCTGCTGAGTCTTGTTGCCGCAGTGAATTCTGGGAGTAGTCGAATGATTCAAGATGGCGGCGAGCAGGAGACTGCACAAGGTAGAGTATCCTCATTTCCTTATTTTTTTAGGTTTTATAGCGCTTTCGTAGTCGACCACCGAATGAGGATTTTTTGTTAAATTGATTGGTACTTAAACTGAACGAGTAATTAGTTCATTCGTATTCGTTTGTGGTTAAGTTTCGTTCAAAGTTACTGTCTCGTTCAGACGGCAGCTAGGTTTCAAACCGCCTACTACCGTACTGCTTAGTGTGTACGAAATAGTATGCATGCAGCGGCGGTGTAGCGTTTTAGCATACTAGTTAGTACGGAAGTATGCGGTTCAGGCTGTAGCCGGTATTAGCTTTATTACAGAAGCCGGGTTTGTTCGAGAAAATAGACGACACAGCCTCGTTGCTAACTAAATGGTTGTCTTCATTTTGTTGGATTTGTTTTTTTGTTTTTTTTAACTGAGAAAGTTTAATGTTAAGGGTATACGTTCATTTGAGTAAATAAGTCATGTTTTGAATATACTGCTTGTTGGCCGTGAGTGGTGTTTTTTTTTTTTTTTGTTTTTTTTTTTTTGTGAAATAAAGCGGGTCATTATTTTATCTTGCCTAATCAGGCCATAACGTTAAGTTCTTCAAAAATGAACGTGTATGTACATGTTTATTAACAGAAAGTGTCTTGATTTCGACTAGCAGTCAAAATAAGCAGAAGTAAGTTAACTAACGTTAAACTAGCTGTGGGTATTAACCTAAAGCTACTGTCGAGATTGCTTGCTAGATAAGTAAGTAAAGTAATTAAAATACGTTGATAACTTTAAAAATACAGGCTGTCAAGTGTTTTAAATATAAATAGCTTTTAGCATGCTAGTTAGCAAGAAAGGCCCTGAAGAAAAAACGAAACCGTAAGTAGATTTCATTTCGAGAGAGTACATAAGCACAGATCAGTTTCATTACGTCAGATAGTCAGATGCCCATCCTGTATGTGTGTGTATGTATGTGTGTGTATGTATGTGTGTGTATGTATATATATATATATATATATATATATATATATATATATATATATATATATATATATGCACACAGAGTAAGTCAAAAAATGTATATACATTTCAGGAAAAGAAAAAATACTATGACGTATTTATTATATTGAGATAAGATGTATATTAAGATTACATCAATATATAATGTATAGCAATACATTTCTCATTCAAATTTGTACAAGTGTGTAGATTTTTTGGGGGGTTGACTGTATGTATGCATGTATGTGTATTGTTTGTACACACAAGAGAAAAAGTAATGACTTTGATTCTATTGTGTGGTGATTCACCTACTGTCACATGGTTTTAAGTCTAATAGAAAAGCATTTTATGGCATTAGATTATCCAAAATTGTGCTGTTTAAAATCCTCCAATCTTCTTTTTTTTCCTTCAAAGTCTGCGAGCAAATTAGTTTCAAACCCACTCATTAGACATGCCAGTCTCAAAACACCATGCGTCCAAATTAGTTAAAAATTGTGTGCGATTATATACATATATACATGTGGTTTGAAAACTTTTACGTACATGTATACACGTGGGTGTGATATTTTACTTAAAGGTTTTGATATAGATTAGGGTATACACTAATACACCGAGGCATACACGTGCAACAGGAAGCTTTCAGTGATTAATACATTGGCATTTGAGCATTTCCATGAAGTGATCTGCTAAATATAGTGATGACTCATTTATGGCTTTATTGACTATATATTTGGTCTAAATTTTATTTCAAAGAATTACAGTAAATGTAGAATAACCTATTTTATTTTTTTAATTAGTATTGAATATACTAATAAATTAATAAATAAACTTAAAGTGGGTTTTATATACTGCACCACTCTCTTTACGTTTAATTAATTTATGCATCCATTATTTTCACCTTATTCCTCTTTTCTCTTCTACTTTGTTTCAGCTATTAAGCGGTACCCTTTTTCACAGTTTATACATTTTATTAGGGATGCACCGAAATTTCGGCCGCCGAAAATTTTCGGCCGAAATAGCATTATCGGTTTCGGCCGAAACGTAAGAAAGCGCCGAAAATAAAAGCCGAAATTGTCGCCACGCCTCTCCCATCCTCCCGTCTCGTTCGCGCTGTCATTACGCATCAAACACGGAGTATGTCGGCGGTTCGGAAGCACTTGGAAGCAAGTTTTGTTATTGTTAAACAGCCTTATTACTGTTATTTATTATCAATAAAAGTTTGATTGCTTAATTAATTTGTAGTTTTTTTAATACGAACAAAAAGAAAATATTTTAAACATGTTTTTTAATGAAGCCATTTTCGGTTTCGGTATCGGTTTTCGGCCAAGTGCATCCAAAAATTTCGGTTTCGTTTTCGGCCCAGAATTTTCATTTCGGTGCATCCCTACATTTTATATTTATTTACAGATATTTTATGTAGTTTATTTAAGCTTTTTGCACTCCCAGACTAATTCTATTCATAATCGTTCTAACAGTTATATTTTATTAGTTTTATTTGCACTGATGGCTTTTTTTCTTTCTTTTAGTTACTCTGCATGCATTTTTACAAATTTGTAAAAGTAGATGAAATTTGAAGTTTTTTTTATATATGGAGATTTTCACAAAAATTTCCCTTTTTTAAAGCATAGTTAGTCATGTAATTAGAGCTCTTTATAATAAGAAAAAGAAAATAATTATAATAATGAAAGAAAGACACAGTAATGAACAATAATTTGTGGCACCGAATGCTTTGTGCAAGGCATGCATATTTCAGAACCAAAATTTAACTTTTTTTTGTAGCAGTAGAAATGCAGTGTTGGGTGATTGATCGGCTTGGAATCTGAGGAATATGGAGGCTGTGCTGGTGCCCTTGGTTGTTTAGTGCAGCATTGCCATTTCCGTGAGATTGGACCTGACAGGCTAGCCTTTGGTCCCCATGGGCATGGGTTCTTCAGTTCACCTGGCAGCAGTCATAGTGTTAAGGCTGATCGGTGTAAGAACCCAGTGAATTTACATTTAGCTCATGTATAACTAAGGAATGTAGTGTAGGAACGGGCTTTGTTAATCTATGTTTAATACTCTCAGAATAATGGTACACTAAAATTCTGCATCCAGACATGTTTTTCATGTCTTTAAGCTAACTTGCTATTGTAGAGCTAATGCTGATCTACTGTATTTGCTTGATATTCAAAGTTGCTACCTCTGTATGAGCCAGTCGTATAGGAAAATGACCTGACAATCCTCATTTACATTCTGTATATGTAATGTGAAAACATCATATTAAAGTGTGTTTTAAAATAGGACAAAGAACAGTGAGGATATCACTGTTGGATAGAGTTTTATTAGAATGTATGGAATCTTAATGGAGTATGAGAGAAGGGTAGCGATGTGCAGCCTGTCAGGGAGTCAAAATGAAAGTGGTGTCCCAAAAACAAGTCACTAAATCAATTATGCATATTAATTTTTCTTGTACATTAAAAAAAAATTAAGACTGGTATTTTATGTCTTTTTTATTTAAGTTATTAAAACATAAGAACTTGAAATATAAAGTATTATAGGTGCTGCTGAAAAAAAAAACATGGGACTGTCCAAATCAGCACAACTCTGTATTGCACTCATAGAACAATAAATATCACCCCTAAATACAGTCCTTAAACCTTCCGTGCAGTTGTGAAGATTAAAAGAACACACAAATTTACATCTATTCAACGACAGTGATACCACAGACAAGGTGCTGCTGAAATAACAAAGGGCGTGGCATCTCCAAATCAGCACTATTATGTAGCTACATTGGGATGTTAATCGAAACCGACATTCAGTAATTCTGCCCGTGTCGATTACTGTATGTAATTTTTTAAAATCACGGTAGTACTTTCCCCGCAGTGTTTATGTACTGTCACATTGTAAACATTCTAATCATGTGTGTAGTCACATGACTCTGCGACATGGAGAAGAAATTAGATTCAGATGTAGTGAGTGATTAGATCTCTTTATACTAAGGAAAATAATTGATTAAAGTAATGAAAGGAAGACAGATTTTATAAAGAAGAGACCCAACGTGAAATGTATTTTTTAACAAAGTAGATTTCTCTTAGGAATGAAGTTGGAAAGATGGCCATCATGTGATTTCATGTACTCTCCCTTTAAAAAGATTGTAGTCACATGATTCTGCAACATGAAGGACAAATCTTTCATTATAATAATAATTTAAGAAAATAGCTTAAATAGTTTAGCATATATACAGTACAAATCATGTTAGGAAAACAAAAACTAAAAATAGCAAACGATAATAACAAATAATCACAATATTGATTCTAGGTCCTATCGCCCAGCCCTACTCTGTAATAAGCTCATGGAAATTACAGAACAAAACTCCCGTATTATGCGAGAAGTGTATTAGCAAAAATATCCTGGTCGTGCCTGAACATTTTTTGGGGGAAATGCTTACATGACCTGACCAGCCTGCTTCTCATACATTGTTAGGACGGTGTAAAACACTCAGCACTCCCCAGACTCAGCTTGCGATCTCCACAGGATATGACGAGCGCTTTTTGAAATCTGATGTATCTGATTTGACTGGTTACTGGTCATCGCTGATTCGACTGAAGCAATCACAGGCCAATCGCAGTTGATGTATAAGACAGATATAGTCTGTGTTGTATTTATTTTTCTTATTTGGTAAATGTGAACATGCCAAAAGTTAAAAAGAACTGAGAAGCTAAATACATTTTTAACACAAAGGGAGATTTTCCTTGTGGGAGTTGTTAACTTTATTTTTGTGGAGAGTGTTTTGATGACTTCATAGTCTTATATACCATCAGTAATCCTATCATATATGCTAGTGGTTGAAGCCTATTTTCAATTAATTATTTAATTTACTTTATTTCCTGGAACCAGATTAATCCATGGTTGATTTTTTCCCCCCATCAATATGATGATATGACCATACTATAAGTGTAAAAATTTACAGGAATAAATTGTGGAAAACAAACAGAAATAAATGGAGCCAGGGATTCCTGTTTTTTTTTTTTTTTTTTTTTTGCTAACAGGAACAGATCCTTCTGCTCCTATAGTCCATAAAGCTCTCGGTTCAGCATATTGCACATTCTGAAATGCCTTTCCGCTGAGTGTTTGATTAGCCGTAGCCTTCCTGTCGGCTTGAACCTCGTCATTTTCCTCTGACCTTTCTCATCAGTAAGGTGTTTCCACCTGAAAATGTCACAGTCTATAATAATAATACTTAACCCAACCCATTTGACAGTGATATTTTTTTTCTCCCATTTAAATGTTTGACATAAACATTACTTGAAGGTCTCAACCTCTGTCTGCATGGCTTTCCTATTTTCCTCTCGAGTCACCAGTGAGTGTGTGTAATTTCTAACATGTAGGTAATACAAACTCACTCTCATTTCTTAAACAAGAACGTACTGGAAATGCACTTTGTGCCTTCAGGCGTAAAAACCTGTTTGCGTCCTCCTTCCCGCGTTCTTCCGTCCCTTATCTTGTACTTAACAATTATAGATCCATATAAATTTATTTTATTAATTTTATTATATATTTTTTTTTATAAATGTTTAACATACTCAAACATAGATGATCCCCTCTCATGAAGCTTCAAGTATGGTGTCACTTCAGTGAGGGCAAGGACTTTCTTTTCCTTAATACATATACAATTTTTTTTCTTTTCTTTAGTTTTTTGACCTTTTTTTCTTTTATTTCACCCATTCCTTTTGTAATCAAACAGAACTAAGACGTGAGAAAGGAAAGTAAGGAAACAAGATTCAAGTTCAGCTAACAAAAATGAGAATAGCCAAATGGCACAATAGCACAATCTTCCTAGGTTGTGCTAAAAAGGGCAAGCTTGAATTGTTGTACAAGTTCATGCCCATGTCATATTGAAACACCTGTTTTTTTTCCTCGACAGGAGCTTGAAGAAATTCGCAAATCCGGGATGAAAAACTTCCGGAATATTCAAGTCGATGAATCAAATATACTGACATGGCAAGGCCTTATTGTTCCAGTAAGTCATTATTTTTCTACACTCATTAAACAAAGAGCATTGTTTTATTTAAATTTTTTTTTATGCTAAAACCCCGAAATGTATCAGGGTACTTTTCTCTGACTTTATCTTTACTGAAGTAATTTGTTTAGTCACTGTGTTTTAATTCAGTTCAAGGATGTGGATTTTTAAAAAATCAGATTCACCCTTGTTTTTATTTTTTTTTTTCTTCTTTTTTTTTTTCCTTTTCTTTTAGGATAACCCTCCATATGACAAAGGGGCATTCAGAATTGAGATAATTTTCCCTGCAGAATACCCTTTCAAACCCCCAAAGATCACGTTCAAGACGAAGATCTACCACCCCAACATTGACGAGAAGGGGCAGGTCTGTCTGCCAGTAATTAGCGCAGAGAACTGGAAACCAGCCACCAAAACCGACCAAGGTAAGCGAAGGCACGGGACATACAGCATCACGTGATGACCATGGTGCCATTGGTCATGTATTGTATTAAAGCTTGCATCCTGACAAACCCACCATATATTGATCAAATTTTAAGCTGAATGAAATGAATGCATTTTAGTTTAGTGTCCCGGACAAAATAGCGCACCTTAAATGTTCTCAGAACACTATGGTGGGTTACAGTTGGGCAAAAGCATTAAATGCAAAGCCTACTACAGTCCCCGACTTACAAACATTCGAGTTACAAATTTCCGCAGATGCAAACAGACCACGGGTCTGCGAACATATCATGGAAGTATTATATATAAAAAAATTGGCACCACACTGTACCAGATACTAATATTTTCATTGTGTAAGTGAATGTATAAAATGTCTAAAGTCTAAATATTGTGTGCGTGTGAGGGTGCAGGAGAAATGAGTTAGCCTCACCGGTTTCAATGAATCAGTCCGGGAAGCATGATGATTGAAAATGTCTATTATGTAAAGCTGTCCCAATAGTAAATAATTCAAATTGAAGTTCAGTTTAATTCAGTGTAAAACAGCTCTGAGATTGAAAAAAAGAAAAAAGTGTGTCCTGGATTCCCCTTGTGATTTAAAGGCACAGAGAAAAAATTTATCTAAGATTAATTACATTAGGTGTGGTTACATAATGTGGGGGAAAAGGGACAGATTTAGATTATATTATACAAAAATAAAACAAAATGTAGTTTTTAAATTATTTCATTCATTAAGGGAGAAAAAGCTGTACAAACCTACCTGGCCCAATATTAAAGGAATTGCTTTTTAAACCTAATAACTGCATTTGGCTGTCAATGAGTCTTTCTATCCCTATGAAGGAATTTTGACACACACTTCTATGCAGAATTGTTTTAACCCAGCCATGTTGAACGGCCTGTTAATGCCACAGCATCTCAATCAGATTTTTTAATCTGGACTTTAATTAGACAACGTTAGAACCTTTAAGCTATTGTTTCGTTTCATAACTCAAATGCGTTTGAGCTTGAGGGCACAAACTCTGATGGCCAGACATTCTGCCTTCGCGATTTCCTCACAGAGTGCAGAATTTTTGTTCCATCATTTATAGCATGTCGTTCAGGTCCTGAAACTGAAAAGCAGCCCCAGACTCTGCCATGGAGGCCATTTTTTGCCCCAGTCTCTTTTTTATTGTTGAATTATGAATACTAATCTTAACTGAGGTTCTTTAGATGTTGTTACTTACTTAGATGTTATCACTTTTTCACATAGGACAAGGTAGGTTTGGACAGGTTTATCACTAATAAGTAAAATAATCATTTTAAAATTGCATTTTGTATTTACTTAAGTAAGACAAATATGCATTTTTATTTGAATTATGCATGTATATTTTAATGTTTTCTGTAATAGTTTCTGTAATAGTTCAGAACTTAAAATTTTATGAATTCCTAATAAAATAAGATGCTTAGAAAATTTAAATATTTAATGCTTTTTTTTAATGTGGTGTAGCCACCTAAATTTTTGGTTTTATTTAATTTTATTTTTCGTTTGTCCGTCTTGTTTTGCAGTTATTCAATCACTTATAGCGCTGGTGAACGACCCACAGCCAGAACATCCCCTGAGGGCCGACTTAGCAGAAGAATACTCAAAGGACCGTAAAAAATTCTTTAAGAACGCAGAAGAGTTTACAAAGAAACACAGTGAAAAACGGCCAGTGGACTAATGACACCCTGACAAGTGTGTAGCGCCACTCTTCCCAAACATAAAATCTTTTCTCTGCACCCTCTTCTTTCCTCCCTTTCCTTGCTTTCTTCCGTCTTGTCTTTTTCACTACACACATTTTAGTCAGGCCGGAGAATCGCATCACCGCCGAAGCCTCCGTCTTAAAGCCGGACTCCTCGAGGATCCATCGGCAGTCGTTATGCCTGGTGTTAGCTTTGAAGCCTTTAAGAAAATTCTGGATTTGGTCTTTTTTTAGTTTGTTAAGGAAAACAGATAAAGTAGTTGTAACATGGTATTCTCAGTACTGAGTGCTGTGTGATGCTGTTCTAAGTGAAACGATCTTCACATGAGTATGCACTTCTTTAATCTCTTTAAGTTGGAGAAAGATTTAACAATTTATTCGAAAATAACCCTTGGAAAAAAATGTGTAAAATGTAATTTATCTTGTGTAAGATTTTGTCCTCTCCAATTCACACTTTTATGTTTTCCCACACAAAATGTTTGTGATGTTTAAACCGACGAACAAGATGAGAGAGGTTACACAGCTTGATCCTGGAGGAGTGTGCTGGTAATTTTTTTTTCATCTGATCTTTTTATTTTTCACTTATTGATTCGCACTGTGTTTCTCGTCCTATCCGCTCCTAACACACCATAGATTTGCAGATGCACTGATTAGTCGACAACAACAAAAAAAAAATCTAGACACTGATATTGTTATCGTTACTTTTCCACACGTGAGGAAAGGAAAGAATACAATTGTTGTAAATGAGCATTTTACGGTGAGGTTTAATTTTTAAAAAACACCCTTTATTTTAAATGCTTCACAAAGAGATTGTGTGTTTTGTTCATTATTTGGGTTTAGGGTAAATATATATATAAAACAAAAGAGGAAATGGTGCCTCCAGACTGAGACCGTTTATTTTTGTTTATTCAGAGTAAAGATTAGTAGGCATCTTTTTAGAACCATATTGAGGTTGCAATTCATATTTCTAGCCAGAATACAGAATATTACACTCAGTAGTGCAGTAGATGTCGATAAGGTGTGCTTTCGCACTTTTTGTAGAGGCCTATAAGGAAAACTATTGGTCATTGATGTTTATCCCTTTAAATCAATTCATCCTTTTCACACAAGAAGTAATATCAGCGATATTAAGATACCCGTGAATTGATTCTTTTACAGGCACTATATATTCTGTGTGTGGAGGTAGAATAAATTGGCACAGTCATGAGAATGACGTTTAATACTCAAGTAGCGGCTGACTCTGATTAGTCACTCTGAGCATGCTGACTCTCTGATTGGTCAATGGTTTCCTAATAAATCCAGCTAACTAACAAGACTGACTGTGTGAGGTTCTCAAATGAAGAAAAAAAATCCCGGAAATATCAATGTCTTGGATATGCTATCCATTCCTACACCTTTAAATAGAAAAAAAAAAATATTGAGATATTTAAATTGAGTTAAAATTAAGTGCATCATGTGCTTCCCATGGAATTCCATTAGGTGGCAGCATTTAAAGAATTATTAGGATCTCAATCCAAACAGCAAATTAAGGCCCTGTACACATTAACTCAGCTAAATCTGTTAAAATTAATAAATAAAAATCTTTGATTCTACACTAAAAGTTCTTTTTTTTTCGCTATTTTTTTTTTTTTTTGTTCTTCTGAGAGAAAAATCAGGAACGCTTTAGTGTGGTACATGGGTGATTAGACATACCTGGGAAATGAGATTAACTCATTCAAAACTAAGCTATTTTTAGTTACCTTTCCTCATCTGACAGGTTTCCTTTAATATTTGTTTGTATAATATGGTTCCTGGTCCCGTGTGTGTAACATTCATCCATACAGGGTGGCCCAAAATCTAGATGAATATATAAAGATGTGTTAAAAGTACAGGTTACAGCAAACACATGTTGAAGGCCCCTGACTTGCAGCACTTACAGAAAATACAGGAAAGAAATATTTCTAAACGTATAACAACTGCTGTTACATGCAAGACAAGAAGACTGATGAGCTCAAAGGGGGGGAAAATGGTTTTATAGCTAGTTAGTTTCAAAGCCATCTTGAGTATGGAATACAATATGGAGAAAAATGTCCACTCATCCAGACTTTCAGGCCACACTGTATAAGGTCATACAGAAAGAATGTAAAGAATCTTAAAAAGGCAAGACAAAAGCAGTAGAGAAGATAAGTGTTAAAAGATGAGTTTGAAAGAAAGCAAGCTATTCAATCATTTATAGGTCACACCTGAATAGTGTGCAGTGGCACGGCGGGTAGTATTGTTTGATCGTGAGCTCAGATTACTCTGTGCGCAGGTCCCTGTGGGTTTCCCCTGGGTTATCTCGTTACCTCTCACCTCTAGGATATGGTTAGGTAGTGTGAAATGTGTGTCCCTGTGATAGACTGGTATCCTGTTTAGGGTTTATTTCCTCCTTACAAACAGTGTACCGGATCCTCCTCAACCATGAGCAGAATAAAATGGATACTTTAAGTGAGATTTTGAGTGATAGTCAATGTTTATGCCAGGGCAGATCTGCCTAGTGGAATGACTTCAACTCGATGATGCACAGCCAGGACCAAGAGTCAGTCATTCAGAGCTTCATTAGAAATTAATGGAGATTTCTTAATCTAAATGTATTTTCTAATTCATGATTAGTGAAGGCTCAGCAGGTACTGAGTTACTGATGGGAAGATCGGTGGTTCGGGCCCCAGCTCCACCTGGTTGACATTGAGCAAGGCCCTTAATCCTGTGCTCTGACCCCAGTTACGCTGGGATATGCAAAGAACGAATTTCACTGTATCATAATGTACATGTGACAAATAATGGCTTAACTTAACCTAGTTTAAAAAGATTTTTTTTAAAAGACAGAAAATGTTCATATGGAGTAAAACAGTTATGGTTTTAATTCAATTATTGCCATAAAAATATTATATTTGCTGAAGTAGATGTAATAAAAATATACATTTTATATATTTATATATAATTTTAAATATCATCACCCACATGCTTGGCCCGACACTAAAAACTTCATACACTACTGCAAATTGCACAGTTCAGACACTTTAAAATGTCTGCTTTTTGTTAAAACTACTTAAATAATTATCTATAAGTTCTTAAGAGAACAGCCCATATTTGAAAATGGTTCGCACTTTAAATAAGGATAATATCTAAAACACTATAATAACGGTTATTGGAAGCATGACCCCAGACCTCGGTCACAGTGTAAAGAGTATGAGGTAATGATCCTGGATCATTTTACAGCCTGGTAAGAACCCGAACGTTCCGGTGATCTGAAAAACAATCTCACGGCTGCTATACACCTGACTAGGTAATTAATTTATCCCAGGAGGACTGGAAGAACAGCTAATTAACAAAGTTAGGTGTTATCTGTTAGAGATCCCATTGAGACGTGCAGCACCTGAGGACCTGCTTAAGCAGCCCTTAATGTTCACAAGTCATTAAAAGCACAGAGCAGAATTCCCTGCTGCTGATAGTAACTAAGCAGCACTGGGTCTCTGAGCATGTTCATTTCATGTAGACGATCAGCCGACTGCGAGAAGTCATCCGGACCTTCACCACACCCACCCTGCAGTGGAAAACTCGGGTATCCAGGGTGCACCATCAGCTCTGCTGTGACTGTCCGATACGATTCCGCTGCACAGAGGCTGTCATCCTGAGCGTCCAGCGCTGTCTGTGCATCCAGAGCAAACTTCAGGAGTCTTTTAAGGTTGGAGAAGGACATGTTCTGCCCCATCGTGCTGAGGCCCAAGTACACATTTGGCCATCTGTAGAAAAAAAAAACCTCGTAATTAGAAGGCTGAAAGAGATGACGTACAAAAGAAATGTTTACACAAACAATTGTTCACTTGCTCTTCTGCGTACCTTTAAAATGTCAGGAGGATTAAAAACCATAACCCACAGAGAACAGGTTTGTACACAACCCAAGCTGGAACCCTTCCCTGTTGACCCGGGATAAATTTTTTAAAAAGATTTTTTATGCATGCTATACTGCTATATTTTGGTCTGTACAATCCTTTAACTATTTACACCACCCTACTTAGTAGAACTGTGAATCCATCCACCCCTACAAATTAGACTCTCTTCAGACATTATTCATGTAATTGCACCTTCCCCTAATTACACACAGCACTAGTCCTATTCTGCCGTTTTACTTAATTAAGTGCTGTACGTTTCCATCTTTTTGATCCTCGATTAAAACTCCTGCCGTCTTATAGCCTCACACACCTGATACCATGGCGATGAAAGACTTCCACAGACTGGAGTGCATCTTTCTCAACCTGCAGATAGAATTCTCTGAGGTTTGGAGGTAGGAAATGACAGGAGTGCAAACCAGGCTCCACTGGGACCCGTGTGTAAGGGATGCCGAAATCAGAAAGAACCTGTGCAAACACTTCTCGCACCTCTGTGAAAAAAATATAATAAAAAAATACCTTGAGTTCAAAGAGGACTGTGCCATAATGTATGCAATAAGTGTGATTCAGACAACCCATGAGCTGCTGCTGCTGTTGTTACCTGGCAGCACATGCACATGCTGATGGCCATCCATATGACTGGGCAGGTGACCAGTGAGCTCGCAGAAATGCTTCACCTGGGCCCTAAGCTCCACCTCTATCTGTCAAACAGAGAAAAAGCAATCTTTTATGAAATTAAAGAAAAAACTATTGTCAGATGCAGGATGTTTATCAGCATTTATAAACCTGGCTTAGAAAATCTGTATCCTCACACAGACTTTAATCCGGTAAGTAACTATTTATAATTGTCACAAATGTTTTTTGATCACTGTACAAAGCTTGAGATGGAAATAGCTAATAAAGAAAGCTACAGGCAATGCCACACAATATGGATTTAAACTTTCATTTAAGGTAACCACATGTATACATGTAAAGTCAACATGTACATACATCCCGTTTTAAATCGTTTGCTTTTTGCTTAATGCATGGTAGCAACTCGCGTTAAGCTGAACAGGAAATTTGTCTGAGTGTTCCACACCAAAGATTTGCTTTGTTTGCTATTCAGATGTACACCTTTGTTTACCAAGAGCAATATATTTGATGTTTTAACAGTACAGTGTTTGTTAGACAGCCTGGATTGATGCCACTGTATACCATAGTGCTGAAGAATTCTTGAATCTGTTAGTCAGTATAAACATACATACATCCGTCATGCTCATTTTTCCACTCCGCAGAACTTCGCGGAAGCCCATCTTTCCATGAAAGAAGCCATGTTTATTAAGGAGTGTGGACCTTCTTAGCTCCCGACATACTGGAGCTCCTTCAGACAGGTTTGCATGGAGTCCAATAGGAATGCAATGTCTAAACAGAGAGAAAAAAGAGAAACCGGACACACTTGGTTATAAATACACGTGAATTGTTTATTTTTTTAACTAATCGCTACCATATCTGTGGCATATGCGTGATTAACAAGCGAAGACATTTCCCTGCACTAAAATAAAAATTAAAAAATGCACAAAACTCACTTTTAATGAGCAGGTACTTACTAGGGAGAACAACATCTTAAGAACTAAATGATATAAAAACAGCCATGCTGATGATATCAATGATAATGACAACACTCTTGACCCTGACACCACTGCAGCAGCACATTTCTAAGCAGCCATTATAGCAATATGGCTCTCCAGCTCACATCACAGCTGCTTAATACACAAATTGAGAAACAGGAGGCTCATTTGACAAGTGTCTAAAGCGTAACTGATTTGCATTTGGGCGAGGGTTATCAATCACTGATCTATATCAGAATCACTTTTTTGTCCTAATGTACAATTAAACAGGAATTCAACTTGGCAGATCAGCATGAAAATATAGTATTTTTATACATCAGCATTTAATGTTTTAATATCGTTGCTAAAGACAAACCAGATCATTGTTTCCCAACAACCAATCACTCACTAATCATGATGTTTTTCTCATGATCAATATCAGAATCACTTCATTGGGTAACGATCAAGTATACACAGGAATTTAACCTGGCACAAAACATATGTTTTTTATATATAAAGAGGTTTTAATATTTTTGCTACTGACCAACATTGTTCCCAACAACCAATCACTGATCACCATGGGTTCCAATAACCAATCACTGATCACCATGGGTTCCAACAACCAATCACTGATTATAATTTCTCAAAACAAAGAAAGAAGTGTTTGTCGCACTCAAACACTTCTTTCTGGTGATATTTACAAGCAAACATTGTGAGTGATTCTGTTTAGAAAAAAAAAAAGTATTTTTTCAGTGAGAAAAAAATAAATTTCTACAAGAAATATATAATTTCTTTTGTCGTATTCATTCAAAAAATCTGATTGGTATGATTTATTGAATACGAGGCTTACAAGTTAGTACTCTATTATATGTATGATGTCACTATGTGACTATTTCCCCTACGAAACAGACACTGACTCTGTACAATTTCCATTGAAATGAATGATTTCAGCTCTCGTTACCTCTTGGCTAGCTGGGCCGCATGTTCAGCAGAAGCTCCGTTCACCAGGAGAGACGTGTTGGAGATTCCACCGGCCAGGAAAGCCTCGGCGATGCCCCGGTTTCTCCGAGCGCAGTACCCAAAATCATCCCCGGTCACCACCAGCTTGAGCTTGGGCTGAGGCATGTTCAAAGCCGGGCTCTGAGGACACATAGTCAACTGCTGGTTTTTACAACATGACTAATTTCCTTCTCCAAAGGTTAAAGTAGCTTCCTCAAACAGCCGGTCACGAGCAGAAGAATGTCAGTAGTAACAATAACTATCGATGATCAAACACTCCTGTCAGGCGGAGGCTACACTGTTTCACGTGGCTCTCTGTGAGTCAGAATGAGGTGGAACATTAAACCCAGATGCGGATGCACTTAGTAACCTGTATACCCCTCACCTCCTCCATTATACATTTCTATGCGGCTTCGGGTTTGGATTTGGATTACAGCAGATCATCCTCTTCCAATGAGCTATATCTCTTTTTCTCTCTTTTTTTTTTCTCTCACCAGGAAATAGAAAACCCGAATCTTACAGTAACTAATTAACCCCGGTACATTGAACGCACCCTGGTTTATCTACTGTACCAGAGACACATTATTGCTTTGGATCTATTAACAGCCATCAATTCCCTCGTAAACCCGCAAACCAGTTTTACTCGATACCAATCCAAAGACTCTCAGGGAATTTTATAAACGCGCATAGCTGAATCGATGAAATGTTCCCTTACCCATTTTATTAACAGATCTGTGCCATTTATGCCGATAACTAGCGACTGTGTCTCCTAATCCAATTGAACAAGCTGTCTTTGAAATATTTGGGTTTGATCCCAAACACATGACTATTTGTTCCATTATGTGGTGTATTGCATAAGACATCTTATCGTGCCCTATGTAGTGCCCTAACATAGAGAGTAGGAAGGTGTTTGGAATTCAGCCTTGCACTTAAAATAAACTGCTTCCTTTTCCGGCGATTTAACGCCCCCTATTGAACATGTATGGCAATGGGTCATGAGTTTTTTTTTTTTTTTTTAGTTGGCCTTTAGTCACTCATTTGATCGTCGGGAGGGGCGGGGCTGCCAGTCCATCACAGGGTGCACACATACACCCTCAGTCACACATGATGGGCAATTTGGGAACGCCAGTTAGCCTAATCTGCATGTCCTTGGACTTGTGGGGGTATATTAATACACATATGTCACTATAATATAGTTGGAAGCAACAATGAGTGGCCCCAAGCACCCTGTGTCATCGCCACCCTGTGCCATAAACCGCCACCCCCGGGCACACGAGAAAGATAGCAGGCAGTGTCCTTGCGTGTTGTGTGTGAGTCTGTGTTAACATTAGTGTGTGTGTGTTAGCGCGTGTATGTGTGTGATCTGTGAGTGTTTGTGCGTGCGTGTGTAAGTGTGTAGAATAGGCTGCAGATGCTAGAAAAAAAGCACCACACTATGATGTCACTCAATGTGATGTCACTCTAAATGTGATGTCACAAATATAATGGCACTGAACGTGATGTCACTCAATATAATGTCCCAGAGAAAGTTATTAACCACTTTTGGGCATAAGTTGAAGTCATCGCTTAAACTGACCTGTTTGAGATATCAAAAATCCCTCTACAATTTTGCACCCTTAATGTCTTTAGATCACATAGGTCCAGTTTGGTGGCGATCGTGTACATTTTTAAGGAGGAGTTTATCAAATTCCTTCGGGTGTGTTTTGGCAAACAACACAAAATAACTGACTGCCTGTTGAGTCCCATTAAATGCAATGTGAAGATTGTTCAGCTCAATCAGCTGTACCCGGTCTTATCACACAAACTGTTTTTTTTTTATGTTTTAGGACCTAGAAAAAGCCAACACCGCCTGGGGCACTGCACAACTTGTACACGTCACACAATATGATGTAATAGGGCTGATGTTAGCTTGGGCCCTAAATATTTGTCATGTCAACTGTGTGTGTGAAAGAGAGAGTGAGAGATGTGAATGAGTGAGTGTTAACATTTGTGATGTGTGTGTATGTGTGTGATGTGTGAGTGTGTTTATGCGTGTGTGTGTGTGTGTGTGTGTGTCTGTGTATGATATATGAGTGTGTTTGTGCATGTGCGTCTTCGTATATAAGAGTGTGCATGTGTTTGTGTGTGTTAACATTTGGGATGTGTACGTGTGTAGAATAGGCCACAGATACTGAGAAAAAAGCATCACACTATGATGTTACTCAATGTGAGGTCACTGAACGTGTCACTGAATAAAATATCACTCAATATGTCACACAGCGCAAGTTTAAGGCATTGTCACGGCCCATTTGAGATAACAGAAATCCATTCTCAATGTGTATAGATCACATAGGCCTGATTTGGTGGCAATAATATAAATTCCCTAGGAGGAGTATAACAGAATCCATGGGTGCATTTTGTGGACGACCCAAAATAACTGACTTCCTGTGAGTTGAGCCCATGACATGCAGTGTGAAAGTTGTTCAGCTCAATGAGCTCTAAATATGTACCAAGTTTCACATGCATATGTGCATGTGTGTATGAGCCATGCAGAAAAATCTTGTGTGAAGGCCCCCGAGACCCAGAGGCATCCTAATGGCAGCAGATTCCCCCCAAAAGCTCAAAATGGTGGGAAAAAAATCCTTAGGAAAACAAGATAGTGCTTGGGCCCTAAGAAAACAAGAGGATCCTGTGCACCCTATAGTGCTTAGGCCCTAATTATTAGTATAATATTATTATATAGTTATATTATAAATATAATAAAGATTTGCAGCCATATATTCACTCACTCACTTATCAACTATACCTCTTTCCTCTTTATCCTGTCCTTTGTCCTATGTCCACTTTAATGCATGGGGCCTGGAGCCTATACCAGGAAACTTAGGCAAAAAGGCAGGGTACACCATGGATGGAGTGCCAATCTATTGCAGGGCACACACATAAACACATTACAGGCAATTTAGGAACACTGATTAGCCTGATCTGCATGTCTTTGGATTGTGTGAAAGAAGAAACCTGAGTGCCCGGAGGAAACCTACCATGCACGCAGAGCCGAGGTGGGAATCAAACCCAGACCCTGGAGGTACAAGGCAACAGTGCAAACTTCTAAGCCACCATGCTGGCTTGTTTCCGTATACAGGATGGCTTTAAATCTGTTTATGATTAAAATATATTCATAATATCAATACACAATGTGGCTTAATGGTTAGGAATGTCGCCTTGCACCTCCAGGGTCCAAGTTCGATTCCAGCCTCGGGGTCTGCATGCATGGAATGTTTTCCCCGTTATTGATGAGTTTACCACGGGTATGCACATCAACATATACACATTATCTTATTAATATTATGATCGCTGAAATGCTGAAATATTTGGTTTTTCAGACAAGCGCACACTTCAACTGGCTGATTATAAAGTCTCAATGTCTCAATAACTAGAAGTAAAAACATTCTAAATGACTTTTGATACATCATACAAAGCAGAGATGAAACCAACTTCCTTATATATAGAACAACATATAGAAAGAAAGAAAGAAAAAAAGAAAGAAAGAAAGAAAGAAAAAGAGAAATGCACTAAATCAGTTACACATGCAGCACAAAAAAAGGCTTCATGAAGTCTTCACCACTGTTTACCCTTTTTATTGACTTTGGTTCACCTTATTCTACCCACTGTCAAATAAAAGTAAAGTAATAAGGAAGCTGGAAAAGTACGTCACTTGGTAAAGATGGTTCACCAGTTTAACCTGCCCAGCCTGTTTGGCAGCTCATAATTTGTCAGACCAAACTTCATTTTTCCCGAAGCGTTATGCCCTTGGCATTTGATTTCACATGTTTTGTTTGTCAGGCTTATTTATCGATATAGTTTCTTCACTTTAATGACATACTAATAATTACAGTTGCTACACATTTCAGACAGTCATATGCCTTCAAGCAGATAGGTGGCGTAAGAAATGAGATGAGGCCACAGAGGATCCGACTTGTTTGTCCAGAACATCAGTCTGACTGATATCTGAAGAATTTGGAGGTGATGTCAACAGCGTAAACTCCACAGCACCACCTTCAGAGACATTGTGGAGTCCATGCCTCAATGAGGCAAAGCTGTTTTAATGTTTTATTGTTATAGCTGATCGATGTATATTGCTCATAAACATTTTGAGCAGCTTTAAGTGCCAAGCCAAGGCAACATGACCTCACAATCATGTATATTTATTTAGTATTTACTTACTGACACACAGTAAGTAGGTTAACTTGCCTTCCCTAAATTACTTCATAATGAAAACATGATCTTTAATTGTGTAAAATATTTATTTTATAAATAGAATTTCTGAGGTTTCTTTTAACAGTTTCCTACAATAACCACAATGCTGTTTGATTACCAGCTGATAGTAGTACAATGGGATTTAGTCTTCATGTCATCTCTACTTAAAAAGAGCATTAGCTTTAATCCTTTCCACTTTCCAGTGCTTATTCTTACCTCCTCATCAGTACACTCTGCCCGTATAGATCAGATTGCCACCATCATGTGTTCTGTGCTTATCATGTTGTGGATCGCTACCTAGTTGAGCTGAGTTTACTATTTTTGTGCTTGATTTCTTATTAACCGGTGGAATGTTGGTGTAGTGGTTAGGACTGTTGTCTCGCACCTCCAGGTCAAGGATTTGATTCCTGCCTCGGGTCGGTGTGCTTGCTGGGTTTCTTCTGGGTTTCCTCCCACAGTCCAAAGACATGCACATTAGATTATTTTTGTGTTCCCAAATTGTGTGTGTGCCCTGCAATGGATTGTGGTGGTGTACCCCACCTTGTGCCTTAAGTCTCCTGGGATAAGCTCCAGACCCCCATGACTGTACAGGATACATCATCATACGACGAATGAATGAATTTCTTTTTATTGCAGCAAAAGGAGCCTGGACATGAGAATTAAAAAAAAATAATCCCTTGTCTTATATGTTTATGACTGTTTAATATTTGTTTTTCTCCCAGGCTCTTTTCAACATCGTTGTAACTAGTGTTAAAAGGTAGCAATAAAGTCAGCAGCCGGGGCAACGAGGACATGTGTGTAAATGGGAGAGAGGGTGGGGGATAGGTGCAGTTGCTGGGAATAGAGGTAGCTTAATCCTTTTCACTTCCCAGCACTCATTATTCCCTCCTCTTAGGTACACTCTGCCCATATCGATCAGATTGCAACACTTTAACTTCTATGCTTATACAGTACGACCATCATATGTATTGTGACAAGAATAGACAGGACCAGGAATGATTATGTTAGAAAGACAGTGCAAGTGAGACAGTTTGAGGACAAAGTTAGGGGGGCTAGATTAAGATGGTTTGGACATGTGCAGAGGAGTGATGAGGGGTATATCAGGAGCAAAATGTTAGAGATGGAAATGCCAGGCAATAGGAGAAAAGGAAGGCCAAGAAGAGGTTTATGGATGTGGTGAGGGAGTGACAAGGGAAGATGTGGTAGATAAAATTAGATGGAGACAAATGGTCCTCTGTGGCGAACCCTAACAGGAGCTGCTTAAAGAAGGCTCAGGACAACCACTAACTTCTTCTGAAAAGACTTCCTTTTAAATGTCATTCTATTACTCTAGTCACAAATGTAAAACCCTAACAACCAGACCTCTCTTTTCTGTTTTCCCAAGAGACCTAGAAAATTATGTTCCCCCCATCACTAAAACACATGTATACGAAAAATGGGACATGGATCCTTAATACTGTATGTTATGAATTCAACATAATAAATATTAATAAATATTAATTGGACCCTCTTTGGACATTACTTAAAAGTGGCTTACAGTGGGGCAAAAAAGTATTTAGTCAGGCACCAATTGTGCAAGTTCTCCCACTTAAAAAAATGAAAGAGGCCTGTAATTTTCATCATAGGTATACCTCAACCGTGAGAGACAAAATAAGAAAAAAAATCCAGAAAATCACATTGTAGGATTTTTAATGAATTAATTGGTATATTCCTCTGTAAAATAAGTATTCGGTCACCTACAAACAAGCAAGATTTCTGGCTCTCACAGACCTGTAACTTTTCCTTTAAGAGGCTCCTCTGTCCTCCACTCGTTACCTGTATTACTGGACTCTGTTTGAACTCGTTATCACTATAAAAGACACCTGTTCACAACTTTAAAAAGTCACACTCCAAACTCCACTATGGCCAAGACCAAGGAGCTGTCAAAGGACACCAGAAACAAAATTGTAGACCTGCACCAGCCTGGAAAGACTGAATCTGGAATAGGTAAGCAGCTTGGTGGGAAGAAATCAACTGTGGGAGCAATTATTAGAAAATGGAAGACATGCAATTTTCTAATTGTAGATTAGAATTAGATTATCTAATCTAATCTAATCTAGGCCACTGATAATCTCCCTCGATCTGGGGCTCCACACAAAATCTCACCCCACACGGGGGGACCTAGTGAATGACCTGCAGAGAGCTGGGACCAAAGTAACAAAGGCTACCATCAGTAACACACTGCGCCGCCAGGGACTCAAATCCTGCAGTGCCAGACGTGTCCCCCTGCTTAAGCCAGTACAGAGTCCTGGAGTCTCCAGATCTCAACCCCATAGAAAATTTTTGGAGGGAGTTGAAAGTCTGTGTTGCCCAGCGACAGCCCCAAAACATTACTGCTCTAGAGGAGATCTGCATGGAAGAATGGGCCAAAATACCAGCAACAGTGTGTGAAAACCTTGTGAAGACTTACAGAAAACGTTTGACCTCTGTCTATGCCAACAAAGGGTATATAACAAAGTACTTCGATGAAATTTTGTTATTGACCAAATACTTATTTTCCACCATAATTTGCAAATGAATTCTTTAAAAATCCTATAATGTAATTTTCTGGTTGTTGTTTTTTTTTTATTATTTTGTCTCTCATAGTTGAGTTATACCTATGATGAAAATTACAGGCCTCTTTCATCTTTTTAAGTGGGAGAACTTGTACAATTGGTGGCTGACTAAATACTTTTTTTTTACACCACCACCTTGCACCTCCAGAGTCCTGTTCAAGTCCAAGTCTGTGTGCATGGAGTTTGCAGGCTCTCCCTGTGCTGATTGGCGTTCCAAAATTCCCTGTTGGACTACAGCGGTTCCTAGATGGATATATAATTTCTATCCTATACCATTATTTTTATCCTATATTATAAGGTAAACTTTTTTGTGCCTTGATTGTTTGAATTTTAATAAATTCTAAGTATGTTAATGCAAAATTATTTTTATTATAATAAAATAAAGAAATAATAATAAAAAAGACTTTTTAAAATAAAGAAGAACATCAGAAAATACAAGGACAAGCAACAGATTGTTCCAAGAATTATAAAATACATCATAAATATTTCATTATAAACACGTTTATTGTGTAGGTCGTAGTTTTGCCTTTAAGTCGTGAGAAACTTCCACTTTCGAACAACAGTCATGCAAATCTGCGTTTTCATTTAACGTAGCTCGACGTTCGGCTACGCTTTGCGTCATTGCGTCATCGACCAATCAACGATCACCGGGTGTTAACTCTACTTCCTGGTTTTCGGACTTGTCACGCTGTGATTGGTCAGAAGCTCCTCCGGTGTTTTGAATGGATCTTTTCGACCTCGCGGTGTTATGTAGGGTCTTTACTACGTCTGCGCAATGGATCCGTTAAAGGCTGTACGCGTCTATTTAGATGTATTTTTATTGTTTATCATCTTTTCCAAATGTCAGGGTCGCGATTCAGACTCTGATTATGTTACATGTGGATCTTTAGTGAAACTCATGAACACAAGGCACAACGTTAGACTCCACTCACATGATGTCAAATACGGATCAGGTAACGCTAAACTTCTTACAGAAAATGCGTTTAATATCATACAAACACGGCTGTTGATGGGATAAACACGTGGAATACCAATTGGTATGATTAGTATAGATGTTTTTAATTGTAATTCTTGTTCATGTTAGAAAACAGCAGGTTAACGTTAGCGTGTTAGCCTGGAGGCTAATGCGACTAAACAATAGTCACGTTATTCTGCTGTTCGTCTTTTCCATTCTGTTCTGCAGGTTTATTTCATAATTAAGTGCAGATAAAATACTACAAACAGAGCAAGGTTAGAAATGGGTTGCTTATATAAAGTTAATTGAGCATTCTGTGTTGCTAAGCAACTCATTATTCAGACTTCCGGTTTTCTTTGTTACATTATGAATCATTTTTACTTTTTCCTCATTTTATTGGTATTTGGTGATGTGGACACTGATCAGCCATAATATTATGAACACCCACCCAATATTGAGTTGGTCCTATTCCGGCCACCAAAACAGTGATGCACTGTGTGTTTTGACACTTTTTCTATCACAACCAGCATTAACCTTTTCATCAATTTGATTGACACTACAGCGCTTCTTTCGGATTGGACTAAGCAGGCCGGTGTTTACTCCCCATGTCCTGGGTGACCAAGACTCACCGATGCACCCTGTCTACAGTTCATCAGTTTTCCTTCCTTTGATCACTTTTAGTATATCCTGATCAGTGCACACCGGGAACGTCCCACAAAACCTGCTGTTTTGGAGTTGCTCTGACCCAGTCGTCTAGACGTCAAAGTTTTGGCCCTTCTCTCAGTCTCTACATTTTCAATATCTCATCACAATGGCGGCTTTAAGTGGGTGAGATATGTTGTGCAGCGAGGGAACCTTTTTTTCCTGAGGTTTCAATGTGTTGAAAGCAGAAAACGGATCTGAGAGACACTGGCAAGGACCAAATTGTAATAGGTAGGGGACTGAGTCAGTCAGCAACTCCAAAACTAAAGCTTTTGTTGAATGTTCCCAGTCAGGACAATGACCTGACAACAGGGTCATGGGTGGCCAAGGCTCACTGATGCACATGGGAAGCAGGCCTGTGTAGTCCGATCCAATAGAAGTGCCACAGTGTAGATAAAATTCATGAAAAGGTTAATGCTGGTTGTGATAGAAAGATGTAAGAAGACACATTGGCATCACTGTTATGGTGGCAAAAGGGGAAACTCAATATTAGATGGGTGGTCGTAATGTTATGGCTGATCAGTGTATATGATATGTAGGATAAGACATAACAGCTTCCTGCTATGCAGTGTTTGAGACCATGATCATTAATTTATTCATCATAAGCAGGTAACCAGGTTTGCTGTGAATTCACTGGAATAAGTCCTACATACGTCGGTCACACCTATAGGGATTACCCATGTAGGAAGAACATACAGTCAGCAATATATTGACATTAAACATTGACATTTTGTTTTTATTTATCCTTCCCAGGTAGTGGGCAGCAGTCGGTAACGGGTGTGGAGGCAGCAGACGATGCGAACAGTTACTGGCGTATCCGGGGTAAACCTAATGAAACGTGCCAGCGTGGAGTGCCCATTAAATGCGGTCAGGCTATCCGTTTCACTCATATGAAGACAGGACGCAACCTCCACAGCCACCACTTCAGCTCTCCTCTTTCGAACAACCAGGTAATTTCCTAATTTGTTTAGAATTTGGCTTCGTTTAAACTAACAGTTTACGTGTTTCGCTTCCTCCCCTAAAGCAAGCAAGCAAGACTTAAACCAGAGTGGTGAGGTTTTAATTCCTCCTTGCTATTTATAGGTACTAGTATCTCATATCAGAAAATATAGTTACAAACGTTTACAACCACTTGAAAGCTTGTTTGTAATATCAAATGATGTGATCATTAATACAAATCATTTTGATAAGAACAGTGATGTGCATACTGGCAAAATTATTCTAATAGGTTTCTACACAGTCTAAATCTATGTGCAGTATTGCTAAATAATGTTGTATTTTTGGCACCCTTGATTGGATTTAGCTCATTGCACATGCCCTCACATTGTAATAATGAAGGAAGTAAGGGGTAAAGAAATGAAAATGCACATAAGCTTAGCTTACAACAAAAAATATATCATTAGAAATGAGCTTGAGTGATATTTTAGATATTTATTGCATAATGTTGTTCCCTGTGTAACACATTCTCTCAGGGCATCCAGACAGACTGGTACTGTCTTTCATGTCATTAAAGTGACAGTACAGTGGGAAGAAATGGACATATCCTTATATGGTTATGGCAGTTTTATTTTTCTTATGTACTTTTTTTTAATGCAAACTGGCACCCCTAGTGGCCATCAGAGACTATATAAGAACTGGACAAACCCTCGGTGGAGTCAGCCGGTTTTCTGAAGAGCGGTTTTGAGAGAGTTGTGGCAGCTTTGGTCATTGCCACCTTGGCAGAACCTGACAGCAAAATTCGTTTGATCCATAAATGGGAAAACGGGTGAGATGAACAAAGCCTGGATGTTGGTTGGAACATTCTAGTTACCTTAGTCACCACAAGATAGCTACCTTAGATAAAATTCTATGGTGGCTAACGTTGATTTACATGCTCACATTACTTTGCATTTAAATTACCTGCGTCAACCCTACACGTCGTCCCATTTCACCACCTACATTTCTTTTGGTAAAGTTAAACTACACAGATTTAAGTTAGCTGGTTAGCTAAAGTGATGCATATCAGGCAACTAGAGGTTTGTCACCTGCAATGCAGTTGGTCACTCAAATCAGTCATGTCTCTAATTATGAACAATTTTTGGACTTAATGTAATTTTAACTGATGACTTGAATTAAACTTCACCCCTGTGTAGACAAACTACAAGCTACAGAAACAAACTGTTTATTCATACCACACTATATATATTTATTTCACTTGGACATGTTATAATGGTGGGGTCTATTGGGATTGTCTCACTGTTGGAGCCAGCCCCTAGTGGTCATTTGAGGAACTGGACGTTTTGACAACTTCTACATTGGACCTATTTTTCAGAACTGGAGGTTTCCCCTTGGTGGCGAGATCAAGCCCAGTTAAAAATGGGAGGGTTGCATCATGCGGATTTCAGGTTAAAACCGGTGCCAAAATCAAAAGGAGAGTAGATTAATATTTTAGGTATTCATGGCACAGGGGATTGGATGATTCCCTTTTGGTGACTCCTTATGGGAGTACCTCAAGAAACAAGAACAGACTGTGTAAGATGACTATTTATATTGCCCTGAAGTTTCTCATGAAGCATTCCAGTCGTCCAGGTTACATTTAGTTTTATTATTTATCATAAGTTCCCATATTCCCACAATCTTTGGAGAAACAAGGATAAACTATAGGTCTTTTATAGCGGTTGGCATCCAGTAAGTTGCATTACTGCCACCTTCTGGTCTTGATCTCCCTTATCTTCCATTTATTTTAAATCCTCTTATTAAACACTTTCTTCCTTGTTCTTTTTCTCCATCTTCTAAAAGCTCCTGTTTCATTATTACATTTTACAGATATTTTGGAATAATGTCTTTTCAATAGTAACTTAAATAAGTAGGTTTAAGTAAATCATTCAGGTTGGATTACACAAATCCTGTCCATTTGATATTGTTAAAAATTAGCTAAAATAATCCACACATCTCCATGCTTATATTGGACCGAGAATGAGTGCGGATCATTTTTTCAAACATTGTATGAATGCTGTTTTTTAAAAAAAAAATTCCAGTAATTACTATGCTCATGGGTTGCATTCTAAAACAATGCATTTTTGAATGCAGGAGGTGAGTGCGTTTGGAGAAAATGGTGAAGGTGATGATTTAGACGTGTGGGCAGTCCAGTGCGGCGGGATCTACTGGGAGCGCGATGACGCCGTCCGGATCAAACATGTCGGCACAAGCGCCTTCCTCAGTGTGACCGGAGAGCAGTACGGTCATCCAATCAGGGGCCAGCGTGAGGTCCATGGAATGTCCTCTCCCAATTCGAACAACTACTGGAAGGTGATGGAGGGGGTTTTTATTCTTCCCAGTACTGAACCATTACATCATGATGAGCTCTGATGACTCAAAATGCACTGTACTCTCAGACAATAAAGACTGTACCACAATTTCCACTTAGTGTTTTAGTTTCATTTGTACATGTCCTATCTGATCTAAGTTTATTTTTTATTATTTTTTTTTTTACACTTTATTTTCTATTCATAATGTCTGTTTTGTAATTAAACAACAATTTAGTGAAAATGTATGTAATAAAAGTATACCTGGAATCACTGTTGGAAAGAAATATTACATTTTTATTTCTGTGTGTGTGTGTGTGTATACAGTTTGAAATGACTACTAGAGATTTTACAGTGATTTATGTTTTATTTAGCAGTAGTACTGCAGAGTCTGTTGATTGGATGCTTGAAGGATGGACTTATACCACAACAATAAATAAATTTTTACAAACCTCAAATCAGGTTTTGGCCATTATAAGTACAAGAGGGCAATATCTATGCTGAATAAACTCTTGGTTAATTTAATATAGTTTTTAGTTTGTGTTTTGAGGTAATGTTGCATTTTATACCACTTCAACTATTAATATTAAAGAGACATCTATAACCATATCTTTAAATTCAAATTTTATTTGTCACATACACAACACAGTATGATATGCAGTGAAATTTATATACAACATGGCCTTAAAAGAAACGATAGGATAGAATAGAAAGATATATAGAATAATTTATTTTCATGAATGTTCAATTTACAGATTTACAAAAATATGTAATCACAATCTAAATTTATACAATGTGTAATCTCCTAACAATCATGTTACATTCATTTAATGTGAATAGAATAGAATAATTAGTTTTATATTAAATGTTAAATGTTAAATTACATGAAATTGATATTAAACATTTTATAATTCAGTGCCTTTAAATAATCAGTTATTTTGTGTAGTAATAAATAATTCTATAATTTTGATTAGCAATAATTATGTCTATTATTAGTTATTGGATTTAAAAGAAATGTAAATATGCATACTGAAATACAGTTTTTGAATATACTTTGGATATTGAAGCAAAGCCATATTATCTTATTATTCTGCTTCTTATTCATCTTTTTCTTATACAATTTTCGCTCCATTTAAATTTGGGCTAGCAATTTACTTAATTGAGTATTTAAAAAATATTATTATAGCCTAATTAAAAAGAATAGAATTAAACTAAGCTGATTTAACCCAAAATATCATAAAGCATCATTTTCCACATACATACATACACAAAATGAACTTTGTGATGCTTTTGGGGAAATAGATCTTGTGGATTATTACATCTAAATAGTAGGTTATTAATATAATTGGAAAACCAACGACAGATAACAAATTGAAGGAAATAACACCTTATTTCTATTCTACACGACTCTGAAACTGTTTTTGTAAGTTTTGACGTTGTTGAATATGACATTTTGATGATAATGATGATCTATTTGTCTAAAGATCTCCTGAGTGTAACAATCACACCATATGACTTATTTTATCCTCAATCCTCAGTTTAATGAGCCCTGGTGTCCTGTACATGGGGGCGGGGCCATCCTGTGAGAGACCACGCCCATCACCAAATAAAGACGATTAGAGAGATATGAACTTTGTATTAGTGTAGTGATACTTCAATTCAGGACAAATAAATCAAACCATCCAGTACATAATAATAATAATAATAGCTTTGAATTTGTAAATACTGTAGTTAAAAAGAGTGGATCAGAATATATTGCATCATTTAATCAACATAATAGTGTTTAAATAAAACAGTCTTATAAAAATAACTGAAAAAAAGAAATATATATCATTTTTCCCCTTGTGTCTAATTTCATATTGAACAGCTGATCAGTATTGACTATGATCAGCTGTCCAATATGCACAGCTGCACTGTCTGTTCACTGATACTGCACTGCTTCATATCCATTATGCATAAGTCAGAACTTACATTTATGATAAATTGAAAATGTATTTATACACACATATTCAGTTCTGCATTTTATCTTCCTATTTAAGATGTGTTTTCACCACTGCGGAACCAATTTATTTATATAAACACACTCTCACACACACGCGCCCTCTTTATAATACTTACAGCACCTTCTGTAAATAGGACATCAGTACCCTGTACATAAAACCGCCATATATGTAAAATGCATATATCTGCATTTTTATATCGGTAAATATGTCACATATGCACTTCTGTTTAGATACCGACTGCATTTTGTTTATCTTGTATGTAGAGTTTGCACAAATGACAATGAAGTTAAATCTAAAAGAATAAACCAAACTATAATATATTACATTTAAGCAATACCCCCCAAAATGCAATTAAATAAACAATAATTTAACTTTTTTTTTGCAATAAATATAATTCTCTACAATTAAAGGATGTACCTTGTATCCCTCGATGACAACATAAACCGCTGTATGCGATTGAACCGCTTAAGCGATGATATAATTTGTACCAGTAGGTGGCGCAGAAACATTAAAATAAGTGATCCAAACACAGGCGTTTCTGCACTAACGAAATCCTCCATGTTGTGATTCTCTATGACCCTTGTCATAAAAAGGATTGCGTTAATTACCTTAAGTGTCGAAAATCAAAATATGCCATCTTACATCCTTATAGGCTTAATTTCCGAGTAATGTAACAATATTGATTGAATTATGATTTCTCCGTGAATTCGCCTCTATAGACTTCCGAAACAGAGCTTTTCATCATGGCGCCCGAACTTCTAAATTGGGAAACAGGAACCTTAAAACACTGAGCATAAATCTCATTCATTTTATTCCAAATCTACTTATTTAAACCAATAAAACGAATATCACACCTAATGTTAAAAAGTGTAGAATGTCACCCAGTATACTAATGGCGTAGTATTTCTCTATACGAGCCTACACTGTATCATGCTTTGAAGTGTGGTTGTGAAAAATGACAAATTGTGTCTAGTAAAAATTTACTAGGCTTTACTGTCTAACCGATATTTACACATTCTGCATGGTGGTTTCATGGTTAGCACTGTTGCCTCGCACCTCCAGGGTCGAGGGTTCGATTCTCGCCTTGGGGTCTGTTTGCATGGAGTTTGCATGTTCTCCCTGTGCTTGGTGGGTTTCCTCTGGGCACTCCGGTTTCCTCCCACAGTCCAAAGACATGCAAGCTAACGGTTGTTTCCAAGTTGCCTATAATATGTGAATGAGTGTGTGAGTGTGTGCATGTGCCCTGCAATGATTTGGCACCCAGTCCGGGGTGTACCCTGCCTCATGCCCAAGTCTCCTGGGATAGGCTTCACATCCCCCATGACTCTGAACACAGGATAAAGGATTATAGATGATGAATGATTGAGTATATCTATCTATCTATCTATCTATCTATCTATCTATCTATCTATCTATCCATCTATCCATCTATCTATCTATCTATCTATCTATCTATCTATCTATCTATCTATCTGTTGCCTCTGTTCAGTTGGTGATTGACCCCTTGCTAGCCTCACATTTCATTTCCAGATTATTAGACTTTTAACCTATATTTTTGAGATTGTTATCATTATTTTGGAGCTTATTTTACTTATACAATTAAACCATAATATGTGAAGGAACTACATACATTTCCACATTCTATGCAGTTTTACTGAAATAATTAGGACACACAATTTGTTAGTTTGCTTACATGCCAACAGGTGGCCTTCGCTAACACATTAGTTAAATATTATCAAGTGAAGCAAAATGGGGTGTAAAAGAAGTGGTTTATCCAATGTGAATTGAGTTCTTTATTCAGATATTTTATTCAGATATAAGCCACTCAAGCGTTTATTTAGTCCTGTTTCTTGAAATTCTGCCCACAGGTTAATAAGCCTATAATAACATCCTGTTGTTCTTTTATATGGTCTTGTGTAGATATTACACCAGATACTGAAGATAAGATATTTCTTATTTCTACAATATATGTGACTTGAAGTAAACAAGATTCTGGTTAAAGTTTAAAGGAGCCTTTTTATCTCTAGTTATTAAACTACATGAAAAAGCAAAGTTAACAGTAGTTATAAAGAATTTCAAAAGTCATACAGTAGGCTATATTAATGCAATAAAATCACAATTAGAATTAGTTTTCAAATTTTATTTATACAACAGACAGCATAAAACACACCAAGAATAAGCACACACACAAGTTCTTGCATGCTTAATTGTAGGCAAATTAGTGATCAGGAGATGCAGTGCAAACACACACACATGTCTAAAGAATAGATAGATAGGTAGATGTTTGTATGTACAGTATGTCTTTTAGTCTAGTAGACTGATGCCCTTTCATTATTGCACTGCTAGCTGCATCTCCCACAGTAGTGCAACAGAGAAAGAGTGTCAGGCAACAGACGACTAACAGCCAGTGGATACAAGAGCTATTCCAGACATACACTCATACTCACATTCACACATGCACTCACTCACACACTCACTCACTCACAAATACACACACACTCCTTGACCTTCTTGTCAAAAATACAAAAGGAATGCATATTCTGATTCACTTAATACCAACTTGATAGCTTAAAATCTGCTCAGTTTGTAAAGCTACTTAACCAAAACAGCTTATTAATAAATAAGGTCATGCATTACCTACTGTAATCCACATGACAGCAACTGTCATTTCTTATTTATTATTGTGTATCCATTCAAAGATGGGATTAGAAATAAGTTTAAAACCACATAGATATGGTATATGACCCATATGTACTTTATTTCATGCTTCTCTGAAAGATAAACTCCAACCCACTGTGTGTCTGGATTTGTCTAAATAAATACTTATATAATCAAGTCACTAGATTGTCTTGATTAAATAGTGGGAAAACATCAAATCAGTGTACCAACATGCCTCCAGGGTCATGTGTTTTCAAAACACACTTTCTGTAATGAGTTCAATGTGTTTGTAAGTGAAACAAAAATGTTGTTTAATTGAATGTTTACTGTTTTAGCAATAATCTTTAGGGATCAATGAAGCATAATCACTGTTATATACAAACCCCAAAAGACAATCTTTCTAAATTTATTTGCAATGACAGCTGGATTTAACTCCTGAATTTTTATGTTTAGTCTTAATAATTTATACATATTAAAAAAAAAATACTTTTGATAGTCAGACTACACACACACACACACACACACATTATATATATTGTTTGAACTGAAAGGTAACTAGTAGCAATTTCAAAACTCTACATGCGGAAGAAATTATCAGTATTGTTTTGTGTTTTTTATGTAAAAAGACTATTTAACAAGATTTCAACTAATATATTGTTGTTGTTGATGTTTTTGTTTTGCTTAACTTATGTTAAATCCATATATATATATATATATATATATATATATATATATATATATATATATATATATATAACATTCTCCTTACAAGAATGAAATGCTTACAACAATTTGTACAGCATAATATAAATCAATAATATTAGCAGTTTATTACATTAGTTATACCATGACTGCAGTGCCTTACATTTTATTATACCACATAAGAAAATTCAAATGACAAAACACTTGCTATTGTAGACATGCCTTAAAGTCAAGACCCTATAAGCAATATTGCACTACTACAGTTACAGTCGAAAAAGCAGAGGCAATATTGATAGGGTCTCGCCTGCAAGGTGGATTTGATATTGTAAATGCTTTAAAGGAAATATGGCTGAGTTTTTAGAATTTAAAACATGAAAGAGACAAAGAATATGTTTTAGGGAATTACTTGTGGGTCTTAAAACTGTACTTGTACCACACCTCCATGCCTTCCACCTACCAAGAAACCCTCAACCTACTTTACAGTGCGTTTACGTTAAGCCTGTTTCCTTTGAACAACACATCAGTACACATTCTGCTTCACCTAGAATTCTACACTAATGAATCATTATACTGTCTGTTTTACAAACTTTAAAGTATTATTTATATATTTCTCAGAATTTGCAAAGATGGTCTTAATGCAGCCTGTATCGTGTTTAGTTGTGGAATTTAATCAGTTTTAAATGGTGTCAAAATAAAATGCGGATTTAAATCATAGTGACCACCCCAGTCAAAAACAAACAAACAACCTTGTTTAATATATATATATATATATATATATATATATATATATATATATATATATATAAAATTTTTATTATTATTATTAGGTATGCTTGAATAGAATTAACCTATCCACAAATTTCCTCATTTCAATGTTGCTTAAAATGCTGCAAAGCATTTGTGATCAGAAAGCACCCTATCCAAAACGCCTATGTTTCTGGATCCTGATTCACCTACTTGACACGAAGTAACAACGCAGGCCAAATTACTAAAGCTCATATGCCTCACTCGGTCGTCGGTAAACTCTTAATTCCTCACATTCCAGCTTTTGCCCGCGAGCAAATGACATGCTACAACAGAGTAGTTTTGGGTTTTTTCCCCCTCTCTTGGGGGATTTCACGTTGAAGTGACATGCATGATCGTACACGTCCCATGCCAAGTATGGCTGACGTTTTTCCCCCCTTTCTTTCACAGTGAAGACATGTAGTAAATGCGGGTGAAAAAAAACACAGACGAGAGCTGTGCTTTTACTCTAAGTATGCAGGACTACACTATGAGGAACAGAATAATCAATCAATAGCAGATAATACCAATAATGACATTTATATTATTGCGTAACAAAGGCAATAATAACATTGTTGATGACAGTTATGACAATAAAATCATGTCAATCTCCTAATGCGACAGGTAATAACTGTTAGAACAAGCCTACCAGGAAAATAACATTACCTGGGCCCTAATGTCATACCAAAAAAGCCTGTTTTTTATGAAAAAAGAAAGAAAGAAAAAGAAATGCAACAGTCATAGGATGAACGTCCGTTTGCACTTACCACCAATAAAACCAACGCTCCTGGCCTTCTATCAAAGTCGATCCGTGATCATGAAGCGCTGGAAAAGGTGTCGCAAAGGCCCCGTGATCGCTATGTGAGAATTCTGCGCATGCGCATTGAGCCACGCGGGAACATTTTTTTTCCATGAATTTCCTTAATTCTAGGCGTTCACACGACTTCATGTGACGTCAAGTAAAATGGACAGAAAATCCGCCCTTTATCACATCCCCACCAATATTGCTAGCAAGACATTAACATCAGCAATGTTGATTAATAAACACACCTGGTACATAAAGATAAAAAAACAACAATGGCTAGGAAGAGATCAGAGAGCTGCTGTAGGACTACAAAGCCATTTAGAGGGAAAAAAGGCAGAGAGCCTAATTGATCATGTCATTATGGTGATGTTCCATAATTAGGCTACACATGACCATTGTTTAGCTTTGACAAATAGAGCAAGTGAGTTTGTTTATTTATTTATATATAGGCCTATATTCTTTTTGGTTTATGTTTTTCTGATGTGCACGCGCTAACGTGCTGCCATGGGAGACCCCGAGACCACCGCGCGTGAGGAAGGAAGCGGAGGGGAGAGGAGGAAAGCGCGGGGCGGGGGGGGGGGTGATGGCGGGGGGGGGGTAGTCTGCTGTTGCCAGGATACATAAAAGAGAACCAATAGAAAACCAAATGTACTCTATAGGATAAAAAAAAATGACAGCCATATTGTTAAAAAAAACTGTTAATATGCTGTGTTTTATCAGAGTTGTTTACTGGAAAATTCAGGGTTGTTTACTGAGGACGAAATCCAAAATTGAAATCACAAAACACACTGACGATAAGGATAAACATGCATTTTTGATCGCTTAAGAAGTCAACGCGCACATCCCGTATGCATGATGTTATGTGGGAAGTATGAAGTCTGTAATTTAAACCATCGTCGAGTACTTTAATTCAAACCAAAAAAATGTTAAAATTGTAGCCTACCACCTCTAACTCTGTAGCCTGCAAGCCTTTATGCATGCAACATTCCGTTTTGCCAAACTTCTCACTCGTTCTGTTAAGTGATGAGTTTAAAGTAAAAGTTCAATTTTCAACTTTCCTCACCTTACAGACACCGACCAAGGAGTAAAAATGTCACTCTGGGTGGGATGTTCCCATCTTCCCTCCCTCTTTCCCTTCCTCTCCTCACTGAACGAGACCTGCCCCCCTCCCGCATTCCTTACAAATAGTCCCATCCCCCCACCGACCTGCCTCAAATAGGAAATTCATCCCTCCTTTACCACCTCCTCCTTCTCTGTTCCAGTTTCACCATATACCCCTTGCAAAATGTATAGCTTTTGTTCAAGTCCTGTGTGTCCACATATTGGCCAGAAGCATAGAAAAATTGCAATCCACTATTCATGCAAAGCAATTAGATATATTAGTCAATATTTCTGACATCTAATTGCTCTGTAGCTATATGTTTAGGGGGGAAATGCAAAAGCAGAAACATGCGTACTTGTGTTATAATAGGCCTAAATGGCTTAATCTCTAATTTAGATATTTATCAGATACAGCGGTAAGGAAGCCTGGAAAGAAATCCTGTCCTAACATCTGACACTCATATCTGAGCTACATTTTATGGATTATTTCAAAAATAAATATAGGCGTACTTAAGCAGTTTTCGTCTTCTTCTTAAATTTGTATTTACTGTTTACACTATTAGTGCGTGTTTAAAAATCTCACTGTGAAAAAATAAAATAACAATTCTTCAAAGTGCTTTATATTCTGTTTCGGCTGCGAGAGGATAATAAAAAAATATATTGCGTGAGTTTAATTAGAAAATCTAGGCTAATGTTGCATGTGGTATGATATAGGACTGCATTTAAAACTGATTTCGGTCATTAAAATTTTCAAAATGAAGACTAAAATTGACGAGGCATTTAATAGACCTAATACGCGTTGTCTAAAAAAAGTAAGTTTATTATAGCAGGCTAATACTGGAATGTTATTTAATATAACATATTTGTTTAAACGTTGCAAACGAAGACGACCTCTGAAGCTGTGATGAACAGAATGTTCTTTCTCTGGGGGCGTGGTATCGAGGCCTTTTTTAACCACGAGGGGAAAGAGCATTGCCACTATATGGATGGCCTATAGCATACGCCCGCACACACACACACACGGTCAGGGACATGGGACTTTACCCTAACTCCAGATCTCCACAAACTGTTTGCGGTGTAATTGTGGGTAATATGTCTAAACAAGTAAGAGACACACGAATTTACAGTGTGCATGTCAATTACAAATCAGGTTTTCATTAAGGTTTAATGTACCAAGCGTAAAAAACACACATATCCAGAATAAACAACCAAACAACAACACTGATTCCAAAACTTAACTAACAAGGAAAAATCTAATTGGCAAAATTGTAAACATTACCCAATATACAGTAAGCGTAGGCTAAAAGGTTGCGTTCGATGACGATGAAAATAATCAATTAATGTTTTTTGTAGGTTTGTTTTGAGTTTTTTTTTCATTGTTTTGTTTGCGAACTACAAATTATTTTTATATATATATAAACTCGACCAATAATTGTATCCAAATCCTATTTATATCCCGGAATTTGTGGCTTGGGCCAATGAGACGAAGCTTTGCCAAGCATTAGAACACAAAGGTTAACGTTAGAATTTTATTATGACACTTTGACATCATAGTCTATACAGAAAAAATCTAATAGGAAATTTTGTCAGATGCCAGATTACTAGAAATGTATCAACAATGTATTTTTTTAGTCTATCGTGATACATGCAAATTTATCGTGGTAATGGTCAGAGGATCAAATCGTTTGCTAAAAGGAACAAGCGATTTTAGTTAGGCACTATAAAAATGGATTGATAAATAGACTAAATTATTGTGGTAATAATTAGAAACCGTATTGTGACGTGGCCTAATTTCGTGGTAATTGTGTCGCCTTGCACTACTGGTGAAGGACACGTAAATTGACTTTTCACACACTCCAGACCACGGTATACGTTTATAGTAACACACATTAAGGACATATGGACTTTACGTTGGCTCCAGACTGCCACTGTATATCTGTAGCACACTTAGCTCGATCTTGGTCATATTTATTGCATTGGAGTTATACTGTGAAGGTCTGGAGTCATTCTAAAGTCTACTGTTATGGCCCTCTGGAGTTACTAAAAAAAATCCCCTTAAGGGTCTAACTGAGTGTGTCCATATTAAACAGCACATGGCCTACTGCAGCCTTCGTTCTAAAGCAAATTCTTACGTCCGGGTAACGCCATACGAGTTGGCGAAAGCCGAATGCAATGACAATACTATTGCACTGCTTGATTAGATGGTTCAGTAGTGCAACATTGTCAAAGCAAAAGACTTTAGCAGTTTCTAATAAATAGTTCAGGCTGCAAGCAGAACGCCCCAGGACCTTTACGTTGTTTCCGTCCTAAGATATCTTATTTTAGATTTTTAGACTACAAATTTAAACCTAATGATCAAAATAATCATGTCAATGACTACTGGATTACAATAATGCATGTAATTTACATTCAGGTTTAAACTGCATTTTATATACATTATAATCTGTATAGTCTACGTTCACTAACATTAAATCAATAGTGCCTGCAGCATACAAATACTGTAAACCTGTCTTTATACATGCACATGCAGATATATATACAAAAAGATTAGGATTATAATAAAAAAGATTATGATCATGAAGGTTTTAGGTGTAATATATTTTAATGAGCGAGCTAATCTTGGTGGTACATACATTTTTATTTTTAATAAAACACAGTGACTAAAGTAAACGAATAGGGACATTGTGTAACCAAATCTACTTCTAAGAATAAGAGAATTTTCTAAGAAGGAGCTTGGACACGTCTAACTGGAATGGTAAGGAGTGTTTCTTGTCATCCAATGCCCTTTTAATATTGCACTGCTTATCTGATTCACAGTAGTACAACAGAAAAAGGGCCCTGGTTAACAATATAAGAGAAGCAAAGCAAAAAAAACGACAATCTCGGATAACTACTATTAGTTACTACGTAAGCGTCACCATATCGTATTCTGCATTAAATAGGCCAGAGAAGGCGAAATCAGGATTTCATTGTAGAAGCAGGGAAAAAACGTCGAGACACTATTGTAATATGTAAATAAGCCACTAAAAAGAGGTCAGATGCAGACTTAAAATTTATAGTGTGGGATAATTTCGAATTTATTTAATGATCCAAAACGATGAAGAAAATAAATTTAAAAAATAAGATTGGTTGATATATTTTGAAAAATCGCTTATAGGAAAGTAAAAATTATACAAAATAAAAAAAAAAACACTTTTATCCGAAGTATTGAAATTAGATTTGCATTGCCATATACAAATTACACTGCTTTCCACAAGAGGAAGTAAAACATGATCAATGTCTTTTTGTGAAATGAATGTGAAATAAACATTTCACCCGCACAGCGACTGAGGGGGGAAAAGCATTAACTCGATGCCTCGGAGAAGCAAACGAATGGAAAGGGGGAAAATGGGGCAAAGAGCACATTCCGCGATACAATACCTGAATCCTTCATTTAATATGTACTATTCTTATCCCTTTTGCCAAAGTGGCAATTTGAAACCCCCTCCTGTCCTCCACTCCTCTCCTCCTGTTCGGGGGGTGAAGTAAGGGGGCGGGAGCTGCTGAACCGAGCCTGGCATTTTCACTCTCCACTACTGGGAGAGATTCTGACCACTGCAAAGCCAGTGTATGACATGTATATCTCCCAAGCCTGTTATTCTGTTTTAGTTCTAATTAAAAAAATAATTTCTTATTAAGATTGATGCATATACCATAAATTATATCGGCTGAAGCTTAAGAAACACACTTTCTGACTCACGACTCACACGCGTGCTCACGTACACACACACACACACACACACACACACACACACACACTAATAATGATAAAATAATAATAATTATTATTATTATTATTATTAACACATGGGATTTTAACTCTATTTTCGAGTTATTTTTGTTTCCCACTTCAGCTTTTTTAGTCTCAACAATTCCTACTGAATTTTAAAATAAATAAACAAATTAATTAGCTACTAAAAAACTTCATTCCCTTAAGACAAAAGATCGCAGAACGAAATTTACTGTTACAAATGTAATATTCAAATAGAACAGATGTAACAATGTGGGACGTAAATGTTAGGTTATTTTAAAAGATCAAAAACAGTTAGTTCTAAAATTCAGCTACCGTCTGCTGTTAATCTAAACTCTAACAGGCAGGCGTCACTCAACTTAGGGCCGAAAAAACGGTTTCAATTAACTATTTCTATAAGTAATGTGTATTTTATTTAAGCTTACAATATCAGCGTGCTGATTGCAAGTTACTCCATGGCTTATAGTTTAATAATTTACACTGCCCAAATTGGACCAACAATTCAGGTAGCTCCAAAAGTCTAATCACTAATGTATCCACGCTGATTTAAGTGACGGAAGGTCGACCTCATGGCACATACAATCTTCTTGTGAAAAGGAAACCAAGCAGAAACCAGCAAATCCAGTGTAATGCAACGCAGTGCCCTCCATACTCTCTACAACATCTCCTAACTACAGCCATGTTTAGGGGCTTCAAACTAGACTAGACCAGCGCAGCCACCGCTGCTCACCCACCCAAAGCGACACAATATTGTCGATTTTGCCTTCAGCTCCCGCCATTTCCAAGAAATCACCCGGATGATGCTACTCACAAACAGAAAGAGGGACCCCCCCTCCCGAATTTCATGAATGGTACCTGGCCAAAAGGTGGGACAATCCTTGAAAGCAGAAGAAGAAGAAACGACAAAAAAGAGAGTGAAAAGTTGGACGAAATGACTGCACAAGGAAAAAGGGGGCCATCAATAATCTCCAAGCAGCTCCTTTGCATTCATCCAGTTTGACCAACGCCATCTTGTCATCCGTGCACATTCGTTCCTCGCATTGTCTTGGTAATGTAAATTGTAATTTATCCGTGGCCAGCCTGACGGCCTCTCATCTTCAAGACTCCATCTTTGACTAGTTGACATTCAGCTCTTGCTGAAGCGAATTCCTTAATTTGCATGCGTGGTTCCGATTGGTGCGTTTCTGCGCTAGTCTTTGCCGCTCGATGAGCTATTGGTCGAATTCTGAGGCATTTAACTGTCCCATCTTTGCAGGGATTGGTCGCTTTCCGCGGAACGTCATCATATAGTTTTAGTTTAACAATGAACGCTCACATTCCATTCTCCATTCACAAATTTCTCATTATATCTACCACGCAACTTGAGAATTCAAAGATTTATTTTTATGATACAGTTATGCAAGTAGATCTAAATCAATACATGCAAATAAAACTGGTTAATCAATGAATTGCTAATTAGTTGATTTCTTTATATTTTTTATTTAAATGCAAAATTCTCAAATAAATCAAGTAATTAATACGTTTGCGAAATTTGCAACAAAAAGTTCCCTTAAGCATTTCCTAACTCAAATAAGGTATGCTCTGAATATTTGGGTTTTCATCAGGTTATCTTTTGGGGGGAAACAAAATAATAATTTCTAACCTTTTTGTAATTAAAAAAGCTCTGTGATTAGTTTCCACATATTACCTTTACAGTACCTTATCCAGAGTTGTTAAGCGATTTGGTCGTAAGGGAGAAAGGAAGGCTGCATTTGTGTGCCTCGTGGCGCTATACCACCACGACTAGTGTTGGCCGAATTTGCAAGATCTCGTGAAATGATCCTCAAAAGAAAATATGGTGGCAAGCAAAGTGGAAGAGTTGCCAGACTGAATATAAGGATTGTGTTTCATAGTTTAAAGCCTGATCGCTGTTGGCCTGTTCCACAATCCAAGACAACTTTAAGTACTACCAGCCCAACGCCATTTTCTCTGCTCTGTGATTAAAAATAGACACGACAGGAAACTGGCCAATCTGGCAAACTTGTCAGTCTTGGTGGCTGGGATAGATATGCTGCATGCATGGTTTGAGAAAAGGAGGGAAGCAGGGGGGTCCGGAGGCTCTTTGGTTGACGCCTGGAGGAGGGCAGCGGCCTGTAAAATCCGGCATTCCTGACCAATGGAGCTGAAATAATGGCATTGTCCGGCGGAAAAGGGCCCGCCTCTCGCCGCCTCGCGCTCCCCCGGTTACTGCGGCCTAATCGGTACCCAGCGTTTGATCTAAAGCAGAGCGTGAATTTAGTAAGTGCTGCGGACACATGCAGAGGGGACAACTCTCAATCCGAAATGCTCTCTTTTTCTCTCTCTCTCTTATGCACACTCATTCTATTCTTTGTCTATCTAAATAGCACGTCCTTATACACACACGCACGCGCACATTTTGACCAACAAATAGAATAGCTATAGTATCCTCCAGAATATGTGAAGAATTGTGTGTGAAGTGTGTGTTTGCGGGGGTGTAGATCACAACCAAGGGTATGTACATACCATATGTACGCAAGGAGTGGTTGTTGAAAGATAACTATATATAACGCCAAACGTGTACCATTTACATTTAACCATTTTAAAAAGGTACACATCAAATATTACATATTCACGTGATTAAAAACTTGTCACATAACAACCCTGTGAGCTCTGGTTCTTGACGCACGGGTTAATATTTAAGTTATTGTGCAACATAGAGTACACAGTTTGGAAATTCACGTGTTGTCTTTTGCGTGCACGCGTGATATGTGTGAAACTGGTAAATTAAAAATAATAAAGTAGAGGCCCTCTTATGCTGTACAGGCACTTTACTGGATTGGTTTAAATCTATTTGTTCTTTTTTTTATCAAGTCAGGACAAAGCTTTTAGAATCAAAGCGAATTTATACGAATACAACACCAACTACACTATTTTTTTCAATTATTATTTGTCATCTATCTGTACAAATTTATTTATCCGCACACATTAAAAAGAGGGTGTTTAACCTAACCATTCCATGTGATATGGGGTGTATACTTAAGATGGACCTTTTTAAGGAAGATCTTTTTATGGGTATACAGTGTAGTTTTTAAAATAAGACTGCTGGAGCAAAATGTTAAGGGTACACTATATGATAATTCTAGAGATAGAGAGAACAATGGCAGTTTCCTTTTATTCCATATTTCCTAAAAGTGTAGAGGGATATTTATTATCCCTCTACCGATTACGCAAAAAACTACATTAAAAAATTGCTACATTTACAAAATGCAACAAATGCATATATTTTAAATAGCAAGTGTTTACCTTTTTTTTAAAATAAGTTACAAATTACAACGGTGATTTTAACACACACACACACACACACACACACAGTGTACATTCGTTCAGACATTCAGCGGCCTACAACCCTGACACAGTAGAGGAAGAGACGTTTATCCACACTTACTTTCTCCTTCCAGCCCCTTTTACGCACGTGACCACCGCGCCGCTGTCAGCCACGCCCCCACCCGGTAGCACAACTCGTGTCTCAGCTTGAAAAACTTGTGTAGCTCTATTTCATTCACAAGACTCCAGATGGACATGTTTTCCACCTCTAACATACACGGATCAGAATTTTTTTCTGGCACCGAATTAGTGTGGTTCGTGTTATGTATATATAAAAAAAAAACATCTAGATAAATTCTTTTAAATAATTTCACTAAATCATGTTTCAGATCACAATTGATTTGTAGAATAGAAAAAATCTGTATCAGTGTTTTTTTAATTATCCTAATTAAGTGGCTATTTGGACGCGTTTTTTTTTTGTCGTCTTACGCAAATGTGTTTGCAAATGTGTGTTTTTACTAATGTTAAAATAACAATTTATGTTTTTTTTATTGACAGTTTAATTTTGACAGCAAAATGTTTTATTCAATGCATAATCACATTCGTAATATTGCAACTATTTGCAAAGAACAACATTAATCTCATTAAAGGTCAGTTTATTAGAAATTTTGAAATAGTTTACAATTACTCCTTAGATTATTTACACAATTAGCACAAGTGTTTATTAGATAGTAACATATTCATCATACTGCTAACGATATTCAAATTGTGAATTATTTATTATTCACATATCCAATAAACTAATTAAAGTTTCTGTTTTGTGTATCTTGGTAATTATAAAATTTTGCATTTATATGGATTGTATTAATTAGTTCCATTTATTTTTTAGTATATCAATGACTTACTAAATGAGTTTAAGCATGCATGACCAAGTATAAACCTAAATTACCCTAACTACGGAAAAAAAACTTTATGCAGTACACATTACACAAATCAAATTTCTTATTACCAGTGGTAGTCTTAGTTTTCTTGCTTGTAATATTGTGTTTTTATATGTAACCCTAACCGATTGTTCGACTAACGCCAGAGATCATGTTTGTTTGTTCATGTGAAAATTTGGTTCATAGTGTCCTTTCTTTATTGAGTGAACCTTGCATTTTTAAATAATCGTGACAGGTGAAAACATTGTCCGTGATGTCTGTATCATTTCAGTTACTTGACAGACAGAGCTCTGAACGTTAAAGGTTCCTCTCCTGACGGGTTTCCTTCCGCTCACAGATGGTGCTTGTGGCTTCCTTTTACCCCCTCTTCGTTTTCTCTCTTACTTGCTCTCTTTTCTCATTTAGGCTATGTATGTGTGTGTGTGTGTGTGTGTGTGTGTGACAGTTGCTATTGATGGGTATTGATGAATGACTGATAAGGTAAGAAAACGTGGATTCGTTAAGAAGTGGGAAGCTTGAAACCTAATGTGTATTCGGTTCTTCATGTCTTCTTTTCTCTCTTCCGCTCGTTTTTACCTTCAGATGAAGCCAATTCATCCTTTACCCTTTACCTTTTCTTTTTTTCACCCCCCCCCCCCCCCCCAGCCCACAGCGAAGTCCCTCTTTCACCCCCACCTTTTCTCTGACTCTTTAAGCAGGCGGCAGCCCACTGTTTTCCCTACCCCTCACCCCCCCACCCACACCCTCCACCCACACCCCCAGGTCCTAACCCAGCCCCCTGCTGCAATCGCCCCTAATTGCATGCATGACATTCCAGCTGGGTGGGTGGCATGAAGCCTCCCACTGCAAAAAGCCTTACTGCGGCGCACGATAGTGGGGAGATGCGCGGATAGATTCACACTTACAAAAAAAACGCAACTAAGGTACTGATGTTGTCTATTTCAGCCACGCGTGCGCGTGCACACCCACAACCAAGCGCGCGCACACGCACAACGTCGGGTTAAATAAATAAATAGAATTAGGGCGTTTTATGCACCAATTATATTCAGACTCTACACTATATCCTTTACACCACGTGTTCTAATGGGAATGTGTAAGTAGTTTAAATGTAGAAATCGTTTTTTAAATGTTTAAAGGGAGAAATAGTCTGTTTTCCAATTAAACCGTTCTGGCGACTGTAAATGACTGAAAAGAACGATTTCCATAATTTAATAGGAAATACTGCAATAATTTATCATTTTTATTGAATTTGTCACTTAAATAACACATCAAGTCTTTATTCTGTTTAGTAAATTGTGTAGAATTTTGTACATTCAGTTTTAACACATTATTGTCAGTTTAATCATTCTCCCACAAAAGTAAAAGACACACTCACTCATAACCTAGCATACACTGAAAAAAAAACAAGAAAGTGTGTATAAATGCAAAACTGCTTTTCTTCTAATACGTTCAATCACAAATCAGAGACGTTATTATATAAACGACTTAATGTTTAATAATGAGAAAAGAGATCAGAGTGTGAAAAGGGGGACCAAGCTTTATAAACAGTTCTGTTCTCATTCTTAGAGCCTCACATAGCTGAGATTAGCATGAGACTTTAAGCTATAGCCTATTCATAATGGGTATAGCACATAAACATTTCCATAGGGGCCTTTCCTTCTCTTACCTCCCCCTACTCACGGCTTTGATTTCTCTCTCTCTCTCTCTCTCTCTCTCTCTCTCTCTCTCTCTCTCTCTCTAACACACACACACATACTCACACTGGGCATACCTTGAATCTTTTTTAACCTCAGCACAGGAAATGCTTCCATGAATGGAAATGTAAATAATAGAAATTCACCATCATTGCCAGATGTGGTTTGGGATGTCGTTGACATTTTTTTCTTTTTCATTATGTCTCTCTCTCTCTCTCTCTCTCTCTCTCTCTCTCTCTCTCATTCTTTACCCCCACCCCCACCTCCCGAAAGAGGAAACTGCGGGACCTCCTGCTCACCTCTGACCCGGTGAGGTCAGCATCCACAGAATTCCCAGATGTCAGAGTTCAGAGATTCCGTTCAGAGGCTCACGTTTCGTGTGGGGCTGTGTGGCGCCAGGACGCTTTCCTCTACACACACGTACACACACACACGTACACACACACACACACACACACACACACACACCAAGCTTGGCCCATACCTGTCTGCCACCCACTCTGCATCCAGACCACTCAGAAGTCTCTTGTCACCATCACTTGAATCTTTGTGCTGCCATTTTTGTCACCCAAGAATTTATTAGGAAATGCTTAATCACCTGTTTGGGTTTAATATTTAAATATTTACCCAAAACATTGATTATTCAGCTCACAGAAAGCATAAAGAGATAACACAAATGGAGATTATTTCTACTAGCTATTAATGTTTCACTTATAAAGGCTATATTTCCCTTATCTCTGGGTTATTCCTTTACCTTATATAAATACACCTTATATAATTTACCTGTAATTGTTACATTTAATTAGCTTAAAACTAGCTTTAAAAAAGTAGTGCTTAAACAGGGTACCATCCTGACAACGGCATACAAGGTTTCTTTCTTTCACAGGTTTGTATCCAAAAATAAAAAATCACGCCACCTGAAGCTGAAAATCTAGGTGAGTGCCATTTTCATCGTATAGAAAATATGCACTGTAACCTACACAACCTCTACATGAACATCAAATGTGAATAATCACATAAATACACACGTGAGAAATGGTGACCTGCAATTTACCCAAGTTATTTTTTTGCTGTTTTGTTTCCATGCATGTTTTGTATCCACTTGCTATTTTTCAGAAAATTTGTTTCTTTCAGGTATGTTTTCTCCCCATTAACTGTTAAATTAAAGATGTTTATATATATATATATATATATATATATATATATATATATATATATATATATATATATATGTTATAGGCTATATAGGCTATATATACAGATTAAGGTTATTAAAAACAAAATAACGCTTTTACAAAGGACTAAGCATGAAATTTTTGTCTGATGATATCCGTATCAGGATGGTATGTATATCTGGAATCTGGAATAACATAAGCTGTTTGCAGTGACAGAGCAACCAAAGCAACCAGAGCTCTTTTGAATAAAATTAGCCACCCCCACCCACCAGTCAGCATCATGCCTATCACCCCCAACCATACAACCAACCAACCAAGCACCACACACACACATACAGACACACATATGCTTTTCCACTTCCAGTGAAGCTGAAAATATCTTCATAAACAAGGTATGCACAAGACACTAAAAACGCTAAATTTTTTCGAGATTCGTTTATTTGAAACTAATTGTTTGGGGGCTGGGATCGTTTGCATAGGCTTCCCCTTAAAATGTATAATTAATGCATCTGATTCAGTGCTCATTTGAGATGGTTTTTGGCTTATTGTTACATTTAGACCACTTGGATTTTTTTCGCGTTTTCACAAAAAAACAAGACAAATCTAAATAATACTTGTGCTGTTTTTTATTAAAACACGTAGAATGTTTTTAGTTTAACAAACACAACGACATGACTGGTGCGCGAACAGATTTTCAAAGGGGGCGTGGCCACGGGCGGCGTCAGACTTCCTGTCTCTCAGAAAAAAACACACTCAGACAATCCAAGAGTGTTTATTCTACATTTTACCTAATTATTCCACACAATACAGCGTTGTAATTTTATTTTTCGTTCCTTGGAGATATGTTTTTGTTTTCAGCGCTTGCTTTAAGCCAAGAAGTTGCTTTCAAAAAGCAAGAAAACAAAAAACAAACAAACAAAAAAAATTCCTGGCGGGAATTAGGCGGTGGGAATATTTCTCATGTGAGTTGATCCAAGTGAACTCAATCCATAATTCCTGCCAGGATATTTACCCCATTTGGATAAAACCAGCGTTAAAAAGGTCTTGAATTACAATCTTGTACAAACAGTTGGGTTGCATGTGTATCTATTTATTTACCCAGACATATTAATTGCACATTAATTTGGTAATTACATGCACATACAACGGATAATAATGTTTAATGCATAGGAAATGATCGGTTTTAACGAATTATTGCTTGTAAGTCCAAATTAGAAGACATATTTATTGCATACGAATAAACTAGACATATAAGGGGGGGGGGGGGGGGGGGTTAAGCATTTTTTTTCTGTTTGTTTGTTTGTTTCTAATTGTTCGATACATTTCTGAATTTCTTTTTATAAAATTCTTTTAAATTATTTATGATGATGACTAAACAGTTTATTTTTTGTGAGTGGTCAAAAATGGGTTCAAATATTTGAAATTGTAGAACCAATATAAGCCTATATATATATATATATATATATACACACACACACACACACACACACACACACACACACACACACAATCACTTGTTAGTGTTTTCTTGTTCTCATTTAATTGAATACAGCATACTATAACTAATAAGAAAAAACTACATAATTGCTGTCCTACAGGGTTTAAAAGTAAGTAAGTAAACAAAAAATAATTTTTCTAATGTGTGATATTTGCTGTTTTTGTTTTTGTTTCTAGTATTTGACACCACATTTTTTCAAATAGAAATGAAAAGTGAAGATGTACACAAAATATTTTATCACAATATTATGCTTTACGAATGATTTTGAGACAAATAATTTTTTATATAAGACCAGTTAAATAGTCCTTATGCACCTTAAAATATTTAGTTACATATTAGTTTACAACACCTGTAGCGTATTTAATTAAAATTACAGTATGCTGTCAAACTATGTAACATTAACATACTTTAAACTTTAGAGACACAAAGCAACTTCAGGACATTTCGAAACATCTTATTTGTGTCTAAGTAGAAGTTATCAGATTTTTTTGTCTTCCAAGGAAACTGTTCTCAGAGTGTCAGGTGTAAGAACTGGTAGGTGTTATTCAGTTGACCAATACTAATTTATTATATTATGTCCAAGTGTAGAAATGTGAAGTACACTGGGTTGGATTGGAATAGTGTCTACCATAATCTTCAAACATCAGCTCTCTCTGGCCGGGAGGATGAGGATGACGAAGAGCCTCTCTGACAGCAAAATGGAAGAAATGATGGCAGAGGCCTCAGTGATTGATTACTTCTGTTATTGATCATCTGTGTGATTGATTGGGTTTCACTAGGGAGAGAGAGAGAGAGAGAAAGAGAGAGAAAGAGTTGTGTGCTTTTTGTGTGGTGTGTGGATGTTTGTGGCTGAGCAGGTTGGACTCTGTGATCAGAATATTCTTTAGCTTATATTAAAAAAATGTTGACAGGGAGCACATGGAAGCACCTTCGCTTACCGTGAATGTGTTGTTTTCTTAACAATCTTTCCTGTGTATATATGCTTGCCTTTCTAGTGTGTGTGTGTGTGTGTGTGTTAATACCCAGGTTTGACTTCAGACGAATTCCAGGCATTTAAGGTCTCAGTGTACATACCTCATGCATCAAAGGTCAAAGGCCAATAGCCTCCAGCAAAAGCCACATCCATGACAAGAGGGCTCTGTTCAAATAACCCTGGAATTCCAGGTTTCCAGTTTGAAAATATGGAGAAGAGAACAGGGATAAAGAGGAAAGGCAGTGAGAGAAGAGAAGTGTTTCTGGTTAGGTGAAAAAATTGGAGATGGAGGCAGGAGTTTTACTTTTTACCTTCTAATAAAAACACATGTCAGAAAGATGGAGCACATCATCAAAAAAAAGAGAAATAAACAGATAAAAATAAAGAAACTTGAAGTGTGTGTGTGTGAGAAAGAGAGAGAGAGAGAGGTGGTTTCTTAATGCATTAATGCAAATCAGTGCAAAGAAAATGAACAGAAAGTAGGGAGAATGCACTCCTAAGTAAGATATCAGTATGTTCTTAAAGTATCGTTACACGTCTAAATTATTTTAATTCAACATTTTGGTATGGAAAGTAGGAACTTGTAACAGATCTTTTGGAAACTTTGACTATCACACTTGTTTCTGTTTTTGTAGGTGTTTTTGTATGTTTTTTTATTTTAAGTCACAATTATGTGTGAATACATTCATGATTTAGAAGTAATCAAATATTCATTTAAAACAAAATGGGTACAAAAAACCTTACAGTTGTCTTCTGACATTCTGATCATCTTCTGATGAAGATGTAAGCATGAGGGGAAGAGAATAAAACAATAAAGGTGCTGTGTCAGAAATATCTTCACCACTTTAAAATACTGAGACAGAGAAGTACAACATTTACATTCAGCACATTTAATACTTAAAACATGCTGTTACTTTGAAAAATGTGTAAATCAGAAACATTGTATCTCTGGATGATCCCTAAAGGTTCTATGAAAGTAGGTTTCTGTGTTTACACTGAACTTGTATTTCAATTAAAATACACTTGTTAAAACAATATGCACATTCTTTATTGTGCAAAAGTTCCAAGCACTTTAAAGGTTTTTGTTCTAATTTAGTTTTGATGCCTTCCTTATTATGATTGGTTTCAATAACATTTTTGATTAGGTAAAGAAAGCACAGATTAAAAACTAAAAAAAAATATCTACAAAAACATAAACAAGTGTGACAAGCAAAGTTTCCAGAAGAATGGTTACAGTTTCTTACTTTCCATATCAAACTACACAAAATGTACATGAGATCACTGACAAATCCATAAAGGCAAAAAGTTATCACTGCTTTTTATGTTTGATTTGTTTTGTTTTATGCAGATGATTTAAATTTCTAAATGTTTGCATGTTTGCATGTCATTCTCACATGCCATCTTTACATGACTTAAAGTGCAAAAAATGAAAATGTAAACACTAGAATTCAGCATTGTATAAAAAACTTTTAGAAACAATCAAATTCAGTGTCCTATTCCTTGTCTATAATTTCTTCTAAATTCTTCTTCTCAAATTTAATTCGTTAAAAACAATATTCTGCTGTTTTCATTTTAACCTGATTTCTACTGATGACGCACTTCCGCAGCATGTGTGCAAACAACAGACAAGAATTTTAACATTTCCCCCAAAGCTGAGAAAAGAGAAACCTGGTTTACTCCAAATGTAACAATGTAATCTAAGGAAGGTTGTTGGATTGGTGTGTTGAATTGAACAGAATCAGATAACTAGACCTGTCACACTTTCAGATGAAAGATCTTTGGATAAGACAGATATTGAGAATGTCTCAACAAAGATGTTTGCATGTGGGCTTATCTCTGGAAAGATAGATTCCACAGATTTTTAATAACTTTGTTTACAAACCCATTAGCTGAAAAATCTTACAATGTGTCCTGTAATCATTTAAGTTTACAAAATGAGTAAACAGGCTTGTCTTGTAGACATGTGATGTTTTCTATATATTTAACAGGTGAGTTTTTTTATGCATGCGCATGTTTATCATTTTATAGTAGCTATACGGCTTGTAACAATTAAAAAAAATAATTTATGCATCAAAAAACCTCACAATCTTCAGATTCTCTTAACCACAGAGAGACAGAGAGAGAGAGAGAGAGCTCAATGTGATGCGCGCTCTGTCATTTCCTCGATTTCTGTGCCTTGATGGGTAATTATTGAAAAATTTCATCTACATATTTTTTTTTAAAAAGTAAGTATTTTCAAAGCTTTTTTTTTAATACAAAGGGTGCCTATATTTTTAAACAAAATGCATATTTCAACATATAGAGAATGACCTATATGTTTAATTCTTTAACCTTTTCAGATTTTTGTCATACTGGAAGGGTGTTATAAGTAAAGGCAAAGACATAAATGCATGTTTCTGCATGTGTGTGTGTGTGTGGGAGGGTGGGTGTGTGGGTGTGTATGCATGCTCTTCACAAGACGCTGTAAGGTGCTCTGGCCTTCAGGCAGAGACAGAGGCTCCTTCACATTCTTCCACTCTTCTGTGAAATACAGGGTCAAACGGAGTGCAGGATGTCACTAAAGAGAAAAAAAGAGAAAGATCAGAAAAAACAGCCACCCAGTGAGAGGGACAGAGTGAAAGAGAGATAGAGAGAAAGGTGGGGGAAGAGAGGATGGAAAGCTGAAACTAGTCCATCTAGTTCTTCTGTGTCAGTATGGTTGTCAGTGAACCAGTATGTCTTCTCTCTCTCTCTCTCTCTCTCTCTCTCTCTCTGTACCATGTCTTCTGTCTGTTTTCGTTTATGTCTCTCGTCACTTGTTTACTCTGACATGTTTATGATCTTTTTTTTGTTTAATCTCACCTGTGGGAAAAAAAATCATGAAAACACAAAAAGGCATATGACATTTGTAGCGTTGCAGCCCCGCAGAAAAGTCACTTACACTTCACAAGTTAATAATCAGCATCCACTTGTGCAGTTTCAGAGCGTACCATGTTAAAACACACCTTTCTGTCTCTCCCACAGAAACAGTTAAATGATTTTTTTTTGGTTTGTTTGTTTTGCATTTTAATATTTTCTTATAATTAAACAATCAGAAAAAGGGAGATGATGAGACAGTAAGAAAGTAGGGGGGTGGGGACAAAAAATATCATAGTAAAAACCGATAAGAAGGGAAAACAAAAACTAAAATAAGAACAACTGGTTAGATTAATAAAGATAAAGTAATACGTAATCTTTAATCCCAACCTTATCTGTCATCTGATCTATGCAAATAAAAGAAGACAAGGGTAAAAATAAAAAGAGAAGGAAAGGAAAGGGGGAGTAGAGACAAGGAGAAGATGAGAGGAGAAGAGAACAGGACAGAGAATAAGAGATGATACGAGAAAGGAGGGGAAGATAAAAAATGGAGAGTAGAAGGAAGTGGAAGGGAACAGCAAAGGATAAAAGGGAAGAAAAAGATAAGAAATAAGAAAAGAAAAATATAAGAAAAGAAGAGAAGGGAAGAGAAAAGAAGACCAAACATAAAAATTGCAAAACAGAAAGAAACAGTAAAGAAGAAATGGAAAAACTGAGAAGAGAAGAGACAAGAAAAGACAAGAGAAGACAAGGAACTGAAATAAGAAAAAAAGAGAAGAGAGGAGGAAAATAAGAAAATAAAAATAAGTGCAGAAAGGATGAGAGAAGAAAAGAGAAGAGAAGCCTAAACATGAAAATGGAAGAAGAGAAAAAAGATAAAATAAGAAATGAGAAGAGAAGAAAAAAGAGAAGACCAAACATGAAAATGGAAGAAGAAGAAAAAGAGAAAATAAGAAATGAGAAGAAAGGAGAAGAGAAGAGAAAAGGAAAGGAAAAAAGAGAAGAGACAAAAATAAAATAAAAGAAAAAATATGAAAAGAGGAGATGAGATGGTTGGAGAAAACAAGGAGAAAAGAAGGGAGAAAATAAGATAAGAAAAGGAAAGGAAGGATGGGAATGTAAAAGAATTGATGTGAGAAGAGAAGAGAAGAGAAGAGAAGAGAAGGGAGAAAAGATGAGAAAAGAAAGAGAATAGATGATTGGATGAGAGGTAAAGAAAATTAGGGAAAGCACAAGAGAGAGAGAGAGAGAGAGAAAGAGAGAGGGAGAATTTTTTCTCATTTGCTTTTTTTTTTTTAATAAAACAAAGATACAATTCCACAAACAATCCCTCACTTTGCTTTAACATCGTCTCTGTACAGAATGGCAGAATTCTATATGTGTTCATCCACATCTTTCCCTCTCTCTCTCTTTCTCTTACTCTCTTTCTCTCTCTCTCTCTCTTTCTCTCTCCCCCCACCACCTCCTTCTGCTTTTCCTCTCCATCTGTCATTTTCAAACTCGTCTGTGATTGCGCTTCTCTCGTGCTCGGGTGTGTGAGTGTGAGGCGGATCAGTGTAGAATACTGATGAACTGTAGAGTATAGATCAGCCAGTTACACCAACCATGACTCATCACATTACCCTACAACCACCACTCTGTTATTCTCTCTCTCTCTCTCTCTCTCTCTCTCACACACACACACACACACACACACACACACACACACACACAAACACACACACACACATACACAATCGTAAACCAATACAGATGCAGCAATGGGAATTTAACTGATCATTGATTTAAAGCAGATAGGATACTATTGATGAGGCCACACACACACACACACACACACACACACATCTACACACCCACACACACACACACACACTTCTTATGTTAAACTTATCTGATCATCTGATAAATGTTTTCTAAAAATTACACACAAGTATTTTCCTGGGTATTTATATTTTTGTAATCCAATTTGCTTCATTTGCTTATACAATCTTGATTTAAAGGCACATAACATTATTTTTTTTGTACTTTAAGTAACAAAACTTACTTTTTAGTTATTTTCAGCTGAATAATAAATGAAGCCTGTTCTTTAGACTTATATTTTAAAAAACAAATCTATTCTGTTTATGTGCATTTTGACACAATACACAGTTTGTGTGTTTTTCTAATTGGAGCTCTCTGTTGTTGTTTTTTTCTATTTTTACAGGAAAATATGTCAAAATGAATTACTGAATAAAAAATAAATAAATGATTATAAATTGTTGGGTATAAGGATATACCCATGCATTAGCAAATCAGTAAATAAAGATTAAGCTCAAAGAACATTCGAGGAATACTAAAATTCAATTTCAGGTTTTGGATGATGTCAGAAAAACTCCAAGCTGTTATTTTTTTAAACTCTTATTTATTTTGTAATGTTCTGATTAATATTAAATTGCTATAACTCTGCCAGCAATGGTGTAAATGTATGAAAAACTAATGAACATTAGTAAAAATAGAGATAGATAGTTTTGGGAAAAACTTTTTGCTTGAGTAAAAAAATCATTCATTTACATTTTTACTTGAGTTAAAGTACGAAAGTAAAAGTACTGACTAAGTATTTAAGGTATATAATTTAAATCATTTGTTTTTAGAGACACTTTAGGAACTTAGGAGTTTAGAAATACTTAAACAGCTTTTTTGAGATTTTAGGATACAGCAACACAACTCTTACATAATGCAATGAATTTTGTGCTAACTGGGCATTGTTTAATCTGCTTAAAATGTTAAAACATTTTCCCACCTTTTAAAAATTTGTCTGTTTTCAACTAAAAAACATAGCAAGAAATTATCTTCAACCTTTTACTGGAAAAAGCACCTCTTTCCAGTCTTAAAATTGGTCATTTCAGCCCCAGGATTCAGCAAGTGACATCAAATCAACATGGCCGCTCTGAGTGCTAACTAGCAAAACAGCAGCTGTACTTTTGATATTGTGTATATTATGTGATATTTGCTTGAGGTCAACTAAACATAAAGCTGTATTCGCATGTTAAATATCCAACACTAATTACACACTACACTGACTACACTCATCACAGGTAGATGGCTAGCTTGGTGCTAACAAAAAAGTAAGCATGGAGGAATTCAGCGTCAGAGCTAATTGCACAGAAGGTTGACAATTACAACATTCTCTGTTAAGTTAAATGCAGCATTGGGACATGTAGTATGGCTAGTATTTGCTAACTGAGTTTTATCAGTTTGATTTAGTGTAAAAGTGTGTCATATTCAGAATTATTCGCTGATCCAATTTCTCAGATTTCAGAGGACTGAATAAACTGAAATTGACACACTGCAGTATGTACTTGTGTAAAAGTAGAATATTTTCTTTGGAATGGAACACCATTTATAAAGTATAGTTTAATTGAATTATGTTAAATTACAAAATGACATAAATGTGACATCAAAAAACAAACAGAATAAAAAAAGTTGAATAAAGTTTGAGCTTTAGCTTCTAAAGCTCTAAATCCTAATTTTATTCTATTATAATAATTCTAATTACACATCATTATAATATAATAATATATGTTATAACTATGGCCATTTTAAATGGCATGTTTCAGGAGTTCAGGAACAGTTCAGGAAGCATTTCAACACATGGTGGAGAGCTTAGATAAGGTGTACTTAAAACTATTAAAAAATGAATTAAAACTGAAAAATACTTGAAAATGTGATTTGTAAAAGGTACCACAGAACCAACTAACAAAGTTAATAATAAAGGGCATTTTTGTATTATTATATTTTGTCTTATGTTTTATTGTTTTAATACTTTGCAAACACAAGCTATAATACATTTTCTAATAAATAAGTTGAAAGATAGATAAATGAATGCATAAAATTGATAAAAAAAAATCTATATAATAATTAAAACGGTCAATTGAAATTAAAAACTGCAAAAAACCTATCTGTGTTGATCTTAGAATCATAGAATTGTTTAAAGAAAAAAAAAAGGTTTTCTTTTAATTTGACTAAGAAATTCATACTTTATATATGATTTTATTCTTCTGCAAACTGTAAAATTGTGACGTGACAATATGTTTTAAATATTTGGTCGTACATAACAAAGTAAGGGGAAGATGAAATTAGTTCCTCAATTACCTTTAAAGTGTAATAAAGCACAACAAAGCTACAGGCAGAAATCCCTGCTGTATTTAGAACCAAATTATTTAGACAGATAACATAGAAAAAAAAAGTTGTTCTATAAAAAAGCATTAAATTAACAGCTCTTTAATCAATTCAGATGAAGTCACTGGAAGCAAAAACAGATAATCATATTAAGTGGAAGAAGCTTTTTGATGGAAAAATTATCAAATTAAATGTCACAACGAAAATAATTAAAGAATCATGAACTGAATGGTTCTTTAAGGAATTATATATTTACTTTAGTTTAACAAAAGCAGGCATTAATCTTTTATGATATAAATTTAAAATCATCAGTAAGCATCAGGTAAGTGATGCATATGGGACAGACAGAGACTGAAACTAAAAAGGAAAATAGCAAAAAATATATACCTTAACATCTCATCACCAGATACCTCACCTGGGCCTGACACATATTTTTAACATATAAAAGAAAATATAAAAAGGCCAAAAACATTTTTAGGGCGAAAGTAAAGCAGAAATGTTTGTTTTTGGAAATGGTGTGAGTAATAATTGAATTTTAACATGTGATTAATAAGGGGAGTTTTGTTTGGTATTTTGAGGGTCCCATTTACTTGAAAAGTGCAAGTTAATTGACCAATTTAATCTCAAATTATTGTTCTACTAATTTTAGTTTTTACTGACAGTAAAGTGTTTCCTGAAAACCCCAGTGTTATGACCTGCCTTTCCCTGTTCCTTTTTTTTATTACTTTATTTACAAATTGTTTGCTTGGGTTGTTTGGGACTACGTTCTCAATTTGTTGTGATTTGCTGCCATCTGGCGGTAATACTGTATAACTTTACTTTCATTCATCAAGCAAGGAAATTCAGGATCGTCATCCCAAACAATTTGAAAGCTAAATGAATGAATGAATGAATGAATAAATAAATAAACAAAAGAATGAAAAAGTTGCTAACAAAATATATTTATACAGTATATTACATTTTATATAATATATTGTATATTATACATTTGGTATGATATACAATATATTATATACCTTATACTGTATTTTATTTAATTACAATATAGTCATTATTTTATATTACAATGAAATATAATTATGCAAAACAAACTATTTACAAAAATTTTATTTTATAGAACTTTTATTAATTCAGTCATTAGTTATGTTTAGTTATGACATTTATGCTGGAAAACATATCAGCTCTCATTCTTGTTTTGTAAAACAGCAATTTAGTGTTCCATTTAAAGGATTAAATATTAAAACTGCTAAAGGTAGAATAACCCTACCCTCTCTTTTAGATTAAGATTCAAAGTTAAAATCAGAAAAAAATAACAGAAATAGATAGATAAGAAATATAATTATAATTATATAATGATTAAAAATAATTAAATGAAATAAATGATGGTCTGTATTGGACCAGACCCCTTGCACCCAGAATTTTTCCCTCTCTAAAACAGACATGCCCACAAACACACCACTTATCCAAATTTAAATCACTGTTAATAAAAGTCCTTAATGTTCTGTTTTTTTTCTACTTTTAGACAAGATAAGAATAATTATGGGCTGATAAGAATATAATGAGGCTGATGTTTAGAAAAGTTACAGTAAAAATGAAAATATGCTGAATTTGTGGATTAAATATGAAGTCATCAACGATAGAGGGCGCTGTTTAGGCGAAAACGATTCAAGCTATATACAGTATTTTGTGGTATTTTTCATTATTAATTCCCAAGCCAGACCTGATTGCTATTGAATGTGTTTGCGTGAGAAATTAAACTCATTGGTTATAACTAGTGCAGAGATGAGGACAATGCTGATGGTGGCTGGAAAATCCCTTCCTGATCCAGTCCATGAGAATGTCTCAAATAAAAGCTGATGAATTAATATGAATATTATTACTTGTTTACATTTCCAGCCATGATGTGCATGCATAAAGGTGAGTATTAATTGTTGTATGCAGGTGTAAATAAAAGGGGAGTGGTGTAAATGGTGCTATCAGGATTAAACATTTTCTTTTATTTAAAAGAAAAAAAATTAAGTTAAAATATTGTTCATTTATTTCAGATCTTTTGCTGTTAAGATTTATTTATTTAATCATAGAACTTTTGTGGAACAGACACCAAAAGCAAGACCACTGCTCTCTATTAGAAAGAAACAGAAGAGACTGAAATAGGCTGATTTCCTTCCAGCTCACACTGTAGATCAGAATCGGGTTTTATTCGCCAAATATGTTGACACACACAAGGAATTAGATTCCATCACATCACATCACATCACATCGCTGATGCTGACTTGTTGCTGACCTTACAAAACTGAAAAAATAGCAAAATAAAATAAACCAGATGTTTAGTTTTTGACATCTTCACAAGCGTTAACAAGATTAAAGTTATTATATGCAGAAACCTAACACCCCTCTATCTCATCCAATAAATGAATAAATAAATGAAATGAAAGAACAAGTAAACAAACAAACAAACACAAGAGAATGTCTATTATGTCATTATGACAAAAAAATGTCTGCTGTCATAGTTAGTCCTGCCGGAGTCTCTGCTTGCACTCTACAGTTAATATACATTCACATTATACATTGTGTGACTGTGACCATACCTAACTGCCATCTCTCCTCTTCTTCTCTTTCCCCCCTCTTTCTTTTTCCTCTCTCCTCCTGTCCCCCCCTTTCACTCTTTCTCTCTCTCTCTGTCGAGCTACACATGTCGTTCCTGAGCTGCCAGTGATCCAGACTCCCTCTGCCCTCCGGACCTGTCTGACCCATCCTGGTGACCCGCTTCTGGCTGAAGATCTCGTCACATGGATGCCCCGCGTGTCTCTCTGGGATGCGTCTGGTGTCTGGGAATGATTCTCTCTACCTAGAAAATGGTTCTGGCCTTGACTGGTGTTGGCAACTGTTTCTCTGGGGACTTGACAGTTCGATAGTTCATGACTGGAACTTCTTACAAGTCTACCTGGGTCTTCAATAACTACCTGGACTCCATATTAACATCAATTAACATCAGCTATTATAGCTGAACTGCCTCCCACCCTACACACTGTATAAATGCAGATCATTTACTGCTTTCTGTTTCACCCAAATGAGGATGGGTTCCCTGTTGAGTCTGGTTCCTCTCAAGGTTTCTTCCTATTACCATCTCAGGGAGTTTTTCCTTGCCACTGTCGCCCTCGGCTTGCTCACCAGGGACAAACTGACCATTTTGATTCATACAAATTCACATTTCATACAAACCTAAATAATTCTTTTGACTATGTACAGCTGCTTTGCGGCAATGAAAATCGCTAAAAGCGCTATACAAATAAAATTGAATTGAATTGAATTGAATTGAATATTATTTCCTTCACTACTGCGAGTGACACTATAAATACATGTGAAATCTCTCTGTCTGTTTTTTTTTGTCTCTGACTGCCCTTCTCTTCTTCTGTATCTATCCATTTCTCTCTCTCTCTCTCTCTCTCTCTCTCTCATTTGTACAGAAATCGAGAAAATGCAAAGCTAATCAAGTTGACAGAGTTCAGTAACTCATGTGTGAATGAAGTTGTTACTTCTCTGGTCTGTCTGCGTGGGTTTCGTAGGGATCTCAGGTCTCCTCTTATTATACAAAAATGTGAATTTAATGTGTGTGTGTGTGTGTGTGCAGCCACCTTGCACTCAGAATTCCTATGATATCCTCCAGATCCTTTGAGACCCCTGAGAATGAAACGTTTACTTAAGATGAATGAATGAAAAAATAAATATGACCGCTCTGTTCCTGTCAGCTTCATTAAATAACAAAAAGCCAAGGCCAGGCTTTGATATAGGAAACAGCAAGCAACAATTCATCCAATCTATTCGTCTGTTTGATGGACATCAGTCGCACAGATAGACGTTCATTCTCAAGTAAATTCAGAAGGTCTTCAGTTTCAACTGTTTCCACCAAACCCTCTTTAGTATCCATAAGTAAGACTTCTTGTAAATGTGTCCAAAGTGCACATGCAAAATAAAAAAATTATATACATGCACATTAAAAAATTATAATGATAATATATATGAGTCAAAACTGATCTACACGCCGGTTATATTAAAACTTCTGTCACGCTTTCCGTTCGAGGCTACCGTCGTAACGTGTTACATCCGTTTATTTGTAATTGTGGTGCCAGCAAAAATGGTTGCTGCACTTGTAATTTGCACAAAAGAAGAGTATTGTGCAGTGATTCAGGTTTTTTTGTGATCTGATGGTGTACCTGGTGCTAAAACAACAACTTGTTGACAGAGAGACAACATAAATTAAAAAGCTTGAGATTATGTTGAAAAATGATGTATTTGTCTTTTACAAAGTTACTCACTCACTTATCATCTACAGTATACTGCTTTGTCTTGTACACAAGGTCATGAGGGGCCTGGAGCCTATGCCTTAGGGGACAAGGTGGGATACACCCTGGGCGAGGTGCCTATACACACACACACACATACACAAACACATGCTCATTCACACACTACAGGCAAGTTGGACGCGCCAATTATCCTAATCTGCATGTCTTTGGACTGTGGGAGGAAACCGGAGAACCCGGAGGAAACAAAAGCAGCAAACACGGGAAGAACATGCAAACTCAATGCACACAGACTCGACACGGGAATCGAACCCGGACCCTGGAGGTACGAGGCCACTGTGCGTATCACTACAAAACCATGCCACCTTTTCTAAAAGGTTAAAAAAAATTCTCACTGTTGTATATTGCTAATATATAATTAACTATTAATATAATCATATAAAAAAAGTTATTTTTAACCGGTAACTCTCGAATCATTTTTCCACCTGTTCAAAAAAATAGGTTTGAAAATACTGAAAGCCTAAATTTGAAATGCTATTTTATTTTTCTATTCAATTTATACTGTTAGTATTCTATTTTTTTTTCTATTTTATTTTATTTTAGTTTATTCTTTATTTTGTTGTTTTTTAATTTTTAACTTTGTACTGTCCACTTGCTGCGATGGCAAAACAAATTTCCCACTTGTGGGACTAATAAAGGTTTATCTTATCTTATAATTTTTGTATATTAAAAGTATAAAACTTGTGTTAACAAAGCAGAATAGCTCTGTATGCCTAAACTAAACTACACATGAATATACATGAAAATTATTAATTTGTAATGATAAAAAACAAAATGTGAGTGTTTTGAGTGTTTAGATTTGACCAGTTTTAAAGAAAGGGTGTGTGTGAGAAACTTCCTAGTTAGCTACCAGTATAGCTGAAGACATGAAGAGACATTCAAATAAACATACATAAATACACAATTTATATATATATTTTAAATATAATTTTATATACATTTTAAAAACATTTTTTTATATAACTTTTTTAAAATAAACAATAAAATCTGTATTGTGCTTTGGAATGACTTTGCGTCGAGTACTTTTATTTTGTCGAACTCTGACCCGGAAGAAGAATTGTCGGCTCGCCCACGGTTAAAAAAAATACACTGCTCAGTTTGTAATAGAAGTTGGACTATAAAGGTTTAAGCTATATATTTTATAATATTTTTATTATGAATTTTTAAGCCAGACCTAATTGCTGTTGGATGTGTTTGTGTGAGAAGGTATAACTAGTGCAGAGATGAGGACAGTGCTGATGGTGGCTGAAAAGCCCTCTCTGGCTCAGTCCATCGCCAAAATCCTCTCTAAAGGTGAGTGAGAAAAGGTATTAAATTAATAGTTACTGCTTATTAACTTGTTCACACTTGCAGCCATGATATACGGGCATAAAAGTGAGTATTAATAGTTGTATGCAGGTGTAAATAAAAGGGTGACTGGTGTAAATGCTGCTTAAACCTTTTCTTCTGTTTGAAAGTAAATTTTAAATGAAAACATTGTCCATTTATATTAGAATATTTGCTGGTAAGAGTGAATTTATATGAAATTTATTTATTGGTTGATTAAGTAATTTAATATTTGTGGAACAGATACCAAAATCAACATCATTCCTCTTTATCTACAGTATATAAATAAAACAAAGGTTGTATCTGACCATTGGTCAGGACTCGCTCTTTTAATGATATCTTTACGTTTTATATGTTGAAGGACCCGGAAAAAATTCTGTCTGAATGTCTGTCAGAGTTTATTGCAACTTTGCCAGCTCCTCTGTATTTGCATGACGTTAAACCTGTGCCATGAATGAAATCAAAATGTTACATAGAGGTAAAGTTATAAGCAGTTACTCTATGTGCCAGATTATGTCAAAGCATCAGGCTTTTCCCCTTGAGGTGGGTGTGACTACGTACATCACTCAACACCGTCAATGCGATAGTTTACTGAAATAAAACCCAGAAACGACAGTAATGTGCCTAGAAACCGCCAAATCATCAAGAAAGAGAAACCAAAGCATGACACAGCATGGCTCATTCCAAAAAGAAAAATAGACTATGAAAACTGATTGGACAGATTGATGTATGTTTATTCTTCCAACATGAAGTTTAAAATCGGTTTTTCATATGTTTTGAAACTGCGGTGTTAATAACAAGCAGCCATGTGAAGCGCCACTAGGAGATAAAACATGAATTTTTAAAACAAACATATCCATAGCAGTCGGAGGTGAGGGTGTGTAAAATACCTGAACTGAGAGCCCCGTGTAATGTGCTAAATTGCAGAATTGAATGAAACTTGTGCAGTACTTTGATATCTGCCTGAAGTGAAACCTGCACGATAAGTGAAATCAAAATGTCGAGTAAAAGTGGTGTTACAGACAGTTATGTGCTGGATTTAAGAATTAAAAAAAAAAAAAAAACTACTAATAAGCTACTTGCTCAATGTAAACAAACACCTTCACCAATAGATATTAATTAAAAAAGCTAAACTGAATACTGTATTCAATTCTGGGATTAGTTCATATTTACATTGCTGAAAATTATGAATACTTATTTTTTAACGCCATAAAAATGTGTTTCTGTTGCTCCACTTTGTACATAATCGTTAAATCGTTTATGTCAATCAAACTGAAAACCAGCTATTTCTGGTCTCTTTTTTAAATGTACAAATAGTTCCAAGATCCAGGTTCGATTCCTGCCTCAGGGCTCAAACGGTTAAGGCTCTGGGTTTAATGATATACGAAAAAAATAAATAAACATTCAAATCGTGTGCGCTTCTCTCAGAGTGTGTCATGCAGCTTTTGGAAAAGGTGACTGTCTAGCTTCATGTTTCTCTGAGAAGGTATTGTACCCTTCTGTGTAGCTAATACAGAGAATGTCTGGTAGATAGGAATTAGTCCTGAGCAAATTGGGGAGAAAGTAGGAAATATAAGAAATGTTGGTGTTATTATATTATACTTTTAAGCTTTATTTAAAAAAAAAAGTGTCGAATGAGTAGTTGAGTCAAGTCTTCCTCTTCTTTTTTTTTTTTGCTGCATTTGTGACTAATGCATTATTAATTCAAGTTAAAAAAATAGGATTTAATGTAGCTTAATATAAAGTTTTTTTTCAGTACCTCTGGCCCAAATGATCACCTTCAACTGCATTTCAAATATGATTACATATACTCCAGAAGCAGTAAAAAAATAGACGAGCGATTTCATTTTATTTTGAATGCTTTATTAATCATAAACATTGACAAGCTTTCAGGATCTAACCGACACGACATGAAGATTACAGTGAACGGGGCGTTTCTAACAAACAGGACGACTGCTGCTCAGCTAAAACAGTAACAAAACATCAACCTAAACGAGGTTTAGTTCCGTCTCGCCGTCGCGCATATGCATGCGATGTTGACGGACTCGAATTCCATGGAATGATGCAGACATCCCGGGTTTCTCCTGAGCACTGGGATTTTAATAGAGATCGGGATGCTCTCCACGCTGAGGCCTTCTACACCGTTGCAGGAGTGTTTGGTTAAGCACACGGCTTCGTGGATGACCTGCGGGACGCGGTCCAGATCGATTCGCTCGCTGCGGAGGAGAGAAAGGCAGACTTTCAGGCTGATCCTGGAAAAGTCAGTGTGATCAAAGTGATGATGTATTAAGAGACGGAGAGGTGTGGGGTGCAACACAGGGGGAACAATACAAGGCTTTTAAAAACTTTGGATTGGGCATTTCCAGATTGCCTGTGGGTGTGTGAGGGTATGTGATTGTTCCTTGCAATGAGTTGGCACCCCGTCCAGTGGATGTCCTGCCTAACTTCCCTAAGATGATCCTATACAGGGTACATTTTATAGACGATGGATGGATAAAGTGTGCCGTTCATTTTGTTAGTTCAAAGCTACTTTCTCTAACCAGTTCAGTTTCAGATTTGCAATATTCTCTTACCACAGTAACTGCACTTAAAATTGTCCCCTTGTGACATCACAGAGGGATACAAGCAAAAGTACACAAATACTGCTTTAACAACAGCACCAGAATAACTAAACACTTCTGAAAAAAAAAATCATTAATTCTAACATGTACAATATAATTTCAAAAAATTTCTAATCAGGATCAACAAAGCATTATTTTGTAAATATATCACGCTTTATAGGGGAGTCTTCCTCTCAATCAGACGTGAGACCAGACAAACGTTACGGTACTCACATGTATGTCCATGCTGCCAGGCTGCGCTCGTTGAGGCGACTGGGAATGCTGGTAACTTGTGTGTAGTAATCCGTCAGACTGGGTATACAGGCGGGGGACACGGCCTCGTCCACCGCGCAACCCACAGTGGGACTGCACAGACTCGGCACCCACATCAGCACAGTGAGAGTGAGGAGAGACAGAAGCTGAGAGATGGAGAGAGAGATGGGAAAATAATTATTGGAACATTACTAATAATAAATTGTGCATCATGTTTTAACCCGTGCATTAATTATCTATAAGAGTGTCCATCTTCTTTATATTTATTAAAATCACTTGAAATTGGATGATGCTTCAATTTAGATTTTTTCCCCCTAAATATCTCTTATGTTTAGGAATGAGTAAATTAAAGAATAAAAAAATTATAGCTAAGATATAGCTCAGAAATTGATTGATTATTTTTTTTTATTAAAAACTTTACAGCATAACTCATAAAGGACATAAAGTGTCTACAGTAGTTTTAATTAATATTTTTTACATTTTATATTGTTTTAAATTAAATAAATAAATTATATTTTTTCTAGAAGGTTAATAAAGATATTTGAAAAAAAAATTTTTTTTTAAAGTCTGATTTGTTAAACATGGAGAGCTAATTCGGTTTACGATACACACGGCATCCGAGACATCTTTACAAATAACCAATAAGTGAAATAGGATTCAATATGAGAGAATCCAATTCATATAACACAGTCAAGATAAATGAATAAAATTATTTCAAAACATCACATTCATCGAAATCTTTCTTTTGATTTCTGTTGCTATCTAATATGTGCTTTTTGTCAGTACTGCTAAATATTATATATATATATATATATATATATATATATATATATATATATACTGAATCCTATTTCACTTATTGTTTATTTGTAAAGATGTCTCGGAATTAGCTCTCCATGTTTAACAGATCAGACTTTTTTTTAAAATAATAATTGAATTAATTTAAATCATTTAAAATGTCCCTTTCTAAGGAAAGCGGAGTTCTCCGAGACACTCACCTGTTGCATGTTGATCTGTAGTGGAGGACGTGGACAAGATGCTGTTGAGTTGCCTGACGTTAACCCCGAAGCTCAGTCAGTCTGCAAGACGAAGCTGATGCCGTTTGCTTTCCTATTTATGTGACTTGACTAGGGCCCACCTGAGGTAACCCGTGATTTTAAAAAAGGGCAGGGGACGGTCAGGTCACTTCCTATCCCACATTATGGTCCCTAATTTGCAAATTAAAAGCTCAACCTTGAGACTTTGAGTAGGACATGACAACAGAACATTTAACCCATTGTTACTGGTCAACGTCATCCAGCTCTTTGAGTTGATGTTGATGGAGTGAGTAATGGGGAAGGGGATGGAGGAGGCTACCTCCCCTCCCTCCGCTCTTTCACTCGTTCATCCACTGGTTGCAAAAACGGAAGCGTGTCCAGCTGTACGTGTGCTCATTAGGAAGTATTCAAATGATTCAGAATTTAAATAAAATGCTTGAAATGCACTCACAGCCGAATTGAAGTAGTCGTTTAAGAGGTTAAATGACTGGCCTGCGTCAATTAAGAAAACGTTGAACTGACTGGAATCGGGCACAACTGCCCAGCACATTATTAAACCCTGGTAGGATAGTGCTGACTTGTCAACTTCATCGATTGGTGTGGTTGAAAAAACAATCATGAACGGACGTAATCTGTGATCACAGAAATGCTTCATGAAGTTATTCAAAAATCATAAAAAATAGACAGGGGAAATTTGCGCCATGTTAAACAGTCAACATAAGAGAAATTTTCATACACACGCTGTGTGACGAGAACTCACGGGATTTGGATTGAACAGCTGTGTGTCCATTAAAAAAACAAAACCTTTTTAGTGAAACTAATCAGAAAAAAGCTTTCAATTTGTTAGAAAGTATAAAGATTGAACTTTAGAGTAATGGAAAAAGGTCTTGTGGTCTGATGTGTCAAGACTGAGCCTATTCCAGAGTGATGGGCGTGTCAGGGTAAGAAGTGAAGCGCATGAAGCGATCATGCATAGTGTCCACTGTACAAGCCTCTGGGGGCAGTGTTATGATCTGGGGTTGCTTCAGTTGCCCAGGTATAGATGTGGTAATAAAATGTACTGAATGAACAGGTTATCATATCTGTACGTTTTTCTTTTTGTTTTTTTCTTTTCTTTCCCTGATGAAACGGCCATAGCCCAGGACTCAAATTGTTAAAGAGTTGTTCTGTGAGCATGAGGAATAATTTTTACCACCAGATTGTGGGCAGTAATCGTAGTCTAAGGCTGTTGAATTAAATATCTTGTGCAATCATAGCTTTGTGTGTTTTTCACAGGCAGCTGTTCTAGCCGTAAAGGTCTGAACGGAGCATGTTCAGTGCACGAGTACACAGGATTCTTCATGGGGCAAAACGTGCGCTTTAAGATGACGTCAGTCTGCGGTCACGTCATGAGTCTGGATTTCACGGGCAAGAGTTTTACATCTTTAAAATCCCTTTTTTTTTCCCAATCCAATTTTTTAAATAGTTTAATGTGTAAATATTTGGAGTTCATAAAGTGATTTAAATTGTTGATTTTTATAATTTTTTTAATAAATTCGGCATCATTTGTTTGATCATTTCGCTCTTTATTATTATTTATGAAAAAAAAGTATATAAATGTTCACTGATCAGACATAACATTTCGACCGATCATGTACTGTATATTGAATAGATCACTGCAAAATTTGCTCTGATCCAGTCATGCAACCATCACAATTTGTCCCTTATAACAGTAGCTATATTTTCGATACTTCGTTACAATGGTGGCTAGATGTGGTTGGGATATAGTGGGCAGCAAGTGAAGATGAATGGGAAGCAGAAAGAATGAGCAGTTGTAAGGAGTTTAGTGAGTCACTTTGACAAAAGACAAATCGTGATGGGTCAGAGCAAATCCAAAAACCAGTTCTGATAAAAAGGTGTCAATACACACAGTGTATTACTGTGTTTGTGGGGAAAAAGGGGGACCTAGTCAATACATTAGGCATTGGTCATAATGTTGTGGCTTATTGTTGACTTACTATTTTGTCATCTCTTTTGACACATTCTGTGTATTTTTTCTCACTAATAGGGAAATACAATAACTGGGATAAAGTGGATCCTGCTGAACTCTTCAGTAAAGCACCGACTGAGAAAAAAGAAGCCAATCCTAAACTCAACATGGTCAAATTTCTGCAGGTACGCTTTCCTAGAGGTCGCATGTCAAAGCTTAGTATGATAAAGATTGAATTTTTGGTAGAAAGCAGTGTCACGATGGCCTTGCAACTCTGGGGTCAGGGTTAAATTCAATTAAATGAAAATGAACAAAAACAAAAAATTGTGTCACAGTGGCCCTGCAATTCTAGGGTCAGGGATCAATTCCCATCATAGGTCTGTTTGCGTGGTGGGATTTCTCCGGGTAGTTCACTCTCTTGCAGTCCAAAGGCATACAGAATAGGCTAATTGGCGTTTCCAAATCGCCCGTTTTGTGTGCGCGCGTACGTGCATGCATGCATGCGTGTGTGTGTGTGTGTGCTTGTGCACTGCAGTGGACTGGCACCCTGTCCAGGATGTATCCTGCCTTGTGCCACAAGTGTCTTGGGACAGGCTTCAGGCTTCTCACGACCTTAAACAAGATAAGCGGCATAGGGAGTAAGTGTAGAAAATGGCAGAACACTTGACAAAGATAATTGTTATTTTTTTTATTATTATAAAAATTATATTAGTTGGTCATTTGATTTGACAATTTTTTACATCTGTAAAATATTAAAGCTTTTACAGATTTTTACCAATATATTGTGATACTTATTATATATAAGAGTAATACCTTCGGGAATGGCGATATTATAAAAATTATCCAGGATTAGGTTCCATTTATTTTGTCTTCGGTACATGATGAGTACTGATACTCACAGAAATCAGCGTTACTTTAGGGGGTGTGGCTAAAGGCATTATGTTGCTGAAAATTGTACTTCAATGGTTTGTGTGATGAACAATAACACTACACAGTTTTATCTTTCCACCTAAGCAAATCTTACTGTAACAGTGTGACATTATAGCAAATAAAAATGTACAGTTTAAAAAGTTTTTTATTTATTTTTTTCACAGTGTGCAACCTTACATGTCTTTTATAATGTTATTTTACTATTGCGATATTTTATACATGTGTGTAAGGCATTTTTCCAGAATCTTTGGTCGTTAATATATATATATATATATATATATATATATATATATATATATATATATATATTAATGACCAAAGGTTCTGGAAATCTTTATATATATAGAATGACAAATTTTACAAATTAAAGAAAGAAGCAGTTCAGTTGTTCTGTTCTCTGCAGGAGCATCTCTTTAGTGTTCCTGATGGCATGCCTTATCACTACATGTCTCCTCAAAGTGAAACATCACTACAAATCAATCTAATCTTACTCTACCTGTTAATCTTTTATTATTGTATCTTTTATTGCTCTTCCAGGATGACCCCACCCTGAATAGGTTTAGCGATTAGGAACCAAAAATTCATGCTACACCTAGTACTTTTTGGTTCATGTTTGAACCAGTTCTCATTTTTTGGTCTGTTAATCTTTCATAGGTTGAAGCTAAAGCTTGTGACTATGTTGTCTTGTGGCTGGATTGTGATAAAGAAGGAGAGAACATCTGTTTTGAGGTGAGTCTCACTCCAGTATATTCGATAACACTCACATTGTTTATTTAGCAAATTAATCATGAGTGAACATTTTGATTTAGGTCTTGGATGCCATCCGGCCGGTGATGAACAAGCCTTACGGTAACGAGTGCACCGTGTATCGGGCCAAGTTCAGCTCCATCACAGACACGGACATCTGTAATGCCATGAACCGGCTGGGAGAACCCAATAAGAACGAGGCTCTGTCTGTGGACGCTCGGCAGGAACTGGACCTTCGAATCGGCTGCGCTTTCACACGGTATACATACTCTCTGGAAAGTGGAACTTTAGAAGGAGTAAAAGAAGTGCACTTTTCTGGAATCTGTTTCTTTATATGTAATAAATATGTGATGCTTATCTTTTATATTTGAGATAGTTTTAGTTCTAGAATTTGCTTAGAGGTGCTAGAGTGGCATAATTTACTATTTTTAACCTTTAACGTTTAACGAGCCAGTACAATCCAAGTAGCTTTGTTCTCTGATTGGCTGATTATTTTTATTACTGATGCTTTTTTGTTTTAAAATAAGAAATGCCATGTGTTTTTAATTCAATCCTCATCCTTAATCCACTCTCATTTCTTCATTAAGCTTCCAAACCAAGTATTTCCAGGGAAAATACGGGAATCTGGACTCCTCCCTAATCTCGTTTGGCCCATGCCAGACCCCGACGCTGGGGTTCTGTGTGGAACGCCATGACAAGATCCAGTCCTTTAAACCTGAGACGTACTGGGTCATCCAGGCCAAGGTCAGCGTCCAGATTATAATTACCAGCAACAAAAGCACATAGTAACAGTGATGTATACACATACATTGAAAAGATTTCTTATTTTGAGTAGATTTTTTTTTGGTTGTTGTTTGTCTTGGAACGCAGGTGTTTAAAGGGAAGGAGAGCGCGATCACTTTGGATTGGGATCGTGTGCGGGTGTTCGACCGAGAAATCGGACAGATGTTTGTCAACATGGCAAAGTCAGCAAGAGAAGCCCTGGTGCGTCGTCAGTCTCGGCCTTGCTTTTGAATGTCACTGTTGTAGAGAATTCTGTATGTAATGACATCCGTCTTGTTTCACAGGTGGAGTCGGTCAGTAAGAAAGAGAAAGCCAAGCAGAGACCTCTGGCCTTGAACACAGTGGAGATGCTAAGAGTCGCTAGTTCTGCTTTGGGTAAGAATCCACTTACAGTAAGAACACATCCTGTTATCATTTTAAAAAAGAGTGGAAACTATCAGTCCCAAAAAGCAAAAGTGTAATAATTTACCCTGGTTTATTTACCCTGTTTTTTTACCCTGTTTTTTTTTACCCCCAATCTTTTACAAATACCACAATGGCTCAGACGGATAAGGCTCTAGGTTGTTGATTTGGGGATGAGAGGATCTAGGTTCGAAGCCCACTGGTTGGGTATTATGGGGTGTGGCGTTACCCTGGATGCAGTGCTGGTCCCAAGTCCCGATAAAAATGGGAGGGTTGCATCAGGAAGGGCATCCGGCATAAAAACCTGTGCGCAGATGGGATGGTCTTCTGTGACGACCATTCGACAGAAGCAGCCGAAAGAAAGTTTTAGTATTCCACCACAAAATTCAAATAAAAAAAAAAAATGTTTGTCTGCCAGAAAAGGAAGCAGCACATAATAGAAGCGACCACTTTGCACTTTTTTTTCACTAACTACTGTTTACTGAGCTTCGTGGCTATTTTTCCTTTTATCATGGATACACCTTTGATCTACAGTGCATAAGACTTATGCACAGTGCTGTATATTTTATATCATAGTTCTGAGTTCGAGTTCTCTCGTTACTCACATTATGTAGCTATCCTTGTCCTAAAAAGAATCGTATTCTATCAGTCTTACATGACCTAAATACGAGGACACACACAGTTAAGCACACGGAAGACACCCAATTGATCAACTAGTGAGCCAAGATTAGCTAGTCACCTGGATAACACAACTGGAAGACTGGAGTGGGTGACATCATAGCAAATTAGATAACTACATAAATATTGGTTTAGGCTTTTCAAGCACTCTAGTACTTTTTCCCTTTTGTGTCTAAACATTATGATGTCTATTAGACTGCATACCTTCAGAAACTTCTAACTAATTCATTTCAAGAAGCTCTTTGATTTAAGAAAATAAATTATATTAATTCTAGTGTGACATATAGTAGGAGCGTTATGTTTCTAATAATTTTATCCACTGACTCATTAAACATATATATGCAGTATTTGTAACTTTTGTTCAATTTCAAGCATGTTTCTGTGTTTTTATGTGCGTGTGTGTGTGTGTGTGTGTAGGGATGGGTCCTCAGCATGCCATGCAGGTAGCTGAGCGCTTGTACACACAGGGCTACATCAGTTACCCTCGTACCGAGACCACCCACTACCCTGAGAACTTTGACCTCAAGGGGACGCTCAGGCAGCAGGCCAACTGTTCTTACTGGGCTGAGACGGTGAGATTTATCAGAGACATTAGCAGGTCGTAATATTAAGCTATGTTCCCACCATGTCGTGAACACAGTAAGAACTTGTACAACTTGGCAGAAACGTAGCACCGAGTGGAGCTGCTAAGCTTTTTTTTTTAATAAGTTAAAAATCTGATTAGACATAGGAATAACTCTGTTGGATGTGATCATGAAAGTGTGTGATTGGAAATTAGTGACAACATGATAAAGGTATTGAGAACATGACAGACGTGGCTAGGAAGCAGTGTGTATCTGATAAATGCAAGTTTTTTTCTATTTTGTCCCTGTTCCTAATGCGTTGCTTGATATTGAAATACATTTTTTTTGTTATAACACAGAAAACATGTGTGCAAAGTTTATGCAACATAGAAGTGACCAACCTTGCTTCTCTAAAAATGTCAAGTTAATAAGCCATTTTGGAAAGATGATTTTATATGTGCCCCAAAAATGGCTATTTTTCAACAATAAACTGTCTCGCTTCAAATAATAATAATACTGTAAAATGCAAATTATTTATATTTCTTCGAGTATTAATATAAAAAATTTGTGTAAGCTTCTAGAAGCATGTGACCTGTAAAAAAAATCCTGCTTAAATTAAAGCATTCTGGTTTTGGTAAAAGCTTTAAAAAGTAAAAAAAAAAAATCTGTAGCGTCCGTAACCATGTCAAATTCATGTTGCAATATCTTAACAATTGTGCATTTAAGAATAATACACTTTTCAGGTTTATGTCTTTTCATGTCCAATCTAAATTGGAGTTTCATCTGAATGACAGTTAAGATTATTGAAAGATTTGAATTCAAAAAAGTTCTGGACATTACAGACATAAAAGGGCATGAAACTGTATTTAGCAAGTTTGTTTCTTTTTAACTGATGAAATATTAATGTACATGCAAATTAACAAAAAAATTACGGATGGATCTGGAGATAAGAAGCAGTAAATACGGTGTTATATGATCCTGTCTGAAAATTCACTTTTTTACTTTGGTCTATATACTGTAGGTGATTTTACCATGTTTTATGAAAACAGGTGAAAGCCCTAATCGCTGAGGGCATTAACCGACCCAGGAAAGGTGCAGACGCAGGAGATCATCCTCCCATCACCCCGATGAGGGCTGCCACCGAGAGCGAGCTGGGTACGAATACACACACATATACACACACACACACACACACACACACACATATATTGTACATACGTGTGTCATTTATTACTGTTGTTAGACTGAATTAACTCATGTACGAGTGTTGAATTTTCCACGCTGCTTCCTCTGCACAGGCAGTGACGGGTGGCGTTTGTATGAGTACATCACACGTCACTTCATAGCCACGGTCAGTCCCGACTGCAAGTACTTACAGACCACTATCGCTTTCCAAATTGGCACAGAGGGATTCTCCTGTATTGGCAAAACTCTTATTTCTGCGGGTATGTGTACTCGCGCATTAACTGTTTGTTTGAGAAATATTTCTTATCATTAGTGACGCCACCGTGATGCTAATTATCTCATTTGATGTATGAATTATATTAACAACAATAAAATCCTCCAGGTTTTACAGAGGTGATGCCGTGGCAGGGTATTGCTCTTGAGGAGGCTTTGCCGTCGTGTGAGAAAGGAGACGTGTTTACAGTCGATGAGGTTAAACTGCTGGAGAAGCAGACGTGCCCACCCGACTACCTCACCGAGGCTGAGCTCATCACGCTCATGGAGAAACATGGCATCGGTGAGGGAGGTTCAACTGAGACTCAGTTTTACTATAGGTACCGTATGTACCTAAGACCTAAGGCTGGAATTCTAAACACCGTCATCTGATCATCCTGGAGTTCTTATGGTGTTAATTTTATAAAGTTTTACTGTAAAAAAATAATAATAATAATGTTCACACATCAGTTTGATGTAAATGATAGCAAAATATATTTACTAGCTGATTGAATAGAAACATCTGTATCATCATCATCATCATCAAATTTAATTGAATTTCTTTATTTTCATTGTACAACAAGATTTAATGCAGTTAAGATATAAAAGGAAAAAGAAGCAGAATATAAATATATTACAAATGGTTGATGTGGAGGTGGCTTACTGTAGGGTGAGCAATATTACAGTATTCTAGTGTAAACTTACAGTGATTTGGTTAGAATTGTGTAGAATTTAGTGGCCTCGCACCTCCAGTGTCGACGGTTCGATTCCTGCCTCGGCGTCTGTGTTCATGGAGTTTGCATGATCTTCTCGTGTTTAGTAGGTTTCCTCTAAGTACTCAAAATTCCTCCCACAGTCCAAAGACATTCAGATTAGACTAACTGACTTATCTAAATTGCCCAGAGTGTGTGAGTGAATGTGTGTGCTTGTGCCCTGCGATGGATTGTGCCCCACCTCGTGCCCCGAGTTCCCTGTGATGTATGACCCTGTACAGGATAAGCGGTATAAAGAATCAGTGGGAGTGAAAAGGAATAGTGCAAAAAATTATAACTTAGCAAATTAAAATATTTTAAATATAGTTTTATAAATTATATTTCCTAATTTTGTTACTATTTAGAGATTTATTTCTTGAAAGAAGAAAACAAATATTTTCCAATAGAACATGAAAAGTAAAATAGTGCTAGTAAAATTTGATTAGAAATAAGGTTAATAAGCTTAATTTTGGTTTGTGGTAAACTTATTTAAGAAAGTGTAACGTTTTATCTATATTCAAGATATTTTCACTTGCTAAGATATCATTTTTAAAGCGGTGTTCTAATGAAAAGATAAACAATAGGGAAACGTAGTAAAGTTTACATAATGTACCCTGTACAAGAAAAAAAAAAGTGTTCATTTTGCAGGTGGATTTTTTTCAGGCCACTGTATAAACTTTACAGCTTGTACCTGAAAATCATAGGAGGTCAGCTGTCTCTGAAATAATCAACCCAACCCATCTTTCATGATGTGTTTTGTGAACATGTACTAAAGCTCTTCGTAAAATTGACGTGATTTTCTGCTCCCGATAAATGATTGTTTATTTATTCATTATTGAATAACTGTGTGAATGTTTATACAGTATGTACAGAGCGGTACATATATAAAATAGCCTGGGAGTGTTTATCATGCTTTGTGACTGTAGCTGGTATTTTGTAATATGCTACACCATTTGTATCCCAATTCAGATTTTTGTCCTTGTTGTTTTTCCTTAAATCTTTTCGTACTATCTTCAGGCACTGACGCTAGTATCCCTGTTCACATCAACAACATTTGTCAGAGGAATTACGTAACCGTGGAGAACGGACGCAAACTCAAACCCACCAATCTGGGAATCGTTCTGGTTCACGGCTACTACAAGATCGGTGAGTGAGGAATGAGGTAATGCGTTGAAGATGTGTTGTATGTTTTGCGTATACATGTGTTTATATGTTTGTTTATGTTATGTATATTGTATCTGCTTCAGGTGACAGGTAACACTTTGTTAGTTTGTTATTAAATGCTTGATAAAATGATGAGGTTTTGTAAAGACAGAAAATACACACTACGTGAACTTTAACACTATCATTAGGTGTGTTAGATCTTTTATATTTTTCTATATGTATGTATATTATTCTATGGATATATTGTACAGGATATCTAAATATCTAAGCTAACTTGTGCAGAGATATTATTACAAGAAATCTTACATGTGAAATAAATTAAAAGCCCTTATTGCAAGTAAATATCTTAAATTATCGGGAAAGTTATGTTCTATTTCCTATTAGGGATGTCAATATTAATGCGTAAAACTCAATGTCAAACTCATGTGATTTAATGTACTGTAGAAATTTTACACACAAATTAATCATATGACTTTATAAGTATTAATAATACTTATATACTTCTGATATTTTATACATGCACAAACTACAAGTATAAATCTTACAAGTATTTTACAATTGTGATTAATCGTGATGAATAACAGCGTAAGACTGTGATTATTTAGATAATATATTTTTTATCCAATTGACGGCACTAGGCAAGGCAAGTTTATTTGTATAGCACATTTCATACACAAAGGTAATTCAAAGTGCTTTACAGAAGAAAGAAAATAAAAAATAAAAAGAAAATAATAGCAATAAAAAATTTTTAATTATTTAAAATTTGATTTAAAATAAAAATAAACAGTTAAAAATATAAGAAACATGAAATACAGTGCAGTCAGTTCGGATGTAGCACAGTGCTTATTTAATAAATGCACAGCTAAACAGATATGTTTTAAGTCTAGATTTTAATGTGATTAATGTTTTAGCATATCTGATCTCTTTTGGAAGCTGGTTCCAACTGCGGGCAGCATAATGGCTAAAAACAGACTCACCTTGTCTTGTTTGAACCCTTGGTATTTCTAACTGACTCGATCCTAATAATCTGAGTGGTCTGTTAGGTTAATATCCAGTAAGCATATGTGCAATGTATTTATCTTAGGCCATTGATGGATTTATAAACGAGTAAATACAAAAAAAAACGAGTACCTATTATAAGTATATTGTAAATCAAACCTATTATCCAGCCTCTTTTTACATGTCATGTTTTGTTTTTATTGTGATTCTATAAATAAATAAATACATGATTTAGTATTTAATAAAATGTGGCTTGAAATCTGACATCTTAATATTACAAAAGAAAATACTAAATAATCTAGTCTGTGATACTTCAAGACTTTTGAGTCTGATCAGTGTGTGTATGCATATGTATATGTGTGGGTTTGTGTTAGATGCGGAGTTGGTGTTGCCCACTATCCGCAGTGCAGTGGAGAAGCAACTGAATCTTATTGCACTGGGCAAAGCAAACTTCCAACAGGTACTGCAGCACACGCTGGACATCTTTAAAAGGAAGTTCCACTACTTTGTCGATTCTATCGCTGGTAAGTGATTCTTGTCTTAGGATGGGTTTGGTATTATAAAACAGATTGCTAAATAATACACTGCAGCTTTAACTGTCGAACACGATGGCAAGGTTTTCATTCTTATTAGTGTCATGTTAGTTAAGTTTTTATAAAAAAAAAAAAAAGGTTCACTGTTTACAAAAGCCTGTATGTAGCAGGGGAGACGATTACCCACAATTCCACAGCGCAAGAAAGAGCAAAAAAAACATTGGCTCAGTTGTGATCATGAGACGCTCGGCATCAAAACAAGAAGCACATGATGCTCGGTCATCTTTGCAAGTCTTTGCTTGTCTTGCGGAACACTCGCAAACCTCGTTACTCGCAATCCGAGGTTTCACTATACAACAGACTTTTAGGTCTATCATTACCTATGACTTGTGGAACTGAGGATTTCGATCCAAAAAGCTCGATTCATATCAGGCTGCTTTTTACCCAGCTATTCATCTGTTAGTAATTAAATGTTAATTATAACGCACATTTAAAACACTGTTGTACAAAATGCTATATACGTACTTGTCTCAAACGTTTTAGATAATAAATTGCAAATTTTACCCATACATAAAAATATACAGGAAAATATCTTTCTGATAAATACCTTTGATTTAAAAAATGGACACAGGTGGCATGTTCCAGAGTCTCAGTTATTTGTTCAAGGGACAAGATGGGAACCAGTTTGCATTTCTGTACTCTCTGTCTGCTAGCTATAGACCTACATAGCTAGAATCTGCTTCAGGAACGTATTATTTCTAGCTTTTATTTATACAGAACAGGAAATTAAAAAACTCTATCAAACCACACTAAGAGTCAGAAACCGAACAAAGTTTCCAGTTTAGTGCATTAAAAGGTAGTCTGTAATGTAGCAATGGGAATAAGTAAATTCTATGTCATATTTCAAACAAACACGTGTGAATTGTGAGTTCAAATCTTTGGCCCAGCATGGCACAGAAGCTGGTCAAACCTTTATGATTGATATAGGATGTGATAAACTTAATGCCACCTGGAAGGTTTTTATGCCATGCTTAAAATTCAGACACTTTTTTTTATCCACTTGTGAAATTTGCACACAACGTAGACTGTTTAGTTTATATATATATATATATATCTTTATATTCTAATTTTCATGTTCATATTCTGCTGTTAATGATATCTTCGATATATATTCTTTGATACCTATATTTATTTCATTTTATTCTATTTTATTTTTACTTTTAGTGGCATTCATTGGGGGACAGCAAAGAAAGAATTTCAGTGTATGGGGAACACATGTTTCTTTACTGTGCATATGACAATAAAACTTGAAACTAGACAGAGTGATGTCCCAAAACTAGTCTGAATCAACCAGTTTGAGTGACCATGAACCACACTGGTCTGACTTTAATTCACCTCACGTTAGACTGAATAGCAGTAATGTGCAAGCCGGTTATAACTTAATTCAAAGATAGTATTTGCATTGAATTTATTTACATTTAATAAACTAAACAGTGGCAACTTGGTGGTTGTGGAGTTTGAACCTGGGATCTTCCGAACGGTAGTCCAATGCCTTAGCCACCACCAAAAAATTTTGCACAGCAAAATGCCTTTTTTTTCCATTTGCTCTTTGTTTAGTCCGAGGCTGCCCAAGGTTTGTTTTTTACCATCTGATTTTTTAATAATTAATTTTGATCTAATCTGTGTTTTTTATTTTTTTGCATTTAAAATGTTTTTAATTAATTAATTAATTAATTAATTTATTTATTTATTATTTTATTCGTTCATTTCTTTCATTCGTCTGTTTATGCTTTATTTATTGTTCTTATTTTTTACAGTTATTTTTTTCAACTTATAATTTCTATTTATAATGTTTTTATTTACATTTAATATCATTTTATTTTTATATTATGTGTCATGTATGAACAAGGGAGCATTTCAGATGTAAAGCAGGTAGTCTGATCATGCATAATTCTTCAACCTCTCTGCATTCTGTAGGTATGGATGAGTTGATGGAGGTGTCATTCTCGCCCATCGCCGCTACAGGGAAGCCGTTCTCACGCTGCGGGAAGTGCCATCGCTTCATGAAGTATATTCAGGTCTGTATAGAGGCGCTACTGACTTCTTGTAATGGTATCTGAATTTAGGATTGATATACCAGGCAGCTGACTGTCATACAGTTTGCTTGCCATGTATGAGGCTGTGTAGCCACAGACTGGTCAGAGTTGACCCCCGTCCATTCTTACAAATGGGTATATTAACTTTATTAGAACTAAAGCTTGAAAATTCAATACATGGAGGCCCCATCTCATATTTTGCAGGACTTTTTAAGGATCTGCTGCTTATGTCTTGGTGCCAGATAACACAGCATACTTTCAGAAGAATTGAAGTTCATGCCCCAATTCTTTAGAGCTTTTTATTTGGATATATACAATACTACTGTACACAATATTAAGCAGGTGGTTTTATTGTTATGGCTGAACGGTGTACACGCAAGCAAACATTTTCATTCAGTTTTCCTTCTTGTCTCTCTTTTTTTTAAACATGAATCACATCAAGTAATCAGCATGACATAAAGGCAGTACATAGCTTTTTGGTTTCATTGATGCTTTGAATGACCTTCAGCAGTAGAAATGTGGAGCTTTTAAAGCCTCCAAGGACGATCCCACTATTTTTGTTTTTTTAAACTCATGTTTTAATCATAAATGCGGCTCGTTAGTTCATTCTTGTTTCATGGATTAAACAGATGCTCAGTGATTTAATTTTCCTTAGTGACGTAAGACCAGACGTTGACCTTATTTGGCATGTTTTTCAAACTATTTAAAATTGCTGACCTTATTAATTCAGCTATTAACTTGTACTTCCTGTGGAATCAGGAGGTGATGTTGAGCATGGTGTCCTAATGTTTAAAGTCCTGGAGTATAAAGTTTTATAAATGAGAGGAATATGTTTAAGTAAAAAAATACGAGCTGAACTTATAGTAGGTAATGACGTTTATGGTAGTGCAGTATATAAATGCAGTATAATAATACAGCAGTTACTGTTGTGTCAGTTCTAACAGTCTATGACTTCTGTATGGAATGTATATAGTCTTATGCAAAAGCTTGGGTACCCCTTGATAAATAACAGATTTTGGTGAATTTTTAATTGAAAAGATGTACAGAGTCTCTCTTGGAAATAAAATGCACAATATTTTCGGCAAACATTGATGCATAGCTACTCCTTATGGCATAAATTTAACAAAAATAAAAAATAAAACAATATTATAAAAGTTTGGGCACCCTAAGAGTTGCAAAGTCTCAGATTTTTTTTACAAGGTTTCAGACCTTAATCAGCTCGTTAGATTATTTCAAAGCTTTACAGACACTTTGACTCTTCAAACCTTGCGCATACACCTGCGGACACTCGACCACCATGGGTTTCTCTAAGCAGCTGTGTAAGACTCTGAAAATAAAAGTTATTAATGCCCACAATGCATGAGAAGGCTATGAGAAGATAGCAAAGCGTTGTCAGCGTGCAGTTTCCACAGTGAGAAATGTAATTAAGAGATGGCAGTTCAGGGGAACTGTGGAGGTGAAGGTGAGATCTAGAAGACCAAGAAAACTCTCAGAAAGAACTGCTCATGTGTTGGTCAGAAAGACAAATCAAAACCTCCATTTGAATGCAAAAAACCTGCAGGAAGATTAAGCAGACTCAGGAGTAGTGGTGCACCAGTCCACAAGACCTTTTTGGAAAAGTCAGCAGAAGAAAACCTTACCTGTGGCCCTATCATAAAATGTCATACAACGTCAAAAGTATGCTACAGAACATCAAGCCTGATGCCTTTTGAAAAGAAGTGCTGTGGACTGATGAAGTTAAAATAGAACTCTTTGGCCACAATCAGCAAAGGCATGTTTGGAGAAAAAAAGGCATTTCATGAAAAGAATACCTTGCCAACTATTAGGCATGGGGGTGGATCTATCATGCTTTGAGGTTGTGTTGCAGCCAGTGGCACAAGTAGAGGGAAGAATAGATTCCACTAAATACCTGCAAATTCTTGAAGCAAACATTACACCATTTGTAAAAAAAAAAAAAAAAAAAAAAAGATAAAGCTGAAAAGAGGATGGCTTCTACAACAGGACAATAATCCTCTATGGAATACCTCAAGAGACACAAGCTGGAGTTTTTGGAATGGCCATCACAGTCCGTTGATTTAAACAACATTGAAAATTGCATGTAGATCTCAAAAGAACTTGTAATGCAAGATGACCAAAAAATATTACAGAACTAGAAGCCTGGGAGAAAATCCGAAGTACAAGAATAGAAAGACTTTTAGCTGCTTATAAAAAGTGTTAGCAAGCTGTGATATCTGCCAGAGGAGGTGTTACTAAGTACTGATTATGTAGGGTGCCCAAACGTTTGCACAGTGCCACAATAATGTTTTTATTTTTTAATTTTTGTTTATCTTATGGCCTTAAAAGGAACTATGCATCAATGTTTGCTGAAAATATTGTGCATTTTTTCCATTTCCATGAAAGACTGTGTTAACGTCTTTTCAATAAAAAAAAAATCACCAAAATCTGTTATTTATTAAGCGGTGCCCAAACTTTTGCATAAGACTGTATAGATTAGGAAAATTAAGCCTTTATTGTAAGACTTATACTTTATTATAAGAGTTCCAACAAGCCTGAGCTGATTCAACTTACCTGAATCTTTTTATTGACGTGAGCAATTTTGCTAATTAAGTAAAAAAAATGTTGCTTAGTTTTTCATTTTCACGTTTATCCTGAATTCTTTCACTCCCAGCGTGTTAAGCATATCCTGTGTGTTTTTGCCAGGCCAAGCCGAGCCGTCTGCACTGTTCACACTGTGATGAGACATACAGTCTGCCCCAGAACGGAGCAATTAAACTCTACAAGGAGCTCAGGTGTCCTCTGGATGAATTCGAGCTGGTGCTGTGGACATCGGGCTCCCGCGGAAAGAGCTACCCTCTGTGTCCCTACTGCTTCTGCAACCCTCCCTTCAGAGACATGAAAAAAGGTAATGGTGGAGAATGTGAACTCGAGTAGTTTGCTGTTGTGCAAGTTACCTTTAAAGATTGGACTAATAGGCAGAGACCACTCCTCCTTCACTTGGATGTGTTAATAGGTAGTAGTTATTGTATTAATCTGTTTTGTCTCAACTAGTCTTCTAATTAGGTCTCATAGTTAGCTAGTTAGTTTTTGTTAATTTATATAGTCAATTTATGTTGTATGCATGTAGCACACTGGTCCTGGAGGAACACCGTTTCGTTTCACGGTGTATTGAACTGTATATGGTTGAAATGACAATTAAACTGACTTGGACAGGCAGTCACAAAGACTATGCCTAATTCACTGGCACTGACAGGCATAAAAGTTGTGTAGCCTAGAACTGACTAACCCTAGGTACTATGGCCACAGCTTTTTCACTAGGACTGACAGGCAAAATGTCCACGCCTCCATCAAGAGACTCATGCACAAGGACCATTTTACTTGGATTGAAAGGCACAACATCCATGTCCCTCTTTTATAGCAACTGACATGCACAAAGGCCACAACTCTTTAATAGCAACTGGGGCACAAAGGTCACACGCCCTTTATAGTCACTGACAGGCACAAAGGTTAAACCCCTTAACAGCAACTGACAGGTAAAAGGGCCACACCTCTTTTATAGCAACTGACAGGCACAAAGGCCACACCTCTTTTATAGTAACTAACAGGCACAAAGGTCACATCTCCTATATACTAACTGACAGGCACAAAAAAGAACAGTTTTTTAGTTAAGCTGACAAAATAATTTTACAATTTTTAAACATTATTTTGTCAAAAGATTCTTTAAAAGGAATGCAACTCATTGTGTCTCTGTCTCTTTTATCCCCACCTGTCTCTATCCCTGCAGGTATGGGGTGTAACGAGTGCACTCACCCTTCCTGTCCACACTCGCTCAACTCGCTCGGCATTGGTCAGTGTGTGGAGTGCGAGACAGGCGTGCTCGTCTTTGACCCCAACTCCGGCCCTAAGTGGCGCATGGCCTGCAACAAGTGCACCGTGGTGGTGCATTTCTTCGAGCAGGCTCACAAGGTGCAGGTGTCTCAGGAGAGCTGCGATATATGCGAGGCTTCCCTGGTTATGGTAGACTTCCACAAAGCACGCTCGCCCCTAGCCGACGGAGAGACGCAACACACCGGCTGTGTTTTCTGCGACCCCATTTTCCAGGATCTGGTGGAGCTTAAGCATGCAGCCATGCGCCATCCCATGCACAGAGGAGGCGGGGCTCGCAGGGGGAGGGGGAGGGGGAGGGGGAGAAGACCCGGAGGACGGGGCAACCCTAAAAAACCGAAAGACAAAATGGCTGCCCTGGCTGCGTACTTTGTATAAAAAATACATGTATAGAGCTCACAGGAAAAGGTGGAAGTTGTTCTGAGGATGTGGGCTAGAAAATAAGTCAATAAACTTTTAGTTACACTTTCACGTTGTGCTGTGTTCCTTATCTCATGTGGTTTCAGCTACATGGTTTTGACTGAGTTTGACTGAATGGTTTAAATCCTCTATTTTTGTTTTTAACCTAATGTCTAACCGGCAGGAGTATTTATTTGTTTTCATTCTTTTCTCAGTGAAGAGAAAAAATTAACTACCAATGTAGTCATGAATGCTCTTAAAGCTCTTAAACACTCTTGAAGATCCTGTGCATATTTCTCTCATGCTCTGCATTGCATCCCAGAATACCTTTAAGAGTGTGTGAGTGCAAAACTGCACTGTTATGAAGCTTTGACTTTGGAGACTCCTGGCGTAAATGCTAAATAAACATTTATTTCACCATATAAATAATTACATGTTTGTTAAATAACATTTTCGGGGGGTCGGGAGCCTATTCTAGGGAGCTCATGGCACAAGGCAGGTGACAACCTGCATCTACCCACATCACATTCCCAATTACAGACAATTTAAAAAACACCCGTTAACTGTACAGTAGGTTGCATATCTTTGGACTTTAGGAAACCTTAAAAGCACAGGGAGAACATGCAAACTTCATGTGCTCTGACCGTTGGTGGTTTGAGGGTAAACAACCGAGAGGTTGGTGGTTTGAGGTATTAATCACTTCAATGTGAAGTACATACCTACATTTGTACCTACCTATATATATATATATATATATATATATATATATATATATTCATTCTACACTTTGACCAATTGGAATCAAGGATTTCTCTTTTTTCTGCTTCCAACACATCAACTTTAGGAAGAAAAAAGTCAAAATGAGAGGCTAATGCTGGTTGTGATAGAAAGGTGTCAGAACACACAGAAGTCATTAGTGTTTTCGTGGCAAAGTGGGGACCTACTCATTACTGGGCAGGTAAGTCATTTTTTTTTTTTTTGCTGATCAGTGTATAATGTTTATTTATCATGAGGAGGAATTAATGACGTAAAGCAACCACTAGGGGCAGCATTCCTCCTCTGAAAACACAACAAAAACAGATCTCACAACCAAAGTCAGACTTTTGCTTCCCCTGGCTGCTTTGCTGGTCTGTCAATCCGGATTATATGCATTGTGTTTTCGGCTCATTTCCGGTCTCAGACTTCCGGCAGAGACGCGCTGAGTTGGGCTGAAATCTTTTATATCTGAGAGAAGGGAGTGTCGGAGCGGGACTAAAGGGTTTTCTGAGGTATGTATCAGGATTGTGCAGAATGTACAAAACGCCGTGCTTTTACGTTGCAGTCATTCCGGAAATAATAAAGAAATATAAAATAAAAATAATAATAACGCCTGCGCGTGCACAGTTCCTGTTTCACGCGGACAGAGAAACGTTACATTGTAACTGCTCTTCGTGCAGCATTGGAACCAAACAGCTGAGCTCGCGACTCGCTTCAAATGCGTTTATTTAAAATAGGATCAAAAGGATCAGATTGTTACTCTGGTGTTTTTTTGGTGTGTGTGTTAAGACTGAGAATAATTTTGCAACAAAAAAAAAAGGTGCAAAGGTTTAAAACGCACAGTGCAGAAAGTCACACAGCAGGCTGGTGCGGTATATCGGTTTGAAAACAGCACCTCGATAATATTGATCTCTGACACACCGATATTGCAGATTCCTGCATGCCATAGACAGAATGCATTAGCAGAGGCATTCATTTTTTTTTTACCATTACTCCTACTACGTAGTAATGCAATACCTTGACGATGAAGGTTTCAACCTCTGCAATGTGGCAGGAAAGATGCTGAATTAACAATGTTAATGTATAAAACAGCCAATAATCCACATTTATTATTTAAAATATATAGGCAAAAAATTGCATCTCCACCTATGCTGAGCACAATAACATGAATATTGATGCAAGTTGTTTCTTTCCTAAATCTACATTCATACGTGTCCTACACTCTCAATTTTTCTTGCCTTTGGATTTACCAAGCCCAGATAAAAAATAAAATAAAAGATTTTATGTGCCGGATCCAAATGTAGAGATTGGATGGTCTGTTGTGACAACCCCTTAATGGGAATAGCGGAAGGAACAGGCAGGATCATTAGACCAGAAGCTAGCTACAGTACATACCAGCTAGAGACATTAAAGATTGATTCAGACCATATTCAGATGTTTCTCAAAATTTATATTACATGTGTAAGAATGTATCCCAAAATAAAGGAAAAAAATAAAATAAAGTCATTATAGCCAATACAATGCTTTGTGTAATTATTGAAATAATCTTTGGCACTGATGAATATTAATGAATATGCAAATACAGCGGTGTCAAAACAAGCAAGATGTCAGAAACAAGTGAAGATTTTTCTCTGGAGATTCCGTAAAAAGCTTGTGTTTTCATTTTTTTTTTTTATATAAAAGAATATATGCAATATAATGAAATTTCATGTCATGGAGATGGAGAATAGGCTTAATTAACATACTAAAAGTACAGGCTGCACAAAACTATTTTCAACTATAGATATATTTTATATATCTATTTAATATACCATATTTGTACAATTTTTTATAGATAGATGTGCCAGGCCAAGGCAATAACGGTATCACTTTAAGAATATTCTTCTTATTCATTTATTATTTATTGTGTCTTTAAGCTTGAAAATGTTGTTTCCACAAACGTTTATAGATTTTGTATTAAACTTATTTTCCAAGTTGACAACGAAAACAGAAAGTTTAAAGATAGCTGGACTGGAGAGAGAGAGAGAGATAGGGACTTATTCTTACAGGATGCGGCATTCATGCATTCGCAAGTCTCATCTGTTCTGACCTCATGGCACAAGTCTAACATGGTAACCTGAAGATTAACTATGAACGAAATCACTTATAATTGTCTTCATTTTATGTAGAAACTAATCAAGTTAAGCTCTGGGTTGTTGAGGGAGGTTCGAGGGTTCGAGCCCTGCTACCGTAAGATGACCAGCATTGGGTCCTTAAACAAGACTTTTCACTCTGACCGAAAGAGTATCCGGCATAAAATCAAAAGCAACCCGTGAAATGAAAAAAGGGGAAAAAAAGACCCTCAAAATCAGTGTTAAAACATAAAAGTTTGCATCATTCATTCATTAATCAGACAATATTAGTTCGGACCTTCATAAGCCAAATAAATAAATAAATAAATAAAATCCGTGTAACCTGATCTTTACAAGTTTTACCTGAATACCAATGGTGTAGTAAGTTGTGCAACCAGGAAAGATTATATATAGAAATTATATATTTTACTGTATATTATAAAAAAAAAGGTTTCCATGTTGCTCTGCTGATTCGACAGTTTCGCTACTTAAAGAGCATCGGCAATCCCACACTTACACCCCTAACTTAATAGCTTTAATCCTAAAAGAAGTGTAGTTATTGACTGACTCATCTAGACCAGGAGTTGATCGTAGGTTAATTAGTGCTTAATTGCCTTAATTCGATTTATTTGCAGATAACATAAATATACTTTGTCTCATTTCTACTACAATCTCGTGTTTTCTTTTCTATGCAGAATTTAGGGCGTGGCTTTGGCTATCGAATCACTAACTGCTTGGATTTTCAGCTTTAAATGATGGCTGTATAAAGTTGCAGGGTGTTGCAGAGCGTTGCTGCGATTGCTGAGGCAAGATATTTATGACATGGCGTTGTGTCTGCATCACACAGCGCTGACTCACGGCTGTGTCTGCATTCCAGCTGTCATCAAAACAGACTCGCAGGATTAAACGTGTTTCGACAGAACGCAAACGATTGCGGTGATGTTGTTCATCGGGCAGTGTGAGAATGCCAAAAATGGAACATGAAATGCTTGTGTGTTTGTTTGCGGCTGATTTTTAGGTGTAAACTGGAACAGGAACAAGGCAGATTGCAGAAGTGACGGCGGTGACACAGACGAATAGAACCTGCGCAGTTTGGTCACATCAGGACACCAGGATGGGGACGAACGAGCGGGACGGCGCGCTGAGTTTCTTGAAGAGTTTTGTGGAGGAGTTTGCGAACCCGCTGGGTCAAGACGAGCCGCTTCCTCTCGCTCCGCTCAGCCGCACTGTGACCCTGGACGAGGTGAAAGGTGAAAGCCTGGATCTGGGGCTTCGGCTGCTGTCTGCCAGGTGCGTCTGTCATTCTGTGTGTTTTTGTGCATACAGTATAGTGTGTACGTGATACCATGTGATCTTTAAACTCCGTTGTGCAGGAGGTATGTGTCTGAAACTTTCAGTTGATTTATAATGATCATATAGTTTTTTTAAAAGTTTTTTGTCAGTTTAAGTCCTTATACAGTAAGTGTCCGCATGTGTTTGTGTTCATCATAGTATGTCAAATTGTTCCGGGTCGTATTCTGAGGCATGTGGTGTAGTGACAGTGTGTGTAGAGTCACACCTGTCCCTTCTCGACGTCCCAAACCAGAAGACACATTCCTGTCATTCTTTATTCTGATTTGCTGTTATGTTTTTGTTTTTTTAACTGAGAGCAGTTGTTCAGACTTGCATACAAGCTCAGCTCTCTCTCTCTCTCTCTCTCTCTCTCTCTCTCTCTCTCAGTTTAGTTCAGAAGAGCTTTATTGGAATGTTAACAAAAATACTACATTGTTGCTAAAGAAATTATAAAACATTAATTACATTATAAATAACATCAATCTGAATTTATAAACATATATAAACATTATAAACATGAGATATGAAAGAATATAATATTAGGTACACAGAAACAAAAATAATATGAATATTATGGAATATTTAGGGTGAAAGCTCTCTCTCTCTCTCTTTATTCACTTCAATTCAACTTTATTGGCATGCCCAAATGTGTACAGTACTGTATTACCAAAGCATTAAAAAAAAAGCTTTTATTCTCTCTCTCTCTCTCTCTCTCTCTCTCTCTCTCTCTCTCGCTTTGCTGTTCTTGCACATATCACTTGCTCATCTGTCCAAACCAAACCTCATTTTAAAATGCTGTACTAAGATAGTTTCCTGTCTCCCCCCCGTCTCTCTTTTTCCTCTCTCACTCTTTTATCACTTATTTAAATTATTTTTTTCATTCTCTGTCTGTCTTTAGCTCTTTTGCTCTCTTTCTTCTGGTCTCAATCGCTTTCCTACTCTGTACGTTTGTGTATGTGGTTTCTTTGCCGTTCTCTTTGTTTCCTGTCTGTCTGTACGTGTGTTTATTTCCCACTCTTTCTGTTTCGGGTGCATTCCTCATGGCAGACTTCCTGTTCACCAAATAACCATTGTTCTGCTCACTTCCTTTCGATCAGAGTTCAGTTCCTGTTAGGGTAACTCTGTGTCGTGTTCAGACCGTTGCACCGGCCACTCTTATCTGATACAAGTTCAGATGGAAAAGATCATTATTTAGTGGCAAGATAAGACGAAATGGAATGCCGTGCTTTGAGGAAGAAATGCTCTTGATGCTCCAGTGTGCTGATCAGATGATCACTCTGTGATGCATAAGTAAAGACCTCATGTGAATCAAAAAGAGATCTAGATCAACGGCAGCATTCTCTTTTAGTTGGATAATGCGGCTGATAAAGTTGTTTAAAGTGTTTCTGCACTTAAAGAAGCAGCATTAGGTTCTAAATATGAAGGGCGTTCAGGTCAATCAGGGATTTGTGGTGAAATTTCAGGTGAATGAAGGAGCAAAACCGATTGACAGTTACATAACTGACTTTACACACAGTACGGTGATTAGACTCTTAACCGCAGTGAAAAATTCAAACACATCCCCCTGTACAGTCCTGACCTCGCTCCAAGCCATGTCTACATGTTTGAGGCATTAAAGGAGTTCCTGGGAGGCCAGTGTTTTAGACAGGAAGAGGGGAGTCTGATCATGACTCCGGGGTACTGAGAAAAACTTTGTACCTTGAGGGTATCCAAGCATTAGTGAAACTCTGGGATAAGTGCAGCAGTATCTTTCCATAACTGTTCTGTTATTCTATGCAATCAAAAGTCCCGGTTAGACCTGAACGCCTTTCATAGTTTTAAAGTGGGGTGAGGAAAAAAAGGAGGTAGAAAAAAAAAAGATCTCGGTAGCCAATTTCACATTTGAACTTTTATCTTGAAGCTGTGTTTGATTTGTTGTTTGAACTAAACTTTTTTTTTTCTTACAGGTTATTGACATTTTTAAAAACATTGCAGTTCATCATATGATTACACAGTGCATTTTTAAAAAATAGTTTGCTTTTTGCATGCAGGAACGCACCTGGCTGGTTAAGTGCGTCAATGTGCCATGCTGCGGTTACCGAGCTTTTGAAAGATGACCTTTCACCTTTCCACTGTCCTAAAGACCCTGATCAGACGCAGGAGGGTGAAGAAGAAGTAGTTTGTGAGTGCCGTAATACATTACATATTTTTATGGTAAAACAAATTTTATATATTTTCAATCCTTTTTTGTAGATTTTATAGATGTTGATATACAGTAGCAGATTTTACATCGGTGTGGAAATGTACCAGACTGAATAATGCAGCATGGCTGCCCTCTAGTGTTCATATAGTATACTGCACCATATCATGTACAGTAATGTGGTTTCAGAAATCTAATTCTTACAAAAAAATAATTCGATCCCTCTGTGTGGAAGACTAAGACTAAAGTCAGACTAATTCTCTCTCCACAGTGCTCCAGTCTGAGCCTGTTCAGCATCTGTTTATCAACAAACTGAGAGAAGTAGGTGTGGCCTGGGAGAAAGAGATGCCCAATCTGACGCCTCGGTCCTCGCGGTCCCGCCTCTGCTCTGTCCACGCCATTCGGAACACGCGCAGGAAGATGGAGGATCGTCACGTGTTACTGCCTGAGTTTAACCAGCTTTTTGGGTTACAGGTCAGGGGTGAGATTCAGACTTCTTATCACACTGTGCTAGAGCTTATCACCACGACCTGGTTTAGGAGACTCGGGTCTGTTCCTTTGTGCAACGTCTGAGGGATTGCAGATTTTTTTTAAGGCAGGATTGAGACATCTGGTGAATGAAAACTCAAAACTAAAACTCTGCCTTTACATTAGCACATCGTGTTTTGTATATTATAATAATTAATATTTGCATTTAGGCATTTGGCAGACATCTGGCTCAGCATTAACGAATATGACAGAGCAAACACCCTCTCTCTGAGGAAGTACAAATACAGGTGGAATGTTTACAGAATTGAAAAATACTCGACTTCATACTTGACTGTATTTTAATGCTGTTTTTTTTTTTTACTTGACCCAAGTATTATTCAAGTTGACCATGCACCCTATATTTATATTTTAGAGAAAAAAAATATTGATATTCTTTAATTTTTTTATTTTGAACTTGACAGTAGTGATGCAAATCTCAAATCAGGATTTTTTTTTACTTAAAAAGTCCAGAGATAAAATCAAAAGATGTGACTTTAAGTCAGATTGCCATCAAGCCAAAATTAGCGTGAACATTTTGCAAATTAGCCAGTCACATTTGGTAATTGAGACATTTAAATCAGCTAGCAAGGCAAGTTTTGTACAGTTACAGGACATTAGATAGTTATATTTTTCTTCATTGGCTACATAACTTAGCTAGCTAGTTAAGTTTTATAAATTACCTTGTTAAATTATGCAGCTAATTAGTTGAGTTTTATGAATTACCTTTGCAAATTAACAAAGTTTTGTTAATTAAATTTGTACATTTTTTGTTAAATTTAATTTGTTAAAGTTTTTTTTATTATCTAGCTGATAGTTTTGATAATTAACTTATTAAATTATCTACAGTATCTGTTTAAACTAGCTAGCTAATTAAGATAAATTGTGTAATTAGCTCTGTAAATTTGCTGGCTACTTGGCTATTTGCTAGCATGTTTTTATGAATTAGCTTTTTAATTTTGCAATTTAGTTATGTTTTATAAAATAACTTTTTAACTCTGTTACTTACCTTTGCAAATAAGCTAGCCAGCTATGTTTTTAATTATTTGCATGACACAGAATGGATGCATAGATGTATGGACAGATCAATATATATTTACTCTTCCTGCGTTAAGACACAAACAGGACAGAGGCATGAGAAAATCCACACAATATCAGAAAACCTTGCAAATTAACTAATTTTATTATTCATATGGTTAAGTTTTGTAAACCAGCTTTTAATGTTAGCTAGCTAGTTACAATTTCCTTTCAAATTTTAAAAGTTTTTAGGTTTGTCTAAAATAGCAAAATGTTTTTTCGACATACAACTTATTGCTTAGCAAACAAGCTAGTTATGCTGAACATGCGGTCAGACTTTATTAGGGAAAAAATGAATAATTTTTTACTCTTGTATAGTTGGCTATTTTTAAATGTGGACAATTTTCTTTTTTCATTTATGTAGATTTTCAGCTCTACGTGATTAACAGAGTACAGAAGTACAGTTTCTCTTGTCCTTTTTCCACCCCTGGTTGTTTGTCTCGAAAGTTCTAAAGGCAGAGAATGTGATACCTGTCAAGGTTTCTGTCTGAAAGAGCTGGTAGGTTGAATGATGTCATTTAAAGCCACAGGGATGGAACACAGTTTGTTTCCACAAGGGTGCAACAGTTTCGAGAAGAAAATAATAATACAATACAATACAAATTTATTTATATAGCACATTTAAAAACAACCAATGTTGACCAAAGTGCAAAAATAAAAAGCCAATACACATGCGAAGGCGTTTAAATAATAATTTTGTAAATAATAAAGAAGTGGAATTTAAGTTAAGGAATATTGAACGCCTTAGAGAAAAGGTAAGTTTTCAAAGCAGATTTAAAAACTGACAGTGTTTGAGCAGATTTAATATAAATCGGAAGGCTATTTCATAACCTAGGACCGATTACCGCAAAAGCGCGATCACCTCTATTTTTAAGTCTAGTTCTAGAAACATAGTGTAAATCAGAGTTACTTGATCTGAGTAATCTCGACTGTGTGGATGGATGTAGTAAGTCTAAATATAAATACCTTGGAGCCTGATTCCGTAAGGACTTAAAAACAAATAACAAAACTTTAAAATCAACTCTATATTTGATCGGTAACCAATGCAGTGAAATCAAAACCGGTGTAATATGTTCACACTTACGGTTCTCTTTAAGGAGTCGGGCTGCAGCGTTTTGAACCAACTGCAATCGTGCGACACATATCTGGGGGGCATCAATATACAAAGAGTTACAATAATCTAGTCGTGACGTTACGAAAGCATGCATGACAATTTCAAAATTCTTAGCAGACAAGAAAAGCTTAACCTTTCCTAAAAGACGAAGATGGTAAAAGCAAGACTTTACCATATCTGCACATATCTGCTTGTCAAATTTAAGGCTGTTATAAAGTTAAAACCCCTAGATTCCGAACAGAATTAGTACTGTATGGTAACAAAGTATTAAAATCGAGGTCATAAATGGTATGATCTTTTGAGCCAAACAAAATAATTTCAGTCTTGTTTTCATTAAGACTAAATGAATAAAAAAGTGATAAAGTAGAAAACAAGAAGCAGTTAAATTGGATATGAAATAATATTTTGCATTATCCTTAATCCTGAGAATGCAGCTGATTGGAGTTATTCTCTGTACTCCAGGACGGCGTGGAGCGCGAGTACTATGCTGTGTTTGATGGTCACGGAGGAGTTGACGCTGCCACCTACGCTTCAGCTCACCTGCACGTCGTCCTCAGCCAACAAGAGGCGCTGAAAAGTGACACCGGCACGGCCTTCAAAAACTCCTTCATACAGACGGACGACATGTTCAGGATCAAGGCCAGGAGAGAGGTACGAACGAATGGAGGATCATATAGAAGAATATAAATGCATGCTATGAATAAACCAGTTAGGGGCGTGCTGTTATTGGGCAATAATCAGTGATGCAGTATTGAGGTGTGGGTCAGCGTAAAACTGTTACATTCCTGAAGTGAATTATTTATCAATAACAACCCTAGGATGTTCTTCATGAGAGCCAGTTTCATCATGGTGCTTAATTTTTTTTGCAAATGCACTCGCCCTTACTGTTCTTGCGTGAACTGTATCAGAACAACGAAACAGCTGTATTGTTACTTAATTCCACAATTCCATAATCCCATAATTTGTTATTTTATAGTTTTAAAATCTCCAATATTGTTCTAGAACATAGAAAACTTTTAACTGGTAATGTTCTTTATAATGATGCTCCGATTGATCGTCCCCCGATCATGATCGGCCGATATTGGCTAAAAATAGCTTGATCGGCGAACCCCAAAAGCGGGCATTTTTAGTACTTTAATGTTACAGGACACTATTTACACCATTTTAGCGGTTATTTAGTTATAATTTAATTATAATAAATTATGTTTACATAGCACTTTTAAGAATGGGCAAAATCCCTGGTAATGAGAAAGCGGACAAAACTGCCAAAGAAGCATTATCAAAAAAAACAACAATCAAATGCTTTATACCCTTCTCAGATTTAAAATCAATTTTAAAAGAACATATCAAAAATAAATGGCAATTAGAGTGGAACCAATGCTTAAATAGTGAAATATATCAAATAAACTCAGATGTTGGATCAAGACGCACATTTTCTTTAAAAAATAGCTGGGATCAAGTGACCTATACCAGATGCAGGATAGGACACTCAAAAGCAACACACACATTTTTACTGTCAAGAGAAAATCCACCACAATGTTCATCATGCAGAACCCAGGGTTGTCCTGGGTTTTATTTGACTGTAACTCTTTTAACCCTTTAAGGAACTTATTTTACTCTGCTGACACATTTAAAAAGGTTTTTAAACAAGTAAATCCAAATCTGGGTTTAAAGTTCTTAGAATAAATAAACTTTAAAACATCTTATTTAGTTATTTAGTTTTTAAATAACAAAATGCTTCTCGCCATGAATATAGACATAGAAGCTGGCAATGTCGTTAAAAAAGAAAGGAAGAATGGGCATTGTCACAAAAAAGTACTTAGCAAAAGTCTTGAGCCCCTACTTGAGCCCCCTTCTCTATTCTTTAGTACATATTATACATATAATAAAACTGTGTAAAAATGGCAAGTCTGTGCATTGGAGATATTTGCAGAAATTTTTTTTTGTTGGGACGTAAGATGAGTGATTGAGACACATCAAGATGGTTTTGGGAATTTTTGTTTGTTTGTCCATTTGTTTGTGCACGCATCATGTAAACCCTCCTGAATGAATTTTAATGGGGTTTTCAGAGATGTTTTTGTGTTTTAAGCCCACAGTGACCTATGAATCATTCAAGCATAAAATAAGCATCTAACTTAAGGCATGAACCAGTGAGAAACAGGTGCAGATGCTGACAGATGACTAGGGCGGTGATTAGTTACTGCTGATGCTGAATTTAATGCTGAGTGGTTGAAACAGACGAGAGGGGAAATGGGGTCGCTGCTGAGATTGTTACGTAAATTTTTTAAAATATTTGTTTAAATTTCTTTCATTGAATTTGAAATGAGAAAATGGGGGAGCGGGGGGCTTAAGACTTGTCTTATGTCTTTCCCAGAACTGAACCACAGTTTATACTCTGCCAGTGAAATGATACAAATTTTCCATAAGAAGTCGTTCAGAGCATGAAGCTTTATAGAAACTCGCAATGAAAACACGACCAAGCGACCAAGAAATGGTTTCGTCCTCGGGTTCTATTCCAGTGGAAAGTTCCGATAAGATTCGTTCAATTTCTGAGAAAATTCCCCTGCACGTATTCACACATCGTGGATAGACGTTTAGTAAGAACCTTTCAGGATGTTCATGCTGTTGGTGTGTGTGTGTGTGCGCCTGTTCAGGTAGAGATATTAGTCAGTGTGGTTACGCTGCTCTCATGTGGGCGCAGTGAGAACGCTCTTGAGAGGCAGAGAAAGTTACATGAAAGGCTGGGTTTAGTCACTCGATGGAGAAAGCTGTGCTGCTTCTTCTTCTTTTTTTGACATTTTTTAGGTTGTTTATTCTGCACGGTGTTGTTTCTGAGAACGGATGAGATGCACAATGTCGGTTGTGATCGATCACAGTGCATGATGTTTTAATGATTGTTGCATGTGTGCGTTGCATCCGCAGCGCATGCGCAGTGGCAGTACGGGCGTGGCCGTGTTCCTGGCCGCTGACTGGCTGACGGTATCCTGGCTGGGCGACTCGCAGGCCATGCTGGTGAAGAAGGGCGAGCCCGTTGTCCTCATGGACCCTCATAAACCCGAAAGAGAGGTACGACATGCATATCATATTCCAGATATACAGTGACATATAACAGTGACTGGTACATTTTGTTTTATTTATGTAAATTATGTAATTATGTAAATTGGTGGGAGGGTCATGAACACCCAAGGCTCATCTTGACTTCACACAAAAGCCAGTGTAGCACAAACCACTGAAACAAAAGGTGGTACTGGCCACAATAGAAAGGTATCAGAACACTCAGTGCACCACAGCATCCCGTGTTCATGGTCCAGCATGCAAAGTGCCCAAGACTGTCGAAACCAGCCTCCAAATGCCCAAGATCCCAATACGACCCAGTACCCCATATTATGCGCCGGACTAACACATCTGATCGATGACAGCTTCATCCTGCAACCCTCAGAACCCGAAGGATCCACTATCAAGTCCTGGTGCCAAACATACATCTCTGCACATCCCAGATGTCTCATTGTGTCTCATTGTTTTTCATTGTAATGTAATAGCTGATTGGTGTCCAGACTAAAACTCAAATGCTTACATTGGCGGGAATATTTTTTATAACCCGCTATGTGAAAAAAAAAAAAACACTTACATCTATGTTAGGTTTTAATTGAAGAAGAAGTGTGTCCGAGCTAAGTTTTAAGTTAAGAGAAGAAGAGTTATTTCCTGTTGAGTCCGCTGCACCTTGATACACTTACCGGTTCGGGCCCGATCGACCAGGAGAGACAAACACACACACGCCGGCATGATGTCTGAGAGCACATTTCAACGGTGCTACGTCCCGAACATCAAAAGAACCAGTCATTAACATGTCAGTCATGGAGGGACCCGGAGACAGACAGGTGAGAGGAGATTTGCATTTGCATTTTCCTGATTAAACAAAAGGGTTCTAGCAGACAGGAGCCATTTGGCTGTATCCTCGTCTGGTTACAGGATATAGAAGGTGTTACCACAGAAGGCATGAGGAAGCACAGTGAGGGGTCTGTTCTCAGAGCACAGGAATCTTCTTATTAGATTACATTGTCTTACAATATTATAAAACCTTACAATCTGCATACTTGGTGGCTGAGAAGGAGAAAGGAGAAGAAACCCCAAAATGTTATGTTTTTAAAAAATATCCATCTGCTTGTGGACAGGTTCTTACTGTTTTTTTTTCTTTGCCATCATGTTGCATGAACTCTCTTCTTATAAAAGAGAAATTCTTTAAGGGAGCACAAAATAAATCACAACATTTCCATATAGTTTGCATTGAAGTACTGTATATCTGTGTGTTCGTAAGGTTATAGAAAACCCCATTTTTTTGCGGGGGTGTTTTTTGTGAGAACACAGCGCCACTCTGATGACTGATTAGTTTCCACTGATTAGTTTTGAACATGTGAACAAACTCTCTGTCTCTAACACACCGTACAGTTAAGAGTAGATACTTATCTCTATATTATTGTTATGGGATAAATCTAGTATGATGCTATGCAGTTATACAGTGAAAGCAGATGAACATGGCATATCTAGAAGGTAACCTAAATCACTTATGATGAAACTTTGGTAAATGATGACTGTTCTTTCTTAATCTAAAATATGCAACATGAATTAAATCTAAGAGGCTGATATTGTGTGACTTAATTGTGACAATACACACTCGCAAATATATTAATCGGTTGAGTGAACAGTTTATGAAATGCATTTTAACACTACAGTACAGTAGTAACCATGCTTATACATGTGTTGTGGTGTGTCTGATGTCATAAGCAAGTCTTCGATTCTCAAAAAAAAAAATCAAAAACCTGACTTGTGTGACACATTTCTGAAAATGAAACTTGCGTCAAAAAATGCTGAGAAAAACCACTAAAAATGCAACAATGAGAAAAATAGAAGCCCTTAAAACCCAGAGCATTTTATCCTTTTTTTTTTTTTTGCATTACTATGTTTTACTAAACCTGTTTTTGAGGTCAGGATTGTGCAATATAGAGTTTCATAGCACAACCTAAGCAATATGATGAAATGTCTGCACAGACATGAATATGAGAGAAACTTTGAAAACAGGTCACAAAGGCAAAGAAATACCACCGATACACATGATCACGGTTGTCGTTGTTGCTTTGAGTTGTGTATTTGGTGAGTTTGACATTTTTATGACATCATAAAATTTACGCCTTGTAAAAGTAAAGACAACTTCGGTTCTACCTGACACATCGGAAAACTCAAATGCATAGTTAGATGTCTACATCCTCTACAAATGCTGCGTTGGCGTTGTTCGAATCCGTGTGGCTTGAGCTTTGAGGGTTAACAAAGTAAAGAGAATTTTAAAAGTATACTTTGCTACATCATGCTGAAGGGAATGTTCCAGAAATACAGATTTTCTCCTGGTTTAATTTTGAGGCGAATCCTTAAGAGACTGTTAAGTGCAGGACGTGGATGAAGATTTATTTTCTTTGGATTTGCTAAGACGAGTGCTGAAAGGATCAGTTTACTTCACTTTAATTGATTTCATGTGTTTAGCCTTTTTAAGCAAAAATGTGTGAGAGAATGATTTTCCCAAGGCATCCACTCCATGTACTTTTAAACAATGCCTTTTATATAACGTTTGAACGATGCAAGCGTTTTAAAAGAAAGCCGTATGTCCGTGAATGACCATCCCGGCCGAGGTGGCTCGGAGCCCACTGCCCACTCAGCTAGATCCTTAAAAATCGCGGACAACTTGTCACCAACTTGCGGATGGGACACATCTGTGTGTTGGAACTGTGCGCACATTCATTTAGCAACAACAACTGCACATTACAGGAACTCGCCTGGAAGTTATTGCAACATCCTCTGTACTGTACTGTCCTGACCTCGCTCCAAGCCATTTTTACATATTTGGGCTATTAAAGGAGTTCCTGGGAGGTCAGAGTTTCAGACGTGAAGCAGGCAGCCCAATCGAAGCCTGAAGCAGGCAGCTTGGCGAACCAAGAAAGCTTTCTTCTATCTTGATGATATACTAGCACTAGTGAAACGCTAGGATTATATTATTTTTTTTCCTCCCTGTTATTCTTCACAATGAAAAGTCCCGAGTTGACTTGTACATTTTCTTCTATTAGCTAGAGATTGTTTCTGCATGCTCCTTGTGTTGTCTGATTCTCTTATGTCTGTCCAGGATGAGAAGAAGAGAATAGAGGATCTGGGTGGCTGCATTGCATTCATGGGCTGCTGGCGTGTTAACGGGACATATGCAGTTTCCCGGGCGATAGGTGAGTAACCGGGGTAATGAACAGTGATCTCATTGGAACGGGTAGACTGACCTCATTGTGTGATTGTGATTGTAATTTACCAGAACCGTATTATTGGACTTCTTACGTCATTTGTTTACGGTAATCGTTTCATTTGTGACAAGCTGTTTTTCTGTTATAATCTATTTATATAGAATAAACAGAATAGTTATATATAAACAGAAATTTCTAGTTCAATCACCTAACGTATTATGCCAGAATGCTGGAATAAGAAAACCCTGAGAGTTTTGTTGAATTCCTGATTCTCCGTGGTCAGGAGGTGTTGATTAATTTTCAGTTTTTTGAATGGTGGAAAAAAATGGTTAGTGTTGACAAGGTGATGCAATGTTAAATGCATACATCATAACATGATGTCATTCTAAAATAATCATTTAATGCCATTGGAACAGAAATATGATTACTGGTCTAAAATAATTTTTTTAGGTTTTGAAAACCTGCACTTGTTGAGTTCAGAGATATATCACTTATTTTTATGTCAAAAACTAAAAAAGATTATAATTAATATTGTATATTAATCTGTTTTATACAAAACTCTCATAAATCCTAAAACCTCATATATACATACTGTAGATATTCTACGTGCTGATAAAGCCAAATATGCAAAATGTGCTTCAATATAAACCATATGGATTCAATAGAAATCCTTTTTAGCAATCCAATTACATACAAAGAAGTAACCAGGGACAATAAGTGTGTTGTTTGCTCCTTTTTAAGCGGTGTAGCTTGTTACCGTTCTGACATAAATTTGCCTTCCTAATATAAATTTTAATATACAAATCAGCCGTCCTCCCCTGTTGGTACGTCCTGACCACGGCAGACCGGGAACATCCCACGCGAGCTGCGGTTTTAGAGTTGCTCTGACCCATCACAATGTTGGCCTTTGTGGAATATCTCGTTACAATTGCACCTTGAAAGGGGTTAGATGTCTTGGATGCAGGAAAAAAAGGGCAAGCATTGGGATTTGATCTAACTTGACAAGTTATACTGTAGTATAGATTCAGAACAACTCACAGTATATGTGACAAATAAAGGCTTTACTAACTTAGTTTAAAACTGTAGCTCCTGTGGGATGTTCTCAGTTTGCCGTGGTCCTATTTAAAACCTGCCGAAAGGAAACCAGGTGACAGGGTCATGGATGGCCAAGGCTTACTGATGCACAGGGGGAACGAAGGCTGGCCCACTAGAAGAGCTACTGTAGATTAGGTGGTTGTAAAGGTTAATGCACTTATTGGCACAACCCTAAGCGGGCTTGGGGCCGACGCTGCATGCAGTGGCTGGACTGTGTGGGGGTCATGCTCAAGCATCCAACAGTGATAACTTGGTGGTGACGTGGCTCGAACCCTGACCTTCCAATGAGCATCCCAGAACCTTGCCTCTTGAGGCACCCCTTCCCCAGTATGCTTGTTTCTATATCAACAGCTAATAGCAGAAGCTTGTATTGATGATGCATGATTGGACAAGAAATTTTTTTTATATGATAGCTTGTTTATTTTTTTCTAAGGGGATGTTTATGTAGCATTTTCGGGGGAGCTTTGCACTGGTCAGATTTAAAGCTGTAAACTACTGTATAACCCAACATAACCATAACAGTGGGTGCTAGAGCATTCTTTAGGGTGGCGCCAGGGCTCTGAAACGAACTCCAACGAGCTCTTTTTAAATAAGTTAATCAACTTTAGTGATACTTAAACTTATATTAGCGATTTGACTCCTTCATATGGATCGTTACCTTTCATTTTATGTTTTATGTTATTTTCGGAGTTTTAATCAACATTTATTCATTTAAATAGCACCTTACAGCAACCTAAGTTGAACCGAAGTGCTTCACAGCATTAAAAAATTTATATATAAATAAATAAAATAAAATGGCAATAAGAAAGCAAATAAAAATAACACACAAAACTAAATAAAACACTCAAACTTATACATTATTTAAAAATATCAAAAGCCATTTTAAGTAAGTACATCCTACGTTCTGCTTTAAACAGAAAAATGACAACAACAAAAAAATATCTGATACTATCTTTATTATTGTTGATCTTAATTTTTTTACTATTTTGCTTTGTATTAATTTTGTTCTTAATTCTTTATTAACTGCTGTTTTTACTTTCTTACCTTTTATGTTATTAAAGTGTCTTTGAGTGCTTATAAGGTGCTTTAAAAGTAAATGTATTATTAGTAGTACAGTATTCTTTATTATTATTATTATTATTATTATTATTAGGATTATTATTATTATTATTATTATTGTTATCATTATTATTATTATAAGCACTAAGGAAAGAGGGCTTTGACGAGCTGCAGAAAGAAAAGATTTGGCTGAAGAAGTAATCAATGATATATAACGGGGGGGAAAATCATGGAAAGTCTTCTGTGCTATGCGTTAATAAGCTGCAGCGGTTGGGGATTTTCCTGTAACGGTGCGCTCTGTCTTTTAAATCCTGATTTATTATTTCCGGCTCCGACCCGCAGGTGATTTCGATCAGAAGCCGTACGTGTCCAATGCTGCAGACTGTTCCTCGGTTCAGCTGAGTGGAGACGAGGACTACGTCCTGCTGGCCTGCGATGGCTTCTTCGACGTTTTGCGGCCAGTCGACGTCCCCGGTCTGGTCCTGGAGGCCCTGCGTGAGTCTGGTGGCTCGGGGAAGGATGTCGCCCATAGCTTGGTGGCTCAGGCCAAAGCCGCGGGCTCCAGCGATAACATCACAGTTCTGCTAGTGTTCCTGCGCGAGCCGCGGGACATTCTACTCTCAGAAACAGTGTCAAGCCAAGTGTGAGAGAGCACACACACACAAACACACACGGAGGAAGGAGCGACAGAGCAGACCACTAGAGGGCTGATGATCTCTATGCCATCTCACTGTATCTGATGTGGAAGAATTACCTTTGTCATACTTTTATGAGTGAAGTGATACCAGTGTGGTTCCTAATAGCAGAGAAACAGTGTTTTGTAATGTTAAAGAGTGATGCCTTTTATTTTTACATCGTTACCAGCCGCCTTTTCTATTATTTTACACGCATAAACCTGTCAGATTATCACTATTTTTGAATCTCGGGCAAGACCGAATGCAGTCTTATTTCCTGGTAAAGTTATCTTTGCCTTGACGATTTTCCAGGTGCTTCTTTTTCACAAAAGGCTATTAAAGTGTTTTTTTATTTTTTTTTTTATTTTTTTTTTTTAGGTCTCTTAGGGATTACGGTTCCCTGTTTGAAAAGACCGAAAGTTATTTTGTAACATCAGCAAGACGTTGGGTCCATTTTTATGTATTTTTTCTTTTGGTTAACATGTTATGGTTATGGTCACAAGCCTGTGTTTTGTTTCATGCTATTTTTACATTTATTTATAGCCGTTACCAAGCAGTATAACATTATACGGCACACCAGCCTGTATTGGTCAAAGCGTTATACTTTGAAGACAAAATGCACAGAAAACAGTTTTGTCTTCTTAAGATCGTCACTCAGTATTTTTGCATTTCATTTTATATGTGTGTGTGTGTGTGTAAGTTTCTTAATGACATGAACTGTTAGTAATCTTTAAGTGCCAAAAAAAAAAAAAAGAAATTAACATTTTTGCAAGTACTACTCTAACTTTTTCATGTACCTATTCGCGGTTAGTGTGTATTTATATAATTAATATATTAAACTTTAAAGGAGTTGTTTGTAATTTGTAGGAGTTTTTCTCTGCCTGTGAATGGAATACACAAACTTCACCTTCTCTGTTAAAACCTCCTATGATTAATTGTAAGTTTCACTTTGAAGCAAAGTTGAAGAACTAATTTCAGGGTCAGAAAGACAGAAATAACAAATGACCCAAATTGTGTAATAAAAAAACATAAATCTTTCAAACGTATTCCATAATAATATTGCAAATCTAACTTTTCTAAAGTTATTTTGGAAACAGTGTTTTGGAAATTATTACAGGCCTGGAAGCACTTCTAAACATTACAGACTACTCCTTTAATTCATTTTCTCATTAAAAACAGTGTTTAGAGTGATTCACATGCTGGAATGCAGGTCACTTTTCCAGGTATAAATTCATCCAAATTCCAGACAAAGACAGACTTTTGAGTGCAAGCCTTGGGGGAGAAAAAAAAACAAAACGTTCCTTCAAGCATTTTTGTTTCTCCAAATATTAGTTTAATGTGTGTGTGTGTGTGTGTTTCAGTTTAAGGAATATTAACTCGCAGCCAAGGCCGGCTTGCTGCCAGGCCACAGGTCCTGCATGCGCTGTGCCGTCTCACTTTACCGCTGTTCAGATGTCATGAATATTTGAACGCCTTGTGACACCGAGCTGATATGACTGGACCGTGGCTTTAACGCAGGCAGGCTAAGAATAGAGCTAAGTATATAGAGAGGGGAGAAAGCAGAAAGTAGTGATTTGGTGTATAGAAAATGTCAAGGACAGTACTCTGTGGTGATTCTTTATAATTTTACATTGACGGTTTTAATCTGTTTTAACAATCTTGTGTATAAGAGGACTTACATTATCTTCTAACTGCTTTAGAAATGTTTCATAGAGCTAACAAAGCTTACATGAAAAAAAGTGATATATATCGCGCGCACACACACATTATATAAATATATAATGTGTGTGTGCGCGAGTATGTATACAAAGCCGAAAAAAATGTGATTTTCACTTCAGGAAAAGAAAAGCTTATATAAATATTTTAATACTAAATGTAATGCTATGTATTATATATTGATTATTATAATAATATGATAATATTATATTAACATAATATACATCGTACTATTATTCTTTTCCTAAAGTTTTTTTTTTTTTTGGCTAACTATATACACTATATTGCTAAAAGTATTCGCTCGTCTGCCTTCACATGCATATGAACTTGAGTAACATCCAGTTTTTAATCCATAGGGTTTAATATGATGTTGTCCCCGCGCCCCATTGCAGCTATAACAGCTTCAACTCTTCTGGGAAGGCTTTCCACAAGGTTAAGGAGTGTGTTAATGGGGAATTTGTGACTATTCTTCCAGTAGCACGTTTGTGAGATCAGACACTGATGTTGGACGAGAAGACCTGTCCGCTTTAATAGATCCCAAAGGTGTTGAGGTCAGGACTCTGACTGCACCAAACTGACTCATCCATGTCTTTATGGACCTGGCTTTGTGCACTGGTGCGCAGTCATGATGGAACAGGAAGGGGCCGTCCTCAAACTGGTTGCACAAAGTTGGCAGCATGAAATTCCCAAAATGTCTTGGTATGCTGAAGCATTAAGATTTCCTTTCACTGGAAGTAAGGGGCCGAGCCCAACTCCTTAAAAACGACCCCAAGGCAGTTCATATGTATATGAAGGCAGACGAGCAAATACTTTTGGCAGTATATTGCAATATATATATATATACAGACATATGTGTGTGTGTGTCTGAATAAATGTCTTAAATAATCTTGTTTCTGTTGCAGTAATGACATAACCGTTGCCATGGTTACTGGTATAAATGGACAAGTACAGCTAACCTCTCTTTGTCTTTTAAAGATAGAAAGAAAAGACGTATTTAGAGGTTGTTGTTTTTTTGGCATCCATTTCAGATTATTTCCTGTTGTTAACTCATGTCTTACTTTGTATTTCATTGCTCGTGGTTGCACACAGTTTGGTATTAAGAAATGAATCTGCATACGCGTTTGTGCCTATCTGAACTCTTGAGTTCACAGATCCGTTAAGAGTTACCTTTCTCAATGCGCAATTCCTGCACCATTTGTGGTTAACGTGTTAGTTTCTGTTTGACCTGCAAACACTTTGAAGTAACTCCTTATCGCTAATAATGTTTTCAGAAGTTGCTTTCTAGAACGTATCGAACACATGAAACTGTAAACGTTCTGTCGACGACGATGTTTGCCGTGTCACCGTGACGGAAACCCCAAGGATTGATCAAGAGTGTATGGATTTGACTGTGACCTGCTTTCATTTGGTTATCAGTTACCGATTTGCTGCTAGTCTTTACGGTCACTGTATGCCACTTGTGGAAATGTGGAAACATAACCTGCCTAATCTCATATTTCATATCAGATTACAAATGCTTCATGACGTCACCGGCGATGTAATCAAACCGGTTTTGATAAAAATAATATTCTGCTTTGCTGACGAATAGTGTTATGAGTATCCTCAAAAATCCTTAATTACATTTTATTGTCTTAATTATTATAAAAATCTTTAATGTGTTTAACGTTGATCGTCGTGCATTCGTAGTTTTTATTACCGTTAAACAACAACCTGGGGCGATCTCTGATGTTTTGATATATGAAAATGTTGACTGAGTTCAACGTTCCGAAGTACATTAGTAACTGTTGATGTTTTGTATTGTTAGTGGACGTGAATCCACAACACTTAATCCATGTGTAACACATACTGTGTATCTCACTTTCGTGCCTTATTTTGTTGTACCACGAACACTGCCGATACCACTGTTTCTTTACACATGTAATAGAACTGACCGACTTCCTTATTTCACTTGAACTTTTCTACATGCTCTTGTGCCTGTTTAAACAGTTTATAAACTTTTCTACTTTGCATATGAACACTGATGAATAACTCTGAATCCATGCTGTTGTTTTTCTATGTCATTAGATTGTAATACCTAATTTAATGATTTGTTTTGGTCGTTTAGAACTGATACAGAGTTCTGTATGGAAAAAGACAGCGGATATATTTTTGGAAACCTTTTCCTGGAAAGTGTTGCATCTGCATTTCATTTGCATTGTGTAACATGAGAGTTGAAATCTAATCAGTCGGAATATTAAATAAACAATAACCACATGCTGCCTTTGCATGTCTCATTTGTTGCAATTTATCGTAATTTCTCACAACAGCTGTTGAAGAGGCAAGTCATCATTTTTCAGAGTTGTTTAATGTAATTAGTGTTAGTTCAAATAATTGGTTTAACTTGAATGCAGGCAATTATTTTACACCATCTCTACATTCTCACTTTTGACTTCAGATACTGTATACTTAGGCATGTTTATTTATTTTCCTTCTCTTTTGTCACAGTTCCAGGTGAATAAAGATATATAGCCTGCCTTCTAGATAATTATTAGAAAAACAATCCTAGATTGGATGCTGATTGAAATCTAGCGTTACAATGTTAATGGAAAGAAAGCAATACTAAAATGCCTCACAGCTCCAAGGTCTTTGGTTTGTTTTTGACCACAGGCTTGGTGTTTTGCATGTTCTTCTGTCTCATTGGGGTTCCTCTGGGTTCTCTGGTTTCCTCGAATGTCCTAAAAACCTGCCAGTATGTGAAAACCAGCGCTAAATTACCCCCAGATGTGAGTGAGTGTCTGGAGAAGGAATGGTGTGACGTGCTGGGTGTGTTCCTGGGGAAAAGCTGTAATCCCATTCGACTTTAATAAAGATAAATCTGTTCAGTAATGTCCAAAGTATGTCCAATAGTATTAGAAGCACTTAGTAGCGTAAACGTGAAAAAGAATCAAATAATCACAAGGAAGTACTTTTAATCTGTGTTACTGTTTCTTTTAGTTACTAGTTGATTTGGTGTTAGTTGGCTAAACCCAAGCAATTATTAACAGCTGGGAATGTACAAATGCAGAATTCTGGCCCTGTGTTAATGATGTGATTGTTAGGCTCAGTGGGGATCAGTTAAAAATTAAATACACACTTTAAGAATAGCCCTTAAATAGTCTCAGGGGAAAAAAGAAATTCAATTATAAAATGAAATGTAAATGTTCTTTTGCCGAATAAGGGTTTGAGCAAAAGTGCTCTTGAGTTCTTTTTAAAATCTTGGTGGAAAGCTTGACCTTGACCTCGCTCTCCTGGAGGAACAAACTGTACCAAGTTTACGACATGATGTGGTATGATAGACTATTAATCTACACACACTGGTCTCTCATACAGCTCCTGAAATAGTTTAATGTACCAGATTATGTCATACAAGGCAAGTATCCTATATTAAGTGTTTGAAGTTTATTTCCACTGAGTGTTTAGGGAACATTGTGTATCCTAGTCCATCAGAATGTTTCCACCCTCTATATATATATATATATATATATATATATATATATATATATATACTGTGCTATGGTTAACTAAAAATAATGCTAACACTTAAGTATACTCATAATGTTGACTGGTGGTGAAGGAGAACATGATACTACCAAGCCTTTTAGTTTCCATTCCCCAGATGTTTTTGTTTTTTTACAGCATTCTGTATAAACACCAGATCAACACTTTCTTAAATTAAGAAGGCCTTGTTCACGGGTGCACCAGGGGTAGTTTGGTGGTGCACGGGTTTGATCTCCAAACCTTTTAACCAGTAACCCACAGCCATAACTGTTGAGTCACGGCCCTCTGTATTTCAATGCAACATGACTAAGTGATGGTTGACCACAATGACCAAGGACTTCACACCCCTGGCCTGGATTATAGCCTCTGCAGACACACACATGCACACACAACCCAAATCATACAAGTATTTATATGTCATTAACATACAGTAAATATATGTAGTGTTAATATACAGTATCTAAATGTGGTATTTATACACAGTATTTATACGGGTGTATACATGCAATATTGTGTACATGCAGTATTTATATACAATATTTTATTCACGGATTTGGATACAGTATTTATATGCAAGACATTAATTCTTTAATATTTACTGTATATACAGTATTTATGTACCACCTTTATGCAGTATTATACACATTATACAGTATTCATACACAGTATTTTTTTTATACAGATATATGCCAGACTCATATGCAGTTTTTTATGCAATATTTATACACAGGATTTAAATACAGTATTTATATACAGTATATGTTATTTATAATTATATGTAGTAATTATAAATGGTATTTAAATGTAGGTTTTATATACAGTGTGTACATGCAGTATTTCTATGCAGTAATTATACAAAGGATATCCAGTGTTTATATGCTTAATTTATATTTAACATATATCCAATATTTATATGCAGTATTTATATATGGTATTTATATACAGGATTTATATGCAGTATTTGAATGTAGTACTTATGTACAGTATTAAAATCTGGTCTTCATATACAGTACTTATATACAGTATATGTACAGTATTTATAAGCGGTATTTAAATACAGTATTTAATCGCAGTATTTATATGCAGAATTTATATGAAGTATAGGCCTATGTAGTATTTAAATGCAGTATTTATATACAATATTTACTGTATACGCGGTATTTACATACAGAATATGTAGTATTTGTATACATTATATATGTGCAGGATTTATATAGTATTTATGTACAGTAAATACTCCTTATGCAACGCGTCCATCATTTACAGTGTGTGTGTTTATTTGTCATCTTGTGATGTAAACTCCACATACACACACACACACACACACGCACGCTGGATCCTGTACGAGTCGGAGTCCTCCCCTCTCTCCACTCCCGAGCAGCGCCGATGATGATAAAAAGGCTGCTCGGGTCGATCACGTGATCCCTCCCCCCTCCACCCGTTATTTCCTGCCGCAGCGGTTTCGCTCGCGCTCCGGCTCACACGCTCCTCCGTCTGCAGTCTCCGTCGCTCTCACTCTCTGCGTGTCAGCGCACACACTCACTCGCACTTTTTCCACCTTTACAGCCATTTTTCTTTCTTTTTTTTTTTTTTAAACAAAAAAAAACAAAAAGAGCAGCTCGCTGAGAGTCGGAATTACACTCTGGGATAGACTTCGGGGACTCGCCGTTAACACTCTGCCTGTTTAGTATTCGTAGTATTAGTATTCCTCTTCCGCAGTGATGTCGACAGCAGCTGCAGCGGCGGTGTGTGGCCCTGCTGCTGCCGGCGGCGGCGGCCCCAATGCCGGATCCGGAGCTGAGCTGGTCCGCGGGCAGGCCTTCGACGTCGGGCCACGGTACACCAACCTGTCGTATATCGGCGAAGGCGCTTACGGGATGGTCTGGTAAGAGTTTCACCTATTTATTATTATTCCCGAAATATTATCCCCCAAAGAACGTTTGTTTTTTATTTTCTTCTAGTTAGTAAGCACTCATTCAATCAGTGCAGTGTCAGTTAGACGGGCTCGGGTCTGCACACTAGCCTACTAAAGAGTAGACCAGAACACTGCGCTGCGCTACACTCAAGTGGCGTACTAGTTATTCTCGTGCGCACTACTTATTACGCTAGTACGGATTTTAGCCGTTAGATTAGCTCAAGCAGCTAACAACACCTTCGTCGTAGTGTCTCAATACACTTCTGGGTAATTGTTTGCCTTAATTCTATAAAAAAAGTATAACACTTTTCATTTTGTATCAAATGAAAAGTGTTAATCATAAAATGAAGAATAATCATATTTTAAGGATTTTAACGTGCAGCTTTTTTTCTTTTTTTTCCTTTTTTTTTTATAAACGCTAGCTAGCAAACTGAGCTCACTTGTTGATATCCCTGATAATCTGCTGTTTAATCAAATAATCAGACTTACAACCATTTAACAAACTAAATGATCACTTATGGCTTTTAAACATAAACATGCACTTTGTTAAAATAAATTATTGTAAGATTTCTGTTTTATTGAAACTTGCATAAACTAAAATCTTTTTTTCTTTTTTATTGTTCTTTCCCCCCTTTAAAGGCAGATTATGCTGAAAAACTGTAGGTTGTTTGCAAGCAAGTGATTGCAATAATGATCTTTTGCAATCTTGGGTAGTTTTGCTTCATAATAAGGGGATTGGTGCAGTGCAGTGTTGCAAAAGTCACTAATGCATAGTAGGAATGGCAATCATCAGCCACCTCCCTCTTCATACCTTGATATCACAATACCTATGTGCTGATTCGGTTAAAATTGCAATCACGATTTTGTAAATATCCACATTCAACGTTACACCCCCCCATCTCACTATAAAAACCAAGTGCAGCCTTTAAACAATACAAGCTAGCTTAAAATACAAGACTTTAACACTTAACATAGCATCACATAACTGTCATCCACTATAATTAATTGTAAATAGTTCAGTTTGCTCCACCTGTAGCAATGTTTTATCTCCTCAAATGTCTTTAAAGTCTTAAAACTCAACTTGACAATGAGCGTGTGGGTTGAGTGGCTGCGAGCATACGAGGGCATTCTAACACAGAGAATTTTCGACTGATTAGTGCTGGGTTTTTTTAAGACTGGTGAAAAAATAATGATTTTGTTCAGATCAAAACATTGCTGTGGTTAATTCCCCAAAAAACTTTTACTACACGTCAGGACGTCGCAGACCGCAATGAGTTTGATTTGGTCTGCTCAGTAGCAATGTATTTCCTGCTTTTTCTTTGATTTCTTAAACTCGGAGCACAGATTATAAAATTGAGGCCATAATCACTTAAGTCATGCTGTTGATTTTAATAAATTGTGTGTACAGATTATTAACAAGGTGCATAATGTACATTTATCATCTTCCTGCCCATCTCAACCTCTATCTTGATCATGTGTATTGCTTATATTTCATAGATTAAGATAAAAAAAAAAAAATTTGGACCTTACAGCACAGAGAAATAATAATAAGTATTATTATTATTATTATTATATTTATGTCCTAGTTAGGAAGCTGGGGTCAGAATTCAGGGTCAGACAGGAGGATATGGGGCTCAGGAGCAGATGGGGTTAAGGGTAAGACTCAAGAGTTCGACTGTGGCAGCTTGGCAGTTCTCAGGCTTGAACCCTCGACCTTTCCGATCAATAACCCACAGCCATAAACATTTGAGGTATATTTTGAACTTGGACTGAGATGCGTGCATATACTTCAGGTTTTGTCTGTTAAACACATCAAAGTTCAAAGTTTCTTAGTTTGGTAAATATAAAAAAAATCGTATTTAAAAAAGATGCAATGCTTTTTTTACCTTTTCTAAATGTAATGTAAAAGCATATTACTCTGTTTCTTAAAGGAAGACCAAGAAAAGTACAGAAATACTAGTTAATTACAACTTTTTAAAGGATATAGTGCGTACACGTAATCAGCCTAAAGTGACTAGGAGGAAGTCCAGTTGACGTGACTCAACTTCCAGACAACCTCACCTGGATGCCTGAGAATCTTCAGATGCACAAATCTGAAGTTCTACAGATCATCAGAGTCACTTCTGCATGTTATTCTAGATCGAATAAACATCCGATATGCGGACATGTGACTTGAGTGAGATCAGAATTCTGACGTTTTTGCCTCTGTGGGATGCTTGCCTACGTCAGTGCGGGGATTTCGTAGTAGTTAAAACGATTAAGGTAAATCGTTTGCGCATTCTTTCTTCTTCAACTTCAACATCAACTTGCCGTTCTCCAGAGCAAAATCCCAAGCTAAAATTGGCCTTCTCTCTGACAGGTCAGTCTGGACCACAAGACGACTTTTTTTTTTTTTTTTTTTTTTTCCAAAGTCAATAAATTTTTTTCTTGAGTCTCACACAGCTGTTTAGTCCCAGTCCTATAAGTTCTTATCACATACTCTTACTTTCATACTCTTACTTTACTTACAGTTGATTTTTGTGCACGTCTATCCTTCCAGGTTTTAATAATGAGTTGAACAGTTTTTATATATAATTTTCATAATTTCAGCAATTTCCTAGTTTTCTTTGCTTGAGAAGGACCTTTCTGAAATTGCCTTTTTTTAATGGCAGTATATTATGAAATCATACAACTGTTTTCATAACCAAGGTTTGTTTTGATGATTATTTTTTTTCCCACAAAATCTAATTCAAAAGTCTATTTAATTATCTGATATTAAATCTAATTCTTGTATGCGTCTGATGTCAATCAATGATTTAAAAAAAACATGTAGAGTTCAATAGTTTGCACTAAAACACATTATACACACACCTTTACTAAAAATAATGAGAATGATCGTGAATTTAACTTTTTTTTTTTTTGTAACGTGATCTATTTTCAAGTGTGACAGGCTAACTTGGACTCTGTACAATACCTGGAGCTAGGGAGAAATGAAATGGGGGACCTCTTTCTGGATAATATTGTTTATTCCGAGCCCATGCATGATGGTGATGATGAGAATGAGAAACTGAGAGGTTTCTGCAGAGTAAAAGCCAGTTTTGATTCCAGCTCGTCCCTTAACCGAGAGTCAGAGAGCACATCCTGTCCGATCCCAGTCCGATGCCGTCCATCTGTTCCCAGTGAGAGGAGTGGTCAGGCGTTGAGAGTGATCTCATTATTGGCCCAAGCGTGTTTTGGGTTCTCTCACACAGAGTGGAATGAATAAGTCGGGTCTCCGGTTTACACCCTGCACACACTACAGCACGATGGAGACGATGGCGGCGGCGGCGACGACGACAACGCCACAGCGCTCAGTGTAGTATAGTACAGACGTCTGAATCGACTTGACACGTGGGTCAGGGACAGGGACAGGCAAGAAATGAGTCCCACTGCATATTTGATTAGCACAGGCCTGGAACAATACTGTTGCATCGGGTTACAAGGATGGGTGAAGGCCCGGGGCTTTAGTGACAGGAATTCGGATGAGGCTGTGGAAGCCAGAGAAGACGTCAGAGAAGCAGACGTTCCTCTGTTCAGATTATAGATTAAGAGGATGGACAACCTTAAGTTCTGTCACCACAGACAGGAAGTGTGACAGATATTTTTTCTGAATAAAGAATTTGTATTGATGGATTCTGGGGGAACTTTTTAAGATGAAGATAAATTGCATAAATTTGATTAATATAAATCACTTTTTGTTATCCTTCTTTTCAGATTAGAGTCACCTTCAGTTTCATGTATGATGTGAATGTCATCGTTTCTATAGTAACAACTCATTCGCAGAGCCGTGTATACAATAGCAGAGTCTTAATAATAAAACAGAAATGGAACAATTGCATGCAGTTGTCTGTAATGTTGATCTTTTTGTAAGGATTTAGTTATTTAGCATTGTTTTAGTAATGCAGAAGTAGTTTCCGGTATTAGTAAATTTTTAATCATAGAAAGTCTTCAGAAATTAGCTGCACGAGTCGATTAAAATCGCAGTGTGATTATTTTGACGCTGGCGCTTAACTGTTAAATCTTTCGCACTCTGGCTGTAGAATGTATTTTGATTAACTGTAAGAAAAGACAGACATTATTTTTTGACCTAATCTCTTTTGCTTTTCAATAAATCTGACGACAAGCTTTCGTATTTTCTAAAGCGCCGCCATATTCGCTTCTTTATTAGAAGCGAATCTTTGTCCTGCTTTCAGGGGACCGAACAGGTGAAAAGTGTGATGGAGCAAGATTTGAACTATAGATGCTTGCGGAGTGTCGACAATATGGGCAGAGGCGTTCGGATGTGCATCGTCATGCGAGATCATGGTGCCCTCCAAAATCACTCCTCTGCATTTGATCCGAAGTTTGGCCTTCAACTCTTTAATAAGCGTCTCACTGTAACGAGCACTGTTGATCGTTGAACCGTTTTCCTGGTAATGTTCCAATACTTCTGGCCCTTGAGAATCCCAGAAAACTGTAAGCATTGATAAATTTTTCCAGCTGATGGTTGACTTTTGAACTTTTTCTTAGTCTCAATGATGGAGGTTGTTTCCGTTCCGTACTCTGCCATTTAACTCTCAGGCTCGTAATAATAAATTCATTTCGTCACCAGTAATAGCCGGAATAGTACCAAGTATCGGTTTAAATCTTATTTGCAGATGATATCCAAACACTTCTGCGAGTTGTTTCAGCAGCAGGTACACCCTCGGATCCCAAACAAATCACGCAGCAGTTACAAATGAACTGGTGTAACACGATCACACCTGCACAGCAGTGACCAGGGGGACGGGAGCTTTGAACGGAAAATGTTGATAAGACAGTGCTGTTAACAGATGTTTTTCATTTAACCGGAGTGCAGAAAATTTTTGCCTCACCCTCGTATTTATCTAGGTTAATTTATCCAGCAAATAACAGCACAAATGATCTCATCATTGCCAGATGTTTGCCGATATTTATGTATCACACAAACTGTACATTTCCACAATATCACACAAACTGGAACTGCAATTCCAGCTATGCAGATGTTACTTACATTTGAAATAATTTCACGGGTCCATATTGTGATTTTCAATTTTTGTGCAGCGCTACTTCGAGATCAAGATTGAGTCATTGACTGATTTTCCTGAATTAAGTCTCTCTCCCCCTTTTTTTATGTTTTCAATGGCAAAAACAAAGCACCTGCACTTCCATTATTGTTGACTTTCTATTCTTGGAGAAATAAGATGGGGGAAAAAAACGCTGAAGTCTTCTCTGAAGATCTCTTTCCAGATTCCTGCGCTCTGTGGGAGCCATCAAGTTGTAATTATGGAGCGCGGCAGCTCGGGGAGTAGTCCTTCCCCTCGAGTCCACTTGTAAGTCCCCAGTTTGGCAGACGTTGGCATTCTTTTGAACTTTTCATCCCGCCTCCAGCCCTCGTTTCCTGCAGCCTCACACTGGATCTCCTCCTGCATCATCTGAAAGCAAAAAAATCACAGCGACTAGCAGCAAGGGGGCGTAACTCACGATATTAAATTGTAAAAAAAAAAAAAAAGGGCTGTAATTTATTACAGATAATATACTAGGCTATAGGGATCACCAGTGATGTCCCAATACGATATTATCTCAAGATTCAAAGGTGTTTTTTTTACGTGGCATATATTTGCATTTGTATTGCCAAAACGCAGAAATGAGTGACAAGGAAATAGCAGAAATAGTTAAAAAAAATAATAATAATAATGAATAAACAACAAAAAAAAACAGAAAAACATAATAGTATTAAAGAGTAATATTATTATTATATATTATATTATTATTAAAGAGTAATAATAAGTGTATATAAAATAAGAGTACAGACATTTAGATAAAGTAGTCAAAGATAAAGACATTCGAGGACATTGAAAAAAGGAAAGTAAGGTTAATAATAATAATAATAATTGTAATAGTAATGATGGTAGTAATAATAGTAACAATAATAACGATAATAGTAATATCAAACGGCGATCAGTAAATCTCAAGTTGTCTTTTGTATTAAACTGTTTTCCAATTAAATCATTTTTTTTGTTCAATAAATTAAATCAGTTGACTGAATTGATTAAGAAATTTTTTTTAAAAATTATAATTAGGTAAACTTCCAAATGTTAAACAGTCTAAAATTGGCAAGTTCCTTATTTTGGAAAAATACCACAGCTTTTCCAGGAAATACAAATCGATTCTATCTTTGAAGACCCATTTTTGAAGTCGTATCAATTCTTCATCTTTGAGTATATGGGCAGTTGATGCATTACTGCCACCTACTGGGATGGAGTGTAGTATATGAAACATGACACTTGAACAATGAACACAAGTAAACCACGAAATTGCATTATGGACCTGAGCAGTTATTAACCGCGGAATGCTGCAATTTGTTCCAGTTAACATATGGACACTTCTGTAAAGCTTGTGAATAATAAAGTTTTTATTTAATTTAGTTGATAAATGAATATTGGCAAATCTCTTCTAAATGAGGACATATGTCCACTTATTTGGTGTTAATTTAATGGTGTTAGATTAATACATTTTTTTTTTAGATTAATAATTAATAGTTAAATATAGCAGTTTAAATCGCAAGGATAATAAGGCAACATTTTTTTCCTTCCTCAGTTTGTGCAGCTCTACCTACTTTTAGTAGATAAGATAAGATATACCTTGATTCGTTCCATAGTGGGGAAATTTCTTTGTCACAGCAGCATAGGGAAAATAGAAACAGGGACAGTACAGTGTGTGTTAAAAAGAAAAGCAATACAATAGTATTATATATACTAAAGTATATATATACAATATACTTTTCAGATTTTAATACTTTTAAAACCTGTAGAAAATGGATCTAACTTAGACGAATCAGACTGTAAATATTAGTGCTATTGGTCTGAGATCAATTTAAAATAGGAATGCCCAAAAATCGGATTTGATTGATAGTCTAGCCATGTCACAAAGCTTTACGTCTCATCAAATGATTATCCACGCTCTTCTGCATACATGATCTCATAGACTCCTATGTTTGGCCAGTGTGACTTTGATATGAGGGAGAGAGAGAGAGAGTGTCTTGTGGTCTGGTGTAGGGAACAAGTGAACAGGTCTTTACTTCACCCAAAAAGCCAACAAATATATTCCCATAATTCATTGTGTCGCGTGTGTGAAAAACATGGAGCTAAAAACCAATTTATATATTTATCATCATTATACAGAATGACATTCACAGAGCGAGAGGGGTGTGTGTGTCTTGTGACATCAGAGCGAGAGGGGTCTGTGTCTCGTGACATTAAAACGAGAGGGGGTGTCTGGAAATTTTGCTGTCTTGGATATGTGACAACGTCAGGATTCAAAGTTGCCACCATGAGACAGTAGGGCTAAAGAATTTCTGTTTTGCAGCTTAGAACGTAACGAGTAAAAATAGTAAAAATTTGCAAATTACAGCAGCATGGAAAATAAAATAATGTGGAACATATTGTTAAAAAGCATCAATCAACTCCAGGGTGGTAACAGTAACTACCCCACATCACCACAACACCTAAGAAGAGCCTGCACTGTTTGCCTTAAGGCTTGAGGCCTACTGATTAAAAGGGTGTTAGATTAAATCCCAGCTACACTGAAGTTCTTGGGCTAAAACATGAACCTTCCAATGCTGTCTGTGTTGTAACCTGCTTTGGATAAAAAGTCAACCATATATTTTTTTTTTTAAAAAAAGGATTTGTTTAGATTTAAATCAGTTACAGAAGCTGAAACGAAAGCAGGGAGTGTGTGATGAGGAAATGTGTGTGTGTGTGTGTGTAAGAGAGAGACAGGAAGAATGGAAACAGGAAAAAGAGAGAGAGAGGGAGAGAGAGAGAGAGAAAAGGGGATCGAGAGAGAGAGAGAGAGAGAGAGAGAGAAGGGGATCGAGAGAGAGGGAAGGGTTAAAAGTGACGAGGTGGATTTGGCCGAGTCAGGGAAAGTGAGTGATCGGAGGGAGGGCATTCCAGTTTGTTGTTCACGCTCGCTGAAGCGCTTTTTCCCGTAAATGCGTGTGTCTGAGTGTGTGTGTGTTTGCCTACCCCCAGCCATCCGCATGCCAGCACTCGCGTCCATTGTGTTGGATTTTGAACTCTGGGCCTGCTGTAGGTGATGTCACGTCTTGTTCCCTGTGCGGATTTGACTGCTGGGCGGAAACCTTATCTCCTGTAATGATCTCAGCACTTGTGCCAGAGCTCCCGTTTGCTCTAGAGAGGTGTTACACTTTAGCCTTGAAGTTAAATCAGTCCTTAATCATCTCAAATGCCTCCCGGTGACTCGATGCGTTGTGTAAGATAAGCGCCTATTCTGCCTCACACCCTCGCAGGCCGGTTTGCAGAGCATGCTGGGTAAAAAAAAAAACCCTGCTCCTTCTGACCAGTTATGGAAAAAAAATAAACAGTGAGCTGGTCAAGTAGTCTAGTTTAACGAGCTGGTAGGAAAAGACTACTACTAATAATAATAATAATAATAATAATAATATAGTTCATTTGCTAATTGATTAATTAAAATTTAGAGAATGAGAAAATGATTTTTCTGAACAGTTAGAAAAGTTGAAACATGGACTGGTCAGTTTCGTTATATAATAAGGATGCTGGAAAGCACCTCAATTAAAACCTCCTCTACCAGTTTAACATCCTGTGCTTGAGGTTTTGGCAGCTGGGATGAAGTTTTAATTTTATCAAAGTTGTTTCGCTTTCCGTTTTTTTTCTTTCTTTTTTTTTTATTTCAGCATATGTGGTTAGAAGATTTTAAGTAAACTTATAAAAAAATATATCTTCTAACCACATATACTGAAAGAAAACCCCCCAAAAAAGGGAAAGCGAAACAACTTTGATAAAAATTAAACTTTATAGTGTGTGTGTATATACAGTATGCATACACTACCGCTCAAAAGTTTGGGATCACTTGCGACTTTTCTTTGTTTTTGTTTAGTGATTTATTTTTAAAATTCCACAATCTTGGAGATTTCAAAACTATAAATTAACTTGTGGAATTGGGTAATTATGTAACAACAAGAAGTTGTTATTTTAAGACATGGAGGTCAGTCTTTCTGGGACAGTTTATACAAGAACATTACAGTATTGTGTCAAGTGCATTTGAAAAACCCATCAAGCACTAGGATGAACCTGTCTCTCATGAAGACCTTCTCATGGAAAGCAAGCCCAAAACCTATCTCTGCTGGAGAGGAGACGTTCATTTAGAGTTACCAGTTTCAGAAATCATCAATTAACAAACAGCACCTCAGATCAGAGCCGTTATAAAGGCTTTACAAAGCGCAAGTAGTAGATACATCTTAATATCAACTCTTCAGAGGAGATTATTGTGTATTTTATTGAATGACATCAGTTTTGTTTTACAATGAGGAAAGAAATAAAAATCCAGGACGACTGTTGACTTAGAAAGTGATCCTAAAGAGAGAAGATGGTGAGCGGTAGTGTATATAGTACAAATGAGGGCCTTTTTAAAGACCTGCTTATTTTCACGAGGGGTGTTCAAGCCAGGGAATAAAGGAAAAAAGGCGTAAAACCGGTCGACATTTACAGTATGGTGATGAAAATCTTAAATCTTAGCCGAGCTGTGCAAACATTCAGTAAGTAGAACACCTGACCCATAAAAATCTACTTTACCAACTTGCAGAAGAGACTCGTCTGTAGGGTTGGGTATTGTTTGAGTTGTTTTTTTTTTATACCGGTGCCAAATTGGTGCTTTTAAAACGGTGCCTGAATCGATACTTTACAAAAGCCACAAAATGATTTGGATGACTCAAGAATAAATTTTGTTTTAATTGAACAAAAAATTAAATGTTTAAAATTGAACAATATATTAAAAGTTTAAAGTATATATGAATATATAAGTAAATACAAAAAACAACTACTAGCTGAAAAGCCATAATTATAAACAGAATCCATGTTACATTAATATTTTACAAATCGTTTGACCATTTGTTAGCATAAATGCGAGATTTGCATTTTGTCATTAACATTACATTAGCCCACTACCTTCATAACCTGCGGAAAGGCTGCTGTCGTCGGCATAAATATAGATAAACTCATCTGTAAATAATTTAAGCATGTAGATAAAAAAAAATCCATTCAGCGTCTGGATGTTTTGTTTTTCCTTTAAAAGTCCTAATAAAAACTCAGTAAAAGGTGACGGTACACTAGGATACTTTTGAAGATTGTCACTTTTTAACTCTCAAACATTATCAAGTTTTTTTAAGATACTTTAGCAAAGAAATCTGATGACGTTGATGTTTTATAACCGATTCCTAGTTTAGCCATAACGCTATCGTGTGTAGGTGTCAGTCTTATCGATGTGTTCGATTTTATGAGACAGGTCTGCTTGAACAAATATCATGCAAAGGGGAAAAATGCAAATGTGCGACTGAGGGTTATAATCCATTTAATGATGTCTATATACAGCATCCTTTCAGCTTTTTTTTGTGTCTACTCAACACACCGCCCTGGGCTGACCTGCGTGCTTTTCACTTTTTGTTCTTTCTCCATTTCTCCATGCGATCGAGGTGCTTATCAGTGGCCTGTAGTAAAATGAGCAGTGTGTAGCTCTATTGTGTACGTAGAGAAGCACAGGGACACCAGTGAGTTTAATTTGGAGCTTGTTTTGTATCACTCGTGTTTGCATATAATTTTTTTTTTTTTTGCAGCGTATTACACACACACACACACACACACACACACACACAAAATGCGCGCACACGCACCACCTTCTTCTTCTTTCTGAAAGGTTTTCTCGACCTTTGCTTTCTCATCTCCGCAGCTTATCTTTCTTTGTATACATATACACACACACACCTTTGCGCGCGCACACACACACGCACATGCAGAGACATGCAGAGAGCGCACAGTCTGACACACCCTTTATGTTTATGCACTAGACACATGGCTGCGCTCATAAATGTACAAGCTCACACCTCTACAAACTCTCGCTTACACACACACACACACACACACACACACACACGTTACAGTGCTTATGGAGGGAGCTTGCTCAACAGCGTTTGCCAGCACTGCAGTTCCATGCCAGGCACTGCTGTAGTGCCAGTTGCCATGGTAACATTTCTGCCAATGACGTCAACGTGCCGCCATTCAATCTGGCTGGACGTGGCGTGTCGGGATGAGGCGAACGAGTGAGCGCGGGAGAAAGAGAGAGAGAGCTTTATTATTCCATGTGTTTGTGTATGTCTGTTTTCTTGAAACCGTTGCTCTGTGATTTTTTTTTTTAAATTTATTTATTTATTTTATTTTTTTGTTCACGCTCACCCGTTATCCCATAATTAAAGACAGCAGATTGATTTTCTTTTCCGTTCTCCCTCTCCAGCAAAAATATTTAGACTTATTTTAACTTTCTCTTCTCAATCTCCGATATAATAACTTCTGTGGTGAACTTGTGTGCGATATTGACTTCTCCTTACTCATGACTCCTGAAACACAGGAAAAGGAGCATTTCCACCATTTCAGGTTGAAAGCGGGTTGGGAAGGAGGGTGTAGTCATAACATTAATAATAATAATATCAGCTGTGTGGAGTCACGAATAGCTGGACTGTTTTGGGGCAGTCACGATAACTGAACATTATGTTTTTGGAATCGGTCCATAATGCGCCAAAAGTTGTTTTATTTCTACCATGACTGATTAATTGTTCCCTGTCGATCTGTTGCTTGAGCATGTCTGTCTAAGCACCTGAGACATACTCACTTCAATCGAAAGTTTATCATTGTTATTTGTAAAGTGTTTTCGATTTGACACGTTTGACGTTGCGGACTTTCGTAATCCTCGTAGGTCCAGATATCCGTCCTTGTTTCCCTGTCAGACAAAAATGTATTGTTGGGGTTCTGTTGGTTTGTTTTGGTGCAATTTTAACCTGTTCTCCACTAAAAAAAACTGTAAGTAGCATTGTATGGTAATGTATAGGGCTGAAACGATTCCCAGAGTAACTTGAGTAATGCGATTACAAAAAATTATCGAGTCATAATCTTTTGTCTCAAAGCTTCTTTTAATTAGTTTTAAAGTCTTGCGTTATGTTTTTGCGCAATTATTTGTTTGGCGTGACACAGCGCGCTTCCGGATGCAAGCCGCCAGTAAACACAAAGAAGCGCTTATGTCACCCACAAAGCGGAAGAAGACGCAAACAGTTAGCTGTGTATTGATTTGATGGACCATTCTGTTGCGGGCTGCAAAATGGATAGGAGCGATAAAAATATATTAAAATTTATTTTAATGTGTGCCTTAGTTTTTTTTTGTTAGTCATTTGAAATACCTTTTTTTCAGTTTTTTACATCTGAGAAAAGGCTTTAAAATAAAAATGAATGGCACTGTAATACACTTAATTTATCTCAGTCAACTTTAAGCTATGTCTTGTATTATAAATAATGACAATGTTTATTTTTGATAAAATGCTGTATGCATTTAAAAAATAAATTTAGATTTTTCTAAAAAGGAAACTAATAAATCTTTGTTTCTCTTATATATTTTACATTGCTGTTTAATTAAGCATAAGTACATTTTATCCGATTACTTGATTAATCGATTACATTTTTTGGTCGAATACACGATTACTAAAATATTCAATAGCTACAGCCCTAGTAACAAATTTTTTTTCTGAATCTCCGCAAATACAATCGGACCGTGGATCTACAAACATTTGTAGATGTGGAAAAAAAAAATCACAGCATATTTACAATTATATACAATATTTAGGAAAATCCTCAACAAAACAAAGTTCACAGTCCAATACAGTGGAAAACGGCTCCATAAAATGGTGCCCAGGGTTTAAAAGCGCAGAGAAAACAGTGTGAGATTAATTTTCTGTTTTTGGTTTAGTCAAGCGGATTGGTATGCTGTATATTGTATATTCCTGTAAAATTGTATATTTGTGTCAAAGGTGTCTAACTACTCACTTTGTTGGACTTGAAAACAAATCCGACTTACGCATGTGCTCTTGGAACGGAACTCGTTCGCAAGTAGGGGACAACCTGTACTTTTTATTTAAATAGCATAGCTCAGTCGATTTTAATTTTATGTTAACAAACCCGAAACAGAAAGCAAGAGCGCCTCAAAGTTTAAAGGGCGGGTGAGATGGGGTGTGGGAGTGGGCGGGGCTTCCAGGTGAAATAGAACAATTCATCTCTTGTTTTGAAAAATGAGTCTAATGCGGGAAAAGCCAAAATATTCGAATGGCCACTTAGGGTTTGGCTTTAAAGTCGAGTCAATCCCAATCGAGGTATGTGCATCTTTACAGCAGAAATAAATGTTTGCAACCTGGTACAAAAAAAACTAACAGATTTTGGTTTCCATAGCAAGATTCAGAGACATTCAAGACAACTCTACAGGGGTGAATTTTTATCCAATTTGTCCTGTGAAGATGACATTAAGTTATAAAATAAGGAATAATCAGTGGTGTGGATGACTCGAGTGAGCTTTAGCTAACCAGCTAACTGGAATCGGTGTCGTTTAACTTTACCACAGGAAACATAGGAGATGAAAAGTGACGTGTTGGCATATAAATTAAAGTTACGCAGGGTTCGGCCAGTTCTTTGTATACAGTCAATATTTCAGAACATGCGTTCAACTTTCAGTAATTTTACATTGTCTTTTTTTTTTTTTTTATTGGCTCATTTTCTTTTATTATAAAACTGTAAAAACTTCTTTTTTCGCTCTCCTTATAGTGCAAAATGGCAGGTCTGGTAATACAGTTTAATAGAAGAAACCCTCACTGGATATAATGTCGATGTAATATAATTTAATATATAATATATGCCTATTGTTTGTGTCATTTGATTTAAGAATTTTATTTTTCACAGGTCTTTGTCTTGAGTGTCCCACATAAATCATCCTCCTGATTTAAAATGTGTATAGCACTTTAGTATAGTTTGCGGGTGGTCGTGGGGAGTAAAGATGACCTGTTTTTCCTTCTTCATTTCACAAGTTAACAAACTTCTTAGCGCTCCTAAAAGTGGGTGTTTGTCTGTGTTAATACTCTAGCTGAAATACACCTGCATTTTTATTTATTTATTTAACACTCTACACTCCCTCTTTTATTTCTTTTTTCAAGTCTGTCTTTTCAGTGTCTGTGTAAATGAGCTACTCCTGTTACTCAGCTCTGCAGAACAGAGGGCATCGTCTTATATGAGGTCACAATAGGGAGAAGCCTTGTTTGAACCCCAAGAAAAAGGAACATAGATCAGGTTTTTTTTTGCTTTTCTTTCTTCGTTTTTTATTCTTTTTTGTTGGGTAATGACTGAAATGTGAATATCGCATCTTTTTAAAGCATTTTTTTTAAAAATCAGAATCGGGACACAACCATATCTCTGATAATTGCGATCTTCGGTAGAGGTCTAAGTCTAGTGCTGCGAAAGGTCAGCGCCTGGTTAATAAGCCCGTTGTTGCCAAGGTGCTGTGGATGTGAGGGTGGGCAGGTAACCGTAAGGACAGGAGCGCTCATTTTAATCCTAACCATGATTCTTCTGTACCGCTGGAACTGACCACTCCAAAATCCATGGCAAAATCTCGTTAGAAGCTTGTCAGGCTGCTGTCACACTTGCACAGAAAAAAATATACATTTGATTTTGCACGTTCGACGAGATGTGCCAGGAGAGGCCACGCCTTCTCTTTCATTTCCCATGTGGGATAATGGAAAAGCAACATGAGCTGTTGTTTTGCATGTGTGAATTGATTATTGCTAGTGTGAATAAATGGGTAAATGAGGTTGAGTTGAAGATTTGACTCATTCCCCCCCCCTACACACACTTGTGTGGACTGGGCAGCCGAGCTGCAGGTTGCTTATCTAATTGTTTATAGACAGTAAAATATGACATATTTCATGCAAACCCTTGTCACTGCCCTGACACATACACACACGCACAGCATTCGTCTTTGAGCTTCTTTATTTATAGACGAAGAAAATCTTATTGTCAGCGTTTTTTTTTTCCTCCCTCGTTTCACATTTCATAGTCTTCCTTTTGTTTCTTAGACCAAAGCAAGTGAAGACCAAAGTAAGCTTGCTGTTTATAAAAAAAAAAAACTCTCAATGCTCTGTTACCGCCCTCCTTTTGCATTGCCATGGCAACATCCCGTTGCATAACTCCTCTTTGCAAAAGTCTTGCCTGTCCGTCTCCGTGGAAACCATATCTCTTGTTCTCTCCCTCTTTATCACGCTCTCTTTCATCCTGCTGACTTTCTCGGTTTTCAGTGTTGCTTTCTTCCTCTGTTTATGCTTCCGTGGTGTGTCTCACTCTCTAACATGCTAGCCATTTTTTCAGTCTTCATTCCTGTGTGTTTTTGTGTCTGTGTGTGCGCACACGTGCATGGGTGTTAACTGCGATGGTTTATGCTCACTAGGCTAATTGCTAGCCCATCCCCAAGCTGTCCACTCCCTGCAGTAACTCACTACATCAGCCTTCTGGCAGCTCATAATTACAGCCAGCTTTAAAGATGCAATAAGCAAGTCTCTTTTTAGCGCTCGAGGCGGACAGGGTTAGTTCGTCAAATTAAGGATATTGTCGAATATAATGATAACAGCATTATTTTTCTTCTGGTCTCTGGTAGTCTCTAAATGATGGATCCTGAATGGAGTCTTGAAAGTTATTTCCGTTATGACTAATGCTGCAACAAACAAGGATATTATTATTATTATTATTATTATTATTATTATTCATTACATTTTTTTATGAATCCCTTAATAGATTTTTCACCTCTATTTGTCCAATAAATCTGATGATTATTTTCTGGTTGATTAATCCTTTGGTTAACATTGATAAATAATAACCACAAATACAGTAGCAAGCAATTATAAGCGGGCCCAATCACCCTGTCTCATCGTCACAAGGGCAGTTTTGTCGATATGTCAAATTTCTCCCCTTTTCTAAAATTATGTTTAGACCTCCAGAAAGCCCCAAATGCTGGGAAAAAATATCATCACGTTATGTCGTCACTTAGTTTGATGTCGCACAGAATTATCAACCTTGTCGCACGGAGTTATCAACTTTACGGCATAAGTTAAATGGTGTCGTTATAGCTGACCCGTTCGAAATATCTCTTTGCAATTTTGCATCCTCAATGTTTTGAGATCATATTGGCCCAGTTTGGTGGTGATCGTATAAATCCCCTAGGAGGAGTACACCACATCTATTGGGTGCAGTCTAGAATGACATAAGGCCTTAGTGCTTGGGCCCTAATAATACCCATAACTTTATTACCTTTATTTAGGGTTGATGTAACAAAATCCAGTGCCAATATGGCACCAGTACTTATATAACCAGTATGCGCTAGAACCGGGTAAGAATTCTGATTTCCGCCGCCGCACGTAAAAATAAATAGATAAATAGATTCCCAAATGAGATAATGGATGTAAACGCCGGTCGGAAAGCTCTAATAATATAAATACAACTAGTCATGTTTGTTTTACATTACAACTTGAGAAATGAGAACATCCGCATGAATGCAGCGCATGTACGCAGTAATTACTCTTGCTATGACAGCAGCAGGTAGCGTTAGCTCACTAAGCTAAACACGTTCAGATTAAAATGCCTAAAGCTTAAAAATGTCCAAAGTATCAACAAACAAGTGTGGCTGTATTTCACAGCAAAGGTTTCCGACACCGCAGCATGCAACAAATGTCTTTTAACAATTGCGTGTAAAGCTGTAAACCTGTCAAACCTAATGAAAGATTTGAGGACACATCGGATGAAGTTAAAGGAGAGGGATTCTATTAATGTACAGTATGTGTGTCCGTCAGTCAGACCAGCCCTAGCAAAGTCCGGACTGGTGTCGTATTTTGCCAGATAAAGCAAATATGGTCATATTTCTCCAAAAGAACTACTGAAATTTGAAGCGGATTTGTAGCATACCAATAATGCCAACTACTGCCGTCATTGGTGTTGTATCAGTTCAGGCACTGTTAAGACACAGATGACGTTTTAAAAGTCTCGATTTGACACCGATATTGTTAAAACCCAAACGATACTCAACCCTATCTTTAATCTTGTAATGTTTTAATCAAGAACTCCACATAAACAGACGGGAATCGAACACTTAACTCACGAGGCCACAGTGCTAACCGCAACCCCACTGTGCCACCTCAATTTATTAATTAAGTTGTGTTTTATTTATTTATTTGTTGTATTAAAAACCTTTTATTATTTTCATTATTATTATTATTATAAATTATAAATTAAATTTAAAATATAATTAAAAATTCCCCAGCATAAACAAAATAAAGTAGCAGGGTGAGCATTTAGTAACAGAATTTATATATAAAACAGTCTTGCGCACAGTTTTGCCATGACACAAAAATAAAATTAGTGACATTTTAACATGAAATCTATTAATTATATCAACAAAGTTTTTCTCAGAGTGGGTCATGCATTTGATTATCTCTCGTGCATTTAATAATCCAGTTAATGCAAAGTTCTATTTTAAGGCATATTGAGTCTCTGGTTTAAATTTAAACAAAAAAAAGCATAAAAAGGAGGGAGAGAGGAAAAGTTTTTAAAAATTATTTTTATATACAGTGTAACCTCGGATTGCGAGTAACCGGGTTTGCGAGTGTTGCGAAGACGAGGAAAGATTTATAATAAATTTTGACTTGGAAAACGAGCAAGTCTTGGTTTACACCGAGTATCATGCATGCGCTTCTTGTTTTAACGCTGAGTGTCCTGTGATCGAAACTGAGCCAACGGTTTTTCTTTGTCTTGCGCTGCGGAATTGTGGGTACTCATCTCTCCTGCTGGGTCTTAGTGCGCGTCTCTTACTGGTATAATCAACATTCGTGCACACATGTACTGTGAACTAGAACACTGTGACCACGTGTGTGCATGTAAAACATATTGTGTTTTGTGTCAGAGCGCATGTACTCTTAAATACATGTTATACTTATAACATACATGTCTGCGCGCGTGTAAAGCAAAATAAAGTTTCCCTCTTTGTATCAGCCTGCACTTTGTCATTGGACACCATGCCCCTTCTCTCACTCTCACACACTCACACACTCACACACTCACACACTCACACACTCACACACACACACACACACACACACACACACACACACACACACACACATATACACACCTCCTCTCGCCAGGACGGTTTTTCAACAGAACATTGTCTGGAGTATTGCACACTTTCCATCAAACCAGGCCTGTTGTAGGAGCTTTCGGCGGTGGACAGTGGCAAGACACTATGACCTGACTTAAAAGTCTATATGTGCATAAATAAACTGCCTCCAGGGAGTCTCGCTTCGATTTCTTGTCTGAAACACAGCTGGTAAGAACACAACAACTGCTCTTAAACACCGATACGGACTGAAAATCAGCCATCTCAGTTTTGCACAGCTTGCTGTTTTATTTGGACCGCTGAATAAAAATCTCCAGAAATGAAGAAAACTTTAATAAATAAATATACATAAAATAAATATCATAATTTTTTAATTAATAAATGTATTTAATTAAGTTATTTAGATCTCTGAATAAACCACAAGTAAATAAATATTAAAATTTAATAAATATATAAATAATAAAAATAAGAATAAAATAAGCAAATAAATATTATAAATAAATACTGAAAAACATTTAAACTACAGTAGGGCAAAAACATATTTAGTCAGCCACCAATTGTGCAAGTTCTCCTACTTAAAAAGATGAGAGGCCTGTAATTTTCATCATGGGTATACCTCAACTATGAAAAATGACATGAACAAAAAATCCAGAAAATCACATTGTAGGATTTTTAAAGAATTCATATGCAAATTATGGTGGAAAATAAGTATTTGGTGGGCGAATTTTCAAGCCCCACTTGTCATCAAAATGATAACTAAATCAGCCAAGTTTACTATTTATTGAAATATCAATTTCTAAACCAATAAGATTAAATAATACCAAGTTCAAAACAGATAAAATACACGTGCAATTGTTATAACAGGCTTACTTCAGAACTTATCTAGAGCTTTCTTCCAAAGAAGTCGAGTGGCTTCGTGACTAGGGTGTGTTGTCTCTAAGTGTCTTCCTACTTTGTTGGGTCTCGTGCTGTATGCTGCCAGCGGTTTAAGACACAAAACACACATAGGCTTCACCATGTTTTCCTTTTGGCTGGCTTTTTTGGTTGATTAGGCTGATAGTGCTGAAACACCTGCTTTTTTGTGGTCCATGTAACAAATGTATCCATTGACTACATACAGTACAGTATCTCCGAATTCAATAGCTGCGTAAATAAACCCGCAAATAAGATAGCCACATATTTCCTCTCTACAATGATGTTTTCCTTCTGTTCAGCGCCTAAACTTTTTTGCCACACTGAAAACTAGAAATGCCAGACTAGTACTGCCTGATAAAATTTTTTGCAAAAATACAGAAACTTTAGCACACACATTGGAATAAATGAAATTACATATATAATACCGAATGTTTCCTTATATATTGTTCCTTTGCAATTAACATGCCGACGTTAAACTGTTATTGTTGCACTATGGTTCCACTTTTTCTCTGATGTTATTTTAATTTACTTGTATTAATGATCCATTTTATTGCGTGTGATTGTTTAGTTTCGAGTGTTCGATCTTAATTGTCAATAAAAAAAAACATGAATTATAATAGGTACTTTCCTATTATTTTCCACTAAGTCCCCCCCCATTCATTGCGCCCCACCTGTCATGTCTGTATTCCCCACTAGTGGGGCGCGCCCCACACTTTGAGAACCACGGGTGTAGACAGGTCAAATGTTTCCTGTAAGTCTTCACAAGGTTTTCACACACTGTTACTGGTATTTTGGCGCAGATCTTCTCTACAGCAGTGATGTTTTGGGGCTGTCGCTGGGCAACACGGACTTTCAACTCCTTCTAAAGATTTTCTATGGGGTTGAGATCTGGAGACTGGCTAGGCCACCTTGAAATGCTTCTTACGAAGCCACTTCTTCGTTGCTCAGACGGACAGTGTGTTTGGGATCATTGTCATGCTGAAAGACCCATCTTTAATGCCCTTGCTGATGGAAGGAGTTTTTCACTCAAAATCTCACTACACATGGACCCATTCATTCTTTACTTTACACAGGTCAGTCGTCCTGGTCCTTTTGCAAAAAAAATGGCCCCAAAGCATGATGTTTCTACCCCCATGCTTCACAGTAAGTATGGTGTTCTTTGGATGCAACTCAGCATTTTTTCTTCTCCAAACACGACAAGTTGAGTTTTTACTAAAAAGTTCTATTTGACCATATGACATTCTCCCAATCCTCTTCTGGATCATCCAAATGCTCTCTAGCAAACTTTAGACGGGCCTGTACATGTACTGGCTTAAGCAGGGGGACACGTCTGGCACTGCAGGATTTGAGTCCCTGGCAGCGCAGTGTGTTACTGATAGTAGCCTTTGTTACTTTGGTCCCAGCTCTCTGCAGGTCATTCACTAGGTCCCCCCGTGTGGTTCTGGGATTTTTGCTTACAGTCCTTGGGATCTTTTTGACCCTACATGGTGATATCTTGCATGGAGCCCCAGATTGAGGGAGATTATCAGTGGTCTTGTATGTTAGTTAAAAAGGTTTTATTTGGTAGGTTTAAGTAAATAAGTATTTAAAAAATAATAATGAATAAAAATAAAATAAACCAATAAATATCACAAGTAAATAAATACATAAGTTAGTTAAGAAATCTTTTACTTAGATCTTTGAACAAGACTTGCCACATTAGGTTCAAAATTAGGTTCAGGATTTTAGGAACAAAGTCTGATTTCCATCATGCACTCCAATAATTAGGGATGAACATAAACATTGCAGTGCACTTTACACACACCGACATATTTATGTAATAGGTTACATCAGTGTGTGTGTCTGTGTCCTCCCAGTCCTGATTACAGCACAAGATGACCCTTAATCCTAATTTCAAAGGCACATACAGTAAGCTGTGTGGCGTCATGACCTGTTTTATGGTTTAAATCAAGACTAATATACAAAAAAAAAAAATGTTTCTTGATGGTTTTTGATCAAAAGTGATTGTAGGTTGGAACAACAGGGACGCAGAAAAGGGCATCATCAAAGAACATGTGGGTTTATAGGAAGAGAAACCATGAGATTAGAGACAGGCGATGGCATACAAAACCCTGTGTCACCATAGAAGGTGATCAATTGCTTATGTCGTGTGTAGTTTGGTGCTTGTGGGTTTGCAGTGTCTGTAGATCTCTCTTCCATACCAGTCAGAAGTTCTAACTCCATGGTCTTTCCTGGTTTTTATTTCTTTCCTACATTGTGAACCATTACTGAAGGCGCCCAAAATACTTGATATTGAGATGTGTCTGCTACTTATAGTTTGTAAAGTCTTCATAACGTCATGAGAGCCAGTTTCATCATGGTGCTCAGCGGGTTTTAATAACACGCATAACAATCCTGTGAACCGACCTTCGTGTCTTAAAATAACAACTGACTTTTGTTGTTACTTTATTAAGTGAAGCCATATGTGTTATTTTATACTGTTGAAATCTCCACTATTATTCTAGAGCATGGAAAATAAATCTAAACATTAAATTAGTATGTGCGTCCAAACTTTTGACTGGCGCGTCTCTTCTAACCCTAGGAGCAAATGAGGTTGCATGCAAGTCATCTATACATATAATGAAACTGTAAAGGTAGCGTGTGTGTGTACATTGGAGATATTTGCGATTTTTAATTTTTTTTTTTAATTGTACCATGAGTAATAGAACACACCAAGATGGTTTTTGGCATTTTTGTCTGTTTGTTTGTGCACGCATCACGTAAAAACCCCTGAACGGTTTTTAATGTTGTTTTCACAGGCGTATTTGGCCGAGCTTGAGGTAACATATAGGCTTTGTTTTATTACAATCGGCCCACGAGAAGAGTAGAACTGCCCATTTTGAAATTTAAATGGAAAAAAAATTTACAGCGTCATCTGTTGGATTTTGAGAACTCATGATAATTTTTTTTTCATGATTGTGCATTTGAAATCTTTGTAATAAATGCGATTTCACACCTTCATTCCGCACACTTCATGGTAACGTAAAAATTTTAGTTAATTCCAAAACAGATGGCGGTGTACATTGCAGACGATGTGAGGTCAGGCTCAGTATATCTGACAAAAAGGACCCATCCATTCATATACTATACATTTTAAAGATGTTTAGTAGGGTTGAGGTCAGCTCTCTGTGGAGGACACTTGAGTTCTTCCTCTCCAACTTTGGACAAATGATGTCATCGCAAACGGGCTTCTTCTTTCCAGGGAAGACATTTTTAATGCTATAGTATATAAATACATTGTGTAATTGTTTATTAAAGGGCATGGGAAGTGACAAGTTCCTCATATATTGGGAATTTTTGTGTCACAAGCTTTTAAACATTTACATTTAATGGAAGCAAATGTCTGGTTGTTTATGGAAATGGGTGATAATCGATAATGTTTTATTCTGCATTTCAGTCTTGTCTCATCATGATTGAAAGACGTTTCATAGTAAGATGCATAGTGTCATTATTATTTGCCTGAATCTATTTCTCGTACAATCCGGTTGTGCAACGACAGATTACACAAACAGCCTGCCACTGGGGTTTAAACTTCTGTAGGGTAAGTGAATGCATTTCTGTGCGAGTGAGACATACAGGACTGAAGGCAGGACTGTTACAGCTGAGTTAGTGAAATGCAGCAAGTGTTGAAAGAGGAGATGGATCTGAAGGTCAGCTATAACGTGTGTGTGTGCGTGGTGCGAGCCTCTGTTCTACCGTACCGTCATTTTCAAAGAGTCACTATGGCAACACACTTGGAAGCCCTTGCACTGCGCTGAAGTCTGTTGTACGGAACAGACCATGATCAGACCGTACCTGATCCTTTGTGCGACTCGTATACAAAGTAGGGCGTATTTTTATCCACTAATTCAGTTCGCAGTCCTTGTCGTTTTCTCCAGTGGATCACTTTCACTCTCGAGTTTTGCTGCTGTTGTGAGGTTGTGAAAGGAGATGCCTACAAGACTGCGATTATACAAAACTTGGTCCGCCTTCCAAGAAGCGGAGATGTCGATTTTAAAAGTCGCAATCAGATTTTTATAAATATCTCGATTCAATACTAATTTTTCCACCAAAAAAATTTAATTTGGTTAGAATTTTAAATAAAATTTTTTTTAAAAAGTTTTATTATTAATTAAATGTAGCCTGTTACTTATAACATTAGTTTTCTCACCTAAAAACAAAGTGCAGCATTTAGTCAATACAAACTTACTTCAAATACAACTTTAACATTAAGTTTAACATTTAACTAGGCAGCACTGAGTATCTCGGTCCTCCGTCATAATTATTATTTCTAAACAAACTTGGCAAATAATTCACTCCTATCACACGGGATAAAAAAATGTGAAAATGGTTCAGGGTGCGCCACCTGAAGGATTATAAAGAAACTGCAACGTTTTTAACCTCCTCAAATACCTCAAGTCTCAAAATTCAAGAATGAGTCCGCGGGTCGAGGAGCTGCTGGCACATGCGGCTTCTAATGCGGACACAGGGTTTCTAACGCGTGCCATTTGCAACTAATTAGCGCTCGTGGTATTATTTTGACACTGGTATAAGCACATGTAGTGTGTCGATGTGAGTTTGAAAAAAAAAGGCAGATCAGAGGCTTTTAACATGGGATTTTTATAATGTTGCTCCACTGAAGCTTCTGCGCTTAATACAGAATCGTTTATATCTAAGGCTGATCCGCCAATCAAACTTAAAAAAAAAAAAAAAAAAAAAAGCCAATTCTAGTCAGCGTCTGATCGTCCGGTTCACCTCTATTATACATTTAAAAATTTTTTGAAAAGAATCATCACACAAAAGAATCGCAATTTATAACTGAATCTATAATAAACAATGTCGTTGTGAATATGCAAATGTGAATGACTTTACGTCTTCTTTATTATTATTATTATTAACATGTAAATATCAATACAGTGAAACGTCTGTTTGCCGTGTTATTTACGCAACTCTTTACACATTAATAAATAAGTGTTAAATAACATGTTGGTGTTCAATCCTCTGGTGTAATTTGTCATGTTTTTGATCATTTCTATGCGGTAAAGGTTTTTAAAAGTTTTGTTTTGTTTTTTTGTTTTTTTTCTCCTGTAGTTCAGCGTACGATCGGGACAACAAAGTGCGCGTGGCCATAAAGAAGATCAGCCCCTTTGAGCACCAGACGTACTGCCAGCGCACTCTCCGCGAGATAAAGATCCTGCTGCGCTTCAAACACGAGAACATCATCGGCATCAACGACATCATCCGCGCGCCCTCCATCGACCAGATGAAAGACGTGTATCCTTTTCTTAGGTCATTCAGACTTGCCTCGGTGAAGTGAACTTCATAATCGAATCTTTTTAGTTGAACACACGCACGCACAGCCTCTGCATCACGTTACTGTTGCTATCAAGGACGTCCACACCTGTAATTAATCCACAACCTTTGATTTTTTTATTTTTGTTTTGTTTTTTTCTCCCAGGCAGCAGGCCTCGTAGTAAAGAGTTAATTTTGGCGCAGAAATCAATAGTCAGTAGGCGTTCGGTGGCTCGCTGGCAGCACAAACGTTCCTGTAGAAAAGGATGAGCCTCTTCTGTTCTGTACACTCAGTCCCTCTCGTGCATCGTGCTCAGGAAAAAGAGCGGCTTCAAACAGCACCGAGAGATCCTCCCCCTCTTCAGCGGAGGGGTTTTTTGGCTGGATTCTCATATTCGCACTGTGTGTGGGATGGCAGCTGAAATGGCACGGGTTGTTGGAAGCGCTGCCTTAATGCGCTCTGTGTGAGAGGATTTTAATTTATTTATTTTTTTGTGTGTGTGACAGGTTGTCATTTTCAGTCCTAAAAAGTAGATTATAGAAGCCCGCGTTTGTGGGTTGCGAGCTGTTCAGAATCTAGGTTATGCCTGATCGATGCTGTGATGAACGAGAAGGGGAAAAAAAAGAAGAAACGTTTCAGTTTGAGTGGGTGACGAGTTGATAATCACCACGTTTGCAAAAGTCAGTAGGAAGTAGGGTTTGTTGTCTATTTATGATTCGTGTTTACTCAGCTACTACGGATTAAAAAGATGATTAGCGCGTTTTTTCTTTTTAACCCACCCCTAAATTTTAAAGCTATTTCCAGAGGAGTCAATATACAGTCTAAACATAGACCCGAGCAGTTCAGGGTTAATCTTCTTGTTTAAGGAAACAAAATACCAGGATTTTTAAAACTCAAAACATTTCACTTTCCAGCATTTCTCTTATTCTTGAATAATCTTAAATCTTGAATGCTTCAATTTAAAAATTTAGGAATTTCAAGATATGTACAGGATATTTATGCAACACTCTGTGCAAGCACTCGTACCACAAGGCGGGATTATTAATAGCCACGCTTCTGTCTGTTTGAGTGTTTTTTTTTTTATACAGCTAAAGGTTAAGACCTAGAGACATAACCCTGATTACATCGCACAAAACCACTTACATAGTGTAAGATGTCTGAATCTCTCAACATGCTGTTCAACTCAATATCCAGGAGTAAAAAGTGCATTGGTTTTATTTATTTATTTATTTATTTGCTTACTTATTTATTTATTTAACCCGAATAGCTTTCACGTTTCTCTAAGGTGTGTATATAAGTCGTCCTTGACTCGATCAATCTCCAGCTACATCGTGCAGGACCTGATGGAGACCGATCTGTACAAGCTGCTGAAGACGCAGCACCTCAGCAACGATCACATCTGCTACTTCCTGTACCAGATCCTGCGTGGCCTGAAGTACATCCACTCGGCCAATGTGCTCCACAGAGACCTGAAACCCTCCAACTTGCTGCTCAACACCACCTGCGACCTCAAGGTGTGCGCCTTTTGAATAAACATGTCTTGATTATTTTTGTGTACTTTTATTCATCATGTTCGTCAAGTAATTGTTTCCCGTGTTTCCAGATTTGCGATTTTGGGCTCGCACGTGTAGCCGACCCGGACCACGACCACACCGGGTTCCTCACAGAGTATGTAGCCACGCGCTGGTACCGAGCCCCAGAGATCATGCTCAACTCCAAGGCAAGAGGATCTAATAAGGACTATTCCTGTTTTAAAAATTTACCAATAGAAATGATTAGTTGGAATTGATCAGAATGTCATTTCCTGCAGATTGAGACAAGAGATGTGAAAAATAACCCGCAAATGTCTTTTCCTTCCTCTGAATACATGACGTAAATTATAGTTGTGAAAGTCATGTTATTCGTAGTGTCAGACATGTGCCAACATTCAGTTTGTAAAGTGTTATTAATAGTTAATAGTCGAGTTTAAGTTAAGAGAGACTTTTCTCTTTACTGCTGTTGGTCCTTTTTCAAATTTTTTTTGTATTAGTTAGTGCTTAAACAAACCAATCAAACTTTCCCCCTAATAGTGACCTTATATACAGCATACAAATTTAATCCGTTCTTAAGGCGAAAATTCCTATTGTGAAATGCATTTTCCCATAGGAAATAATGTAAATGCAGATGATCTGTTAGTCACCCCAAAATATTATCAATATTAGCAAGCTCCAGCACTATAATCATATTTTCGCATATAAGAAACAATCAAGAATTTTAGAAATGACAAAAAGAAGTTAAATATGAAATCAGTAGACGTTAAACTTCACTTAACCTAAATTTATCATTTCTCTGGGCACTGGCTTTTTTTTTTTTTTAAGTAATAATTTTTACAATTTTAACTAAATCTCTAATTTTTATCTGTTTCCAATCTTTCTAATCTTTTTATTTTTATTTTTAATTTATTTTTTGTTTTTCCAATTTTCTCCCCAATATTAGTCGTAGCCAATTCCTCCCCGTCACTAGGGGGCTCCCACATTAAGGCTGCTACTACCACTCAGTCGGGAGGACGGGGACTATCCCGTGTTTCCTCCGAACCACGTGGCGTCAGCCGACCGCATCTTTTCAAACTGCTTGCTCCACACTGTTAGGGGCGGAGTAACACACTCGGAGGAAAGCGCTATCTGCTCCTTCCGCGTGTGCGAGCTCACAGACGCCCCTGATTGGCTGTAGAGCCGTGATTAACGTGGGAGCGCAAGTACCTCTCATCCCTCCCCCCTGAGAGAGCTCGGCCAATCAGCTCTCTCTGTGCCTCCGGCTGTGAGAGGAAAACAGCTTCACCCGGGGTTCGAACCAGCGCTTCCCGGATGATAGGGCGAGCGCTTTACCACTGCGCCACTCAGAGGCCTCTCTAATCTTTTTAAATACTTTTAAAAAAAAATTGTAAATATGTAAACTCGTTTTGCTTGGCTTTCCACTTACACCGTCAAAATTTGAACGACTTCAGAATGTACGCACAACTTATGTAGCGTTCAGTTGTATGCTGGAAATGCTATGTATGCCGATGCAAGTTTTTTTTTTTTTTGCTAAATTTCATTTCTTTAAAGGCAGGTCATTTGTATACTTTACCATGAGACCCTCCAAAACATAAAGTCACATTCTCAACCTTTACAGATCTCTGGGCACAGAGTTTAAGAGCTACAGTATGTTAAGCTTTGGCTAGCGAGTAGCAGATAACTGCGAACAGCCGACCTAGCCACCTTTAGCCCTTATATTTGCACTTTTATATCAGTAAATGTTGAGAATGACATCATGAATGAATGATCTTGCGGATATTTTTCCTCCTTATTTTGTTCATCAGAAATGCAGGTGGGGTAAAAGTCTGAAAACTGGTTTGAAGGTGCAAGATAAGGTCCTAAAAAAAAAAACAAGATTTGAATCAGAAAGAAGAGTTATACTTCAGCTGGAATATTAACATATTGTGGAGACCTCAAAGGCTTACACAGACTTGTACAATTAAACAGTATCACGTTAGGAATGCTGTTGTGCTGAATATCAGCATGGCTGTGATAAAGTCGTAGCCACGAGGGAGCAGCAATCAGTTGTCCGTTGTTAGTTTGTCGATCTAATTTTTCTCCACAAACAGTTGGGCTAATTAACAGATATTAGTTTGTAATTCTTACTGGTGCTACTGTATGTGAGGAGAATAAACCCCTGGAGGTGGGAGGTGGAGAGTCCACCAAAGTTTATTCTTATATCTTTAACCATTTGTTTTATCTTATGAGTTGAAGCTCAAATAGAGTTAAATGGAGAGTTAATGGAAAGTTGGTGCCCCTTGTTTAGGGGTTAACGGTTATTAGAACGCCTGTGACGCAGAGTAATGCATAAAGTTAAATGTCCCAGTGCTGTTATGCTCTATATCAGCACTCATGGAATGCCTCTCATCCAATCAAATGGTTTGGTCATAATTAACTGTTGTTAATTATAAGAAGGGCTATAATATGTGACTTTAAGTAAGGAAAGGAATAAAACATGAAAGCGGTTTAGGTATAGGAAAATAATCAACATCTGGATTTTCTCATTGTGTTGGGGGCATCCCGAAATGTTTTATTTCTTTTAAACCTTAGCAATTTGCCAGAGGTAATTTTTTTTGGCTGTACATTAAATAATTTACAGGCAATACCTTTTAAATTATCTGATCATAGTTCCATGAAGCTAGCTTTCTAAAACACAACACTCGCATTACAGCAGCTATAAATAATCACTCTCTCACTTCAGAGAACATTGCAGATATGTATGGAGAAAAGGCTAAATTACTAACAGGAGTTTCTGCCATACAAGTCCCTTTGAATTAGCTGTTACTATGGAAATGCTGAATAATAAAACTCTGTGCTGTATATTACAGACCAGTGTGATATATAAGATACTGATTACTGAGTATTTTTTTTTTGTTTTATTTCTGTTTTCCTTACAGGGTTACACCAAGTCTATTGATATCTGGTCAGTGGGCTGCATTCTGGCTGAAATGCTCTCTAACAGACCCATCTTTCCTGGAAAGCACTACCTGGACCAGCTCAATCATATTTTGGGTATTTACACATATCTATTAAAATCGAAAATACAAAATGCATTTGTATGCCTGTCTGTCTGCCTGCATTTGTATGCCTGTCTGTCTGCCTGCGTTTGTATGCCTGTCTGTCTGCCTGCGTTTGTATGCCTGTCTGTCTGTCTGTCTGCGTTTGTATGCCTGTCTGTCTGTCTGTCTGCGTTTGTATGCCTGTCTGTCTGTCTGCGTTTGTATGCCTGTCTGTCTGTCTGTCTGTCTGCGTTTGTATGCTGCCTGTCTGTCTGTCTGTCTGTCTGCGTTTGTATGCTTGCCTGTCTGTCTGTCTGCGTTTGTATGCTTGCCTGTCTGTCTGTCTGCGTTTGTATGCTTGCCTGTCTGTCTCTGTCTGTCTGCGTTTGTATGCCTGCCTGTCTGTCTCTGTCTGTCTGCGTTTGTATGCCTGCCTGTCTGTCTCTGTCTGTCTGCGTTTGTATGCCTGCCTGTCTGTCTCTGTCTGTCTGCGTTTGTATGCCTGCCTGTCTCTCTGTCTGCGTTTGCATGCCTGTCTGTCTCTCCGTCTGCCTGTGTGGGTGTATCTGTCTGTCTTGCGGCTTTGCGTCTCTGTCAGTCTGTCTGTGTCTGTCTCTGTTTGGGTCCGTCTCCGTGCATCTCTGCCTGCCTGTCTGCGCCGGTCTGTCTGTGTGTTGTTCCGGTTCATACCAAAGTCAGTCTGAAGTCAAAGTGTTTTACAGTGAGCAGGATGTGCACTCTGAAACTCTGAAAGTTTTATAATAAATAATCTGAGGAGGAAAACAGAAACATCATAGGGATGCGTATCTGAAATGTTTTGAGGTCAGAACCGCACAGTGAGAGCCAGATCAGCACTCGATGCTTATCAGCTGTAAAGGGCTGACGGTTCCTGTAACGATAGCAGAGCCATATCAGGTAGCTCTCGTTCGCCTTTTTCGCTGATGTTCAGTCTCACATTTTGACGGATTCATTGACCTCCTGTGCAGTTTACTGTCTGAGATTTCCATCTCTCTCCGCTCCGAGTTAAGAAACGTTTCAAGCCTGAGTAATAATGGTGCAAGAACGTGACTGTAGAAGTTTAGTTTGGATTAAATCCTCTGTGGTGTTTGTGAGTACACTTGGAGTACGTCATTCGTAGCGGCCAATGGTTTCCGTGCACGTAACTCGCATCTCCTTATACGTGCGCCAAAGCCTTCCAGTGAGTTAATTATTAACAGCTAAATGTATTGCTATTATCTAATAACCTGGAAGCTCCGCCCCTTCTTCCCATCACTTGAGTAAAAATTTGGCCAGCGGCCAAGTCTGTGCTAGTCGTCAATGTTCTCTCTGAAATATACCAGGGTGAGGGAAAAAAAAATATCCGCACTCAGGCTGTAGAATTTATTTTAGTAAATTAACAAGTAAACTAATTTTTCCACATAATCTTCTTGCTTTTCAATACACTTTGTCCATCTGTCAACAAGCTTTCCAATTTTCTCGTTAAAAAATGGTTTGGGCAGAGGTTTGAGCCACGAATGTGCAGCTGTCTTAATCAGAAGTGAATCCTTTATAAATAGCTTTCCTTTGCATTTAATCCTAATTTTAGGCTTCAGCTCTTCAATAAGTGTCTCACTGTAATGAACACTGTTGATTGTTGAACCTTTTTCCTGGTGGTGTTCCAATACTTATGGCCCTTGAGAATCACAGAAAACTAAGCATCGATGAGTTTTCCAGATTATGGTTGATTTAAAAAAAAAAAATCTTTTTCTCGGCCTGCGATTGAGGATGTTTCCGTTCCATACTTTGAATCTGTGTCTTTTCACCAGTAATCATTCTCTTTAAGAAAACCTTCCTTAGGATATCTGATGGAGTGCAGCCAACAAAGGTTTTAATGTAACCAATGTTTAGATCATTTTTGACTTGAAAAGTAAGGGTATCTTTTTTTCACTACCAGTTACTCCTCACTTCCTTTCTTCCTTCCTATATATTTTTAATCTTTCTTCAGCTAACTAAATTATTAAGTTTTAACCCAAATGTTTGCGTATTATATTTTTCAAAACCTGGTTGAAGTTCTGTTTTCAATGCTAGAATTCTGGATTCGATATTTCTGAATGTATAGTATGGCGGCAGGAAGCTTTTAAGAGATACTGAGTTCTTGAACGTTGCCGTGCATGAAACAGGTAAACAGTAAGAGTTTGTCATTAAACCCAGGTGGACAGAGGTGCTCTGGCTCTGACACGCCATCTAGCGGACACTACTTTTAATTTACCAGTCGTACATAAGATTCCTGAGTATGCATGCACACATGTATGCGTAACGAAAGTGAAGTGTTTTTTTTTTTTTCTTTTTTTTTTTTTTGCATCGCATGTGAAGGAAGAAATATGATGACTATAGAAATGATTAATCATTCACTGGTGGCTTTAAATCAAGAGTCCAGCACAGATGATTGATTTATTTTTCTTATTAATATTTATTTTATTTTTACTGCCTCTGTAAGAGTTTATGGACACGGACACATGCTCACTTAGAGGCGATCGCGTCAGATTAGTGGGAGCACGCGTACGCATTGTTGTGTAAGCATTATTTTTGGCCTGAGCAGTCATGGAAGGCAGAGCATTGTTAGATGGAGATGGTACGTTTTCAGAGATATTGTTCATCCTGCGTTTAGAGAAAGTGCTTCAGCAGTTATGCAACAAGATTTTTTTATTTATTTATTTTTTTTACAGTTTTTTATTTTTTAGGAAGCAGAATGCAGAAACACTTGCTGAAGTTGTGTGTCCCGAGCTGTCAGTCAGTTAATGCAATAACGATGAGCTCAAACACAAGCGCCACATTTAACCCCTAATTCTCACCTTCCTTGTTTTTTTTTCCACCTTTTTTCTGTCTTCTGTCTTGCACCCTTTGTCCTATATGGTCTGGAGTCACCGGTCACCACCCAATACGATATTGCGTTACCTTAGTGTCAATTGAATAAAAATAACGATTCTATAAGTATCACGATTTTATAAATATACTAATTTGATAATTAATTTTTTTTTAACCAATGTAGCATGTTTCTTATGACATTAGTTATTTCACTTCAAGACCAAGCACAGCATTTAAACAATACAAACTAACTTTAAATACAAGAGTGGAACTTTGTTCGTGTTCTTTCCTTTTTTTCTTTTTTTTTTCCTCTCGCTTGAGGCTTCAGCATCACCCGGGAATAGAACTAGCACACTTTTGGATGAAGCGGCAAGCACTTGACCACTGCGCCTCTCGGAGGCCCAAGAGTTTAACTTTTAACTAAAGATTTTTTTTTTTATCAGTCAATCAATCAAGTAAACTTTAACTTTTAAATAAAACAAAACCTGCATTGTTACTTTTAGCACGTATCTGTCATCCACCATAATTATTCTTCCTAAACAAACTTGGCAAATAATTTACTCATACCACGCGGGTTGAAAAATGTGTAAATAGTTTAGAGTGCTCTGCAGTGGTTAGTAATGTTGGCACCTACAGGGCCTGGGTTAAATTCCCAGCCAGGTTCGATTCCCGTCTCTGTGTGTATGGAGTTTGCATGTTCTCCCCGTGCTTGGTAGGTTTCCTCGGAGTACTTCAGGTTTCTCCCACAGTCCAAAGACATGCAGATTAGGCTAATTGATGTTCCCAAATTGCCTGTAGTGTGTATCCAGGGGATAGATGAGGATGAAGACTGAAAGGAAAGCAGAGGAGAAGTGTGTGTGTGTGTGTGTGTGTGTGTGTACACTTTCTTAAATGCGCCTCCAAAGTCTCAAAACTCAGCTTGACGTATAAGCTTGTTTAATGAGTGGGTAAGAGACTAATTCACTCAGAGTTTGTAAATAAAGGCAGATCGGAATTTTATTAAAAAAATAAAAATGCGTTTCTGTTTCAGAAACGTCCGTCTCTCATTACAGAATTGCTTATATCTGAGGCTGATCAGCTGATCACCGGTCCCGGCCAATCAAACTCAAAACCAGACAATCATGGTCTCATCTCTATTATAAATGTAAAAATGGTTAAAAAATAATAATAATAATTTTGAAGTCGCAAAAGAATTGCAATTTTAACAAAAAAAAATTCTCTATTGTCGTATTCTCTCTTTCTGTGAAATCATGGTTCAGTCACTTATTTATTCTTATTAAATCTCTCTCTCTCTCTCTCTCTCTCTCTCTCTCTCTCTCTCTCAGGTATTCTCGGCTCTCCCTCACAAGAAGACCTGAATTGCATCATCAACATAAAGGCCAGAAACTACCTGCTCTCGCTGCCGCTGCGCTGCAAAGTGCCCTGGAACCGCCTTTTCCCCAACGCCGACCCCAAAGGTCAGAGTTCACCTTTTTCTACATATTTTTCAGTTTTGTGAAATGCTGCTTTTTACACGTTTTCCTGATACTAAACACCTCAACTGTGAAATCTTACTGTTTCGCTGTTTTGTCGTCTAGCCTTGGATCTGTTGGATAAGATGCTGACCTTTAACCCTCACAAGAGGATCGAGGTGGAGCAGGCCCTGGCGCACCCATACCTGGAACAGTACTACGACCCAACTGATGAGGTGGGAAAGATTTTAATGCCACCGGTTTTCTGAGATCAATGACCCCAAGTCTTGGCCTAACCTTAATTATATATATTTTTTTTCTCAGCCTGTCGCTGAGGCTCCGTTTAAATTCGACATGGAGCTCGACGACTTGCCCAAAGAGACCCTCAAGGCGCTCATCTTTGAAGAAACGGCACGCTTCCAACCAGGCTACAGACCATAACCCACTTCACACCTACTACATCTCCAAACAAAATGTCACTCTTTGCATATTATTCTTCAGTTTTGAGTCCACTTATATATTTTTTTCTCTTCCTCGATCAGAATTGTTCTGTCTCTTCTCCTTTGCTTTCTTTCCGTCTTCATCCTCATCTATCCTCTTTCCTCTGTCTGCTCTAAGATTTCAGTTCAAACAAGGGTGTGTGTGTGTGTGTATACAGTATGAGTGTGTATGAGTATAAACTACGGAGTGCAGACTGACTGGAATATCGTCGAGGGTCGGCTCCTTTCGACAAAACTCTTTTTATGCTTCAGTAAAAAAAAAGCCTGTGATCATGTAACTGCTGTGTTTAATGATTTATTATTATTATTATTTTTTTTAAAGAGCTTCTCGTCAGTCTCACTCCCGCTTTCCTGCAAAGCATCCGTAAAGCCATTTTCAAGTCGAGGCCAAATTTGGAGGTGGAAAGAGGAAGAAAAAAAAAAAAAAAACACCACAGTTGAGTTTGCCAAGGTGCCGTATGTGTGTAAGGCTTTTAATTAAAACTTCTTGCCACGTGCCCCTTAAATAATACGATAATATACTAATAGGTTTGTTTTTATATCGCGCTACAGATTTAATATAGCGTAATATACATTGCGTAAACAAAGTTCAAATCGATTGCTTTTTTGAAAAATAAATACATAAGGAGCTCAAGCACCAAAGACAATAGGGTTATTTGGGCACCTTGAGGGGGAAAAAATACAAACTTTTATTTCTTGTATTTTTTTTTTTTCTTTTTCAGGGGGTGTAGATGTAGAGGTAGATTCTGAGGTGAAGATGAGGAGCTCTAAATTTTGTCAGCACACCGAGGGTTATGATGGAGGGAGGAGGGAGGTGTCAAATAATCACATGGGGTATTTTGTGGCCATTGAGTTGCCACAAAATAAAAGAAAGGAAAAAAAAAGGTTGAGCTAAAAAGTAGTGCCTCGTTGTTGTTTTTTTTCCCGTGTATCTCTGTGGATCTTTTTGCTTTTCGTTTCCAGTGTGTCTCTGCTCTTTCTCTCTCTCTCTCTCTCTCTCTCTCTCTCTCTCTCTTGCCTTCTCTTCTCAATAAGACTGTGTCCTTGCATGACTGTTAAAAAAAAAAAAAAAAAAAAGGAAAAAAATATATAAAAAAGCTTTCTATACAAAGAACATGGAGGTGCCGCACTGCTGGGGATTCCACGTCGGGACTCTCAGGTCTTTTTCTTTCTTCCTTTCTTTGTTCTTATATTCCTGCAATCTTTTCTATTTTCGTTATTATTCTTAATTTTAATATTTCCGATCTTTTGGGGGGGGTTTTCCCTTCCTACAACTCTTTCAACCTTGTAGAATATTTGAGAGAGTAGATTTTCTAAGAAACGTTCTCGGTCGGGTTAACACGGAGAAAGACAACAGTGTGAAGTCGACCGGCGACTCGTCTAGCCGTCGGGACGTTCACTACACAGGAAACCTCACGTTCTACTCAGCGCCAATCTAAGCCACGCTTTTTTTCTTCTTCTTTTTTTTTTTTTTTTACCCCCCACCCAACCCCTATGCTTTCGATCAGATCAGATCAGATCTGACAGCGTCATACCTTAAAGAGCAATCTAGCACTTACGGAGCGAAAAAACGAAACCAGGCTAGAGAAGGAGAATCAGTCCGCTCTTTGTTTTCACACTGCTCTTGCCTAACTTTATATCCAGCATGGTGCCACAGTGGCTTGACCCCAGCGTCAGGTGCTAAAGAAGACATTGATCGGGTTATTATTAGAGCAGAGAAAAAAAAACTTTCTTTTTTTTCTTTATCTTTTTTCTTTGTTGTTCCTGAAAAGCACTGCAAAACCCTGTAAGATAGCTTCAGCCAAGTCTGTGTGCAGCCTGTCTGTTCTGTGTGCCTTTACTCATTATGAATAACGGTTTATTATCGTGCAGCTTCGTTTCGTCGGGGATCAGTTGTGATTTTTGCGATATATTCTTAAATACATATATTTAAAACGAAAAATGAAAAATCAACCACAAAAAAATCTCTTAACTCTGATTTATGTCATTTTAAGTCCAGAGCTTTGCTTTTTTTGTAATTTTTTTTGTGATTGAGTTCAAAAAGGTATTAATTAATTAAGTGATTAATTCAAAATGAGACTTTTATTTCTGCCTCGAGTTGATCCAGTGCTCTTTTTTGGGGAGACTTCTTGAGGTTTTTCTTTTCTTCTTTTTTTTTTTATGTTTTGTGCAAAAAATGTTCTTTTCTTTATTTTCCTTTTTTTATTGTAAACTGAATGTCTTGTTTCTAGTGGTTATTAATCTTGTTACAGAATTGTATTCATGTATTAAACTCTTCTGTAAGTAATATTCTAAACAATGGAAGACTTCAGTGGTTCTGGATTTCACTCACAGGTTTAACGTTTCCCCGCCTCTCCCTCGGGTCTCACCTACACTGAAGGTGTTGATATTAATCATTCGGGGAATCATTCGTTATAATTGAATATTAATCTATTAAAGTATGTTGCACCTTTTGAAAATAAAAACGAATTACCGATTACAGGTTTGTCTTTGCTGCTTGACAGACAAGCCTTTTTTTTTCGTTTGTTTGTTTTTGTTTTTTAATTACTACTATTATCGGGTAATTTAGCATCTGCCAAGTCATGTAACCTAAAGACACCAGAATAAACACTGTATCCTATATTTCTTCTTGTTTTGGTTGATGATTTTTCAACATGACTAAGTCTTTTACTTAAAGCTGTTGATGTAGGCAGCGCTTCCAGCTGGCTGTCTTGATCGTGAAGGTTGGATGATGTCATAAAACAGCCTAAAGCTAATTTTCTCGTTAAGGCCGTGGTTCCAAGAGGCCTTGTTGCCATGGGAGCCTGTTGTCCTTGACGACTAATAGCAACAACGTTGACAGATTCGACGCTAAGAACAAGTTCCTGTCGAGTAGAGTAGATCAACCACACAGCTGATGCAGAGACTTAAAACAAAAAAGCAAGAAACGCATCAGTCATAATAATAAAACAAAAAACACCTGCCTAATACACTATATTGCCAAAAGAATTTGCTTGCCTGCCTTTACATGCATATGAACTTGGTAACATCCGATTCTTAATCCATAGGATTTAATATAATGTTGGCCCCGCCCCCTTTGCGGGTGTAACAGCTTCAGCTCTTCTGTGAAGGCTTTCCACAAGGTTTAGGAGTGTGTTTATGGGACTCTGACCTCCAGGGAATACGGTTTCTCTGAAAAGTAACCAATGTTTAGGTAGGTGGTACGTGTCGGTGACATCCATGTGAACGTCAGCACCCGAGGTTTTCCCAGTGGAACGTTTGCCAAAGCATTATCCCGAGTCAACCATATCGGTATCAGTTCCATCTGCTTCCTCCCTTGCTGCATGTGTCTTCCCTAGGTAAGAGAGACACGAGCCCGCCTTCTTCCACGGCTCTGTTATTCAGTTATACTCATCTGCCCACTGTAGGACCTTTTAGCTTGACCCTGTCCACAAGTCCTGCCGGTTTGTAGTTGTTCCAACCCAATGATCCTTGAACTAATTGCTCAGATCCTTTTCCTCTCCCCCATTTTGCTTTCTAATATAATCCATTTAATCGGTTCCACTGTTATAAGATAATCAGTGTTATCTATTTCATCTATTCAAATGAAACCTCCACATGCTTACCTTAATTACTGATGTGTTGGATTTAGAACTTGAACTTGTACCAAACCTGATTTATTGATCAGAGGAATTTAGAAGTTTTTTTTTAGTTCTTGTATCTTTAATACTATAATCCATTATTCTAATATTTTTATATATAATTTTTTATGGTTATTGAACTATAATACACCGTGTATAGGAGCAATTTTCCACATCATTATCATTAGAAAGGTCACAATACCAATACTGAATCCTCGAGTCCCGGCCGTACTGATTCACAGACGATAATCTTTTAAAACCTCTAAGATTTAAAATTTATGTTTTTTTTTTTTTTTTTTTTAATAATAGAAAAAACACCATACAGTGCATAAGCCTTAAGCCACTGATATTTTTTTCATTTTGGATTAAATAAATCCAAAACAAATGTTTGACTGTGACGGGCTGCAAACTGCCTAAAAAATCAGTTGTTTACGTAACAACCTCAGCAGCAACCTCATTTCCCCTCTCGTCAGGATCAATAGTATACTAATCACTGGGCTGATCATCTGTCATCACCTGCACCTGTTTCTTACTGGTTTAATGTCTTAATTTAGATGTTTTTTTTTTTATGCCTGATTAAATCATAGGTCACTGTGTGAAACTGCTCAATTATAGGAATGGACTAAAAGTGAGAGACAAAAAAGTGCTCATGGAGACATATTCCTCAAGACTACATTAGAAATCCAAGAAATCCTGACTCTTTGGAATATATATATATATATATATATATATATATATATATATATATATATATATGAAATAAGGGAGGGCCTAGATTTTTGTAAACACAATGCAGATTTTTAAAAACCTCTTGAAAATATTATGAATATAAGGAACTTATTTAAAATTTATTTTATTAGGCAGGTGGAATAGCAGAAAGTAATCTATAATTTGATCCAATCTTCTAAAAAAATGTTTTTACAGCTTTAGATCAATTTCTATTCTGCTATACACTGTAATCTATCATTTTTAGAAAATATTCATAATAATAAAATAATAAACACTCCCTTAGATGGTATGAGGAGGAAACCTGGAGAGACTCATTTGGATGACATTGGAGAGTGTGATTATAAATTATCCTAAACTCTGGAGTTGTGATATGAACACATGTCAGTTATATACAGTGTACAGTGTGATGCAGATACAGCATCCGTAGAATGTTAGTGTGAGCACAAAGAACTTCTTCAGAAAGTAATGGATCCCCAAGTCGAGTCTTCTTGTTCTCCAAGTGGATTAACTCTCATTCATGCTCTGTGACTGGATAATTACACTCCATGAATATATTTCTATATTAACTTCTTAAAATAATGTTTGCCCTTTAAGACAAAAATGTTTGTTAGGTGCTGCATTACTGAATTGCGTCGGCAGAGGGCGGCAGAGGGCCGCAGATAATCTGGTCAAATAGGATCGTGTGGTTTTATTTGATACTCCAGGAAACCGAGTCAGCGGTTCTCTGTTAACCAGCCAGGAAATAAACTGTACGTGCTGTATAGACAAGTGCATATTTTTTTTATCTGAAAAAGAAGTTTAGGCTATTTTTTAAAATAATTTCCAATTATAGGTGATTGTTTCATTAGTCGCAGTAGTAATTCTTATAATAATCATATAATCATCTAAGGTTTAAGGATAAAAAAAATAATTACATATACTGTACATGTTTGATATTATTATTATTATTATTATTATTATTATACGTTTAGTAGTAGTTATAACAACAACAATAATAACTATAATACTTAAAATACGCAGGTAATTTAATAAAAATAACAACAACAATAATAATAATGATAATATTTAAAAGACAGGGCTATTATTATTATAAATAGTGTTGCTATCTAATAATTTATAAATAATAATTAAATAAATAATAAATAATAAATAATAAAATAAATAAATAAATATAAGAAATTTGAAATAATAAATAATATATAACAATGAACAATGCTTTATTAATATTACAAAATACTGTATTTTAATAATAATAATAATAATATTAATAATAATAACAAAATCCCATCTGTTCTGCGTCCTGTGTGTGCGTGTGTGTGTGCGCGCGCATTTTCTCCTCCATGCCTAAATAAACCCTCTCTTTGCCTGCGATAACGCGCACAAGAGGCGCAAACTGTTTACCTCTTCCACGTGCTTCGATGACGCGAACCCGCAGCGCGCTCCCGCCGCGTCCGGGTGCGCGCTCGGCAACGCACACAAAACATGGCCGGTGCAGTGCGAGCGCGCGCGCGCGTTGTGCGTTTGTCCCGGAGTCCACAGCGCGGCGCTGGTTGGAGGATTGGAGCGGCTCGTGCTCGGAGAGCGGAAGCTGATTGGTCGGACGGTGGACGAGCTGCTCGTGATTGGTTGCCATGGCAGTGGCAGGGCATGGCGTCAATGGCGTGTATTTCTTTCACGTTCGCTGCGGTTGGTATCAAAACAAACGCTCAGAAATAAACCGGAGGCAGAGTGTGTGTGCGTGCGTGTGTGTGTGTGTATGAAAGGCGAGCGGGCACAGAGAAAGGCGTCGGGAATTACAGAATTAATAGCAATTACAAATTGCATTAAAAAAAACCGATTAAGGCATGTGCGGTTATAATTTCTATCATTATAATTATCTATAATTTCTATATTTCGGATCCTTATGTTTTGGAGAGAAAGAGAGAGAGTTGTAATAAAATAAACAGGCTGTGAACAAGTTATGCCTCGGTTTGACTGCAGTGTTTCATGGAAAGCCTGGGAAAAACACAAGAAATATGAATAAACATTGAAAAAACAACAAACAACAACAACAACAGCTCGATCAGTGGGACATCCGTGCTGCTGAATGAGTAAAAACTCTCCACTTCCTGCAACGAAAAGGTATCAAATATTTGCGTTAAATACGACTTAATAATTTGTTCATTTTTATTGAATATCCCATAATGTACTAATAAACACCTCAGCCTAACGCTTTATCTCTTATAATGTCTGCAAGTACATGAGTGAAGGTCACACACCTACATTTCTTATTATATAATAACTGCATGTTACAGTTTACATCAGTGAGATTTAAAATGAAGTTCTATTTGCATCTATATATCCATCTATATATTTATCCATTTATCTATCTTTTTATAAACGTTGGTATGCATTGGAATCAAAGAAAAAGTGTGTTATTGAACCTGAGACGCAGAGTGAAAACAAATGACATCATACCTCAGAGCTTCCTTATATAGCTGATGATCATTTAACACTGAACAGCCTGGGTTAAAAAAAAAATGAGCTTGTTTTTCTAATCTAATCAAAAATGACACAATGATGATGATGATGATGATATAATTTAAAGCACCTGACGCCTTTTCATTTCAACAGGGATGCTTTTAGTGTCCGGATGATTTTATTTTTAGCCCATCATCCCTTTACTTAATATTTATTAGATGTAGCAGATGCTCCTTGACGCATAAGGATAATAGATAGATGGATGGATGGGTTTCTAAAACAGCCTTGCTGTTTGTTCAGCATCGTGACTACACATCCATCAGTAGCCTGTAGCAATGACAAGAAGTGACAAACAGAGTTGTGTTTGGTGCTAAAGATCGATATGTGGATATTTATGCGATGGAGCAAGGTTGTCTTTGATACTGTACAGAAAGAAAAAAGTGCCAAAAAGCCTGCAGGTACATTTTGTTCTTTAAGCAACAAAACCTGGGAAGTGGAACAGTGGAGGTGCTGTTATGTTTAAAATGAAGTTCATAATCATACTATAATGATAGAAGATGTACAGATTATGGACAGGGTTTTGTTTCTTGAAAGCATACATTTGTTTCCTTTTAAAGTGTATGCCATGTTTGTCCTGGTGACTTATTATTATATTAATATTATTGTATAGAATTTAATGTGTGAGCAATTTTTTTTTGTTAAAGAGCAATCACACATCTATCTATCTATCTATCTATCTATCTATCTATCTATCTATCTATCTAAAGATAAGGTATTGTGCAGGAATTATGAGTTAGTCAAATATGAAAAAAAGGTAACTGGACCTTCAGTGCTATAACTAAACTCCCTAAAAATTTAATCCCTCCATCTATCCATCTATCTATCTTACCAACACCTTAACACCTTCCCAGTTTTGCTTTTCAACCATTTAACATCTTTGCTCTTTCTTTTATTCCATTTTATATTTAAAGATCATGAAAATTGAAAACAAGTGATGTCATACACATCAGGGTGCTTGATGTGGTATAGAAAAATGGGGGGATGTCACCACCACCCCACCCCCTCCAAAAAAACAACACACTTTTTCAGTCTACATTACTTCTACAACGGAATACCCATATTTTTTCCAAAATAATATTTAGTTACATTTTTTTCTCAAGATCCTGAAATCATCCTGAACCCCGAGGCTGTTTATTGATTTATAAACAATATCAAGTGTCTGTTGCATCACGGTCACGGCCGTGATGGCACAGAAAATGCGCTAAAATGCCCCAACCCCCCATAATCGGTATCAAATATTATATAAGAACATAATAGAACATTGATAGGTTTATTATTATCAAAATATCATATTACTATTATAATGAACCCTAGGCACGTGACAGCCTAGGGTTCATAATTTTTTTTTTATAAAAATGAATATTGTTTATTTTTTAAACTAATTTTATTATAAAATAAACAATATAAAAGTATACATGTTGTATTAACTATTAATATTTCTATTTTTTCATATACAACATATATATTTTCATATTGCTTATTTTATTATCTTATGTAATTTGTTAAACATTAACCTATGAATTTATTTTCTAATATAATATTTTATAGTGATTGTGTTGGGGGGGGGCAATCCATTACAGGGGGGCATTTCAGCGCATAATAGCGGCACACTTAATTTTATATAAACGCCACCTTGCAGCTTGTTTTTATTTACACATCCGGGATCTCGTTGGCTCCATCGCCCCGCCTCCTTGTTCCTCATTGCACGCTTTACGTGTCAATCGGTAGTACAGCTCCGCCCCCTGGTGGCGACACAAAGCAGCTAGTCTATCACAAACACAAAGAGACCAACAAAGCAGGGACATACACTTGAGACAAGACAATCACACAACAGCAACAAGAGGCAGTCTGCTTTAGGGAGGAAAATAAATAAATAAATGAAAAATAATAACAAATCAACAATTTATTGGTTTATGTTAGAGATTTTCGTAGATTAAGGAAGGAAGAAGATCAGTTCAGCTGCTCTGGTGGTGAGTTAATAATAAGAGTTTCTATATGTTTGTTTGTTTTAAATGTTTTTTATTGAATAAAGTGATGTATGTGTGTTAATAATATTGTTGGAGAGTGCATGGTAATGCAGTGACAAAAGCTGGGTTTGTTGATTTGCTTGGAGAGAAGAGGAAGTGTGGGTATTGGAAGCACAAAACAAAAACAACAAAAACGTGGTCGAAGCGTTTAGTGGATTTGGGCAAATGATGGATAGATAAATAGACAGAATGGATAGAAGCACAAATAATGACAAGCATGCATGCAACATCCAGAACTGAATTGTCGCTTTTGATCGTCATTAAAGTAGCTCTTTGTTTTGCATCCTCGTGTCGCTCAGTGCTGCTTTTCCTTTGTTTCCCCTCAACATCAGTTCACTATCATCGTCATGCATGTACAGTATAACTGGTCTGTCTTATTTCTGTGCTTTAAACTGGTTGTCATGAAGGCTAATGTGATATAAGCACAGGTAAAACAAACTAGACAAAGCTTAAGGATCCGTACAGTACGAGGAAGTTTGCACTGATTAAAGAAACAAACGTGACAAACAAAATGGACATGGATTTATATAATTTCTTCCGTGCTCGGCTCTGCTATTCAAAGTCTTCAGCTGGAATGTTATTGCTTTTAAATAACGCTTTTAATAATCCGAATGATTAGCTTTTTTTAATCCCTTATCGCTTCCTTCCTGAATCGTGAGAGTCGATTCTCCGATTCCTTGTATTAATAGTTTAAAGACGACTCTGAATCTTGAGAATCGATTCCGCAGCATGATTCGATTCAGGCACACGTTTATTAAATAAAAAAAAAAGATAAAGAAACACAGGATAGTTTTGTCATTTTAAAATAAGACACAATACATGCATTTGGGCCCAAACAATTTTTACACGTCGATCATAGTGTTTAAAGGGCCCTCTTGTTTTATTATTATGTCTTCAATAACATCGTATCGTGTCGTATGCACTCATTTACAAAGAACTCTCCAATCCTGCGGATTGGTATTCGGAAGCAATCGACTCTTTGGGTCGACACTATTGAATCACCGAAATCTGAACGGTTGAGTTTTCGGAACGAATCACTTTATGGAGTCGACTCGTTTGAAACACTGAAACATGTATCAGAATCGAATCCCAAAGAAATGGAAAAAACGTCTGGATTCGAATCCTTCAGATGTGGAGGTTAAGCGCGCGCAATTCTTTGTTCTACCAACCGACGGTAGTGACGTGTTTACCTCAAAGACTTAACGGGATTATTTTGTATATAAAAAAAAAAGACACCAAACGCCGTTTGTCATATAACTATCTGTCTTATTTGTATATATAAGTGTATTTTTATATCAGTGTGTGATGTTGACGTGACTCCTGGACGCTCTTGTCTTCGTCTCCATGATCTGTATATAAAGAAGCTTTCTCGTAGCACGCTGGCGCGTGCGCTCGCGCCAGGTTCTCCGCGCGCTCGCGGGCGCACGCGCGCTCCGTTTCTCTCGTCTTGCATGGCAGTAGCCAGACTTCCTGTTCTCTCACGGAAGCGTCAGTGTTTTTCTTTTGCATGGTATTACTGGAGCCGTGCATTAACTAAAAAAAAATCTGTAACATTTTCCTGCTGTTATTATTATTGTTGTTATATATGTTATTGTTTCATTGTCTGCGCCAGGATGAGAGCCATGAATGCATCGATTCAACCCACATTCTGTAATATTTTAGGAATTCGGATCACCAGGTCAGCCAGTTTATACCAACAATCAGAGCACGAGCGTCTTGCCAGGGCAAACAAGTTAGGAGGAAGCTGACGCATTGCTATAAAAGGAAATAGGCAACAGGCTGGAACAGCTGTATGCCAGGGCTTTCCAAGGGGAAAGTAACTAATGCATGTTAAAAAAAAAAAAAAAAGTCACCTAATGTCGTCACTGAAGCAGTTGCATATTCATTCACGGGTCATGATCAAAAGTTTGCACTTCATAAGGTGGAGAAGGAAGCCTGTGTGAAAGTTTATAGAAACAAATGTTTCCTTCGGTCATGGCACCACAAACTGTTAACATGTTTAAAGAATAAAACAAAGAACATACATCTTATATATAAACCTGTGGAGTAAAAAAAATAAATCCATTATTAATAGGATTTCTTGTTTTTATTACTAATAAATATCTGCAAAATGATTACATATGAAGAACTTATAAGTGGAGCAAACCTTGCTGGTCCAGTGATTGGTTGTTAGGATCAACATGTCCAGTGATTGGGATCAATAGTGATCAATAATTGTTTTTTGGGATCAGTGATGATCTGGTGATCGGTTGTTGATCAGTGGTGATCAGGGATTGATGATTGATCAGTGATTATTTGTTGGGATCAGTGGTGATGAGTGATTGGTTTGTTGGGATCAATGGCACTCATTGATTGGTTTTTGGGAACAGTGGTGCTCAGTGATTGGTTGTTGGAATCAATGTCGATCAGTGATTGGTTGTTGGAATCAATGTCGATCAGTAATTGGTGGTTAATGAAAGGTAATCGATGATTAATTGTTGGGGTCGATGCTGATCAGTAATAGTTTTTTTTGGGACAGTGGCGCTTAGTGATTGGTTGTTGGGAACAGTGGCAATCAGCGGTTGAAGGAGCTGTTGGGAACACCAGATTGTCTGGCTGTACACCCTGATTGATTGAGTAGATCAGTGCAATACGGTTGTTAACCTTTAACTGTCAATAAATTTGTCTCTAGGCTTTTTCTATTTTATTTTTTTAACTAAGGACACTTACAAGGAATTTAAACACTTGGCAACTCCTTTGTGCCACGTGTACACCTTTGTGCCACCCTTATTATGTGATCTACAACAGACAAGAAAAACAGTAGTGTTTACAAGTGTAACCACGTCTGTTAACACAAAGGCGGCTCATGCTAACTCCGTTAACACCTCACGTTCAATTCAAATCCGATCTGCCTTCTAATGTATCCCCCTTCAAACCTTTGGACACAGGAGCTCAGTCGTGACATGAGGTTGTGTGTGGTTATTAAAAATCAAGTTGATTGTCCCTCAGCATTAATGAAAGCCCTGTCTTGGTCTCCTCAGTGCACTAAACAAGTCAGTGCCTCTGTATCATGCTTGAACAAGGGTTTGAGGTTTAAACATGTGGTATTTGCCAGAGGGCAAAAACTTATTCAGATTTAGATTTACATTGAACAATCCATAAATGTTTTAGCATTTTATCCTAAACACTTAATACGCTGTATATGCGCCTTGGGTAAAGATTAGCCTTTAACCCTGTAGTCCTTTTGAGTGATCAATAATTACATTTTTTTCCCCTTCTCTGTCTTTCTCTCTCTCTCTCTCCATTTCCTCCACCCTGTTTGTCTTGTTAGTTTTCCAAGGTTGTTTTTTCTCCCGTGGTGTCTGTGTGGAGCGTGCCACACACCCACTCCAGAACAACGACGGCTTTTGCTTGCATCTTCCAGTGTTTCTTCTGTCAGCAAGTTCAGCAGAGCTGCAACTCATCCAGCGCCAGCGCAGACGAGCCCAGCGAGGAGAACCACGACTGTGAGATGGTGAAAATGACCAAGTCGAAAACCTTCCAGGCCTACCTGCCCAACTGCCACCGCACCTACAGCTGCATCCACTGCCGAGCGCACCTGGCCAACCATGATGAGCTCATCTCAAAGGTGAGCAAACGGGTTCGATGATGACACACTTACACAAACGCATGGTAGTAAACTTGTACACATACTCGAATACCTAATGGGACTATTTATTGACTCGGTAGAATGTCTTCGTCGTGTTAGCATGGTTATTCATTAGAAACAGGAGGCATCAGGGACTGCCCGATACGATATTATCATGATGTCTAGGTGCCGATTCTGTATCATGTTTACAAATATCTATATTTGATATATTATTCAAAAAATCTTTTACAACTCTAAACAAACTTTGCAAATAATTATTTTCTATCTCACAGGATGCTGTGCATAACCTGTAGGATAATAGAGGAACTGCAACATTTTACATCAAATGTAAACCTATATAAATAAAAATATATATATAATTTTTGGATTTAGTGTGGTACTGACTTATTTTATTTTTTTGTTTTTGTCCCTCTTATCTCTTTTATGTGTGCACATATTTTAATAAATGGGAAGCGTTTTGAAGTTATTAAAAACTAGAAAGCTACACCGCAATCAATTTCCGACATCCTTTGGCGTTAACTGCATGCTTGATAAAACCTTTTGCTTTCAACATTTTTTTTTTCATCAGTCTGAAGATCAAAGTATTGGCACCCAACACGGGTCCTCATTAATAGTTGGCAAATTTGCTGCATTTAGTTTTTTCCTCGCCAAGACGAAACAGAATAGTTTTCCGTTCCCTGCTCCAACGGGGAAAGTTGATTCGCGTATTTTCAGCAGTCTTTGCGCGAATCGATTTGTGGCCGCGTAACAGTACCAGATTAATCGAGTAGTAGTGGGCAACACTAGGTGTAATACAGTATAATGCCGTCGTACTGTCTCGGCAACATGAGGTGATAATCCATCATACCGGCTCCGTACACTCTCTATAATAGGTTCTGAGGTTAATCCATCTCGCGGGGTTGCGTCGTTTGTAATAAACACACATCAAAGCACCCGTTCTACATCCTGTGTTTTTGCTGATTAGGACCTCGGGTTCGTCAGTGCTGGAAACGGCTAAGCCGATAAAGCTGCAGGCGGATATGATTGCACCAGTGCCAGACAATCTCCAAGTGTAGCTCGAACAGGGTCTCTTTTAAAGGAGTTTGTTTTCTTGCTCGTTGCTTCCTCGTCTCTCCCCATTCATCACCTCAGGTCTATGATCTGAATTCGCCTTGTTTACGACTGTAAAGAACAGAACGCTTGTTCCTTGTACTGTACTGCGGAGCTAAACAAACCAGGCAGAAACGAAAGTACTACCGAGTCTGCAAAGCGGTTTCCTGTTTCTGTGATCAGGCTAACGCGCACATGTTGACCTTGAGAAGTGAGAGGTTTCCCAGCCATTCTTAAGTTATGATTCTGAAACTGCTGAACGTGCAGTAAACATTTCATTTCTACAGCTGTTTGTGAGAGAATGTTACTGAACTTGTATTTCTAGTCTGTTATTAAAGAATGGAATGAAGTTAAGTCACCGTGTTTTTGGTAGTTCGGGTCGAGCTACCTTTGGGGTTTGTGGCTATTTTTACACCAACTCGCATGACAGAGGTTCCCAAAGCACGTCACGGTCTGGTTGACCTAAACAATCTCAACTCCACCCAAACACAAAACCCCTGCAAGCAAATCCACTTTGCATCTCTTATCACCTTATCGTAAGTCTGCGTAAAGCTAAACAAACCATAAAGTATGTGCGAGGGGGAAAGAATCCACCCAGGCCGATTTTTTTTAGCACCGATCATGAGCCAATCAGCTGGCATTTAGCGTTAATAGTTGGGTGTCGCAATTCTGGTTATGCAAAGCACACCCAGTTCCAGTTCACTTAAGGAAAAAGCATCCTTTTCACTACATATTCGCCAGCAACCTGCACTTTTATTCAGCGAACAGGGTGACTGCATTTGGTATGAAAGATGGAGCTTTGGCTAAGAATTGGCTTTGGTCCATCTAACGTCTTGAAAGCTTCATTTATGAAATATTGTAGAGAAAAAATGGACAGTGTTAAAGGAGCAGCAGGAATGGCATTTGAAAATGTTCATACTCGCAGTACATGAAGTATGAAAGATGCTCTTTGATTTAAAAAAGACCAGTAAAAATACATTTAGTATGCAATGAATTATAAAATGCTTTTTATTATTATTGTTATCATATTTGTAGTTTATTTAATTTTGGGAAACCACTGTGCACTCGACACTTGAAAAACTTTCCTACCACAATATGTGAGACAGAAGAAACCTTTTTTTTTTTTTTGCTTTTCCAGCTACAACAAAGGTCAAACCAAAAGCAACAACATGCCCTTGCCAATAAAAAGAACACGCGCAAATTCGCTGGAAGAACAGGAAAGGCATTTTGTTTCTGGGAGTGTTTACTTTCGCTTTCGACTAACTGTCTATATAACAAATAGTTAGCTTAACCTTGATATGTGAATTTAATAGAAATCAACAAGGTGTAAATGTGGTCTTTTTTTGTCAGCAAGAAAAAATGAAGGAGCTTCTCATTATTAAGTAATAATTTTCTTGGCAACAACAAGGGGCAACCTCCTGTTGCAAAAGTGACAAAGCATGCAGTTCCTAGAATGTCCACTGGGGGCTTGCTCCAAAAGTGAGCCAATCTCCATAAACCCCAGTGTTAAAATGTTCAACAACTAACAGAAATAAACACTTTCACAACCCGGTACAAAAAAAAACAGCTAGTCCAGTTCCTGTTCTTGACAACTGTACAGGGGGTGAAATTTTTCTGTAAATCATCAGTAAAAAATGTATTAAGCTATAAAATTTAGCAGAATTGGAAGTATGTATGATTTGAGTTAGCTGTATGCTATGCACTAACCAGTTAACCATTGGCTAACCAGCTAATTGGAATAGTTGTAGATTAATTTACCACAAGAAATGTAAGAGTTGACACGAACAACATGTAGGTTATGGATGTTGGAATTCAATCAAATGCAACATTAAAGTAACATTAGCATATAAATTAATGTTAGCATTTTAGCTACACTACAGCTAAGCTAGCTAGATTGTGGTGACTGAGATAGGTAGGGTTGTTTCAACTAACACTCAGTGGAAACTCATTTCTCTGCCTATTTATGGATTTAACCAGGTTCAGGCCGAGTCAGCTTCTGCCAAAATGGCGACAACCAACAAAATCGTTCTTCAGAAACCCTGTGGGTAATGTCACAAAGGGTTTGTCCAGGTCTTATACAGTCTATGCTTAGCTCATACTTACAAAAAAAAAGATTCCTTGTGTCGTCCACCAACAACAAAATCCACTAAAAACAAATTAGGTTGTTTTCTTTAGCCTTTATTAGTCACACAAGTGTTAGAGAAGCACAAACGTACATTTTGAGCACTCGTTGCAAATTGCTTGATTTATGTGCTGTATGATGATCTGGTCAGGAAATAACACCCTGTCTGTCGTGTCCTGGACTCCGAGGTCAGTCTGTAACCCAGGACCGGCTCGCTCCACTCAGCAGGAGGTCCATGACCTGAGAGGAATCCTCAGTCAGCATTCTGGCCTTAACTAATGTAGTAACACTTTCAGCACTTGAGAAGCTTTACAAACTCTACAAGCTCTACATGGAAATGTAATTATAGCGCAGGGTTCTCCTGTCTTCGCTGTCCATTAGCTGATTGTCACTTTGGGAAGATGATATTCTGAAGACTGCACTTTACATCGGGTCTGTGCTGACAGCCTCCGCTGAAGCCTGTTCGGTATAAGAGCTTCCAGGTTCAGTTATATGCTATGTAGTTGTACCCAGTGTTGGGGGACGTTACTCATTAAACTTCTTTAACTAATTATGTTACAAAATTGCTATCATTAAAAAGTAATCAGTTACATCAAAGCGTTACTTTCTGATAAAAGTAACTAGTTGCAGAAAATGAAAACTCCTTTGTGATTCCTCATGCATGTTGTTTTAGTCAAGACCTTTTTTAATTATTCTACCATCATCACTCAGCGAAGTTTGGCCTATAATCTGTTAACTACTAATACCCCTATTTCACCTACGCGGTTTCGCGCGGTGGCGGTACTGTAAGTACGGTCGACATGATTCACCATGAGTTTTGGCGCTGTGATTAGGTTTCTATCTTTCCGCGTGTCGGTCCTCGCATAGTCAAACCGCATAGGTGAGATAGGGGTATAACAGCAGGAATAACGGGGGCAGGTTATCGGGGGCGGGGCTCCTAGGACGAGGCTCACGGATTGCATAAATTGTCGGAATAACGGATTACATTTTTGAAGACTCGTTACATCAAATAAGTAATCCAAGTACTCTAACGCATGACTATGTTACACCCAACACTGGTTGTAAGTTTAGTTAAGTTGAAACAACCAACTTAAACGATTATAGACATATAAAAAAAAAAACATCTCAAGAGCATCCGTTCAAATCTCAATGAGGTCATGGCCATGTGCATCCTGGAATCCTAGCGAGGAGACACACCCCAAAGGCACTAGATTTCCTCTAGAGATTTTCATGTTCCTTCTAAGTCTAATTACATCATTATTAGCAGAGAAGTTATTGATTTAATCGATTAAATGTTAATTGTTCACTTTTTTTTTAAAAGTCTAAAGCGATAAGGTTTGTTTTGCATGTACTGTATGAAATTGCAGCCCTAACGTAACGAGCATAGATGTTACCAATCACATAATTAACTTTTTAGCGTCTACTTGCTCTCTACTGTTTTGAAATTTGAATTACATATAGTTCCTGTTGAAATGCTGATTAGCTCATCCACTTTTTCTTTGAAACTTGCACCTCTTGAGCTACATTAAAAAAAAAAAAAAAGAAAAAAAAGAAAAAAAAAAAACCCTACAAAGTACAGTAGTCATATTTAGTCTATGGGGTGGAGCCTGAATTGAAGACAATTTAGAAACATTTGCACATTCCACGCCATCTCCTCATCGATCCCGACATGAGGCATCACTTCTTTTTGTACCGTCAGACAGACGACTGCCAAGAATCTGAGCAAAAGAGGATTAGCCATCCTCAGCGTAGCCAAAGAAAATCTTGGATCGCATGCCGGATTTCTGGAAAAACATCAGACGAGGTTGTCTGCTGGAATGTGTGCGCTCCATTGTCGAAAGCCTGCACTCCACTCATGCATCACGTCACTCCGGCAGGAGTCCTCGATCCTCGCCGTCTTACTCACGAGAGCGTCTAGAACGTCTCCCGGGGTCTCCCTGCTTTAGGAGCAGAAGCAGTGATGAACGAGGACAGAAATCTTTTGTAGTACAGCTGTCGGGAGGTTTGCTTCTGTGTGTGATTTAATCTTAACGCTGGATAAGGGATTATGGAAGCGTGTCATCCTTGTGTGGACAAAAAGTTGGCAGAAGTTTGATCAGTACTACAAGCGTAAAAAAAAAAAATTCCCACAATGTGCAAAGGTTTCGATGTCTTGGCAGTGAACTAATGTAATCATTGGTCTGATATTAGCAAACTGCTTGTTCATGTCTAGCCAGCTAAATAACTTTATGTAGTGCTAGTATTTCATGCATCGAGGAAATTCAAGGTTCCACGCTAACAATAAGTCCCGACCCTTTTTCGTCCTTCGATCCTAGTACACTCGGAGACAGGACGCAGATAAAATGACACCGTGTTCTTAAGTGGTTCATGAGGTTATTTAAATTTTTTGTTCATACACAAGCCAGCGCCTCTTTCTTTCAAGGTTGATGTTTGAGGTTTTGTATTTATTATGCAGGGTTTTTTTTTTTCTCCCGAGCTGTAAATCCTGCTACTGGAAAGCTGCTCTCTTCTTTCTGCCCCGTTGCCCATAACAGATTATCCACCTCTTTTTATGTGATGGCGGCTTGCACCTGCAATCAGACTGTGATTGAAAAGCCTCGGGACAAACCTATCATTGACTGTAAGTCCTCTCAGGACCAGGTGCCTGGGGTGGAAACAGTAAGTGACCCACTTGTGGCGATTTCGACAACGAAGAAGGATCTTGAGTTACTCAGGCACCAGGAGCCAGGGGACAGACTGACTCATTTGGGATGTTTTTTTTTTTGTTCAGGGTCTTGAGAAAGCGATGAGATGACCTCGAATGGGCATGGACACGATCGCCGTCTTTATCATCACCTCGTTTTTATGATTTTAAAACTTTTTAATCACTCTTAATACGCGTTACATCAAAGAAGCGTCAATCTTTATTCCCGCAGTGTCTCGGCTCACGTTGTGTGCCGCAATGATAACACACTTCAGTTTACATAAACACTGCTGAGCAAAAAGGTTATACTTTCACTAATCTCTAGAATAGAAGAAAGAATTTGTTTTCAGGTTAAACACCTTGAGCCCTGATCACCTCCTCATGTACCACATGCATGCACGCCTGGGACCAGGAAGTGACATCATCATTTTTGCAGTATGACATAACAGAAATCATGATAGATAGACAGTCAGTTAGTCATGTTCTCATGTTTTTTTTTTTTTTTTTTTTTTTAAAGAGAGAGAGCTTCTTGTGTTCTTGCAACAGTTGGCACTCTTGTTAGAGATCTGGCAGCCCGAGAATGCCCTCGGATCATGTCTTCCAGTGCCAGCATGGTAGGGAGATGGAAAAAATATCATCTTGCAGTACTTGAGGACATTTTTACCATATGCGGCAGGCAGCAAGATGTTTAGCTTCACCGAGAGCAAGTGAAAATGCAGATCTGTATTAATGTTAGCATGATGTTTAAGCACAAAAATCTGAAAATGCTTCACTTAGGAAAGATCAGAGATCGGCTGTCTTTTTTTCTGAAATGTTATCGTTACTATAGTAACGGCTTTTTCTCATATTTTTCTCATCATTGATATGGTGAGTCCTGCTTCTTGTAACATTTATTTTATAGATGAAAGGCCATAGTAGCATGTGACATGACATATTTACAGTATAAGGCATGATTCCTTCGAGTGTGTGTGTGTATATGTATGTGTGTATGTAAAAACCCTTAGATTCGTATGGAGCTGCACCACACTACCCTGAAGTCAATTATCTGCCAGTAACAGCACGTCCTGGAATGGTTTATTCCATTTATACTACAGCAAAAAAAAAAGTTAATTAAAGAGTATCATATTGTAGTTGTGTTTAATGTTGTGGAATTACTACTGCACAATTAATCACTTCAACAGTTAATTAAAACGTGAAATCGTTATACGGAACCGTTAGATCATTTAACCCTAAAAATGCTGAAATTTAAAGTTATGTTAAGTGAAGATATACCTGAAATGTAATGAACATGCGTGAGACGCGTGCTACACTGTCCAATCAGAAGCCTCCTCCATCATTGTGTTTTATTTTTAAGTAGGTGCGTGTTCAATTCCCACCCAGTGCCCAAACCCCAGCCACTGGCAATGCAGTGCCGGTCCCAAGCCCGGGTAAAACGGGAGGGTTGCGCTGACTTGTGTGCAGATCGGATAATAATGGCACATGTTTTAAAGACCAAAATCTCCAAAAATCCAAAAAAATTTCTCTTAATGTGAAAAAACACATTAGTTCCTGTTGCTTTGGAGTCGTTCTCTTACCTGTTTCTGTTCTTCTTTTACCAACAAAAAGTTGTTTGACCATGCACACTACAAATGACGTAAAAAAAAACATTTATAATTTCATAGATCCCTTTTAAGACTAAACTACAGATTGTTATTTTACTGTAGACTTTTCTGAGTGCTTTGTAGCAGAGGTGAAGCTGTAACACACACACACACACACACACACACACACTAGAGACTCCTTCCTAAACACTAAATAACACTACTGCCTACTACTACTGCTTATTATTAAAGTGCATGTAAAAGGATTGGCACTGTAAATAAATTGAGTTAAAAAGGTTCATATGCTTTCTAAAGACATCTAGATGAAAAAGATTTCAGCCTGGAGATCATCTGTCCTCAAGAATTCATACAAAGCAATCCTTTATTTAAGAAAAGAAAGTGAAATCAGACTGAAGATCAAGATGACGCTTAAGTTAGCAATATGCACCGACAGTGTGGCGGTGATGTTAATGCTAATGGACATACGCTATTTGGTCATGCCTTCCTAACCATACAGCATGCACGGATAGACACGTCACAGTGAGACCAGCCTGCATTTATACAGCTTGAGTCGAACGAACGCTGAAGCAGTCATACGGAACGGCGCAGAAATAAAAGTTCTGTAAAGTAGTGTAGTTAATTGGATTTGAATAAAATCAAATGTGAAAGCCACTCTGACGTGCTATTTAGTAATCACGGAGCGGTGCATAATGCTTTTGGCTTGCATGCTAACGCTTCTTGTTGATTTGCACAAAACAGTTTTTATTACATCATTCATAGAAGTTCTGCTACAGCTTGCTGAGAAAATGTCTGTTTTCTGAGAAAGCTAGTTGCCTCACTCATGCATTTCCACTTACATTTTAACATGACATGTCATCGTGTGTGTGTGAGAGAGAGGTGTGTGAGGTGCTCAGCGTGAAGGAGTGGCTGGTTTTATTAACCTGCGCTAAGCCTGCAGGACCTGCTCCGGGTCATCCTCAGTGGAAAAAGTAAAGCCGATTCTCAGGCCGCGTCTCGCCACAGACGTCAACGGTGTCTCAAAGACGTGCTGGCTCACCGCCACAGGCACAAACACCCAGCACAGCGGCAGTAAGGACAAGGCCCGCGCACACCCGTCTGCCGCTCATGTCTGTCTGTCTATACTGCAATGGTCGGGTTAAATCTTCACACTTGCACTGAATGTGCGTTTCTGTGGAGTTTGCATAGTAACAGGAAATGCATTAAGGGCAAGGACAGTTCAATCTTTTCTTTAGAAGTATTTACTGAATGCTTATTGTTTTTGGAGCTATGTTGGTAACGTCGAACAATTCTCTTTCTTTGTCTGTCTAAAGAGAAAGTAATACTTAAAGGACCGCAAGCTAAACAAACCCAGTGCACGTACCATCCGGTCCACGTTCAGTTTAATGCTATTAAGGTATTATGGTGTTTTTTGTTTCCTCCCCCTGCATCGCTTTGCTCTAGAAGAAACCAGGCTTTAGTGAGTGTGCTTGAAATGCTTATAGTGATGTTACAGCTCCTTACTTTAAAGGGGAGCTTTTATGCAAAATTCACTTTACATCTATTTTTAGATGTTCAGCTGCATCTCCAGTGTGCATCTACAAAAAAGAAAAAGAGAGAGAGAGAGAAAAGTTAATTCCCTGCTTTTCGTCCTTTATGCGTTTGTGTAACTGTATAATGTTGGTGTATTATAGTTTACCCCTAATGTGACCTCATATAAGAAGGTCCTCCTCCCCAGTTTGTTGCTCAGCTCTGCTGGAGATTAAAATATGGGACCTTTAAACAAGCAGTTGCAAATATTTTAAGTCTTTGTTTGTTGGAGTTTTAATTTTTTTTTATAACAGTACTTCAACTTTTTCATGTATGTTAAACTTGGGTGCTTACTACGAAAAAGGGGCCAAGTGATGAAGCTTTTCTTCTTAACAAAAATATTTTAAAATGTCCAAAATGTAGGGACAAACTATTAAGCAGAAGCAAATTAAATTTTGTCCCCCTAATGTGACCTCATATGGGAAAATCCCCCCACTGAAGGTGTCTTAGGGGCGTGGCTTATAAGAAGCTCATTTCCGCAGACACTGAAACAGCACATGCGGAGGTGGAGTGTAATAAAGGGAATAGAACGTAGGGGACCTTTAAATGAGCAGTTGGGTCATATTTAGAGCCCTCTCTTGGTTCTGAATTTTTTATTAAATGAAAGTACAAGCAGGTGGTGATTAATAGTAAACATAATGAAATGTGTGTGTGTTTGGGGGCGGGGGGATCAAGTTGTTGGTGTGATGATACGAAGTCGAGGGAGGGGTCGTTATCTACATAATTGTTTCTACATTAAGGGCATGAGAGCAGGTTAGTTGAAATCTTCATTATTATTATTATTATCCATGTTGAAGAAAAAAAAAGCAGGTACTGTAGGTGTGCAGGAAGTAACGATAACGGTTCACACACTCAGAAGAAAGTGCTATCCGCCCTCTTCCACATGCATCAGCTTAGAGATTAGTTTGTGTCGCTGTGATTGACAGGAAAGGGAGATATGGTGTATAGCTTCAATTGTGTCCTGTAGCCATTAAGCAGTGCGTGTGTGTGTATGTGTGTGTGTGAGAAGGTGGTTACCCTTGCAGCAAGGACAGCATTGATGGTGTCTCACTGTTGATGCACACAAACTCTCCCTGATCTGTGTTTTAATGCACAAAGAGAAACTAAAGCACTCTCTCTCTCTCTCTCTCTCTCTCTCTTTCTCTCTCTCTCTTAATCTTAAGTCAGAGATGTGGAGAATGATGCAGCTTAAAACACACAGTTTTGGAGAGAGAGAGAGAGAGAGAGAGAGAGCAGGTCACAGGACGTGAGATTTCTGATTGTTTTAACGATGATCTTCGAAAAAAGATGCGTCTTTAGACTCCCTCTCTCCACCCAGTGCAGTGTGGGAAGCATAATGTACTGAGCAGCTTAGCAAGTCACCCACAAGCACAACACACACACACACACACACACACACACACACACACACACACACACACACACAGGCCTTAATTCTACATTATTATAATGTGAAGTGAATGTAATTATAATGTAAAGTTCCAGACAAACAGCCTGTTTCATAGTTACACACACACACACACACACACACACACACGCAGACAGACATTATGAATTGATGAAATGCACATGTTGGCTCAGGTCCACAGCTTGGCAGTCACAGTTCAGTTAGACTTACCACTAAAAAAAACACTCTCTCACACACTTACACACACACTCTCACACACTCACTTTAACATATACACAACACATATACAGTGAGCATGCACTTTACAGCATGTAAAGTGTTTTTGTTTAACTCTGCGCGCACACACACACACACACACACACACACACACACACACACCATCTCTCTCTCTAAGATAAATCCATATATACAATGAACACAAACGTTAAAGCACAGGTAGTGTTTTTGTTTCACTTTCACACTCTTGGTCACACACACACACTTTAACATAAACACAACCATATATACAATGAACACACTTTACAGCACATATAGTGCGTGCGTGTTAGTTACGTGTGCGTGCGTGCGTGCATATAACTTGCCTCTTTGTTAACTAATAGTTATAAACTAAAAGTTAAACTAATAGACTTATATCAGAACATGCAGGTGATGTTTTCCAAATCTTCAGCTGTCCAGTTTGGGGCGTGTCTGTTCCCGCCCGCTGTAGGATCAGGTTCCAGGTCGGGGCGACAGAAGTGGTTAGGATTGAATGCATTGGGCTGGACTTTATTAATGAAGCAGAGCATTTAATGAAATAACTCGTATAAATGAATTGTATAATTATAACTCCTTATTCACTCTCTCTCTCTCTCTCTTTCTCTGTTCACAGTCATTCCAAGGCAGCCAAGGACGAGCCTACCTCTTCAACTCAGTGTGAGTTTTCAACCCACTTCCTCCACATCAGCGTTTACACACCTGCCCCTGAAATATGCCCTTGACCTACTCGGCGTGTCGAGACCACGTTCCCGAGCCGCGCAAACGTATAAATTCAGGTGCAGACGGAGGAAAGGCGTTGGGTTAAATCATCCGAGGCTGATCGGTTGTGCGTCAACACATTCCTCACAGAGGCGATAGCTTTGGGCCAACAAAGCATCAGAGTCTCAGCGTGATGTACGAGCGAATACACGATGAAATTTACTTAGCCTTTCACAGAAAGTAGATTCCTCCTTGTGTGTTTGTGATTGTGTGGTTGCTAAGCCCAAACCTCTGCAAAATTCTATTTTAGAAACAGTATTTATGGCAATGCAGCTGCTGCTAACTGGTGCCTTGCCCTTTTTTTTTTTTTTTTTTTTTTTGACACCGACCCTGACGGGAGAGTTCTTACTTTTTCAGGTTCGCTAGTCCAGTTACTGGTTTTCCTAACATAAACCAGAACATAAACTATTTTAAGAATCACTTCTGGCTAGCTACTAACACTAGTAAAAAACATGGCCATAATCTTCCAAACCACATCTGTTCCTGCTTTAACACTGCTTTTGGTAAAGGCTCAGTGAAACACTCTGAACATCGCATTATTGACAGATGAATTAATCTTTCTCTCTCTGTCTCCTGTTGTCTCTCAGGGTGAACGTGGGCTGCGGTCCAGCAGAGGAGAGGGTTCTCCTGACAGGTTTACACGCCGTGGCAGATATCTACTGTGAAAACTGCAAAACCACTCTGGGCTGGAAATACGTACGTTTTTTTTTCTTCTTTTTTCTCATTTTATTTTGTTCCTAGAATCCTTGTTCTTGGTATTAAAGAAGAAAGACACATGTTAAATCTGGTTATGATAAAAAAGCTTTTGAGCAAAACACTGACCATGTTCAGAGGAACAGACTTGGCTTTATGACCTTCTTCATCTATTCTAAATATTTTTTTTATAAACATCTACCTCACGCTGCATCCACTTCTTTAATAAGATATAGTTTTGTTAAAAAAAAAAAAAAAAGTTAAATTAAAACCAAAGAAACCTTAACCATGGTGACGCTGTGACATGATCCTGTGGCTCAATGATTTATTTATTTATAGAAGGAATTACATAAGGATTTGGGTCTATATTCCTAACAAAACTATTTAGCTACTTAAGGGACATAAAAGGAAAATTACAAAAGACATATAGGGTGGACATTGGCGGATCAGTGGTAGGTTTCTCACCTGCTATGCTTGTAGGTTCGATTCCCACCCAATACCCAAACCACAGCCACCAGACTTCAGTACCGGTCCAAGGCCTGTATAAAAAAATTTGGAAGGTTGCGTCAGGAAGGGTACCCGGTGTAAAACCTGTGCCAAAGTTGTATGCGGAACCGCTGTGGCCAAAAGACTATGTATTAAAAAATACAAAAACAAATTATTATATCTTGGTCAATGTATGTAAAGAAAATGACAATTTTTTTTTTATTATTGCAAAGCTGTTAGCAAGCCTCTGTATGAGGTGAAGTCCCTCCTTCCATGTTATGATTGGTTAGAATAATTCATTCTAATCTACGATTGGTTAGAAACCTAGAACAGGAAGGCGGGACTTAAATCATTGTGTTGTTAGCGCAGTTTGGCACAATGTTTTTTAGTTATTTATTTATTTAACTTAATTAAATGTGTCACAATTTAAATACAATGTATAATAGATATATTTTGTATATGTATGAATATATAATAGATAATGATGATGATTATTGAAATAATAATAAAGAAAGATATAAAAAAAAAAAAAAAGGTAGCTTGCTTCCTGTGGCAAGCTTGTGTGAGGTTAAGAAATCCCGCCTACGCTGCGCTATGATTGGTTACAAGTATTTAGTCTCGTTTCTGATTGGTTTAAAACCTAGAGCATGTAGGGAGGATAAAAATCGAGCTTTAAGCAGAGTTTTTTTTTTTTTTTAAAGTATAAAAGTATATGATTGAGTTACTCTGTGAATTTTTCAATAAAATGTTTAATTGTTCATTATTTTTCATTAAGGAAATTTCTTTTCCTTCATTTTTTTTTTTCATTTAAGGCATGACAGATTGTTTTAGTCTGGCGTAGACGTGTCATTTTTCTTTTTCTTCTTCTTCTTATTATTATTGTCAAACAACCACATTAGCCCTGTGCTATTTAGCTCATGTGTTAAACTGAAAACCGCCTCTCTAACTGCACTGACATCGTCTTACTGTGTGGTTGTCCCAAAAGTGCTGAGGTGTGAGCGGATTCATCTGATCCCCGCATGTGTGTGTTCATTTATTTATATCCCTGATATCTTGTTTCTGAGCTGGACCGTGTACTAAAGGCTGATGGATTAGTAAGACAGGCAGTTTCCAAATCCTCCCACTGCATGATAATGGAGAACAGGCAATGACACCATCAAGTACACCATCTGTAACTGGATTGTGTACTTCTTCTTTTCTTTTTTTTCCCCCAAGCAGATAGATAGTTAGATCATAGCTCGCGAGATGGCTCAGAAGACAACATGATGCTACAAACACTTCCTGTCTGAAAGGACCTGATTTAAATACAGACCAGGGAGTGTGTGACGATTGGATCGTGTACAGAACTTAGCAGATCATGTGCTAATTCTTTGTGCCTTCTAGAGTGGTGCCGGAGTGTAAATCAGGATCCAGTAGCAACAGTTGAGCTTCAGTTAGATCAGGAATTATCATACAGTAAATCATACTCCTTAAGAGTTTCTCTAGGCGATAAGTAACACGATCGGGTATCAACATGAAGCGCTGAAGTGTTTGTGTATTTACTTTCCACCCATTCAGGCTGTCGTCTCAGTCTTATTTCTAAAAAGCTACATGTTTTTGTGTTTCTTATTTATTACAGAATTTTATTTCTACCTCATAGCCACTTCCGTTCTTGGATTTATCAGTGTTTGTTATTTGACTATAACAGCGTGTCCTGAAGTGTTTGTCTCTTAAGAGAAAAACTGCAATTGTACACTACAAGAGGATTCAGAGTGTATTTATTGTATGAATAAACAACCCGTACTTTTTTTTTTTTTATCAGTTTATCATTAACATTTAACGTCGAGGAACATCTGTGAAGCGAGTTTTTATCCTTTTATCGTGTAGTTGTTCCTGCCATCAGCTTAATTTTAATCGTGCTTGGATTTGACAAGAAACAAAAATGCAGTTCAATTCCATTTCCATTTCCAACACGGCTACGCTGGCATTGATGACTCCTACCAAACTGTGAAACATGGTTACTATAGAAATTAAAAGTTGTTAAGTCAAATCAAACCGGGCACTAATGCACTTGTCCCAGAGTTTCACCAGTGCTTGGATACCATTAAGGTAGAGAGTTTTCCCAGTATGCCAGAGCCATGATGTGGAAACGCTGGCCTCCCAGGAACTACATTAATCTCCCAATAATGTGGACATGGCATGGCTTGGTAGGTCAGGAATTTAGGGGGATGTGGCAATAACTCCCAGTCGAGTTCCTGTACCGTGCAAGTGGTGTTGGATCAGGTGTTCCACGCGCCGAATGTTCATAATTGGTTTATGATTAATCAACACCAATTAGATTATGAGGTAGAACTAACATACAGTCTGTGATTATCTTGTTCTGTCGGTTTTTTTCCATTTTGTTCTTGTTCAGTGCCACACGAACGTCACACCTATTAATGCAAAATTGAACTTAAATAAAGAACAGCTGCTCAACGCAGCAAGGAAAATTTCAATATTGGCAGATTTGTTTTGTGCTTGAGGATATGATCAAAATTAAACTTATGCATGTGTCAAATGTAAGAGCCAGTAAGTCATAATGAATTTGCGTATTGAATTTCTCTCTCTCTCTCTCTCTCTCTCTCTCTCTCACAAACACACACAGGAGCACGCTTTCGAGAGCAGTCAGAAATACAAAGAGGGAAAGTTCATCATCGAGCTGGCTCACATGATCAAGGACAACGGCTGGGAGTGACCTGCTTGTCCGGTTTACTTTCTGCTCAGTGACCTTTCGGGCCGCTGTGTAGCGGACTTTACAGAATGACACACCACACATGCACGTGCGCGCAAACACACACCTATACACACCCACCCACCCTAGCGATCTGCCATCACCCATGTGATTTACACCCCTGACACATTCAGACTCCAGCACCCAGTGTTCTAAAGCTCGATCGGAGTAACGTGATGGAGGGATGCGGAGCAGCTGATGGGTCCAACAACGACAAGATCTCGATCCATCTGCCCTTACGCTCCTCTGAGGATCTGCTCCGCCCCTCTAACTGGTCTTTGTGTCACCTTCGCCGCCACCTGTCGTGAGCAGTTAACAGTATCTGGAAGACGTTTCCTGGTTCCTCTTTTCATTTTCACACTGTGTGCAGAAGCGAATGACAAAACGTGTGTACGCTCGTGTGTGTGTGTGTGCGCGCGCGTGTGTTTCATGTAGGAATCCTTTCTGACGGACTGATGTTACTGGTTAGCATTACTCCCAGAGACAGATTTTCACTGAGCATGCTCTTTTCTGTGTTAGGATGGGGTAGGGTGGGCTGAACGGGGCGGGATCAGGTCTGATCAACGTGAAACGTTTTACTGGGGGGTTTGTAGAACAAAAGGGGCGTGGCTTATGTAGCAGTATCGCAGACCCTGTCGGACCAGGGAGGGATCGAGGGTGGGCGGGGTTTGAGCTTTGCAGTGACATTTTTTTGTATTTATGATAATATCCCTATACTTTATCTATCGTATTTGAGATTTTTGGATTAATCTCCCACCTTCCTTCTCAGATGACTTCACTGTGCAATTATTTGTGCGCCCCCTCCGGTACAGTTCGTCCCCTGTCTTTAGCTGTAATCGGTGCTGTAGGCAAGATCATAAAAATAACGTGTTGCTTTTAGTGTTGAGGTGGCATTTGTGGCAGGCTCCATGTTTGCATCAGTACTATAAGTGAACTTGTGTTTAGTTTTGTTTTTAATTATTGTTATTTTTTTAAATGCTGTCTGAAAGGCACTGGACAGCAGAGGAAAACTGTCTGTGATCCACAGCATCCCTTTCTTTCCTCACCTCATTTCTTCTCCATCATACATCAGACTCATCGTGTAGTTTTATTGAACTTTATTTTTTTTATTTATTTTTTTTTTCTGATCATCCATCACGCATTTTTCGAGCACGCGTTGGCGATCGTGTGTGCGTTTTTACTTGAATGCGGTTATTTTGTTTTTGCACTTTGTAGAGGCTCTGTTCATGGGTTTAGAGGCAAAGAAAAAAAAAAACTTTCAGTCCAGGTTCTGGTGGATGATTGTAGCGTTGGATGAACTTCAGGGTCAGGTGATTGCTGGCATGATCATCTCCCTCTTTAGTTATTTTTTTTTTCCTTTCTTTATTTCTTTCTTTCTTTTCTTCTACAAAACTAGACATTCTGCTGCTTATCTCTTGCTTCTATTTGACAAGTTGGCGAATTAAACCATAACTGCAGGAACACTAGGGATTTGGCCAATTTTACGTAAATTAAGAGAACAGATAAGAAGCAGAAATAATAGTTTAAAATTAAAAAATAAAAGAAAGAAAATCGAAGTGGTGCGAAAACAACGTATTGCAAAAGAAAATTTAAAACAGTGCTGCTATTAAAAGAATGCAATCCGGAGCTTTCACTTTATACCTCCTGCACTTTAGCTGTATGAGTGTGTGTGTGTGAGTGAGTGTGTGTGTGTGTATACGTGTACCTCGTCCTCCTCCGCATCTTTGCCTCTAAGCAGCATGAACCTCACGCCTCTCCAAAAGGCCAAAAAAAGAGTAATCTCTCCCTTCCCTGTTGTGCAGTGCATGACTCCACGACTCCGCGATGATCAGATTTCCTTCAGCGACTCTACACGAGACAGAAAGAACCTCATAAACCAGAAGTTTTTATCCAAAAGACTATATTCAGAAGCGTTAAAAACGATCAGATATTTTAGTCGTAGCAGGCGATATCTCAGAGCATGTATTACGAGGTGGGGATGGCGAGCGGGCGGGCGGGCGGGCGGTTCCAGCAGGAAGGGGCGGGCTTTCTTCCAGTGGCGACTGATGGAGATTTCTATGGAGTATAACTCGACAGATTATCTTATTATTGCAGAAGTTTTTTTCCTTCTTCTATTCTCTCAAATCAGTGGCAAACCCGCACGAGTTTCTCACGTTTATCGCCAATAAGGTCAGTCGGGTCACGTGACCTTTTCGTTTTAATCAGCCGAAGTCAATGCAAACGGGAATAGTCGTTAGAGATCCTACTTGAAAACAGAGTTACAGACAAGATATTGTCCCTGTCTCAGATTTTGTACATAAAGTTACATATTTAAGGTTTTATACAGTATATATGATATATATACATACATACATAAATATTTCTACTGGGTTAGTTCCTCTACTTCCCTGACTTGAAGCACTTTTGTTCACTGTACCTCTAGCTTTCTGTATGTGTGTGTGTGTGTAAGGGATAGAATGACTGAATGTAAGGAGTTTTTTTTTGTGTGTGTGTGTGTGTGTGGTTGATTTGAGTTTTTTTTTCTTCTTTTATTCAAAAGTAAGTTTTATTCTTTTTTTATTATTATTATTTTTTATTCATCTAGCTCCTTGCTTCTTGACTTTTCTTCCTTTCGTTTGCCGTCTCGTAGCTTGTTAATTATTAAACGAGGCTATTTATTCGCAACCTAAAGGCTTGCTCTGCTGGTTCTCTCAGTAACAGTGTGTCTTGTTGGTCCCGGTTCAGCGTCGAGCTCAGCGGTGAGCTGGCTTCACCCGCAGAAACATTTACAGCAAACGTCGACCGAGACCTGATTCTCAAAATACAAACAAACAAACAAACAAACAAACAAAAAGTTTCCGAGCCCAAGCTGAAGACGAGCGAGACCAGTGTCACTGCTGTCAGTACGCAACCATGAATGTCATCTGCTGAAAACTCGAACCAAAAAGAAAAATTCTGCTATTCTTTTTTTTTTTCTGAATCAGCAGCTTAGTATTGTTTGATCTTTTTTCATTGTGTTATTGGTTGTTGAAAAAATCAATTTCCTTATTTCTTCCCCGGCTTTGCCTTCTGCGTCAGTGACACTGGTTTCAGCTCGGTAGTTTTTAAAGCATCACCGTTATGCAGAGAAAGTTTGGAAGAGTTACTTTTCTTAGGACTGTTATACTATAAGATCTGAAGCATGTTGTATTTATAAAGGCTATATTAATTCGTGCTTGTTTTATTTTTTTCCTCTCTCAAGGCAAAAAAAAAAAAACAAGCATTTGTTTTTCTTTTTTTTTTTTTTTTGACTCGATTCTGTTGCTTTGCATTCTGTCCAAGTGAAATGTCACGTCTGTTTTTCACTGTATTGTTAACTATCAGATATCACAATAAAGCTTAAATGGCATTTGAGTTGTCTGGTTTAATTATTATTAATTTTTTTGTTCCTTTTTTGATGATCAGTAAAAAAAATTGCTGTTAAAGAAAATTAATCAATGGTGACGGTATGACTAATGATTGTTATTAACCGGTTTTAAATAACTGCACATACTTAAGTGCTTATTCCTCTTATATGGGATGTACATACACTGCCTAGCTGCACGCTAAAAGAGCTACCATTGACCAACATTAGCTTTGATTACAGTGGCCGGTTCATGTGTGAAAATAATTCCACATGTTTCCAGAAACACTTTCACACTGGAATATAGTCATGCTATCAGGAAAGAAAAATCCATAGAAATTAAAATTTTGTCACGTCCACAGTCATACACAGTACGATAAGCTAAGAACCTCAAATAAAAGTGAACCTCAAATAAAAGACTATGAATAGGAAATAAATATGAAAAAGAAAATAGATGGTAAATTTAATTATTTAAAGAAAGAATAAAATAAAATAACTGTACGGTACAAAATATACAATATAAGAAAAATATATGAAAAAATATAGAAAAATAAGAAAACAGCTGTACAGATGTGATAACCTGGTTATCCGGTACATTCAGGTCGTCAGCTGACTTCATTGTATTGCCACATAACATTGCTGAGTTTAGACCTGAGCAACTGAATTAACCCCAGACCAGAACACTGCATGCATAGTCTTGTACAGTGGACACTATGCATGATGGGGGATTGATGTGCTTCCATTCTTACCCTGACGCGTCAGACGACATGATCTTTTTCCATTCCTCCAAAGTCCAATCTTTATGCTCACAATCCAATCTAAGTGTTCTGATTAGTCTGACTAATAAGTGTTTTTTTTTTTTGGACACACAGCTGTTTAGTCTCAATCCTGAGAATTTTCGACACATTGTGTGTGCGTGTGTGTGTGTGTGTGTGTGTGGAAATGTTCTTACTTTCACTATTGCACATAGCTCTGGTGTTAGTTTTATACCATGCATCCTTACTCAGCCTTTAAGTGATCTCCATTCACTTTTTTTTTTTTTTTTTTCATTTTCTCATCCCACTTCTTCCACAACATTAAAGGTTAAGGACAGTCCTTACAGGTTTTTACAAATCTCTTAACTTTAATACACTCAACCCAATTCCAGTACAGTCATTTAAAATCTCCTTAATTGTTTTTGGTGCTTCGTGCAGGCCAATAATTGCATCCCTCTAAATTAGTGTCTTTTTTTTTTTTTTTTTTTTTTTGAACAGTCAGACTAAATGCCAGTGACTGGTTTACTATTTTTACTTATTATTAAAGGATGCAAACATTTTAAACTGTATAATTACATAATAATGTGGAATGTCAACAGGGGGAGATTTAAAATGTTATAGCAGCTTTAAACAGCTATTCCCCTTACTTTACCTTCTTTAAGTTTTATTTAAAGGAAACCTATTACGAAAAATTTACTATTTAGTCATTCCTAGATATTATTTAAGATCACATATTTAAATATAAATTTCCGTACATACAGCAGGTCATTCAAACAAGTGCAAGAGTCAGAAATAGTGCTCTAGCTCTGTAGTTAATTAATGAGAAATAAACTGAAATAAACCCAACAAATTCACATCATTGTACAAATTTATTAAATTAAATAATTACAAAATGAAGTAAAAAAACTAACATAAAAATCGAACAATGCGTCTGCCAACTCTGATCAAAGGACATTGAAGTAAATATTGGTTAAGTAAATATCGTCTCATAATAAAACATCAGCATATATTTATGATTATATATTTTATTCCATCATTCATCTTCTAGACGCTTATCTTGCACAGGGTCTGGAGCTCATCCCCCGAGTGTTTGGGCACGAGGCGGGGTTAGACCCTGCACAGGTTGCCAATCCATCACACTGCACACAACCACTACGGGCAATTTATTAACAGCAGTTAGACAATCCAGCATATCTTTGAAAGGAAACTGGAATACTCAGAGGAAACCCACCAGACACGGGGAGAACTTGCAAACACGGAAATCGAACCTCGACCCTGCAGGTCAGTGCTAACCTCTATGCCACATGCCGCTGATTATAATTTTACCAGGAGAAATATATAATGATTTTAAATCTGTTATGCAGGTCTTCTTAAATGAGATGTTACTATAAAATCAATATTCTATAATATTGTAATCTAATTCTAGAACGACAATATTAATAATATATAGATGTTATTGAATTATGGTCTTATTTACAATTGGAGCTCCTCTAATAGAAAATGAATCAACATCTTCTAACCAATAAAATGCATGAATTCAGCACGGTTAGGTATAACATGAATTAAACATTGTTTAAAAGCCACAAAGGGATTTTTTTTTTTTTTAATTTAAATATCGGCTAAAAGGAAAAAACTTGAAATTGAGTATTCATGGAATTTTCCAGTGGCTTTGAAACTAATCTCTGTAATGCATGCGTGATTACCATGGAGTGCAATTTTTTTTGCACTGGACATTGTTGGCGCGCGCGCACACAACTCATTACTCAAATATTTTTTGGGGTTTTTTTAAACTCTGTTCTCAATACAGGAAAATTCTTGTCTATGTTAATCACGCATACACCACAGATGTAGAAGAATCGTTTTGAAAAAAAAAAAAAAAAAGCTGGCATAATTCTTTACAAGCTTTCCAAATGTTGAAAACTTTTGATGTTCTTCTTTAGTGGCTTCCTGGAAGAAACCCATCTCATGACTAAATACTGTCCGACCTCCTTCACCCTCGAAGCCAGACAGGAGCTGAACAGATGACGTCACTGCGTATCCGACTGTTTAATGCGATCAACTCATGGGTCAATGGGCCAAGAATGCTACCTCTGTGACATGATCACATTGAAAATACACAGAGCAAAGGTGAGGTTCAGCATTGTTAATGACATGTACCTTAATTAACACAATTGTATTAAGTTCCTTCTTTGCAGGAAGTCGCATTACAATTTCCTTCACTGGATCTAAGAAGTCCAAACGTCTGATCTGATCGCACTAATGCTCGGTGTCACTGAATGATCACAAATCCAAAGTCCAATTTTTATGCTCTCTAGCAAATGTAAGTGTTTTTTTCCTAATGAGTCTTACTAACAAGTGGTTTTCTTATGGCCACGCAGCTGTTTAGTCCCAGTCCCTTAAGTTCTCATCATGTTATGTGTGTGAAAATGCACGATTGATCAAATGCAATTTCCACTGGCAATGCAAACTCATTAAGTGTTTAAGCAATCTTTATTCATGATTCGTTTTCTGACATTTTCTTAACAGTTTAGCACTATGCTTCCAGATTTTAATAATATTCTCAGCAGTTCTTAACCCAATTCCAGTAATCTTAAATCTCGTTTGTTGTTTTTTTGCTTGATGCAGGCCAATGATTTGACCCCTATAAAAAAATTCAATTAAATGACTGCTTGAAAAGCATTGCAAGATCCATCCATCCATCAAGGAACCTCTGTGGTCCAACCAGGGATTGTGGAGGCCAATGGTGACCATTGTATTTATTACCATTTTGTATGACCGTGGTAGGACCTCCAGTCAACATTCGCACACACACACGCACACGCTGCAGGCAATTTGTAAATCTGTATGTCTTTAGACTGTGGAGGGAAACCGGAGAACCTGGAGAAAACCCAGCACGCATGGGAAAAACATACAAACTCCATGCACACAGACTCCGAGAATCCAGGACAAAGCCCAGGACCTGGGGGTACGAGGCCACATTGCTAAGCCACTATGCCGCCAGAATTGCGAGATACCACATATTTTGATTTTAGGCATTGTGGGTAACATAGGTGCCCTGCGATGGATTGGCACCCTGTCCAAGGAGTGAGTGAGTGAGTGAGTGGGTAACGTAGGTAATTGGTAACCAGGAAGAAAGAATTCAAACATATAACTAGCATTAGTATGCTTCGTTGACGAAAAAAGAGTTTGTAGAAGTAGTTAAAAGGTTAAAGTTAAAAATAAGATGATCAGCTTTAATGTAATCAGTGATATTATTATTTTACGTTGAAGCGAATGTCTGCCTGCGACAAAGATGAGCCCTAAATTTTAATTTTTTAAATAATTTCACAAAAATAACATTATATTGTATTGGTTTTCACTGGATTGGTGGATAAATATTTGCAAATTGTACAAAATTTACCAAGTTCACGGCAAGATTTTAACTCTAATTACTCACATTGAGCAGGAATGTAGCTTATTTTAAAGTAGATTATTCAATCCGACACCTAGCTGGCAATAACTTCACTTTTACTCAATATTTTGATTTCATTTATGGCACAGGTTTAACTTCCAGTATAAAGTACTGCAAAAGTTTTATTAAATTCTCTCCTGCCAGTTTTGCCTGACGCTGTGGCAAAATCTGGCTGGACAGACAGACTTACAGGCCCCCGACTGGCGCAGTGCTAAAGTGCTCGCCCTATCATCTGGAGATCGATTCCCGGGTGATGCTGTAACCTCTTGCAGCTGGAGGTGTAGAGAGAGCTGATTGGCTGAGCTCTCTCAGAGGGGAGGATACTTAGTACTCCAACATTACATTGCATCACAGTGTGTTACTCCGCCCCCAACAGTGCGTGAGCGAGCAGTTCGGGAAGATGCGGTCTGCTGGCGTTCGGAGGAAACACATGATAGTCATCGGCCCTGCTGACTAAGTGGTAGTAGTTGCCTTAATGAGGGAGCGCCCCTAGTGACGGGGAGGAACTGGACACGACTAAATTAGGGAAAAAATCGGGGGGAAAAATCCCTCAGATAGACATACAGATAGAATTTTTTTTGGAGACTGGTTTCAGGTCCTCTGATGTATGAAACGTGAAAGATATCGAGCGAGTTCTGACCTTTCTTTAAGAGTGAAATCGACAGGATTGCTGCGGAACTTCAGCTTTGCCACTTAAACTCTAAGTGATGTTAAACCTGAAGAGTTCTTACACACTACCATGACTACAGACCAGCTCTACAATACTGAAAAGAAGTCAGTGTTGCTTCGAGAGTGTGACGGAGACTCTACATCTCGGTGTGTGTGTGTGTACGTGTGTATGTGTGTGTGCAGCTGGTGTGAGACGTGTATTTTGGCAACCCAGGTTTATGTACAAAGGAAACTCTGGAACTGGACCACCATTCATACCATTTGGCCTTCAAGGTTCTATTTGAACTTTATGCAAACACACACACACACACACACACGCACACAAACCCATGCCTATTTGTGCACTTTGACCCTATTAAAGGGCTTCAAATGGCTGGTGTCATAAACCACACTTAGCAACTTTTCCTCCTATTAAAACACAACCTCCCGCCTTCTGCGTTGGAGAAACAACAGATGCTTTGTTTCAGATTCTCGGGGTTACAATAAGTTACCCTGTGCTCGTGTAGCAGAAGCAGAAGTGGCACGGCACAGAGTGAGAACACGTGGAAGACTTAGTGTAAAAATCATCAGTTCTCAGGGTGTGCTTTCACAACATGGGATTTATTTTTACTTTACTCACTGTGTAGAAGCTAAAATATAAAGGCAGAACTCATTTACAACATGCAAAGATGCAGCTTTTTGTAGGAGTAGGATCTGCCTAGAGTTAGGGTTTGATAGGGTTAGGATTGCATGAGTGTTCGGGTTTGATAGGACTAATGTTTTTGTTCCAGTCACTGCTGCACTAATGTCTCCATTAGGTACTGTATGACCTCACTGTAATGGCTTCATTCCAGATCAGTCACACAGAGCACAGATGATGGCTAGATAAGATGTCTCACTCAACCAGATCACACCTGATCTCTCTCTCTCTGTCTCTCATTGTTCCACGAATATTCCATGGTCTCATGGCAACTGTACTAATGGTGGCGTCTGGCACGGCAGTCGTTTAAATGTTGAGCCTAATGGACTGACTGGGCCTTCAGACACACACATGTAAAGGAAGGGTGTGTGTTTTTCCGGTGTCACAGAAGTTCCCTGTTTCCACTTTCAGCATTGAATGATTTATAATTGGGGCTTTCGGGAACAAAAATCTTTTTTTTTCTTTCTTCTTTTTAAATCTGCAACTAAACACAAAGAGAGACACACACTCCTGATGGTAAATGCAGCTGCACGATCAGAGGGCATGATTTGATCAGTTCCAGTCTGGTGGCTGCGTCTGTGTCGGTCCATCATCAACTGCTGGTTTTTGGGTGTTGCTGATGCTTAGTCATGCTGGCTGTGATGGTGTTTCCATGGAGACTCGCCAAAAACCCAATTGTTCCCTAAAAAAAAAAAAAGAAAAGGGACACCAGAACACCAGCATGCTCCAGGGAGATGCTCATATTGTCAAAGAAAGAAGCTCAATTTTTGTCCATTACAGGAGAATTCCTGTGTCCTTTATACCTCCTTTACAACATCTGTAGTGTATAAATGATCAGAAATGAGAGCTGATGCATCACCTTAACATGTTACTGGAAAAAGAACAGAAAACCTATTTACTTACAGTAAAACTGTGGGGGATTAATTAAAGTTAATATAAAACATTCGTTCTAGTGTGTTTGTTCATTACTTGAGTTAAAGTTGTTTAAAAATGAGGCCATAGATTTGAACCTGATGGGACATCTTTTCCAGAGAGAAGAATAGGTGCGCTTGTGTTGGTCTGACCACACATGCGTCAATAAATTATGTTGGAATTATTGGTTTAACTGTACTGCTCCACGAAGTCGGATAAAATGACAGAATAACAGCTTTAATAACAACAAGAACAGCAGAAAGACATAACCTCGAGAGACATGTGGCTCCGGGATTAGCACTATCACCTGGAATTTTTTCAGATTTAGTGCTTTAATTATGCTTCACAAATGTGTTAATGAAAACATCCTGCAGAAAGGACTGTTCATTTATTCATTTCGAGAGCTGCACTGTGATCATGTGAAAAACATGTGACTTCGCACTTCAACATATTAAATATTGGGAACAATATGTGATCCCACATATAAAGAATTAAGTAAAAACATTAGCAGATTTTTTTAAATACACCCAGTACATGTGAAAAAGTAAAAAATGATGAGAGAAAATGCGGTGAAAAAACATATATTACATAAAATAGAAACAACATAAATTATGTGTAAAAATAACAACAAACTACACACGAAAACAAACTGAATACATGAACTAGAACTGAACAACACAACATGGGTTAAAAGTTCAAATAAAACACACAAACTATGTGGAAATAAAAACACAACATAAACTACATGTGAAAATGAAACATGATCCTTGACAACATGAATTATGTTTAAAAATGCAACATGAAAACAAGCATAAATCACAACATAAACTACAAGTGAACATAAAAACAGTACAGACTACATGTGAAAATAAAAATGCAACATAAAGTTCATGTTAAAAGAAAAATAAAGTACATATAAAAATAAAAACACAACATGAACTATAAGAGGAAATAAAAACAAGACAAATAAAACACAAAAAAATACAAGTAAAAATAAAACACTACATGAACTACAAGCGAAAATGATCGACACAACATGAACTACAAGGGAAAATAAAACTACAACTAAAAATAAAAAGACAACCTGAACTACAAAAATAAAAACACAGTATGAACTATGTTTAAAAAAACATAAACTACAAGTGAAAATAAAAACATTACAGACTACATGTGAAAAAAAAATGCAACATGACATAAATGTGAAAAGAAATATACATTAACTACAAAGGGGAAAAAAAACCAACATGAACTATGTTTTAAAATAAACAAAATTTAAACTACAAATAAAAATGAAAAAACATAATCTACAATTGAAAATAAAAACAACATAAACAACCAGTTAAAATAAAACACATGGGTTATGTGTGAAAATAAAAACACAACATGAAGAACTATAAAAAAAAAACGATCGACACAACATAAACTAGAAGTGAAAATAAATGCACAACATAAACAAGTCAAAACAAAAACACAACATGACCTACAAGTGAAAATAAAAACCAAACGTAAACTACAACAGAAAATTAACACCCAACATAAACTACAAGTTAAAATAAAAACACAAGATACACTACAAGTGAAAAAAAAAAACATCAACTACAAGTGAAAATTTAAATGCACAATAAACCATAAGTTAAATTAGAATAACTTTCAAGTGAAAAGGAAAACAACATGTAAAAAACAAATGTAAACTACAAAAGAAAATTCACACCCAATATGAACTACAAGTGAAAATCAAAACAACATTATTGCTGAAGTTTACATGCCTTGGCTCTGATGAAATGTTTTTGAGAAAGTATGAAAATGGAGAGGAAAAAAAAATGAGGATAATTTCATCCATTTTACCGAAGCTTATCATTAGTGAAATAATTATCCATAATTAGTGAAAATTGTTTGCGTGGCTCATGAATGAATGAAAATATGGTTCCAGCTCTTTGTGTGTGTGTGTGTGTGTGTGTGTGTGTTAACGACACAGAGTCTGTCAGACTTCCTGCAATTACTCACCTGCATCACGGCGTTTATTGTCTTGACGCACTGCACTGTTCCCTCTCTCTCGCTCTCTCTGAAATGTCTCCTGACCTATAATTTCAAAGTGTTGCTTTTAAATATAGACTCAGAATTTCTTTCCTACGTGTTCACTTCTCACTTACTGCACCGATACACGTCCGTGGCCAAAAAGATACTATATAAACATAACCATTGTTACACAAATTCCAAATGGGTTTGATTAGCATAGCTAGTTTTCTTAGCTTTAGGTTCTAGCAATCAGGAAAATTTAGTTAGCATAGAGCTACATGCTTTCTTGTTACTCAGTGGGGTTGAGGCCTTCACAAGTAGCAGCCAATTGACTCAAAATGCAGTAAACAAAAAACAAACGGGTTAAATCCTGGAACTAGCATTGTTTCATTCAACAGATTTCAAGAGCGCCTGAAACTATACTATCCTTATATTTCCATGATAAGTAAATAAACAGCTACAATTCACACAAAGACTTAGCTTCAGATGCTCCGCCCACAACCTGCAAAGTGTCTAGTACATTTTGTATCCTTAGCATGCTACAAGTTTCGATATCTTAAAGCAGTAACGTGACTGCCGTGTACCTTTTCCAACGTGAAAGCAAACTTTTGAGCGGTGGGTTTTCAGACCACTGTATAATCACTTGACTGAAGAAGTTGACATCATCCCATCTTTGAAAGTTAGTCCAAATAAATTAGTGCCCAGGAAAGACATTCCATCGCGAGTATGTAAACAAGCTACAGGAAAAGACTGGTGGTTGAGTGCCGGTCAAACAGTGTGTTCCAGTGTACCTTAGTGGTTCTGTTTAGTGATGAGAAGATCCAGACCCTGGAGTGAAAGCTAGAAATCTGGTTCATGGCACCAATAGCTGGTACGAATGGCATGGTTAAAGAAAAAAAAAAGGGCGAAATCATCTGGGTAGAAAACCACTGTTAGTCTGAGAGGCGATTTGCTTTTGCCAATACAATACATGTATCGTAGCTGTACTTAAAGCTGACATTTTTACAGAAGCATCAAACTGTCTTGATTGATGAAGGAGCTCAGACTTCTTTATGTGATTTCTGACACAAAAATGACATATTACCACCTTAACATGTGCAAATAATTCTAATTACCGTACTGGAGTTCCTGGGGGGCCAGAAATGAATGAATACTTATATTTTAAAAGAATTTCATGCAAACACAGTATGACGGTTGTTCAAGTCAAACCGGAACTTGATGGCTTTTATTGTAAATGAAGCCGTAAAACTGATTGACATTTACAGAAGACTTCAAGTACAGTACGGTGTTGAGACTCTTAGCTGTGATGAAATGATTGAATGGTGCAAACGTTATTTAAACGACTCGGAGCCCACTGCAGTCGTTCCCGTGAACATTCTGCATGTAGAACGCCTGATAGTTCAAAAAAAAACTAGCATAATAACTTGCATAAGTGACACAATTGTTTGTATAAGTGACGTTTTTCCTGCACTTTTAGTTGGATTGTACAGACAATCATTCACAAACACCACTTGCGCAATACAGGAACTTGGCTGGGAGTTATTGCATCATCCCCTCTACAGACCTGAACTCGCACTGAGCCATTTCCACATGTTTGGACCTTAAAAGGAGTTCCTGGGAGGACAGCGTTTTAGCCGTGAATCAGGCAGTCCGAACATACTGAGAAAACTTTCTACCTTGATGGTATCCAAGCACTAGTGAAACACTGGGATTAGTGCATTAGTGTATCAGGGGATTATATAGAGAAATAAAGGGAGTTTTTACTCTCATAACTGTGTTCTGTTATTCTGCACAATCAAAAGTCCTGGTTTGACTGGAACAACCCTTGTTTATATTCTAATTCTTTATACTTAAATCAAACCTGATTGGCCAAAAACTAAAACCAAAAGTCGTAAATGTTCAAACAAAAACAGTTTGGAGAACTGGAAGTAGATTAGATAGAATTAGTTAGATTGAACCAATTCTGTGATTGAAAACCGTTTTCAGCACTCTTTACTTTAGCGCCTTTGGCTTCCGGTTGTAGAATTTGATTCCGAAACAGATGCACCCTGTGTCACATCGAGGACGTACACACGCTTACACTAGTGACCCTTATGATATGGATAATTGTAGCTCTTGACATTATAAGTACTTGGGTACAAGAGCACACTTCATTAATGAAGATTGGTGTGCATTAAGATGTGTTTGCCTTAAATTATAAAAACAGATGAAACCACTAAGAGTGTTAATGTTAATACGGTTCACAATAACATAAATATTCCATCCATCCATACATACATACATACATAGGAACCTCTGTAGTCCAAATAAGACCGTGGAGGCCAATGGTGATTACCATTGTTTTTATTCCCATTTTCTCCGGTAAACATTCACACACTACAGGCAATTTGGGGACACCTATTAGGCCTAATCTGCATGTGGGAGGAAACCGGAGTACCTGGAGGAAACCCACCAAGCACGGGGAGAAAATGCAAACTCCATGCACGCCAACCCCGAGAGGGGATCAAACCCAGACCTTGGAGGTGCGAGGGCAACAGTGTTAACCACTTAGCCACCGATCAGTTTTCGTTTACGTACAACTGATCTCGCGTCTATAGTTTATTTATTCGGCTATAAGCTTCCATTACCGGTTAGCTCATTAGCCTCATAGTGTCAGACCTAAATTATACGCGCTAATGTGTTTTTTGTGTACATTTTACTTTAAGATAGATTTCTTAAAAGCAGTCATTTGGCACTGTAGCTCTCACTCAAAGTGAAAACACGTTTCACACACGTTCACACCATGGTGGCATTGTATAACACAAAAAATAACACAATAACATCTGCACTGTTAGTCGGACACAGAGCCAAGGAATACAAAGTTAAAGAGGACACGAAGTACCGAAGCCAATAGCCGTGTGGTTGTTTTTTTGTTTTTTGTTCGTATATCATGTTTTTATATTTTTCTGGAGACGAAAAGTCCTGACAATTATGGCAATGTCAGCAAAATACAGTTTATTTTTAAGCCTCTGACAGGTCCCCATAAGGAAAAACATTTTTCCTTAACTAAACGTAAAAAGAGCCAAAAAGTTTCTGTTTAGTTTAAAGTGAAATTAAAATCAGATTTAGATCTAGTCACATCTTTGCTGCATTAATATTAAAGTCAATAAAAGGTCCCCACAAGCATAGTAAGACAAAGTGTGTGTGTGTGTGTGTGTGTGAGTATAAAGAAAGCTGATTCAGCCTAAAGTGCTGACGGAAAGAGAGAAAAAAAACCCCGTAATGCAATCAATACTGCACACACACACACTAACACAGTGCGAACACACACCTCAGTGGATATCTTTTCTCCTCCACACATTAGTGAATAGTGCAGCATTGATTCCTGGTCATCCTCATGGTTATTTTTAGAAGCACAAATCAAAACCAGGTTTGAGAGTAAAAACAGGCTCTGTTCGGCCCTGAGCCTGTCTTCAGCTGGAGGACTTTCCAGGGAGGCTTCTGGTATTACTCGAAGACTTTCAACAGCTCGGGTCTTAACGAGTCCTGCGTCACTGGACGTCACACCCGATGAGACGGGCAGGGCCGTATAAACGCGTTACCTCTAAATTCTAACATCTGTTTACATCCCGCCGTTTGGCTTTCGAAGGAGGAAATGAAATAAAAGGCGATTTTACGACCAGAGCCGGCAGGAACACTGCCTTGCATCCAGGGAGACATTTAAAATAAGGCAGAAAGATAGACAAAAGGCGTTCAAGTCAAACTGGGACTTATAGTGATATTTCTTGTGTGAGACTGAAGACTTCAAGCGTGGTACGGTGATGAAACCTTCAGCCGTAGCAGAACATTTGAATGATTCAAACATTTTAAAGAAGACTGTACGTCCATGAATGACACTCCCGACCGAGATGACTCAAAGTCGTGATCATTCAGTGAGTGGAACGTCTGACCATCGGATTTATTGATGGATAAATTGTTGTCAACTTGCGAAAGAGATGCATCAGTCTGTGGGAACTGTACGCACAATTATTTCCCGACACCACTTGCTTATTACAGAAAGTTTTCGTTAAGTCCCCCCATACAGTCCTGACATCCAAACTATTTTCAATTAAAGGAGTTCCTGGGAGGCCAGCGTTTCAGACAGGCAGTCCGATCATGGCTCTGGCGTACTGAGAAAACGTTCTACTGAGATGGGAAGTGCATTAGAAATAAAGATCAAAAGTCCCGGTTTGACTTGAACGCCCCATGTACACACTTAATCATTTTAGTTGCGCTGGTTTGCTCTTTGGATTGAAATTTTTCTTGCAATATTTTTATATGATATTTTTATATGAATTGTTATACTGTAATCTTCAACAGTCGACTTTCGATGAGCCTGTAGGAGATGGAACCTGATGTGCTCTCGAACCTTAAGGACCTTGCCATGTTTTGCGTTCTGAGATGCTTTACTGCTCAACACGGTTGTAAAGAGTGATTATGTGAACGACTGTAGCCTTCCAGTCAGGCCAATCTCCAGACCTTCACTTACTATCGAAATGCTACCATTTGCAGGAAATATATCTGCATCATTTTGTTTAAAACTCCAGGAGATCAACACGGTGTCCAGGTGTTCGGGTATTCCTGTTACATAGGCTGCGTCAAAGTGTTTAGCATTTTTCCAAAAATATAAATGCCAAATTAGTTTTGCATGCTATTGTAAAGTGGCGTGTAGTACGCTTTTCACAGCATCTCGACTCTTAGCCCTCTTGTGCATTAGCGTGTCCGGCATCTCTACCACACCGGCTTCATGGTTATTGTGAGAAATTATGTTTATTTCCTCAGTTTAAAAGCTATTTTCTCTGTCCACTTATCTCTGAGTCTCTCCAGAGCCCTCATCAGTCACTGTTATATAACTCTCTCTCTCTCTCTCTCTGTGTGTGTGTGTGTGTGTGTGTGTGTGTGTTGAGTCTTTAGAGAGCCAGGAGCCACGTCTCCACGATTAAGATCTTAATTAATACCCTGTACGCACGAATAAAAGAGTGTGTGTGTGTGTGTGTGTGTGTGTAATTGAAGAGGAGAACACAGATTGAAAAATCAGAGATAATTACACCTCCGAGACAAATTTTTAAAAAATGTTACAACATGACTTTCAGACTAACGGGAACTGGACCGGTCACCGCATATCTGATTCTGCACAGGGAGCAGATTATATACAGATTTCATAACATATTATTTTCGGCTGCTTTCCATTAATATAAACACATCTAGGTTAAATCACAGCTCTGTTCAATTCTCGATTCAGTTTGGTCAGAGGGGTGTTGATGAATATGTTGTGTCTTCTAATATGTTAGCGCTTTGCGAGTCAGAATGAAGTAATGACTTTGTGACAGTTACTTCAGCACATAAGCAAAGTTTAAACGAAGAGTAATTGTAAATTGAGAGAATTTCTGGAAGGAGTCTCAAGTTTTAGGACTTTTCAATTCAATTTTATTTTATTTGTATGGCGCTTTTAACACTATACAATTGTTGCAAAGCAGCGTTACAGAATCAAAGGAAAATGTGACAAATTGTGTATAAATCAAAATAATCAGATTTCAGAACTTCAAAGGCAAACAGGAAAAGTTTCAGAACAGATGAGTTTTACACATTTAAATATATTAGCTGGATAGCTGGATTTTTGTCTTATTACCCTTATAAAAAATGAGGCTGACGGGCGAAGTTTATACTTTATAGCTGCTTTTATTTAAAAGGGATACATTATTTATAAAAATCAGTTTTTAGTCATTGTTAGACTTACAGATGATTTTCTCCAGTCTGCAAGTACATGATACACAAAAAGCATGAGAAAAAAAAATCCATCTTTCTTTTTGTTCAGACCATGACTTAAACGAGCTAATGAGATTTTCCCCCCTAATATGACATCATATAAGAAGATCTGGAGGGGGCGTGGCTAAGCAGTAGGTCATTTATCAGGGACAATCATATAATTTTGATTCATACACATTCACATTTCATACAAACTTAATTCTTTTGATTGTGTAAAGCTGCTTGGTGATGATGTAAATCGTTAAAAGCGCTATACAAATAAATAAATAAATAAATAAAATAAATAAATTTACATAGACACAGAAATGACATGTTCAGACGAGGAGCCAGAGGAAAAAATAAATAAATAAATAAATAAATAAATAAAAATGCATTATCTGAATAGTATTTTACACAAGCCCTTTTTCCTCTAAAGTGAACCAGGTGCTTGTTCATGTCTGGCCGTGGACTTGTTTTTCACGTCATTCCGTCACTATATACCGTACGTCCATGTTCGCTTCTACTTTCCCATGTTCGCTTCTACTATGGAACCTTTAAGCGTGTTTAAGTGACTTTTAGAAGTTATTAAAGTAATAACTTTGTTTGTTTTGCAGAATGTAACTCTAAATGGATAAAAATGTACGTGTTCTTTAATAGCAGAATAATAACATTTCCTATTAGAAAAAGATCGAATGTGAAGTGATGTCCGGTCGCATCCCAACACATCCCATCCCATTCCATCGCCTTGTTGTTTTTATTGAATTTTTCCCCATTTATGAGACAAGTGTAGTGGTGTGAACTTTTCCTGCTTGGATATTACAGCGTTATCTATTTGTACTAAGACGACTTAACTGATATATACCCAAGACATGTGGATTAAAGGAGACGTTCAGGACTGAATCTCAGAGCGTATCCCAGTGAAGTGTCTTCATTTACAGAGTCTGTGACGCTGTGGCCCAGTTTTGTCTCAGCTGAGAGTTAAAAGCAACATGACACACTGAAAGGAAGGGGAAAAAAAATCTCTCACACACACTCATAGAGAACATTAAGGGCATGAGACAGACAGACACACACACTCTGACTCTCTTTCTCTTTTTCTCTGTCTCTCATCTAGAGGAAATGTAGAGCATCTGAACATGAAGTGATTGAAGCCCATGTGCACGTAAACACTCGCAAAACAAACACATGGCATTTCTACCAACAACAAAACCATTAACGAATACATTTTATCTTTTCATTATTAGTTTTATGAAATAATAAAAGTAGATTCTTAGTTGCTTATTTTAAAGTAATCTATTAAACCCATCACACAACATTTTGATTTCACTTATGGTGCAGGTTAAACTTCAGGCGGATATCAAAGTACTGCAAAAGTTTCATTAAATTCTGTCCATAAACAAATCTGACTGGACAGACATACAGACATACAGACTTTTTCTTCTTAATATGTAATGGAGACCTTTTATGCAAAATTTAGGTTTCAGTCATGTTTAGACATTCAGATTTGTTTGTAGTATCCAAACAAACAGTTCTACAACAAAAAAACAAACAAACCAAACTTCCCCTATTGGCTGGGGAAATTGAACAAGCCAATTCGATTTTCCCCTATTGTGACCTCATTTAAGAAGATCCCCTCAACTGGCTTGTTGCTCAGCGCTGCTGTTCTCCAAAACAGACACTAAAACGGTGTATTCGGAAGAGGAGTGAAATAGAGAGAGTTTAAGCAATGAAAAAAATTGCATTATTTGACAGGTATTTCAGCTGGAACATTAACACACACACACACACACACACACACACACACACACACACACACACACACACACACACTTTAGGGGAGCTCTGAGACCTGTGTTAACTTTTTAAAGAAATAACACAATATGGGACCTTTAAATGAACCAATTAACTAAGAAACCAGTCCACAATAAGCAGTAAGTAACATAAGCTACAAGGAGGTATCAGTGCCTTTGATATTTATATATTTTTGCTTGAATTTAATGGATATCCTTTGCCAGTATTCATGTCTTAGACAGCAGCATGTAAGCGTTCTAGGGATTTGATTTTATAGGAAATAATGATTTTTCCGAGTTAAAAAACTACCATGCTGCTGTGTTTTTAAGAACCCGCTCACAACACGGACAAGTGTCAAAGACCTACGTAAGTCAAATACAAATACACCAAATCAAATGTCGTAAACTACAACTATATGAAACAGAAAGTGAACAGCTGTGCTTCGCTAATTTCTGGGCCAAAAAAAACTAAAATTAAGAAGCTGGTCAGATCTGATCTGCGTAATGACGTCCAGAAAATCATTTCCTAACAAGCTGCACATTGAACATTATTCATGCAAGTTGATGTTTTGTTACTGAGAATGATGGCTGTATTTAATGTTATTAAACTGAGCTTAACCAGTAAAGAGGCAGGGAAAAAGCTTAATTGAAAAATAAAAAAAATTCATGGATGCATCCCTCTAATTGCAATAATTACAGTTTTCACCTCTTACTGTTTCCGCACTTAAACATCGCTGTGCATTTTCTATTAAATCTGAAGAGGGCTAGACCCATGTGAGTGAGCAGGGAATGGAAATGAGGAAAGTGTGTATCTGTGTGTGTGTGTGTCCTCATCTCCCTGCAGTGCATCTGCCAGTTCCATTAGCCTTTAGCTCTGCAGCTATTTAAGTCTGCTGATAACATTGCTGCAACTAACCTATAACTGAGTCATACGCGCATGTGCACACAATCCATTACTGTCTCAAGAAAAACAAATTTGAGATCCGAGGTTTTTTTTTTTACCTCTTTTGGACAAAGAGTTTGTTTTGACAATTTGTGTCCCTGCAATGCACTTCCTGTCCAAAAGCAAAGGGCGCACACCCAAATATATCATTGGACTGAATTTAGGTATGTATTCGCCAATACAACAATCTCAGTCCAGAGTTGCATTAACTGTTGGCTCGAGATCCTGAACTAAACAGGTTCCAAAGATTTTTATGTTTGAAAATGATTCCTCATGTTCCCAAAACCACTTTTTCACAATTTGAGTGCTGGGTTATACCCGTTCCATCAAAGAAGAAAAACTCCATAGAGGTGAAAACCTGGTCATTCAGTACATTCAGGTCGTCCGTTGACTTCATTATTGCCACATAACGTCGCTGAGTCTAAAACTGAGCATCTGAAGCAACCCCAGATCATCACACTGTCTCCAGAGGCTTGTACAGTGGACACTATGCATGATCGCTTCATTCGCTTCCCTACTTACCCTGACACGCCCATCACTCTGGAACAGGGTAAACCTGTACCCATCAGATCACATGCCCTTATTTTATTGCTCTAAATCTTTATGCTCCCTGGTGAAATGAAGCCTTTTTTATGATTAGTCTGACTAACAAGTGATTTTCCCATGGACACACAGCTGTTTAGTCCCAATCCTGTGAGTTTTTATCAAGCTCTTATGTTTATTATAAAACATACATCTGATTTCTACTGTCTGCTTTTTATAATGCAGCTTTTTTGCAGTAATTTTTTATGATTACTGATCACATTTAGTTATGATTTTTAGTCCGTCCACCGTTTCTCAGCACTTACCTTCTAGGTTGTAATAATGTGTTGGACGGTTCTTAACCCAATTCCAGCAATTTCAGCATCTCGATTATTGTTTTCCTAGCTTGACGCTGGGAAATATTTAAACTTCAGAAACTACAGGTAGCAGAAAACTTCGGTTAAAACCATTAATATTAAACCCACCTAGGTCTTGTGTTCCCGTTGTGTCACCAGGGTTGCTGTGGCCCCTCAGGGCGTGGCTCTGTACGGTGTCTGGCACCAGGATGTTGGCAGTAGAACCTTTGGGGACCTGTGGGTTTCACGGTGGGGCCTTTCTATCATGGCCAGTTTGGGCTTTTTTCAGCAATTTGTGCTGCAATTTGTGCCTATGGATTGTGCTGGTGGGCTGTCCTTTGGTCCCACCGGGATGGGTGTGTCTAGGGCGCCCATGGTCCTGTAACCAGGTTACTGGTACAGTAAAACCTTGGATTGCGAGTAACTTAGTCTGTGAGTGTTTTGCAAGATGCGCAAAATTTAAAAATAAATTGTAACTTGATAAACAAGCGAGGTCTTGATATACGATCTTTGTCTGCCGAGCGTCTCTTTTTTTTGTTTTCTCTTTCTCATGCTGTGGGATTGTGGGTAATCGTCTCTCATGCTCGGTCTGGGTGTGTGCCTCACTCGTATACTCGTATACAACATCTGTGTGTGCATGTACTGTGTACTATAGCATTGTGACTACAGTATGTGTCATTGTGACTAAGGGCCACCCACTTCTTCTTTTGTCTGAGACCAGCCATGGTGTTTTTTCAAAGGTAAACTGCAGGTTAATTTGTTTTATTTTCCCTTTTTTATATTTTGTATTAATTATTTTTACTTGAATACATAACTGTAATTAATTGTCCATCAGCGATATTTAATTCACCTATTTAATGTTAATGTTATGGCTGATAACTCTAATTTGGGAATTCGTGCTCTCCATATCGTTCATGTATGAAGTGCTGTCTATGATTATTTTTTTGTTTCCACCTGTACACTTCCTGTGCATCTGTCTTAAATAACACAATCATTGAGAGTCTTAAGAGGATTTAAGAGAAAGCACACACAGACCTTATTTAAATCCTCATTTATCCATAATTTTTAATTTTTTTATATTAGTGCTCTTTGGAACAAACATCGTTTGAAATGTATTAACATTATACTGTACATCTGCTAATTTATCGATTTTGAAACGCTACAAGACAAATTCCAGGTTTATTTTCATGCTCTCATTTTAATATCGTACGTTATTTTTACTGAAATAATAATTTACCCAAGATCATGTAAAAGTGCACAGAATTGGATTGGAAGTTTTCTATGAGCAAATGTTTATTAAGTGAGTCTCTGTTGCATTGGTGGCTCAATAGTAAGTTCTGTGTCTACAAAGCAGAAGTCCCGAGTTTGATTCCAAGTCAATGCCCAAACCCTAGCCACGGGACGCAGTATCGGTCCCAATCCCGGGATAAAAACCATGAGGAAGCAGCAGAAAGACTGACGATGACATTAGAACTCTCCGGTGTCTCAGGTTTGACTGTTCAGAGGTAGAGTATAGCTGAAAACTTAGGTTTAGGTCTCTTGACTGCGAGGCGAACAAGAGAGAAAGCTTTATTTACAGAAATCTGTGACATCCGACAAACATGTTCAACGAAACATGTTCTTAACCTCCTTCTCACACACACAAGCACAAACACACTGTACATCATTTCTGAAAAGCCCACCATGTATAATTACTAGGTTTGTAATCCACTAACGAGGTGATGTCTTAAATGTTCATCAAAGATGGTAAAGATGTTCCTCCATAACTCTTAGCTGTTTCCTATCCTGTCCTTCATAATGATACTGTGGAGGGAAATAATTACATGGTCTCTCTGAGTGTGTGTGTGTGTGTGTGTGTGTGTGTGCTGAGCTGGACAGGAAGCTGTTTTTCTGGATGATGTCACAGCTGCACAGCATCCCACGCGCCTCTCACAGAGCAGCTCTCAACATCGAGCGTTACCACGGTGACAGTGCTGACGTGCGCTCTGGCTCGTCCACTCTCCAACACACTCTCACACGCACACCCCTACCTCTACCTACCTGCCTGCCTGCATGTGTGTGTGTGTGTGTGTGTGTGTGTGCTTCTTCCTGTCTTTAAGCACAATCTTGAGAGGCAGAGGTCTCATCCAATCAGAGAGCAGAGAGATGAGGTCACTTGCTAAATCACTCAGGTTTATAAAACACTCCAGCTGGTTATCACATATTGTTCTCTCCATCTCCCTCCTCTCTCTATTTCCTTGACACACACACACACACATATACACACACACATAAATACAGCTCCTTATTAAAGCAGCCTATAAAGGAACAGTCTGTACTAAACCTGTCATAGTCCTAAATTTTTTCAAGATGCGTTAGAAAAACAAAACAGACTTACAGGAAATCTCTCTTTCAATTTTTCAATCAGTTATATGTCCAACCTCAAACTGGAATCAATCTGTAACCTAATCTAAGTTTTGGTAAGTCGTCATGTAAAAGCTACATTCAAAACCCGTCATGGAGGCACTTTCAGCAAGAAAAAAACACATCTGATAACTATGTTATTTCATCCTAAACAACACAGTGTCTCCTTAATAACTGCTTCTAAGTCGTTCCGAATCGCCTACAAACCATCTAATTAACTAGGATTTAATTACATAATACATATTGCCAAATGTATTTGCCCACCTGCCTTCACATGCATATGAACGGCCAGGGGTAGCTCAGTGGTTAAGGCATCGGACTACGGTTCGGAAGATCCCAGGTTCAAACCCCACAACCACCAAGTTGCCACTGTTGGGCCCTTGAGCAAGGCCCTCAACCCTCAACTGCTCAGATGTGTAATGAGATAAAAATGTTAGTCGCTCTGGAAAATGTAAACCTTGGTAACATTCGTCCGCTCTAATCCATCCACAAGGTGTTCTATCGGGTTGAGGTCAAGTTCTTCTACACCAAACTCGCTCATTCAGGTCTTTATGGACGGTGCGCAGTCATGTTGGAACAGGAAGGGCCCGTCCCCCAAACTGTTCCTACGAATTTGGGAGCATGAAATTGTACAAAATGTCCAGGTATTGGTGCTGAAGAGTCCAGCTCCTGAAAAACAACCCCACACCAGTTCCAACATGACTGCCCACCAGTGCACAAAGCAAGATCCATAAAGACATGGATGAGTGAGTTTGCTGTGGTCCTGACCTCAACCCGATAGAACTCCATTGAGAAGAATTCGAGCGGAGACAGTGAGCCACGCCTTCTCATCCAACATCAGTATCTGACCTCATAAATGCGCTTCTGAAGGAATGGTCAGAAGTTCTCATAAACACACTCCTAAACCTTGTGGAAAGCCTTCACAGAAGAGTGGAAGCTGTTATAGCTGCAAAGGGGGCGGGGCCAACATCATATTAAACCCTGGATTAAGACCCTGGATTAAGAATTGGATGTTAGTCAAGTTCATATGCATGTGAAGGCAGGCGAGCGAACACTGCATAGTATGGCAATATAGTGTCGCTTCTAATAGAAGGCCAATCCTAAATCACGCCTGTCGTGGACTGATATGCAAAACTGTTTAAATAAACCAAAAAAATCATGAGTCTATTAATATTAAATGGTGTTAGTGGCACTGTTGTATAAAAGCAATATGACACTTGAGTTTGTGCCATCGTGCCTATGACATCACAGCCGTGCTGATATTCATCACAACAGCACTCCCTCTCCTGTGATATCGCTTAAACACTCTACCTGAGAGGCGACTCACTGATGTAAAAACAGTAAAAGAATTCATCCAGCACCTGAAGAAAACAGCATAACGTATTAAATCTGAGTTATAAATATAAATCTAAGATACATAGTGCTGTTTTCAGGATGATGAAGCAAATGCATCAGCTATGACGGGCGCCAGATTCTGCACCGAAACGTGTAAGGCTTGTTACATTTATAGCATTTGGCCGACGCCCTTATCTAAAGCGACTTACATTTTTATCTCATTATACATCTGAGCAGTTAAGGGTTAAGGGCCTTGCTCAAGGGCCTAACAGTGGCGATTTGGTGAGTATGGGGTTTGAACCTTGGACCTTCTGAACTGTAGTCCAGTGCCTTAAACACTAAATTACCCTCTGACCCCCACCTATAGTTCCATTCAATTCAATTCAATTTTATTTACATAGCGCTTTTAACAAGGGTCATTGTCTCAAAGCAGCTTCACAAAAATGAAAAGAAAGTTATCACCAGCCACGCAAGTCGATTGAGGCCTGGGTTTGATTCCCACCCAACGCCCAAACCCCAGAGGCACCGGATACAGTACCGGTCTCAGGCCCAATGAGAAATAGGAGGATTGGGTCAGGAAGGGCATCTGGTGTAAAACCCGTGACAAGTTGTTGTGCAGATCGGATGGTCCGCTGTGGCGACCCCCCTCGACGGGAGCAGCCGAAAGACCAACAACAACTCGTGTGATTCACAAAAGCCAAAATTCTACCCAATGCATTTTTAAAGCACACATACTCTTCATTCTCAGGGTGGACTGTCAGGCTGAGTAGTGTGCAAGAAAACGTCTATGAGCCAGATTGCTGCGTGAGGACCCTAACACACACACACACACACACACACACACCTCCAACCTTCTCAATTCTCAGTTCCTGGAGTGAGAGGTACAGTCAGCATTCTGGATATGTATCAGCTATGTACCTCACCACACACACACACACACACACACACACACACACACACACACACACACACACACAGTCAAACCCCATTAGAGACTCAGCAGCCTCCAAGTGGGCAAGAGGAAGAGGGGCTGGAAGAGAGAAGGCCGAGTAAATAACACACTAAACATTCTGGTGAACATGTGGGTGGACTCTAATGATGTCCATAGATAATGATCAACAACTTTGCTCTGACTTTGAGTCATGATATATATTGTACCATGTCCATGTTTCATAAAGATAAAAGAAAGGGTTTAAATAAAAAAAATAATAATAATAATTCACAGATGCAATCAATCAGCCCAGGTGTGTTTGTTTGATGTTTGCTCCTTCAACACATTATCAAAAACCTTAAAGGATGGATATGATGATGATGATGATGATGATGAGGATGCATGGTATTAAATCAACAGTAAAAACCAGAGCTATGTTTAATAGTGAAAGGAAGACCATTTCCACAGAACTGGAAACTGGGATTGGGACTAAACAGCTGTGTGTGTGTGTGTGTGTGTGTGTGTCCATAAGACAACCAGTTGTTAGTGAGACTCATCAGAAAAAAAGAGTTTGCAAGAGAACATAACGATTAGACTTTTAAGCGATAGAAAAAGGTCATGTGGTCTGATTGACCCTATGTAAGGAAAAGTGTGTGTATATTTATATTTATATTTATATATATATATATATACATATATATATATATATATATATATATACTGTATATACACACACACTTTTCCTCCACATAGCACAGTATGATGAATGACTTACTGCATTACAGCCCCATTACGAGTTACAGCCTCAGGTCAGAGCTAGTACTAAATTTAGCCTGGTGTTTATTTCAAGCTCAGCATGTGTGTGCCATACGCTCTCTCGCTCTCTCTCATACACACTCTCACACACCCACACACAAACAGACACTCTGTCTACAGCTTGAACTCTGTTTTACCAATAATGAAAACATGTCAGTTGGCTGACTCGTAATCCCCTTCCCTTCCTCCTTGTGTGTGTGTGTGTGTGTGTGTGTGTGTGTGTGAAATGTGCAACATCCTCCCTTATTCCGTATACAGATGAACTCCATCTGGAAGACCCAGTGGATACCCAGGACCATGTGGTTAGACCATCCCCACATCCTGAGTTCTCATATTGGTGTGTGTGTGTGTGTGTGTGTGTGTGTCGTATCAACAAAGAAGAGCTGTACTGATTTCTGATAGGTTGGACAGTGTTGATTGATTTTTCCATCAAATAAAAAAAGCTGTTCTGGAATTGTAGATATAGTGACGTTTCCTATAAGATGTTAATAATTTATTGTTAATAATTCTTTGGAGTTTTAGCTTTCTAAGAGTCAGAAGCCATGAGAATGTTTCATATGGTAACGTAACTGAGAACTTATTAGACAGTACAACTATAAACAGCTAAAGACAGGACTTTAACTAATTAAAGATGGTTAGTGTTAGTAGAGATGATGATGTCATGTAAAATAGATTTTAAACATTTTAAGTCAAACTACAAACATTTCATTTGGTATTTTGAATGTACGAAGAGCGTTGAAATAAAATCGGGACTTTTGACTGTACAGAATAACAGAATATAGTAATAAGAGTAAAAACTTCCATATATATATATATATATATATATATATATATATATAGAGAGAGAGAGAGAGAGAGAGAGAGAGAGAGATAAATGTATTAAAATATTATCATGAAGTTTTATATTACTATAATATAAAGTTTTTCTTTTCCTGAAGTTTTTTTAATGAATTTCTTTCATTTTTGTGAAGCTGCTTTGAGACAATGACCATTGTTAAAAGCGCTATATAAATAAAATTGAATTGAATTGAAGTATGTATAATTTTTTTGGGCTGACTGTGTGTGTGTGTGTGTATATATATATATAGTACAGTAAAACTTCAGATTACGAGTGACTCGGTTTACAAGTGTTCCGCAAAAATTTTTAATACAATTTTGACTTGGAAAACAAGCATTGTCTTGGTTTACGAGCACCGAGTATCATGTATCACGCATGCGCTTCGTAATTTGATGCCAAGCGTCACGTGATCACAACTGAGCCGACAGTTTTTCTCTCTCTTGTGCTGCGGGTAATCATCTCCCCTGCTGGGTCTTAGTGCTTGTCTCTTACTGGTATAATCAACATCTGTATGTGTAATTTGACACCGCGCTGGTTCGCACACACACTTTTTCTTTCGTCTTTAGTGTGTGTCAGTGTTTGAGGGTGTGTGTTATGTGTGGCACGGTGTCAAATTACACGCACGCGCAAGAAATTCACACTCAGCAGCGCAGGATGGAGAAAAAAACACAGCGCCTGTGCGCATAAATAGAAACACTTATCTGTCGAGATTTATTTTTTACTTTTTTTAAGGTAACGTGCAGGTTAATTTGTTTTATTTTTACTTTATATTTTGTGTTAATTATTTTTTTGTTTTTTTTGTTTTTTTGGCTGTGGCACAAATTATTTTAATTTCAATTATTTCTTATAGGGAAATGTGCTTTGATTTACGAGTGTTTTGGAATACGAGCCTGCTTCCGGAACAAATTATGCTCGTAATGTATACAGGTTTTACTTTATATATTTACAATGTATAAATATATATATATATATATATATATATATATATATATATATATATATATAAATATATATATATATACACTACCGTTCAAAAGTTTTAGAACACTTGCAAATTTCTTTTTTTTTTGTTTAGTGATTTATTTTCTACATTCTACAACAATACTGGGGATTTCAAAACTATAAAATAACACATATGGAATTAGGTAATTATGTAACAACAAGAAAAACAACAGTTAGTTGTTATTTTTAGACACAGAGGTCAGCCTTTCTTTAATAGTTCTTGCAAGAACAGTATTATCAAGTGCATTTGCAAAATCCGTCAAGCACCATAATGAAACTGGCTCTCATGACGGCCATCCCAGGAGGGCGAGACCAAAACCTACCTCTGCCGCAGACAAGAAGTTCATTTAGAGTTATCAGCCTGAAAAACGACCAATTAACAGCACCTCAGGTTAGAGGCGTTATGACGTCTTTACAGAGCATAAGTAGCAGAAACATCTCAATATCAACTGTTCAAAGGAGATTAATGCATTTTTGGATGCCTTCAGCATTCCTTTACAATGTGGAAAGAAATAAAAATCAGGAACCATCATGGAGTTAGAAAGTGTTCTAAAACTTTTAAACGGTAGTGTATATACAGTATATATATATATATATATATATATATATATATATATAAATTCCCCGCTACACTAATGCACTTATCCCAGTGTTACACTAGAGCTTTGATTTCCATCAAGGTAGAAATCTGAAACCCCTGGCCTCCCAGAAACTTCTTTAATGTGGAAATGGCGAGGTCAGGACTGTTGTGGGACGTGGCAGTAACTCCCAGCCTAGTTCCTGTAACCCGCAAGTGGTGTCCATGAATGATTGTGTGTGCAGTTCCCACGGACAGATGCGTCTCTTCCACAAGCTGACAATTTATTTGTTGATTTTTAAGGATCAGGTGTTGGATGTTCGCGGGAGCGACTGCAGCGGGCTCCGGACCGGATCCATTCATGGCCATACGGCCTTCTTGAAAACGTTTGCACCATTCAAATGTTTTACTGCGGCTAAGAGTCTTATCACCGTACTGTAACTGAATGTCAATCATTTCACGTATTCAAACACTTCGTTCAAAAAAAAGTTTATCACATGTCCAAACACATGTCGTGCTGCGACCATAAAAAATAAAAATAAAACTAAAATTTGTGTTTATGGAAAGGAGCAGGGATAAAAAAAAAAAAAAATTAACTTGTAAACTTCTACATACTGTAGATGAAAACCTCAAACCAACACCCTAGCAAGTGAGTGTAGAAACCACAGAAATAAGCTTCAAAGGTTCACATGTTTAACGGCGCGTCACAGTTCCTGGAGAAACCGAACAAAAAAACGATCGTCATATATTTACGTTAGAAAGTCTTCATATCGACACAAGACGATACTTAGAAGACAGGACGTCGGCTGCAGATCGTGTACGTTGTCTCTGTGGTGTTCAGGGGGAAGATTCATCTCAGCAGCCTTCACATTTCTAAGCAGAGTATGTGTTCGAACAGAGTGGTGTCTTTAAACATGAGATGTCCCGAGTGCTTAACGCACAGCTGAGAACAAAGGATGACAGCATCTGAGAGGAGGAATAAGGAATGAAGAACGTTCACAAGCTGTTCCTTTCTCTGACTCAAAGTCTAGTCATCAAACCCAGTGATGTAGTGATGCTTCAGCAGCATCTCCATCATCCATGGAAAGGAGAACAAAGTACAAGATCAACTCACATGGCTTGTGTTCTAGTCTTCTCCTTTTATCACTTTCTGTCTTCTTATTGAACAAAATGTCTTTTTATGATATAGGGATGGATGCATAAGGAATTATATGCTTTTTATAGGAGACTAATCAGAGACATGATGTGTTGTGAATCAAAGCAATTACATATTTATTCATTCCAGAATGACAAATTGTAATTTTAAGCTTATTATCATTAGGTTTAATGTTGCAGAACGTCCACAAAACACTTCCTTCCAGTTCTATCAGCTGTAAACCCACAACTTAACCTTTCTTTTTTTTTTTGCTTCTACCTTAAAGTAAATTAGATATACAGAGGAACTGTATGTCATAAATTTCTTTATCATCTCCTTCCATGAATGTTAAGTACGCCAATCAGCCATAACATAAAACGACTGAGAGGTGACGTGAATAGCATTATCCCTTTTCAACTCTTTGGGATATACGGTCATGTGTAAATGTTAGCATCCCTTCTTTTAACTCTATGTGTTTGTGTGTGTGTCTGTGTGTGTGTGTGTGTGTGTGTAAAAATAATCTGATTGTCGTAGCAGGTCTTAGTATTAGGCAAATACAATCTCAGACAAACAACAAAGAAACTTTTTCACCATGCAATTATTTATTTAACAAAAAATTAAGCCAAAAATCACACAGGCAATATTAAGTACCCCTGTACAGGTTTCACAGGATTTAAGAAGGTAAGTTGCAGTCAGGTGCTGCTCATCATTAGCAGTTTATTAATGAAATCATATAAAAGCAGAAGTGAAGTTTTGGCAGTTTGATGGTCTGGAGCATTGAGGCATTGAGGCATGTTAACACATGGGAAAGAGATGACGCGCTTATAGAGAAGCAATTGTTGTTGTTCAATAAAAAAAAAAAATGCTCTTATTGAGAAGCAACTATTTGGAGATCACCATTTTACAGTGGAGAAGATTATTCACAAGTGAAAAGCACTCAATACAGTTGCCAAACTTCCCAGGATTTGACGTCCCAGAACATTCACCTCAAGGTCGGACCGACAGTGTTCCAAAAATTACAAAAGGAAAAAAAACACAAAAAAAAACACAAGTGCTGCTTATGTCATAAGCCCAGACTGACAGACCTCACAGAGTGTTGAGTGTTGAAGTCCATGACAGCACAATTAGAAGAAGACTGAAGTATGGTTTGTTTGGAAGGATCATCAGGAAGCGACTGCCCAAAAGCCTCAATAAAATGAACCAATGTTGAGAAGAATGGACCAAAACTCCTCAACAATGATAAAAAAGACTAGTAAAGTCATACAGGAAACAACTTATTTAATTGGTTATGGCATTGGACTACTGATTGGATGGTCCCAAGTTCAAACCCCACCACCTCCCTCTTGCCATTGTTGGGCACAAAGTATAAGGATGTGACTGACTTTGACAAGGGCAACATTTTGACAGCTAGGCAATTGGGTCTGAGCATCTCTATACTGGTATGTAATGGTAGGTACAACAGAAAAATGGTCCAAGGAAGGGCAACCCATCAACTAGTGGCACCATCATGGGCACCAAAGCCTCTGTGTGGCGCAAAGACTACCCTGTGTGGTCTGATCTCACAGAAGAGCTACTGTAGCTGTCCTAGATGGCTGAAAATATTACACTATCACACTGCAAAACATGGTGTGAGGAACATGACAAATAGGTCAAGCTGTTGACTTGTCCTTCAAATTCCCCAGATCTTAGTCTGAATAAATATGTCTGATGCATGGATGGCTTACCTCACAAGTTACAGAACTTAAAGGATCTACTGAAAACTTTTTCGTGACAGATACCACAGTATACCTTCAGGGGTCTTGACTGGTCAGAGTTGTTATGGCAGCTAGAGAAGGTTTGGGCTGTTTAGTGTCACATAACATAAAAAAAAAAAAACATACCTTTTTAAAAATTCAGTTTATGTGCAATGTCTGCGTATGAGTCCCTGTGGAAGTGGTTTCTATAGAAAAGATAAAAATGACAGCAGCACCACGACTCGAAATTTATTCAACCTCAGGAAGGAGTCAGGAATTCAACAGCATTCGGTAAAAAGCATCAGTTTTGTAGAAGTTAAAGAGACCTAAAACGACTTGCCAATGGAGACAGGTAATGCTGTAGGATTTGAGTCTTGCATTTATCCAACATTAAAAGACAGACCTTCCGTAACAGGCTGTCATACTGGGTGTGGTGGTGTTGGCAGGCTGAGAGACAGACCAACATTCAATCAGAAAGAGACAACCGTGAAGAGCTGAGTCATACGTCTAGCAGAATAATTATGGAAATTACTTTTGGAAGTATGCGGCCTCCGAACAGCCCCCTAAACCTGACTAATCTCTCCCGAACTCATTCACTCCTGCATTAAGAGCACTACGCTTCTGCTAGACCCCAAAACTGTTGCCTTTATTCCTACTGTCACATTACAGCACAGAACAGGTCAGGGAGAGGCTAAACGACTCTCACGCCGCCCACACGCCTGTCATCGTTCAGGCCAGTCTGGAAGATGACACAGTAATGATCAGAACAGCAAAGAAAGAAATAAATAAAATCCATTTGAAACAGAAAATGAGGGGGAGGTGATTATGTATGTATCTGTGCTTCTCTATGATAAATGATGGATAAATTTCATATTATGAAAGATGAGAAATAGAAAGCAGTGTGTGCTTGAATGGACAAGTTTGCTTTTTATAACTTAAGTAATAAGAAAAAACTCATCTAGTTCATATTATGCATTATTGTTTAGTTTTTTTGGCATTTTGGTCCATGTGCAATCCAACACATTGGGCGACCACCATGGAGGTACAGTATATCCGTCGTTTCTGTGGCAATTACTTAAGGGGTCGGGTTGCCAGCTTAACGCCAATTAGCCTAACCTGCATGTCCTTGGACTATGGGGGAAAACCAAGTAGCCGGAGGTAACCCACCAAGCATGGGGAGAACATGCACACTCCATGCATGCGGACCACGAGGCGGAATTCGAACCCGGACTGTTGAGGCGCAAGGCGACAGACACTGTGCTAACAAGTAAGCCACCATGTTGCCTGGTTCTATAGTACCAACTTACTGTAGGAACAAAGATTTGTACAATATGTTGGTAATATGAAGTCAATAAAGTTGGGCATCAATCAAGGGACAACCTTTGATTCTAAAAAATGAAGCCAATACATAAGTGACAAAACATGCAGTTCCTTGAATGTCCACTAGGCCCCAAAAAATGAGTCAATCCCCATAGAGCCATGATCAAATTGCTAGCTGTCTGCTATGTGTCACTTTAGCTACCCAGGGAATTGGAATATTTTTACGTTAATTAGTTAGGCAACAACAAATCATTGTGACAACCATTTGTCACATACACATTATTGTACAGTGAAATTCTTTCTACGCATATTCCAGCGTAACAGTAGTCAGATCGCTGGGATAGGTATGATACGGCACCCCTGAAGCGGATGGGGTTAGGGGCCTTGGTCAAGGGCCCAACAATGGCAACCTGCAGGAGATGGGCCTTGAACCTCTGATCTTGCAATCAGTACCTCTGCACCTTAACCCTCTGAGCTAGCATTGCCCATAGTTTACCTTACCACAAGAAACGTAGGAGTTGACACGGAAATGTCCATGCTATGGATGACGGAGCCAACCATAGTACTTTAGCTAAGGTGAAGCTAATAATCATGCTGTCTTGTGGATGAAAACCGAGTTAGGTACAGTAGGCACATTCCAAACAACAGCCAACAGCCCTGTTTGTTTCGCCCATTTATGGATTAACCAGGGGTTTAGGCGGAGTCAGCTCCTGCCAAGATGGCGATGACCAGAGCGTCTACATCTGAGCTTCTAAAAACGCTTTTCAGAAAACCTACGGGTGACTTCAAAAAGTCTGTTACTGTCTGTATAATCACCCCCATCACTCCCCCATCATCCCCATCCTTTGTTCTCTAAGACAGACGTATAGACTATGTGCCTTTTATGCTTGAACAAGGAGGTATGCTTTCTACATCTCAGTTTCTGGCTCTAAAAAAGGCTCTGAAACAGGCAATGGGACTCTTTCTCTTCCTCATACACATTTCATCTTTTTCTGATTTAAATGCACATACATTCAGTTTCTCTCTCCTGCACACAGGGTGATTTAAACAAAAGTGCTTTGAAACATATCCATATATACAGTCCGAGTCTCTCTCGCTCTCGCTCTCTCTCTCACACACACACACACCCACAGAATCAGATCTTGGCCCCTTGACAAGCTGGAAGCATCCCTCTGTGTCAGCAGTAGTTCTGGTCCTTGTTGCCTGAGCTGTCAGCAAAACAGACAAACTGTGAATGTGGATACCATCAGCTGATCTCCGGGCCAGCTGTGCTTTTTACACACACACACCCGGCAAATGCTTTGTTCTTCTTTCATTTAACAGACGGATCTGTTGTTCATTGAGCCTTTATGTCATCTGAACACTCAGTTTCATGCAATTTACACCTACACACTATTACAGATGACAGCACTGATGACAACGCAAACAGTACTTACTGGTGTCCTACAACGGTACAGAACACAACCCCTGCTGGTTGTTATCTTTAAAAAAATGCATTTAGTTAGAAACAGTCCGTGGCCTTTATGGACTTTGGTACTAATCGACCACACGACTGAAAAGCAAAATGCTGCAAATGCACACCTCACTATTCAGCTTAACTTGAATATTTTAGTGCAGTTCAGTATCGTGTGCATGTTACAGCATGTATAGAATTACACCTCGCAATTACTTCATGGCCTGAAAAGTTCATGAACCAAGCTCTTGCTAATTAATTATAAACATTAACTTTAACCATGATATGCAAGAGAACTAGAAATATCCTGGTGGCAGAGTTTTTTCCACAGGATGAAAGGCAAAGATCAATTTGTACAAAGCACATGTGCAACAGAATTCTATACATTCTATTTTAAATCTAACATTTTAATGACAGACTCACTTTATCAATCCCTCCTGCTCCTACAAAGACTGCAGACCAATCCCTCCTGCTCCTACAAAGACTGCAGACCAATCCCATCTGCTCCTAAAGATACTCTTGACCAATCCCATCTGCTCTTACGATGACTCAGACCATTCCCATCTGCTCTCAAAGACTCTTAACCAATCCCACCTGCTTCTAAGACGCTCTTGACCAATCCCATCTGCTCCTACTAAGACTATAGATCAATCCCATCTGCTCCTAAAGACACTCTTGACTAATCCCACCTGCTCCGACAAAGACTCTAGACAAACCCCATCTGCTTCTAAATACATCCTTAACCAGTCACACTTGTCCCCCAAGGCATTCTTAAGCAATCCTACCCACTGATACAAAGATTATGGGTCAATCCCATCCATTCTTAAATACACTCTTGGCCAATCCGACCTCTTCCTTCGGACACTTTTGAACAATCCAACCTGCTTAACCAGACACCCTTGAGCAAGTCTATTTACTCCCTCAAATACCACAGACCAATTCCACCTATTCCGGTTGTCACATTTGACAAAATCCAACTAGTCCCACAGACAATAGACCCAACCAACCTGCACCTACAGACACACAATACTAATCCCACTTGGTCCTACAGACACTTTTGACCAATCACATTTACCCCTACGGACACATCTGACCAATCACACCTTTGTTCTATGGAGACTCTTGGCCAGCCCCACTTGCGTGTACAAAGATTCTGGACCAATCCCACTGGCTCCCCTTCGCTTCTCTTTCTTCACACGCGTTTGACCAATGGTGCCTATTTGACACTTCCAAACGAACACACTTGTTCCTACAGAGACCAAGCCCACCAGGTCCTATGGACACACTTGACCAATCCCAAGTGCCCCTATGGACACTGCAGAACTAATCGCATCTGCTTCTAGAGAAACTCTTGACCAATCCTGCCTGCTCCTAAAGACATTCCTGACCAATTTTCACCTGGTTATATAAATACTCTTGGGCAATCCCATCTGTTTCTAAAAATACATTTGGCCAATCCCACATTGCAGATACTATTGGCCGATAACACCTGCTACTACATGCACTCTTGTCCAAGCCCACCTGCTTTGAGAGACACTCTTGTCCATTCCCACCTACCTCTACAGAGTCTCCAGACAAAACCCATTAGCTCCTACAGAGACTCCAGACCAATACCAATCCTTCCTGCTCCCACAAACACTCTTGGTCGATTTTAGTTTCTCACTTTGCCAATGGCCAATTTCCGCAGTCACACTTGTTCTAATCTTGCTCTCTCCTGCAGTTAATTTTGTTTGCATCTGCTCACAAATACCTCTAAATCAAATTACTTGATTGGGTTTCCCAAAAATGTAAATTAATTAGTATTTTAATACTGCAGTGGTACTGAGCCATCACCTCAACACCATAAACACTTTGGGGAAATATTACAGCAAGTGAAACAGGTACATGCCAATTAAAACAAAATGGTACCCACACCACCAACCTACCCTACCCACTTCCTTCATCCCTGATAGATAGAGGGATTTCCAATTGTGAAAATATTATTCATAATAGTAAATCAAAATGATGTGTGCTATTTATCCTCATTCGAGAATGAGGAAGGTGAAGGTCTTGGCAGGCAAACTGCAAGTAGCAATGACTCACACTGCTATAACTTCAAGGATAAAAAACTACACGCTTTGGAAAAGCTGATTTATTGTTACATAAAATACAGTATACCAGTAGACATTGTGAAATATGTTGCTGAAACAGAGAACAAAGGTCATTATAGAAAGTATTTTACAAACTAGAAAGAAAAACATGAGAACTGAATTGTACATCAGACCAGATAATATATCAAAACAGTCATAAATCACTTTCTTTAAGAGATCGCAGATTTAGCTCAAGCAGTCCATAGCATTGTTATGATGTTAAAATGCATTTTGTTCAGAACAGGGCACAGTGATGTTTCCTCATGAGAGAAGCGGCTTTACCAGGAGCTGAAGTCTCCAAATCCTGTCCTGCCTTTAGGCTTCTTAGCTGCTGTCTCGCTGCTGGATGGTTTGCTGTCCTCATCGGCCGCTGAGCGCTTACTGAACACATGCAGGCACAGGCACGTTAACAGCCACGCTTTCACAGTAGACCGCAAGAAAACAGAACGGGTAACGAACGAGAACTGTGTGTGCACAGAAAAGGGCGAGTGGCGCTTATAGTATGTATTGTGGGTCTGTGACTCGTGAGATGCATGAAAGACACACACAGCAGGGTTGCTTATGTGTGTATGAAACCGAGAAAGAAAAAAAGATCAGTCCGAGTGTGATGACTTCACAACAAATTTGGCTCCTATATACTGTGTGTGTGTGTGTGTGTATAGGGAGAGTGGGACAGGAATCGGTGGGGTGCCGCGGGTAATTATACCGACGTCCCACTGTTTCTACAGAGAGGCTCGATCATATCCTGAACCCTTCTAAGCAACACTAGAACCCTGAAACAATCACCTGCACCCCCTAAAAACACGGCAGTGACGGTGGTGACTTAATCGGTTAAGGCTGTGGGTAACTGATTGGAAGGTTGGGGGATCAAGCCCCAACACCGCCAAGTTGTGATTTTAGAACCCTTGTGCAGGGCCCTTAACCCTTTTTGCTCCAAGCCTCTGACACTGGGATATCCAAAAAAATAATTTCGCTGTGCTGTAAGATACATGTGACAAGTAATTTAATCCACCTCGTCCAACTCTAACAATAACAGGAGCTATCCTTAACTTTGTCAGACGCAGGTCGAAGTAAAAGTGCCTCAAGGTTTCCTTTTGTGATATTTAACTTTCTTGACTTACAAATCAAATCTATAAAAATGGTGGTGATAAAAATAATCGGGTTTATTTTTTAAGGCTCATGATTGAATCTCATGATCTGCTAAGGATAGGGTGAAACCTTAGAGCGACTCATCAGGCTGCGGTGTAAAAAAAATTTTTTTTTGAAACAGTTTTGATTCTTTGAAACAGCCCCGACTCCAGCTCTGGCTCCGAGCCCTTCACCCACGAGTCTTTCATCGTGTTACACATTGTGTGGGTGTCCTGTTCACTCAGCTGCTCTGTGCCTCCCTGTCAGTCCGCCTGTGTGTCTGCATCTCCGTTTTGGTCTCCCTCTTTCTGTCTGTGTCTCTGCAACTTTGTGTCTTTCTCCTCCGGTGTCTTTTCATCTTGCTGTGTCAGGATCTTCATCGTATCAGTTTTTTTGACTAAATGTTTGTTTGCGTGTATGTAAGAGGCTCCACCTTAGTGGATCACGTCCCCATGTTATCGTCCATGAAAGTCTCTGTGTCCCTCTTTGTCTGTCCGGCTCCCTGCTTCTGAGGCTCCATCTCTATTTTTCTGTCTCTGCATACCTATTTGTGCACGTGTAAATACGTGTGCGTGTATCTGTACGCATGTAAGAGTGTGTGCGCGTGTGTATACTCACCTGGCAGCCATATTGATATATTTGCCCACTCCGGCTCGGTACGTTTTGGGTTCTTGTTCAGTTTTAGCTTTGCTAAGCGAAGCTGAGGTTTGGGCTCGTTCTTCATCCTGCTTCTGAGCCTCCTTTTCCCGCTCAGCTGCAATCTGTAACACACACACAATATATCAGTCTATGGTGACAGACCATATATTACAATCACTCTAAAGTGACAGATCATATATTATAAGCCCTGAAATCCAGTCCACACTCAAATAGTCAGATGTTAATATGCACACACACACACGAACCTGTGCATCTGCTTCCTCATAAGGATCCACAAACACCGAAGTGCTTATCAGCTTAATCTCAGTCTGTAAAGAGGAGAAAGAGAAAGAGAGAAAAGTGTAAAGGAAAACAAAAGAAAAAAGAGTGTCTCTTACACTCACACACACACTCTCACACATACAATATTATCTGGGAATTTAAGAGGATTTGCTCTGTCTGCTTGTTATTAGTGTCCCATATAAACTAGAATCAGAACTAGAATCCTTGAGCAGGGCCCTTAACCCTATTTGCTCCAGGCGCAATGTATCCTGGTAGACCCTGCCCTCTGACACTGGGATATCCGGAAAAAATTATTTCGCTGTGCTGTAAGGTACATGTGACAAGTAATTTAATCCGCCTCGTCCAACTCAAAGCAGCGCGACTTAACAATAACAGGAGCTATCCTCAACTTTCTCAGACGCAGGTCGAAGTAAAAGTGCCACGAGGTTTCCTTTTGTAATATTTAACTTTCTTGACTTATAAATCAAATTTTTAAAAATGGTGGTGACGAAAATAATCAGGTTTATTTTGTGATTGAGTCTCATGATCTGCTAACGATAGGGTGAAACCTTAGAGCGACTCATCAGACTGCGGTGTAAAAAAAAAAAAAAAAAAAAAAAAAAGGAGAGCAGATTTTCTGAAACAGCCCCGACTTCAGCTCTGGCTCCGAGCCCTTCACCACACCCACAGAGTCTTTCATCGTGTTACACATTAGACGTATATAATATATGTGTTAGTAAACTGGGTTGGAAACAACTGTACAAAACTGTATCCCCTTCTGTCATTTTGACACATGGTCAATAAAATGTTTCTTTTTTTTAATAAATAAATGAATAAATACTTTTAAAAGTATTTCCTTAACCCTATGTATAGTTTTTCAAAGCATGTGCAATGTACTAAAAGACTAACTTTTTTTTAATAAATAGGGAACAGCGGAAAAGCGTTCCCCCTCTTATCCAGTGATGACGAGTTAATTCCCGAGTGATGCTCCAGACACTGATAGCTGAGAGACTAGAGAGCAAAACGGTCCTACTTTCTCTGTGTGGTGTGTGTGTGTGTTCTGCATCATTTATAGCGATGCTAGACATACACAAGCATCTCTGAGCTCATGCAAGCAGAAGGGGTGGATAGCGCTTTCCTCCAAATGTGTTACAGCAACTTGAAAAGTTGCACTGGTACTGTAACTTCATGAGCTTCAGAGGACACATGTAAGTGTGTTCCCTCAGTGGTTGGTAGCTGCCGTTGATGGGCGAGTGTCCCAGCACTGTGGTTCTTCTCCATCTTGGTTCTGGAGCGCCCTTTTTTTCACCTAGGCACCAAGTTATGGGGCTAGTTCGGAACCGGTGCCTCATTTTGAAATAGTTCTTTGTTTTCAGACAGCAAAAGCACAAAAAACCTGGTTCCTTGCCAGCTAGGACAAAGAACTGGGACTACCACGACCAACTAAAAGTTTGTAACCTAAGTAGGGTAGCCATGTGTAGTGTAATGTATCTACTGATAGAACAAAACAAAGGAAATGCAGTCAAAATGCAACAGGTAGCACTAGTAATGAACACTGATCCCAAAGCAGACTCGCAAAGCCAGGAGAACTGCTTGCAAAGTCATGTTGAAGTTTGTCATTGTTGCTGCTGTTGGGTTTGCTGCTAGTTTTTTTGCGCATGGAATTTTTCGGCTGTTAGCATTGCTGGGAAAGTATTCCCAGACACAAATGTATACAGTGATATCGTGTTGCGACTTTCTACCCCATGAAAAAATGGGGTAGCTCAGTGGTTAAGGCATTGGACTACGGTTCGGAAGATCCCAGGTTCAAACCCCACAACCACCAAGTTGCCACTGTTAGGCCCTTGAGCAAGGCCCTTAACCCTCAACTGCTTAGATGTGTAATGAGATAAAAATGTAAGTCGCTCTGGATGAAAGCGTCTCCTAAATGTAAAATTAAGTACCAGACATGAATTAGCACCGGGAACATTGTGGTGGAAAAGGGGTAGGAGACTAGGACTACCCCCTACCTTGTCGATTCTCCTGTTTTCCTTGTTATATTACACCACTTTAATAATTTTTTTTTTTTAAAAAGGCTGTTAATTAGCTGATTAGTTAAACCAGGTGTGCAGGGAGCTAAGAAAACACTAAAACATGCACGGCAGGTGGTCCTCAAGGGTCAGGGTTAAGAGTCATTTACACTGTACTTGGGAAACAAATCTGTTCTGATTGACTCACATGTGCATGGAATTACATCTGACTAAGATGGAAATCAGAAATTAAGCAGATTTATTTATTTTTTTGCTCTCCAAGCTCAGATTCTTAGTGTCGGAAAAAGCAAAATGTAAAGAAATTTTTTAAGAAAAACACACGAGACGTGATAAAAGAAATAGATAAATAAACCAAATTAAAAGGTTTAGCATGTAAAGCTGTGTGAGGCAGGGGTTATTCCTGAAAGAAACCCTCTTTCAGGGTAAAATTCTGAGCGTGAGTCAGTTCAGCTCCTCTGAGGATTGAGGCGACGTTAAAGAAATACCAGCGGGAGCTCAGAGCAGCTGCGCGGCGTCCATTAAAGCATAAAAAACGACTTGCCTCGCTTTTATTAATGACACGTATGCAACTTTATACAGATGAAAACTTTTGAGTGATGAAGGAAAGGAAAAGCTTTGGTCTAAGTACCTTGGGTTTATCCGTTTTAGGATCGCTCTCTACGTTCTCCATGGCTGTGAGGGTCTCGAATCCACCCACCACCCTGACAGAAAGAACAGAAAAATAGCGTTAGTAAAAAAAAAAAAAAAAAAAAAAACCTGATCGACACTGTCTATAGAGAATTTAGACAATTCCACAGAATTAAAAACAGCACCTGGTCTTCAATCGATTATGAGCTAGACTTTGGGATATAAAAAGAAGCGCCAACAAAAGCAAATAAACCAGACATAACATTGGACCGAACGTCCTATGGTAAAATTTAGCAGATCTTTAATTAGTTTATGCATCACTGGCTGCCAATGCATTTTTTTTATTATAATTTTTTTTATAATAAATATAAAGTGTTGACTGGGTGATCCATTTAGCCTTCATCTTACCCTTTGTTAACCTTTCAGTTCTCAACATTTTTAACGGCACGGCATGATGCTGTAGCCCTAGCTTGATACTCATTTCTCAATCCTAAAAAAACAATCATGAACTTTTTCCAACCATCATTTACATCTACAGTACTGTGTGAAGGTCTTAGGCACTGTATTATCTTTACTACAACTGTTGTTCTGTATATCTATTGTCTGTATTATTATGTACAGAACTATTCACTATTTTTAAACATACCATAAAAATGAATAAATAAATAAATACAATTACAGTAGAATATTTGGGTGCCACTTGATCAGTTTTCAGATGGAAACAGAACAAAAACCTAATGTAGGCTCTTGCGAGTTGCATGATAATAGAAAGGGACAAAAATAACAGAATGGTTGTAACATTCTCCAGCACACTCAGTAAAACTAAACAGCTGTTTTACTGTGCAAACACCTGGGAAAAGATGCTTTTGAAAACATTCCTACATAAAGGAAACTTTGAAAGAGTAATAAAATAAACAGTCAATATTTGCTGTAAAAACTTTCTGCTTGAAAATATTCAGGAGTGTTAGATACAGATGTGTACAGTTTTATAAGTAGAACAGTTGTTAGGTTTTACTGAGCATGCTGGAGAATATGCTAAGAGTTCTTCTGGTAACTTTGTCACACTCGCTCCTTTCTATTTTTCTGCAAAACCCAAGAGCTTACATTAGGTTTTTATTTTTTGTTTCCATCCGTTAAAACTGATCCATTATGTAATACAGTGCTGTGAAAAAGTATTTTAAGTTTTCTCCATTTGTGGATGATGGCTCTCACTGTGGTTCGCGGTTAAAAATGCTTTGTAACCCTTTCCAGATTGATACGTCAATTACTTTGTTTCTCATCTGTGAATTTAAATTTATTTTCTTTTAGATTGTCAACAAAGCATGATTTTTATTCATTTATTTATTTTTAGATGTTTAAGCATGCTTTACATTTAAGGAGCAATTATTATTAGCAATTTTATAATAATATCATAATTATTATATGTTATTAAGGGGACTATAACTCACATTAAATTAAATAATCATTTTAATCAAAACCTTATTTAACATTAAAGTGAGTTTGATAATTCTATATCCTTCTGTAATGTTATTTAATTATTTATTATTCAATATTAAATATTATCATTTTTAGGTACTTTAGCTGTCCATTCTGCATTCGGACACAGCCCTGACTCTGTAAACGGGGAAAAAAATAAAGTGGCGCAGACTGCAATATTTCAGCCAATTGGCAACAGGAGGCGTTTATGTTCATGACGTTTTCTATTAATGTGGGTCGGCTAGCCCACATTTCAGTGCCACACTGCACCTTGTCGATATGAATTTTGGGGCAGAACTTCTGAAGAAGCACAAAAGGAAGGGTGTTTTTGTTTTTCTCTAACTAATCAAAAGTGCTTCCTCAGAATCGCTGACTCCTCCTTTAACTTTTGTCACACTGAACAGACCGGAACATCAACATTTACCTCAGAAAAATGTTGGCATATTTCTTGGGAAAGTCTTTGCATATCTAAAAAAAACACCTGTAATTATAATTAGCTGGACTTTGATAGGTTTGGATGTAATGAACACTATCGTCAATGTGGCGTCACAACTCACGAATGCGGATCTTTCAAGAAGCGAAGCAGCGAATAAAACCAAACTGAATCGAGGAAATATTAAAAACAAGAATTTGTTTTAAAACGTAGGTTAAGCTGATCCATCACAAAAAGTCATAGTATTGTTTTAAGCTCTTAAGCTTTCCATATTTTACAGTCATAAACACTACAGTCACTGATGGCTTATTAACTTATAGGAGCTTTATCCAAGACACACACCATGACTCAACTCAACTTCATTTGTATAGCATTTTATCATCAAGTGCCCCAAAGTGTGTCACATAATTAATAAAGTAATATAAAGCTGTAGTCGATGTAATGCTGCCTGAGAAACCCCAAAATACAAAGCATTACAATAATCGAGGCGAGTGGTAATAAAGCTGTGGATGGCTATTAAAAAAAAAATTGCCTCAATTGAAAGAAGCTAGACCGAACCGCAGCACTGATCTGTTTAACAAATTTAAGGCCACGGTCGAAAATAACACCTACATTTGATGCTGCAGGGGTTAACATACTGCTCCAAGGCTCCCAAATCCAGAGGTGGAACTCCGCCCCCACCACTACCAAGATATCGGTCTTTGTATCATTTAAAAAATTATTTTAAAAGATTTTGTGTGATTCTTCAGTGTTGGTGTGGAAGATTTCTTGATTGAGGATAGGCTCAGGGTCAAGGGGTGTTTGACAAGTGTGTGTGTGTGTGTGTGGCGAGAAATGCAGAGAATACAACTATGTGTTTTTTGCTAAGGCTGCATAGTTAGTGCAAGGGTTAGCCTGTTTACACTACAGTATATCAGGGTATGTGTGGACTGAGAGGTGAAGGTGTGTGTGAGTGTGTGAGTGAGTGTGTACAGAAACTGTTGGTCTAGACTAATGTTGATTCTCAGAATTCTTCAGCTTTAGCAAAGGGATTAAAACATTTTGCCAAATGGGCAAGACACTCTAAAAGTGTGTAAGTGCGTGTGTGTGTGTGTGTGTGTGTGTGTCTGGAATGTCCTGGCTGAAGAGTATACATGCTTTTCCCTAGAATACACTTTACACAGCAAACATGACATTTTACTGACATGCTCGAAAGCACACACACACTCACACGGGGCAAGACAAACACACAAATGCACACACACACACAATTGTTTTAAAACACACACGAGCACTGGAAAAACAGTAATAAAAGTTTTTTTTTTTTAATCACCTGCCAAATACGGTGTGTTTTCGGTCCAGGTATGTGCACGAGCGGAAAGTTATAAAGCTAAGGGGAGAAAAAAAAAAAAAGAAAGGGGAAAAAGTTTCATTACTACAAAACAACACAACACAAGATTGACTTTTGACAACCTGAATGAAACGAAACACACATCAGGATTCAAACACTCACAACTGAGATTTGTTAGTGTTGGGCCCGGAGTTGGCCATGCTCAGGACGCCACGGCCGGTGTGAGAGAGATTGGGCTTGAACTCGTCCTTAAATGGCTTGCCCCAGTACGACTCGCCGCCTTTTACAAACACAAACACACACACAAAGAAAGAAGGAAAGAAAAAAAAAAAGGTCAGACAAGAAAAATAACAGACTAATCCCTGTGGGGGGTCATTTATTTATCATCTGCAGTGGTCTAGAAACAGCATACAATACAGACAACACCACATTCAATTAGATTAAATGCGATTAGAAGTGTATTTTTCGTCCTATCATAGCAATAAAAATAATAATACACGATACGGCTGTGAGAAACGGGTTTAATTTACCATAACAAAATATCACAGATGCACTTAAGTTCAATAGACCTGACGAAGATCGTAAAAAAGCCAGGGTCGGAAATGCAAATGATAACCACAGGGTGGGGGGACGTGACAAAACAAAAACAAGGGCATGAGAATAAGCCGTTCCAACTATTAGTGCCGTGTTCGGCTCCTCTGACAGCTGCCATGATTAAAGGCGTTTCACATTAGCTCCTCTCTCATATGAACTGCTGTTATGAATTTTTAAAGAAGTGCTCCAGCAATTTTTAAGGTCATCTCAATTCACTAAAATCTATAATGTATATGTTATCTTTTAGACAGCATCTGGACGTCTCTGGTTCACGTCTGAATGAGCAGCTGGACACTATCCCAGGGAAAGTCGCGACGATAAACTTACAAGGACAGACCAGGTCGACATTTATGTATTACTTTCAACATGTCGAATATATACAGTAGGGTATGTCGGATAAAAAGGATAGTAAGTCCCCGACTTGCGAACAATTCCGCAGACATGAACGGACAAAGGATTTACAAAACATTTAAACGAATCGCGGAAATAACTGCATTTAAATGAGGTCAGCTGACAGTATAATGCGAAACCAAAACACCAAATCTTTTATGTTTCACATTGTACAAAGGTGTGTAAACACACACACACACGTATACACACACACTATTTGATACTCCCCCATTTCTTCATATATTCCTTTTAAAGAGACAGACTTTTATATATTTTTAACTTTTATGGTTTTATTTTTTGTTTAACTCTTCAGGAATACTTCTCCAGGCACTATCAGAGAATTTTTGTGTGTGTTAAGCCACACAGTGACCTTTAAATCACTTAACCATCAAACTTAAGGCATGAATCAGTGAGAAACAGGTGCAGATAATGACAGATGATCAGACCGATGATTAGTATGATTAGTATACTAGTGATGCTGAATTTAATGCTGAGTGGTTGGAACAGACGAGAGGGGAAATGAGGTCGCTCCTGAGGCTGTTACATAAGCAACCTGTTTTTTAAAGGTATTTTTTCAAAGCAGTTTGCAGCCTGACGCAGAAAAAAAAAATTTGTGGATGTTTACGACAAGATGTAGAATTCGGCATCTAAAGCTTCAACGTATTGCAAACCTAGGTGTCATAATGTAAGAAAATCTTACCGAAGCTGTTCATTTCCTATAACAGCAGCTCTGACAGTAGCTCCAGCTACCACTGTAACTAACGCAACCACTCGCTTATTATAGTTTCTATAGTAACGATTTACACATGGTAGTATTTCGTGTTTTTTTTATGGTTTTTCAACGGAGGATAAAAAAATGTAAGGTGTTTTTTTAAAGCTGTAACAAAACAAACTACCATTTTTTTGGATCCTATTACTTTCAAGAAAAAAAAAAGTATTTGTCGATTTGTTAATGACATCATCATGCTTGATTTTCGCCCAAGCTGTGAGCACTCTGACATGTAGGTGTGAGGTTTACTGGAGTGGAGTGAGTAATAGTGCGATGGCAAACACCTTCATGAGCAAAAATCTCCTCTAGGTGTGAGAACATTTCACTCTTAACTCGAGCAAAAACAGACACTAGAATCAGAGGGGAAGATTTTGTGATGAGGGCGGGGGCGTGGCCAAGTGAAGGACGAGAGTCGGGTAAGCGGGAAAGAATTCGCACCTGAAGAGAATGTGGATAATTACTGACCGTGTGTTTTGAGACTGGTTTTTATTTCCAGTTCTCCTCAATTTTTTTTTTTTTTAAGATTTGTCATTGTGAAGTTGTGTTAAAAATAACAACAATAAAAAAAAAAGTCATCAAAAGCATGCAAACTTTTCACAAACGTTTCCCCTGAAACATCCGGTCACGTGACTCATTATAATATCTGAAGATGAAAAACAGAGCACACAATAACGGATTAAGCAAAAAAGGGATGTGACGTGGCATCAAACACATTTTATTCAAAGGAGAGAGGGGATTTTTATTATTTATTAATTTTTTTTACATACTTTGTAAAAATTTGTATGAATTAAGCTTCGGAAAGATTTCCGGCTTCAGGCAATGCTGTAAGGCATATACACGCTGCAAAACAACAACATGTCGACTTCGTAATTATTTAACTCACCTTTACGCTCCCTGAAAGCATTTTTAAATCTCTTATTTTACAAATAAATGAAAAATTTAATAAGATATGCCAAATACAGCTCAATAATAATAATGAATAAACGATTAACAATAGCAGAATTACATTTTCGATGCAGAGTTTAATATTGAACTGATACACCAGTCAAGTTTTGCTTCCAGCGTCAAGATTGCTTAAGACTCTGGAATCTTAAGAAGTCAACCCCATCCCATTGGGAGTGTTTTCCGCCGAAATAAACTCATCCTTAAGACCCCCGAAGCGAGCGGATTAATTAACTTGTCATACTGCCCAATCAAATGCTCGACAGGAGACCAGCTCCCAGCAAGACACGAGTGCATGTGTGTTTGTTTGTGTGTGTCTGTGTATCTTGCCTCCGTGCTCATAACCCAGCAATTCAACGAGTGTTAAATCTGAACGAGCCAAGATTTCTGCCACACACTTATCGCAACGTAAACTCCAACACGTTGCGACCTTTGATTAGCGCCCCCTGCCTCACAGCTTAATAAATCCAATAACATCCTAATAAAGAAGCTGATCTGAGATCAGGCTCTCGCTGGCGCTCTCGGGCAGCTGCCGGGGCCACGCTGAGCCCTGCTCGCCGCTCACACCGGTCTGCCTTTTCAAACGCCGCGTGCCCTCGTAAACATTACCCCGGTGATATTTCTGCATAATTTATGGCCTGGTTGACATTTCCTACCCTCACCATGCCGTGGAGTTGATTAAAAAAAAAAAAAGGGAGGAGGAAAAAACCGTTCCAGGAAGTGGATGAGATTCCCTGTCAGTGCAAATCAAACAAAGCCAAGATAACAAGCTGCAGCCGAGCTCTCGCGCTGTCGATTACATAACCGAATAAACACAGACATGTGAGAGGGCGATAATGTGTTTTGTTGCATTGACATCTGTTCCGAGTTCCTCTTATTTACAGACAAACTCGTGGAAGAGGGAACTGGTTCTATAGGCAGGCGCGCATGCTGTATGCAATGACTTCAGAGCTGACTGACCAGTCTGTCCGCACCACTAACCCCGAGGTCACGCCAGCGAGAAACAAAGGGGCTGACACACAACTATTCGGATCTTATGCAAGTTCCACAATCCACACACACACACACACACACACACACACACACACACACACACACACACACACACACACACACACACAATTCCAATTCAGAGACAAACAACATAAATAATTACAGTATGTTCAATCACCACTTCCTATGCAAGAAACACCCATAAAAAATAAAAATAAAACCATACAAAAAAAAACAACAACCCCCAACTGGGTGTGTGCTGTAATGGGAAAATGATTAATGACAATGAGGCGTGCTGCTCTCTGTACTATGTACTCTTTATCCGTCTATAGTTACATTCTCACTCTCATTTTTCTTGTATCCTGTATAGAGGGTCACAAAGGGGTCCGGAGCCTATCCCAGGAGTCTTGGGGCAGGAGGCAAGGTACACCATGGACAGGGTGCCAATCTATCGCAGGGCGCACACACTTACACTCAGAGGAATTTGAGAATGCCTAATCTGCATGTCTTTTGACTGTGGGAGGAAGCCAGAGTAACCCACCAAGCGGGAAGAACATGCAAACTCCATGCATACAAACCCGAGGTGGGAATCGAACCCTGACCTTAAAGGTGCATGACTATCCACTATTTTTTTTATAATAATAATAATAATAATAATAATTGGTTTGCATCATCACTTATAAATTTTCATTCCACTTACCAAACTCTCTCTCTCTACAAAAGTTACCACATTTGCCTCACACTTTAAGATTTACAGGTTCAAATCTTACCTTCAGTCTGTGTACATCTAGTTTGCATTTTCTTAGGCTCAGGTCAATTATACTAATCTGAAAGCTGACCAGGATGAAAAAAGGAGTGTAAGATGCAATTATACTCTGGCGTTTTACGACAGAATCATGCTCAGTAAAATGGAAAGGACAAGTTTAAAGCCAAATTTAAACAGAAAATGAGTCCAAATTGACTCAGTGTTTTGAGAACTAGTCGGCTTTGTACCACTGATTATGCTGTGTACTTAACAATGGAATTGCTTCTTGTATGTCAAGACAGCACAAACATTAATTTTATTCTCATTCAAGCTCGAGACGATATAACACCAATGCAATCGATCAAGACAAGTCCAAGTTCGAACGCTACTATTCTGCAACAAGTCCAACCCAAGCAGAAAACATCTGGTAATCAGCCTTAAGTCTTACAACTGTCGATAAAGAGATACATGAGGGTTGCTCGAAGATCTTTAACTGCTATAAAATAAGTCATTGACGGCTGACATACAAGAAGCAATTCCATTGTCAAGAACACAGCGTAATCAGTGGTACAAAGCCAACTAGTTCTCAAAACACTGAGTCAATTTGGACTTATTTTCTATTTAAATTTGATCTGGACTTGGCTTTAAACTTGTGTCCTTTCCATTTTACTAAGCATGATTGTGTCGTAAAACGCCAGAGTATAATCGCATCTCACACTCCTTTTTCCATACCGGTCAGCTTTCAGATTAGTATAATTGTCCTGAGCCTAAGAAAATGCAAACTAGATGTACACAGACTGAAGGTAAGATTAAAAGATTAAATCAGGAGACTAAACTGACAAGGTGAACAATATAAGGCTTGTACTAATACTAATGTGAAAGTGGGCACAACTTATTAAGAAAAGGTACTACTCAACATGGCAGCACGGTGGCTAAGTAGTTAGCACTGTCACCTTGCATTTCCAGGGTCCAGACTCGATTCCCGCCTCAGGGTCTGTGTGCATAAGGTTTGCATGTTCTCCCCGTGCTTGGTGGGTTTCCTCCGGGTACTCCGGTTTCCTTCCACAGACATGCAGGTTAAGCTAATTAATGTTCCCAAATTGCCCTGTAGTGTAAGTGACAATCAGGCATTGAGCTGGCAACCTGATGCCGTAAAGTAACTGCCACAAACAACAAATACTCTCGAGGGTGGATAGCATGTGGACGTACCAAAATACTAAAAACTACTCGCTTGTGATGGAAGCCATCTTTAAACCCTTCTCTCGTATGATGGTCTTCCATTTTGTGGTTTGACTTCAGTGCTGGTTTCATCCATCATTGCACTTTGCTCTTGTCATCTCTGTAGACATTCTGTAGCGCGGTGGCAGACCATAGGACACAAAGGGGATTTTCAAAAGAGGATCCAAGAGTTGGGTTCAACGATGGCGCAAATGCATGGCTAGTAATGACTATGTTGAGTAATACCTTTGAATAGAGGAAGAGTCACACTGCCAACATGTGCAGTTCAGTTTGTACAACCTACGTCAACCAAAAAGGGAGGGGGTGTTATGCTCACTTTCAGTACAGCCCTTATGCAATAACAAAATACAGGTTGATTTCAGACATTTGGCTCGAAGGCTAAACATAGCCATTGGGCTTGCTCATACTTGCACATTTAACGACTGCTTCATATCAGCTAGTCTGTGTGAATCTCCAGCTTTAAGAGCGTTTAATTGTTAAATGTTAATCCACATTCTTTGATGGCCTTTTTATTACATGATGTCACCTCAAAACATAGTCTACGACATCATTAGGGAATGCAGCGTTACGCCATGTGGCCTGAGGTAAAACAAAACACGAGTCGGGAAAAACAATTACACATGCTTTGTTGTGAGCTAGCAATGTGGGAATTATGGAAATAATTTAATCTGCCATCTTTATCCCTCCGGCATGCTTTAAATGTTAAAACTGGCTATGCCGGATTTTTGTGCCAAAACTAAGACCACACCCAGACACCATTTAAAGCGCACGATACTTTACGTGGCAACTCTTACGCAACACAACACAAATATTCAAAAATACAAACAGAATGCATTCAGACACTGTGAAGAGGAAACAAGAGTCCCTCTGACACCTAAAATGAAAGGGGCACATCTGAGGAACTCTTTTCTGATAACTCAAGAATATCTGGCAGTTCTGAGTTTGGAAAGGGAAATTTGTAAAACCAACAGATCTGAATAGTTTTACTTGAGCTACAGAAGTTTGAGCACAACATTAATTAGCTTTAAGAAGCTTTAAGCGTGAAAGAAAACGCTTGATGAAATTTCTGGTGAATTAAGGGGTAAAGATGATTAAAGGTCCCCCGTACAGTCCTGACCTCGCTCCAAGCCATTTCCACAGCCATTAAAAGAGTCCCTAGGAGGCCAGTGTTTAAGATGTAAATCAGGCAGTCTGATCAGGGCTCTGGTGTACTAAGAACACTTTTTACCTTGATGGTATACAAGCGCTAGGAAAACACTGGGATAAGTGCATTAGTGTAGCAGGGCATTATATAGGGAAATAAAGGGAGTTTTCTCTCAAAAGTTCCAATTTGACTCGAACGCCCCTCTATTATTTAAAAAATAATAAAAAAAAATATATGAAATATAAATAGTCAGAAAGTGTTTATTACTTTTGTATAAGATTACGGCTTGTTAAACAAAATGGTCCATATTAACGTTGAGTCGAATGTGTTATCATAACAACTTAACGAATTATACCTGAAACATTGGATAATTTAAGACAAATAAATGTTTAATCTTTTGATGTAGTGAAATTCTTTTTTTATATAAGAAATAATCATTAAACATTTTTAATTTTTTTTTTTTTTATTTAACAGTTAGCACTTTTTAACAGTCACATTGTATCCCAGTATGGGAAAATAATCAAGACAGAGCAGTTTATGTTTTCCGGTTTCCTAATAAGAAATAATGGTGCTACATAATGTCAATCAATAATAAATGAAACATCGTAATCACAGGCAAATGAGCAGAATAACACTCTATAGACTGTGCTCTATTATGAAAAATAACCACTTCTGGAATACACAACAGCACTTCATTTTGTACTGCATCACACCACCCCGAGCACTCATGTGTCATCTGTTCCCTACACTCACACATAACTCCTATAAACAGAATGGTGGGCAAAGTGTGAAAATGATTCCTCATGCTCCCAGGACCTCTCTTTCACTGTTTCAGTGTTGAAATACAGGTAGTCCCCAACTCACGAACGAATTCTGTTCCGGGAGCATGTTCGTAAGTCGGATTTGTTCTTAAGTCTGATAAAGTGAGTCTTGTTCACCTTTGACATGAATATATAATGAATAGCATACCAATCCACGTTAATAAACCAAGTGGACTTTCTGTATGGCCATTCCTTCATGGAAAAAAAAACTCCATAGATGTGATGAACTGGTCATTCAGTACATTCAGGTTGTTAACTGACTTCATTTTTTTGCCACATAACATTGCTGAAGCTAGGACTCCGAGTGGCGCAGTGGTAAAGTGCTCGCTCTATCTTCCAGAAATCGCTGGGTCAATCCCCGGGTGATGCTGTTACCTCTCACAGCCGGAGGTCTAGAGAGAGCTGATTGGCCGAGCTCTCTCAGAGCAGAGGGATGAGAGGTACTTTGTGCTCCCACATTAATCACGGCTCTAGAGCCAATCAGGGGCAAGCGGAAGGAACAGATAGCGCTGTCCTCTGAGTGTGTTACGCCGCCCCCAACGGTGCGTGAACAAGCAGTTCGAAAAGATGTGGTTGGCCGGCGTCACGTGGTTCGGAGGAAACACGTGATAGTCTTCGGCCCTCCTGACTGAGTGGTAGTAGCCTTAATGTGGGAGTCCCCTAGTGACTGGGAGGAATTGGCCACGACTAAGTTAGGGAGAAAATCCCCCCAAAAAACAAAAAAAAATTTTTTTGCTGAAGCTAGACCTGAGGATCGCTTCATGCTCTTCCCTCCTTACCCTGACATCACTCTGGAATAGGGTCAATCTGGACTCATCAGACCACATGACCCAATTCTATCGCTCCAACATCTTTATGCCTTTCTTTTTCGGATAAGTCTTACTAGTAAGTGTTTTTCTTATAGCCACACGTGTTACTTTCTCGTACCAAGCAAGACAAATACATCATACTTTGGCGACTATAAGATGAACGTAGTATCTGAAGCGAGCAGTGCTCTAAAACCCCTTTATATTTTTAAAGTGTGATGTTTATATATAATTCTGGTGTAATATACTCGGCATCATGGAAATGAAACTGCTGCAGCTCTATTGAACGTGTGAAACTCGCACTTACAGCAGCATGTGCTCACAAAAGTGTGAGAGAATACACATGAACCTTACTCTCAGATAGACAAAAAAACATCAGATTTATCATTTCCCCTCCATCTCTGCTTCATTTTTCTTCCTCCTATCTGCTGCATTTTTAATGATGTTGACTCTATATATAGCGCGTGTTTTTCTGCGCCTGCACTTGTGCATCATGTCTGTGATTAAAGCTTAAGCATTGTAACCTCCCTCCTTTATCGTCCTGTCATGGACAAGATAAAAAAAAAAATCCAGCCTCCTGAAACAGTGCTACAATTACCCTCAAGCGCGGTGCTAAACACCTTCGACGACAGCACCTTAAAAAAAAAAATCCTTTCTGACTCGGGGACACGGCAGAATTAAAATAGGCTTTTAATCCTTTGCGATCCTTAAATGTTTAGTCAGCAGCCACTTCATCACCTGGTAAAAAATTAATCTCGAGCAATAATGCACTTCTTAATTGATCCATGAGCAAAATGGCCTGAGCTATTATCAATCTCTCTCTCTCTCCCACTGAACATATTTTTCGAAGCCAGACGGTCAGCATGGATAAGCTCAGCTCAACCTGGAAGGGTGCCAATACTTATAGAGCAGACTATTAACGCTTTCGACAAATTATATTTTAAGTTTAAACTTACTGTATGGGCGCGTTCTGCAGGTTTACTTTACCATTATATTTTCACACACACACAAACACAATATTTCCAAAAATATCGGCACCCCTTGTGGCATTTCAAATTCTCAGATGTGTGCATGTTCTTTTTTAAAATAAATAAATCACTTTACTGAAAATTGTATTTTCAGTAAAGTTCAGAATCAGAGCCTGGGGTCATTCAATATCTTGCTTAAACATTCATCTCCTGTCTGACAGAAGAAACCAGGTTTGGAGTTACACAAGTCACATAAGTCTGTACACTACAGACTGGAGAAAAATGGTCCGTCTGTGCAGAACCGTTAAAAAAAAAAAAGAAAAAAAACCTCAGCTAACAAAAGAATTAGTGCCCACTTATTATTATTATTATTATTACTACTACTACTAATAACCTCCATGTCTGTCTTCTGGCTTACGGTCTTCTAAGGTTAAAAATTGGATCTTGGGTGGCTTTTTCAGTACATATGGGAGGAAAAAAATAAAATAAACAGTGATGTATTGCAATTCTTTTGTGTGGAAATTTATTCTTTAGTGCCATGAAAATGTATTTGCCCCCTTTTCTGGTTATATTTTTGTCAAATATGTTTTTTATTTTTTCCACAATTAAATTATTTGGATCATTAAACTAATTTTTAATATTACACACAGATAATCGGGGGAAATACAAGATTAATTTTTTTTTAAATGATGATTTCATTTATTAAGGAAAGAGAGTTGTCCAAACTTACCCGGCCTTATATGAAAAAGTAATTTTGTTAAATCATGAATGAACTGTGATTAGCCACATTTTTTTTGTCTGATAAATAAATAAAATCATACCCAGGCCTGATTACTGCCAGACCTGTTGAATCAAGTAATCACTTAAACAGAATCTGTCTGGCAAAGTGAAACTTGCCAAAAGATCTCACATTATGCCACAATCCAAAGAAACAGACGAGAAAAAAATAGTAAGAAAGAAAAGTTTCAGTCTGGAAAGGGTTACAAAGCAATTTCTGAGGCTTTCAGACTCTTTCAGATTTTTTTTCCAAATACTTTACATGGCACTGTACTGCCACACTGACTCCAGAATAGATTTAAAAAATTTTTTTTTTTTTTAGTTTATATAAGTTTGCATTTCAACTGGCAAAATGCTGAGGTTTCTTTATAACCCTTTAGGTGTCAAGCTCTAAACTATTCACACGTTGGCAGGCAGCACAGCATCCTGGGTATTAGGGGCAATTTTTTTTTACGTTGGTTCAGAATTGAACAAAATATAAAAAAAATAAAAATAATTTATAAAAACGTATGGCACGTACAGAATCATGATACAAACTGAATCAGCACCTAGGTATCGTGATATCATATTAGGAGGCCGCTGGTGATTTTTAAAAAAATCTATAAGAATGACCACAAATAAATGTAGCAAAAATATTTTATATAAATTCTCAACTAAAAGCCTTCTCATTAAATCACACTCCTGTTATTACGGCCTGTAATAACAGACTGCGTTCTTTACTTTCCATCCTGAACAGTTGTGTGAATGAGTGTGTAAGAGCAGAGAAACATCATTACCTGTTCCCAAGCCTGTCGGATCTCCACCTTGAATCTATAAAAACAAAATGCACTCATTTAGATAATTAACAAATAAATTAACGCGTCACAGATTATGATCTATTAGCATCGGTCTAAATAACACTACAGTAAATACTGCATGATTAGCTGTCGCAGACCTAACCAAAGGCTAGAACTAAATATTTTATTTTTTCTGGAGTATAAAAGATGTTTTAATCCTTTTTTACATTCTTCATACCTCCCTCACTTACTGTCGGCAAAAACACAGTATTGGTGCTAATTTTATTTTATTTTTTTATGTTTTACATATACAGTAATACAGAAAATGTGTGTGCCAAAGAAGTTACTTTTAACTAGAAGTTGCTAACTTCAGCCGTTTAGGAGAGATGATTTCATATGTGCTCCAACAATGGCAATTTCTCAGCGGTATACCGTCTCACTTCAAACAATCAATTTATAATATGAATTATTCATATTTCTTTATGAATATTGATACTAAAACTGATGTAAGCTTCTAAAAGTATATGACCTGTTATTGTTTAATTTAAAGTATTCCGGTTTTTGGTAAAAGCTTAAAAAGAAAAAATAAATACATAAATCTGTAGTGTCCGTAACCATGTCAAATTCATGTTGCAATATTTTAACAATTGAGCATTTTAGAATAATACACTTTGTCAGGTTTATGTCTTTTCATGTGAAATCTAAATTGGCAGAGTTTTATCTGAATGACAGTTAAGATCGTTGAAAAATTTGAATTCAAAAAAGTTCCGGACATTACAGACATAAAAGGGCATGAAACTGTATGTAGCAAATGTGTTTCTTTTTAACTGATAAAAATATAAATATGTATGTATATTTACAAAAAAAGATGGGATCAGGAGATAAGAAGCATTAAGTACTGTATTATGAAAAATGGTGTTATCTGATTCTATGTGAAAATTCACTTTTTCACCCAAGGGAGACAATTTTTATCACCAATATCACGTTTTCTGGCTGTGTATACATCATTAGTGTTTTCCCAATACCGAAATATTTAAGATCTGTATTTCAAGATCTGTAAAACAATGCATTAATATGTGTTTATAGTTTCCTGCTTAATTTCTTACCATGAAGTTTCTAATGGAGCGGTGAAAGATGGTCCCATCGTAGTAGCCTTTCTTACACAGCTTTATAAAGTTCTCACCAGCTTTGGGAACCTGAACGAAGAAACATCATAGCTTTAACAAAAGCCTATTGTATGGAATTGGATTTTTTTTTTTTTTTCATAACTTGACAACTGAGCCTTGACTCGGCCTCGTCACAAATCTAACCCCCATCTTCGAATTGTAACTTGGCACTCGGAAACTGGATCTTGAAAGTTGTCACGAGGGGTTTGGAGCCAGGAGTGAAACTCGAAACGTAGGAAATTCATTTTCTGAGCCTTAGCCACAGGATGAGAGGCGCAGCATCTGATACGATGTACTACTTCCAGCACAAAAAAATAAAAAAATACACATGTAATAACACGATTCCTGTAATATTTAAAAGTGATTAACCTGAAAACATTTTTTGCAGTGTATGTATTGACTTTCAACTGAGTTTCAACTAAAATATTTGTTCATTTCTTTATTTGCAGCCAGCACATGGATATGTTCAAAAACTTTAAGCAAGAACGATAGAGAAAAAGTTTCTTTAGCGCCGTACCTAAAACTCTACCATCAGATCAGTCTTTTCTCTTTTAAAGGGTAAATGTACAACTGTTTTTATTCTTCTGTTTAACCTTCACTCGATTCTTCTCCTATATTCTCTAATAACTGCTACCGACCAGGAGGGTCGAGGCTAAGGTTCATCATGATTTTCCTAAATAGTAAATTGTTATCGGGGAAAACAACAATTGCCGATCAAACTAGCGTGACATTATTAGCAGGTTGTTGGCTTGATGGACTTTTTAGACAGTTTCTTAAACGGGACCAATTATAAAAAATTACTTTTTATTTATTTTTAGATATTCCGATTGGTATCCAGTAGGGATGGGAATCACCATTTTAACCAACTTTCCCAACCCCCTAATACAGTAATTAGTGTTATTTCTAATAACACAAATTATTAGACATTATTTTCTAAATTTAAAATAAGAAACTGGGTCACAACAGCAAAGAAATGGCACAAATCACATGTTTCGATGGTTGTTTTTGGTTATTTCTATTGCCAAACAAATAACAATATGCTCATTTTGTAAAGTTTACATTTTGACTTCATCCCCATATTCTGCTAGTGGTAAAATTTACCCTTTATAAAAGTAATGTAAACTTTTCTTTCACCTGATGGATCCGAAAACCCAAGTTTAAAGTTTGAAGTCTGAAGCCTCCCTGTTAACACACACCAGAAAGGCTTCGATATAAGCACATATATATATTTTAATCATCATTTACCTATGCTAAGTTGCTGGCACGTATCTGTACCGCTTGGGTTTTGCAAAAGTTTAACATTTAACTTCAAATTCAATTAAATCAAAAGCTAAATTTTATCAATGCTGAGCAGCACGCATCTCTGCCATCTGCCATTGATCTTCATTCTAAACATCTTTGGCAAATAATTCACTCCTACACCACAGGATGCCAGTGTGTAAATAGTTTAGAGTGTACCACCTGTAGGATTATAAAGAAACGGTGATATTTTACTGCCTGAAATGCCTCACTGAGCATTACATCATTAGTATTTCAGCCAGCACATTAACTGACACACTTTGGGGAACAGTTCAGTCCTGTGTTAACTTGTTAAAGAAATATGGGACCTTTCATAAATTTCAATAAATTCTGGCTTCAAAAGCTTCTCAGGTGTTGGCTCAGCGACAAGGAGGGGAAGAGCTTGTAAAGAGTAAATGAGAAAAAACAAGAACCCTTTCAGCGCCATGGATTTCCAAAAATAGCACTCGGGATGACTGCTGGATCCTTGATAAGGACAAACAACCCTCAAAGGTCAATGTTTTCTATAAATCTGATAGGAATAAAAATTTTTTTTAAAAAACATTACGATCTATCTATTAAACCAACAGTTAACAAAAATAAAATTTACACCTTTACACCACGTTAGTCTTTGAGCGAATCTCAATTAAAGCTTGCACGCCTTGAGCAGGGTAAAAAAAAAAATTGGGAATCAATCCAAGTTTTAATCTTTTCATCTTTGTTAAAAAAAAAAAAAAAAACCTAATCGATCAGGATGAACTGACGCTGAAAGTAACGAGCTGAAAAAAAAAAAAAACTTTGATCAACAGTTAACATAAATATAACAAATTCTTTTAAAAAAGCTTAACACAGCAAAACAAAGCTTTACACAAATAGGCAGTCTTTGAGCGAATCTCAATTAAAAGTTTGTATGCCTTGAACAAGGTCACAAAAGGTTAGGAATTAATCAGTTTTAATCTTTTTCATCTTCGGGGGGAAAAAATCTATTAATTAAAAAAACAAAACAAACAAAAAAAAAAAACAATCAATCGTGATAAACTGACACTGAAAATGACGAGCAATTAGATATATAAAAAAGAAAAGAAATATGCATTACTTCCAATTAACTTACACTACCCTTAATAGGAAAATACGCCCGGCGTTCGCTCTGCCATATTAAATCTAACTACAAATCAGTGAGAAAAACAAAAAGGTTAGAGGAGTCAAAAATAAACACCAGGCCACAAATAGAAAAGCCAAGTGGTCAGGGGAGTGGGAGTCGAGGTGGACCTGGGGGAGGAGTAAAGGCGACAAAACGAGGGAGGGAGGGAGGGATGAAAGAGACAGGAGGGACACTTAATTCTTTATCGCTTATTTTCTTTCTTCTGATTTGACGAGAACGCAGCCAATGGAGAGAGGCGAAAACAGCACCTAGTTACTGCGGCCAAGACTGCAGAGGGCTGTCTCTATGCCTGCCAGGCAGCTTTACCTCAGCCACAGCAACACACACACACACACACACACACACAAGCACGAGGGTGGTGCTTGTTTTCATAATCAAAGACAGGAAGCAAGACAGACAGAGAGACAGAAAAAGGAAACAAGATCACTTGTGTGTTTAGGTGTGATAACTCAGCTCTCATGAAAGTATGAACCTTCATTTCTCTCTCTCTCTTTCATGCACACAATGCAAAACTCAAGACATTATATAAGTAATAAACACAAAACTACAAAAACAGAATCAGTGTGGATGATCGAACTTGGTTATTTTTCCCATAACACCACATCCTGAAGTGTTTTATTCCTCTTATACCAGAGCTAAAAGCCAACTATTTAAATCATTTATGAATTAAAGAACGTCACATTGGACTTTTTAATCCTTTTTCAATTACACTGAAGGTTATTACTTACTCTACAGCAGCATTTAAAGACAGAATAGACAGATTGATATAAAATATAGAGCGTGATGGAAAATTTGAAGTGCTGTAATTTTTAGCTCTGTAGACTCCTTATAAAAACATACGTTTTTTCTTTGTTAAATAAAATACAATGCCTAAAAGTGACAAAAAATGTAAACATTTTGTTTTTATATATATATATATATATATATATATATATATATATATATATATATATATATAAAATTGGTCTATAGTATGGTATGCGCCTAAATATATGTAGTACTGAAACTTGCAACTTGTGGGACACTTCAAACTCTTACATTAGGCATCCCAGGGAAAATCAACTCGCTAATAGTGTGTATGTTAGTTTCTTTTAGGAAAAATAAACTCACAGATGACGACAAGGTCGATATTGTTCGTCTTTTGATTTAGTTCTGCATATTTTGGCGCATACTGTATTTTCCCCAAATAGCAACAGTACAGTAAAATTTAACTCATGACCCTACCAAAAAAAAAATAATAATAATAATAATTTTATAATAATAAAAATAAAAAAGGGTGTGCCGCCAAATCAGAATCAGATTTTCAGAAGCTTGTAACTTGTTAGTGGGGAAGAAGATATTAATCTTTGAAAACTTCAAATCACTGATGCAATTTAAAAAATGCAACCAAAAAAAAAAGGGGTGAAATTAAACGGGTTGGAAACTTCCAAGAAAAATTTGGGGTTTTCCGTTACTTGCCGTAAGGTTTGTTTTAGCAAGTTTTCATCAGAATCTAAGATAGGAAAGGGAACTTTTGGTTGATTTCACACGGAATTACACGAGTCCCTTCATTTTCACAAACTCAGAAGTTATTGGACAAACTAAGAATCATAAATATAAGTATGATTTTTGATCCATTTCAAATCAAGAATACAGAAACTGCCGAATACTTATAGACCTGACTGTGAGTAAACGGCACGAGTCTCGGTAACACACAGGGGTCAGTCATACAAAAGCGAAACCAGAGTACCTGTAGTGTTTATATTGTACACAGTTCTGTTCGAGTATAAACACGAGAGCAAAAATAATTAAATAAAACCAGCTATTGCATGTGTTTTGTGTGTTTGTGTGTGTGTGTGTGTGTGTGTGTGTGTGGACAAGGGTTTAAACTGCACGCAAATGACCTCAGGTTATTGAATCACAGCCTAGAAACACTTGACAACATTACACCCCGATGACATTACAGCGTTAAAACGCTCTGCTCCTCGTGTGTGACCGTCCCAATGGGTTCGCGTTCTAGCTGTAACCTGAGACATGGTGAGGTCACTAATCGCGGCCACTGGTCGTAGAGATCCTGATGATCTATCTGTAGTGTAGTTATTTATCGATTTCAACAACAATCTTCAAACTCGATTGTAACCACTGGATGATGGTGGTCCTAAAAGCAAGTAATTTAGGGCGTTGCCATGGTGATGTAATTGGTGGAACGAGGGGGGGTTATTAGAGGACAAATTATTTAATCTTCATAACATTTGCCTCTAGTGTGGCAGCTCGCTGAGTCTGATCGGTCTCGATCACTCAGAGTGTGACTTGGACAAAATAACAGAGAGAGAGCGACAGAAGAAAAAAGTGTTTGAGAATTACATGAAAGAAAACTGTACAACAATAGAAGACAGAATGAGAGAGAGAGAGAGAGAGAGAGAGACAGACAGACATATACAATGAAAGGTAAGGACAGAGAAGAGAGAGAGAGAGCAAGACAAAGAGACTTGAATTAAAGAGCTGCAAAAATGACTGGAAAGAAACAGAAAGAGACCCAGAGAGAGAAAAAGAGAGCTTGTGAGACAAACTCTGGAGACAATGTCAGGGAAATAAAGAAAGTAAATTACAGTGAGAAAAAGGACAAAACTACAAAATGCAGAAAGAAATCAGAGAGGAACAAAACAAAATGAGAGGTGTAGAAATAGAGAGCAACAGAAAGAGAGACTATGAGAAAGACAAAGGCGGAGATGAAATCAGAGAGAAAGAGACAAAAAGAAGAAACTGCAAAGTCAGGAAGAGAAGAAAGAGTGCTACAGCAAGAAAGAGACAGAAAGGAAAGGAAATGAAAAAGGGACCGAGAATGAAAGTGATGAAGAGAGACTGGGTGATGAAAGAATGGCAAAGAAAAAGAGAAAAACTAGAGACTATATAAAAAAAGAAAACACCAGTGAGACAAAGAGAGAGAGAGAGAGAGAGAGAGAGAACAGAAAAAGAAAGAGAACTATTTAGAGGGAGGCAACAAGAAATAGACGCACTGAGAGAGAAAGTAAGAAGGATGCACAGTAGTAGAGACACTCAAACAAAGAAAGAGAGACAGACAGACACAGACGGATGTGTGTATTAAAAAAAAAAAAAGAGGTGCTGCCTCAACTTTTACACACCTTTACCGGTTTATATGAAGACAAGGTGTGTGTGTGTGGGTGTGTGTGTGGTGTGTGTGATGTGCACCTTATCACAGTGTAGCTCCAGGTTCAGGTCTCCTTTGTTAGTGTGGATGCGAACGTAGCCTTTCTTCTTCACGTACTGGTAGCGCACTGCGTCGTCCGTGATAGCGTCTGAATGCACAAGTGCGAACACACACACGAGAGAGAAAGATGGGAATTTATCATTCCGTAGAAGCAGAAAACTCACACACACAATCAGAATCCTTGACTATAGATTCTCAGCTTCAAAAAGATAATTTAGTAGTGATAATGGGGATGTTTACAGAGCAAGGTCAAAATAAATGTTATAAATACTGTACATAAGGTAAAACTGTAAAGTTGGCGTGTCTATACATTGAAAAAGAATTAGGACGTAAGATGAGTAATTGAAAAACATCAAGGGGGCCTCCGAGTGGCGCAGTGGTAAAGTGCTCGCCCCATCATCCCAGGCGAGCACTTTCCCGAGTGATGCGGTAACCTCTCGCAGCTGGAGGTCTAGAGGGAGCTGATTGGCCGAGCTCTCTCAGGGGGGACTCACGCAAACAGAAGGAGCGGATATCGCTGTCCTTCGAGTCTGTTACTCCGCCCCCAACGGTGCGTGAGCGAGCAGTTCGAAAAGATGCATGTTCAGAGGAAACACCTTAAAGTCTTCAGCCCTCCTGACTAAGTTTTAGTAGTAGCCTTAATGTGGGAGCCCCCTAGTGACGGGGAGGAATTGGACACGACTAAATTAGGGAGAAAATCTGGGAAAATAAAAAAAAATAAAATAAAAAATACACATCCAGATGTTTTTTAGAAATTTTGTCTGTGTCCATTTGTTTGTGCACGCATCACGTAAAAACTACTGAAGGAATTTTAATGAGTTTTCACAGGTGTATTTGCCTGTGCTTGAGGTAACATATAGGCTTTGTTTTATTGCAATCGGCCTGCGGGAGGAGAAGATATGCTAATTAAAAAAAAAAAAAAATGCCCTTATGTTAGCATAAAAAAAATAATTTAAAAGCATCAGTTCTTTTTAAAATCCAACAGATTGCGCAGTACATTTTTTAAGACGCGCTTACGAATGTGAGGTGGAAATCTATATTCCGCGTGCCTATACTGATAAAAGTGATGATGCGCTACAAACTTAACTTGCGGTTGGTTTTCTTCAGAAACCTAAATCTAAAGAATTTTACAATTTTCAGAAATATAAAATGATAAAGATGGAAGACAAGACGTATTTAGCGTGTGAGCATCGTACCTGCTTCATGTGTGGTGGCTGGAGTCATAGCAGTGGAGGTAAAGGAGGCAGACACTCGGCCTGTCGAGTAATGAGCCTAAAACAGAGTGACATACACAAACGCGGTAAGTTTGACAAATGTCTCGTACACATGGTACGCTTAGTACATCTTTCATGTCTCCTCTTAGAGAGAGATGGAGAGGGAGAGAAAGACAGAGAGAGTGGGAGCTGGATAGGTGTAGTTTGGGATTCTCTGAACATCACTACACAAATGATCGATGTTCCTCTCTCTGTAGTCCCTGTTCTCAGCTGACAGCCAGTGCTCTTCTGCGACTCATACGCCTTAAATCTCGACAGTCTGTGACGTTTTCTGCTCAGCGCGGTTGTGAAGCAGTCGCGTCACGCCTCTGTCCTCTCTTATCAACAAGGTGTACTTGCCTGTAGAACCCTCGCTTGTTAAGTGTTTTTAGTTTTACACACCACACAATGCAAACTCAGAGATAAAAAATCATAGATAAAGATGATCTACACAAATTACAGTAGCTACATCTACTGTAGCACTTACGACAATACCAGGTCACTGAGCACATTGGATTCATCTAACGCTGCACGTTATGGACCCGTGAAATTATTTAATCGTGACTTAATCACAAATTTAATTACAGGAATTTATGTAGAATTTGTTACTCAATTTTTTTATATCATTTTGCGTTGATAAATAAATAAATAGATATTGGCAAACATCCATTTAAAGTGATTATTTGCCCAATTTTGTGCCGTTAGACTCGATTAATAGGTTTTAATACTAAATGTAGAATTGTAATTCTACAATTCTACATTTAATAGCTATATATCACAGTTTTAATCGCAACTGCAGCATGTCAAAATATTTGTGAGGTAAAAATTATTATTTTTTAAAAAATCGTGCAGCTATAGTTTCCCACTGTTGATATTTGATGTGGCATTAAGTGAAGAGCTAGAGTTATAAAAGTAAGTTTTTTTTTCCACAGATACTCTGCTACGTGATTGGCTGACTGCTTACACATTAACTTTTACAGTTATTGCCTATAGACAAATTATTTATTTATTTATTTTTAAAGCCAACTTATGAGATAGGTGTGGTTTCCGAAAAAAAAAAACGAAGAAAAGGAGAGATCCTTTGGAAAAATCATGTCAATTAAATTAATTTAATTTATTAAAAGGGACTGATTAAAACCCAAAATATATATATATTAAAAATAAATAAATAAATAAATAAATAAATAAATAAGTGAAATTTAAAATAATTTTTGTCTTTTTATTTTCCATTTTCATATTGGCTGAGATTTAAACGAGCCAATTAGATCCCTCCCCATTGTGACCTCATATAAGACGATCCCCTCCCCTGGCTTGTTGCTCAGCTTTGATCACCTCACTGGAGGGGCGTGAATTAGAAGTAGCTCATTTAACTAAACACTGAAATGGACCATTTGGAAAAGGAGTAATTTTTGAAATAAATATATCAGAGTACGAACTTGTTGCAGAAATCAAAAAATAGGGGACCTTTGAAAAAAATTTAATTGTTGCTCCCTAAAAAGACAAGCTTCTTCATAAACAACGCCTTCAACGACACAATTGTTGCTTTGACCGGATATGATAAATGGGAAAAATAAAACGTAAATTAAACAACTAAAAACAATCAAACAAAAAAACAAAAACAAACAGGATAACGGCCAGTCCTCTTTTAGCGTGAACAACTCCTTCATTGTTAACGATCCGTCCGTGTTTCTTGGGTCTCGACCGCAGGACCGTGTGTTCCCTGCATCCCTGTTCTGTGGAAAAGATCCCGTGCCATGGAAACCTGCATGTTCTAGGAATTGCTTTTCCACTGCGGATGGATGCGGTAATAGAGCCAAGCCTGTCAGCGAGTGTTCAACACCGAGCCATCTCACACACAGACACAGAGCTGTGGCATTTCACCACCTGAGTGACAAAAGCACTCCATTTCCACACGCGCAACATATGACTTGCTCCGTATTACTGTAGGTCAAGGATCTTTTTTAGAGCATCTCGGTCTCAAAGGGCAAATCTCACTTTGTGGCATCTTAGCCATTGAGTCGTTTCCTTAGCGGCGAGTCAGAGACTCCTGCCCCTGAACCGACCAATTAAATCAACATCTCTGTGAAAAGGACTGAGCTGGTAGAGTTAATCTAGCTGAAAGAAATGTGGGCAGATGTGCCAGAACCGGAGCTACAGTAATCTAGGACCAAGTAAAGCTAGGCTGATGTACAACACACACACACACACACACACACACACACGTTACACACTCCGCAGTACGTCTCACAATGAGTCATGTTCAGGGCACGTCATTGCTCCTGAAATGCAGTGCCCCCCCCCCCCCTCCGTGTCAGTTCGAATATGACATGACAGTAGCTGACGTGTCACACTCGCACTGCCGCCATCTCTTCATTTGCTGGTAGTGTGTGTGTGTGTGTGTGTGTGCGTTGTTGCAAATTAGCCGAGGTGGTATCTTCTGCTCCAGTTGCTCTGTGATGGTGGAGGCATCCAAGGAGGAGAGGGATTTACCTCAGAATCTTACACACACTTAACAGAACAGAACGTGTGTAGGAGTTTAAGCCAAACACAAAAACACACTCCGGTAGTAAAGATGCCCCAGTCAGAAACAGACTACCATAATCCTGACCAGGAACGCCGCTGTTCTGAGTGACGTCTTTTCTGAACTTCATTCCAGTCATGAAAAATTCAAAGCTTGAAAGGGACTTTTAAAAAAAATATTTAAAAAATATTGTGAAATTGCAGTGTTTTGAATGTGTTTACACTGGAGTCAAATGTATGCAAAGGTACCATAATAACACTCATTAAGTAATGATCCAAAGCCGGATTATTTCACTATAAAGAGCACGTCCTGTCTGTTTCACTTCCCCAAAACATTACAATAAAATGCCACGGCTAAAAAGTTTGTTCTTTAAATAAGAATGGCATGACATCAGGTTAGAGTTACCTCTATGTTAAAGCTATGAAATGGAATAAAAGTTGGTTTCTGTTTTAAGACAGAGATATGAATACATTACTACTGAAATAGGACATGGATCCAAAAAGAAAAAGCATACGAGACAAAAAAAAATAACAAAAAAACCCCAATAAGAATATGACCTCATACATTGGAGGACCCAAAACCAGGCTCAGAAAATGTCCTGCCTGTGCAGTATGTCACAGCGTTACTCAAAACTGGCTGGACGGAATTAAATGAAACTTTTGCAGTAGTTCAAGATATTTTCTTGAGGTTTAACCTGCACCATAAATGAAATCAAATGGTAAGTAAAAGCGATGTTAGGAGCAGTTATGATCTGGATTTAATAATCTATTTTAAAATAAGCCAATGCTCAGTGTAAACAAACACCTGCACCGATAGATATTAATTAGAAAAGCTAAACTGAATACTTTTACTGGGATTAGTTCATATTTTTACTGCTGAAATAACAGCGATGAAGTGGTATGAATGAATTTTTTACTCTTCTATAAATATTGCTTTTTTGCAAATATCCCGATTCTACAGATGTAATTTTTGTTATATTTGTTATATTTTTGAAATAATTTTGTTATAATTCTAAACAATTAATAATTCGCTCCCATCACACATGATGCTGTTCTGTGCGATGTAAAGTGTGAATAGTTTAGAGTGCACCATCTGTAGGATTATAGAGAAACTGTAAAATATTATCACCTCAAATATGGACATATATAAATACAAAATATTAATAAAAAAAATAGATTTTGGAGTCAGCGTGCCGGTACATGAATTGCCGGAAAAAATCTCTATAAAATAACCCCCCCCCCCAATAAGGACATAGTAAAAATATATTTTTAGAGTATAAAGTATAATAGAGTAGAGAGTATAACATCATATACAATAATATATCATATTCCTATTATGACATAAAACAATGTTTCATGAATAAATAATACATAATATATATTTTTTGTTTACTTATTGTTTCATATTATCATATGTCTAGACGATGCAATAAAAATACGATAATGTACTATTATAAAAATGTAAAGCAATAAGAATATAATAAATATGACAATAAGAATAGTACAAGAATGTGGCAATATGATACGATTCTGACCAATTATAATCAAGAATTTTGTCTAACACAAAGAAAGAGAAAGAAAGAAATAGGTTTGTAGATGTGACCAACACTTTGGTGTGGCTGAGACTGGTGAGTGTTTATCAGGCAAAACTGCAATATATGTGAAAATGTGAGAACGTAATATCCACATCCTTCCCTTGAAGCCCTGCAGACATTTCTGTCCGAAACTACAGTCAATTCAGTTCAGTCAATCGGTAAAGAAATAGAGAAGAAAGATCGATTTCCTGAGAAAAAGTCACCGGCTGCTTCGGGGCTTTTTCTGCTGAGTGCACTCACCGCATTGAATTTGTCGGTTTTCTTAGCCTCGGGCTCCTTCATGGTAGAAGCCAGCAGCTCATCACCTTTGTACTCCTTATAGAGCTCGGCCAGGGTCTCGCGCGTCTCCAGGTTTGTGCTTTTCAGGTGATACGCCGGGTCCAGTTTTGCTTTCTCCTCGTCTAGAGGAAAGAAAAAGGAAAAAAAACAGACAGAAGAAATTACCCAATTCTGCTACCTAATTTTTTAGCTTTTTGTTAGGAAAAATCTCTAAATCAGCATGGCACAAACTTGGTGTATTTAAGCATGTTAGGTCAGGTCAGGTCAAGTCGGCTTTCATTGTCATTTTAACCATGTACAGTTCAGTACACAGTGAAACGAAACGGCGTGGACCAAGGTGCTACATACAAACAACATAAATTTACAATATAAATTAAGTTGTAGAATAACCTAGCTAATTAAGACACCCAAGGGACCTTACAAAAAGTATTGTAATGTCATGTTGTCGTATTCGTCACTTTGTCACTCGTTTGCACATCTGCACGTGCACCTTATGTTGTCTCTTTTGTGTAAAAACGTAGATAGTTCTCTGTTTAACTTAAAATACCAACGGGTCTTGTCTTAGCTAGCCAGCTATTTAGGTTTCTTAGTTAGCTAGTTAGTTTCTGTTCATTTATATAGTATGTAGCACCTTGTTCCTGGAGAAACGTTGTTTTTGTTTTACTGTGTACTGAACTTAACTTGACTTGAAAAAGTAAGCATAAAGTTAAAATAAATTAACATACTAATACACCTAATTAGCTGACTTGCTGAGACAAAACATTAACACTATAAATTTTCAAAAAAAACTTGGCACCTTACAAAAAGACAAGACAACATTAAGTGGATGTAAACATGGTCAAGACGACCAGCTGGAGTTCATACTGAGAATCAGAATAAAAGTTGATTTAAGTGACTTTGAACGTGACATGGTTGTTGGTGCCAGAAGAGCTGGTCTGATTATTACAGAAATTTCTGATCTGCTGGAATTTTTACACACAATCATCACTAAGGTTTACAGAAAATGGTCAGCTCTCTGGGCAAAAATGCCTTGTTGATACCAAAGGTCAGAGGAAAATGCCCAGACTGGTTTGAGCTGATAAAAAGGCAACAGTAACTCAAATCACATTATGTTACCAAAAAAGTATGCTGAAGAGCATCTCTGAACGCACACGACATTGAACATTGAAGCAGATGGATTTCAGCAGAAGACCACACCGGGTCTCACTCTTAAGCAGTGTTGGGTGTACCTCGTTACAAAGTAATGCGTTAGAGTACTTCGATTACTTTCTTGATGTAACGAGTAATCTAACACGTTAGGTCCGCCGTTTAAGTATTCAGTTATTTAGTTATTTTTTCAAAAATGTAATCCATTATTCAGACAATTTATGTAATCCGTGAGCCAGACAGCAGTCATTCCCAATCCGTTATTGTGTGTGTGTGTGTTTGAAAGTTGTCCTACAAGCCCCGCCCCCGTTAACCAAAAAAATATGGATCCAACTTGCCTGTTCATGCTGGTGGTGATTTTTAATAGTGTGGGGGAGATTTTCCTGGCACTCTTTGGGCCCCTCAGTACCAACTGAGCTGAGTGTAAACTCCACAGCCTACCCGAGTATGGGTTCTGACCGTGTCCATCCCATCATGACCACCAAGACATGTCACAAAACCAAGAAATCAGTTTGAGGTGATTTTAAACTTGTGATGCTGTCGTGTCAATATGAACCAAAAAATCTCTAAGGAATGTTTCCAGAACCCTGTTGAATCTTTGCCATGAAGAATTACAACAGTTCTGAAGGCAAAAGTGGGTCGAAGCCAATACCATCAAGATGTACCTAATCAAGTGGCGGGTGAGTGCAAGTTTACACCACAAGATATTTCAGTTCTTGGTCTTTGATTGATGATGGTTATTTATTTTTTTAACAGCAGCTCTGAAAGTAGGACGGGCTCCAAATTACAGGTTTAAGTCACAGGTCCCCACAGTGTCTTAAACCGAAAAAGTGTCGTGAACTCCATGTTTGCAGCATCGTCTTTGTTACAGGATTGTTACCAAAACTTGTTCTTTCTTTAAAGTAATATAAAACACACCTTTATGCCATATCCCTGAACCTTTAAATAAATAAAGGTCCGTTTATTTTCATAAATACTAACACTATGATGACATTATACGAGAACATTCAGCAGGAGTCCTATACCTTGGCAAAGCTGAAGAAGTTTATTTAAAGCTGAATAATCAATAAATAGACAATGCTGTTACTAGCATTATCAATTTACAACATAAGTTAAACAATAAAATAAAATAAACTCACCAGGATCCAAAACTTTCAAGTTGTTTTTCACATGGAAAAAATCTGACACGTTGAATTTATCCAAATTGGTCGGATCCTAAAGAATAGCATAAAACAGTTTTTAAATCCTTTTAAATCTGACATTTTAAAACATCCTAAAAACAGGGTAATTTCTACACATTCCCTTCTCTAGCCATTTTTAAGTTACAAATACAAACTTATTATAGGAAAGGAAAATCAAAGTGTATAATAATTATGTAAAGGCTTTAAATGAACTAAGATCGTTTAAAAAAAATAAATAAATGTATTCAAGTATGCACACTTGTTTTTTTGTTTTTAATGCACTGTACGGTGTGTGCGTTTGCATATTTACTTGCAGGCATACAAGCACAGACGTGCTTAAAAGCACACGCACACACACACACACACACACACAGAGAGTAAAGTAGCACAAGGGCAGTGAGGGGTATCAGTGGGACGAATCAGTTTTGGCTACAGGCGTGAGTGTGATGGGAATGTGATACGGCTGACTGGACAGTTTGGGCATTTGTCCAAGTACACAAATAGTCAAACCCCTGTCTTCACGCCATTTCTCTCTCTTACTCACACACACATAATGTGTGACCCAACAATCAGTGTATCAGAGCCAAACAGGTCAAAGAGTGAAACGCGACTCCAGCAGGGCACTCGCTGGCATCATTCCACTGATCCATACACACACACACACACACACACACACACAAACACACACAGTTTTTCCAACACCAGAATAAACCCCCAAAATATTTTCCAGTCCCAAAAATAAAGCCAACATTTTTTCCAATACTGAAATAACACCCGAACATTTTTACCGACCTCGACATCCATCGTATTTAACCCCAAACTCCTAACCGCATTCCCCTCTCTCTGTGTCAGCACTCGGCCCTGACAAACCTGAGCTTCACATGACCCCGTCTCCTTCACTCCATCATCAGCTCTAACCCGTTTAACCCTACTTCTCCCTACTCTATAAACACCCTCCGTCCGTTCTTTTTTATTTTTCTTCTCCAAACACCAGGGTGACCTGATGATTTTGTCCTAAACCGTGCTGGCGGTCATGATTTTGGTGAGGGTGTCGGATGATGATCGCGCAACCTAGAACAGGAATCTGACATTAGAGCTGTTGAATCCATCCGATTTAATTTTTAGACAATGTTTACTGTCGGATTTGTCTCATGCAGCTTTATCTCCTACAGCGTTTAAAAGATTAAAAGCTACTAAAAGTATTTAATAATAAACATTTAAATGATGTGTGATTTTTGCTGTTGAGTGTTTATTCAATTGAATTGAATTCAGTTTTATTTACATAGCGCTTTTAGAATCGTCACTGTTGCAAAGCAACTTTACAGAATTCAAACAAAAGTGTTATAATGAAAACATTATAATATATATATATATATTATAATTAAGTTTGTAATTTCTTTGAATGTTAAGTCTCGAATAACGCAATAATCTTTTTTCCCCACTAATTTAAGTAGCAATACTCTTGCAGCAATACTGCATTTTCAATGATTACTGTTTGAAGCGAGTATAACGCAAAATCATCTCACCGAAAACGGCTGAAGTTAGCAATTTTTTATTTTTAGGAAAGCAAGATTGTTCACTTTCATGTTGCATAAACTTCAGCAGTAGCTTCTTTGGCAAACACATTTCCTGTATTATATTTATACCATAAAAATAATTAAAATCAGCGCCAATATTGTGCTTTGGCTGAATGGAACACCAGTCGATTGACTGAATCGACAAACAAAAGATTATAATCTGTATAATCGATCTAATCGGCTGGTACTTGGACAGCTAAAGATTGGCAGATCCCTCTGTGGTCTCAGATTCCTGCTCTTTTGTTGTAGTTCATCTTCAGAGGTTTAATATTTTGTGCATTCTGAGATGCTTTTCTGCTCAACACGACTGTAAAGGAAGTAATTTGGCTTACTTTCGTGAAACCTTAAACCTGTCTCAATACCAAACTGTGTATACCTGCACAGCTATCGCTCAGTGGATGTTTTTAGTTTTTTACACCACTCTTGTCTCTGAAACTCCCAGCCACTCCATTACGGTCAAAACTCAGCAATCTCAGCTCTTTACACTGCACCAGCTGCTCTACACACTTTCTAAAAATACTCCTTACCAAATATAGTCCTTATACAGTGCAGCTGTATATTCACAATATACACAAACACACACACATACAAACCCCCACCTGCAACGTGATGATATCCTGGCGAGTAAACGGCTCATCGGTCAGCAGGTCTTTGTAACTCTTTGTCTTGATGTTGAGCTGCTCTACAGCCTAAACGACACACAGGAGTGATTACACACACACACACACACACACCTCAGGTAATGTAGCTGTACATGTCCTGACCTCGGCGTCATGCTAACGCACCTCGTACGAAAAGACGTTGCCGGTCACTTTGTTGGCTACGATGTGCGAGTTGTTGGTGAAGACTGTATACAGAACAGGGCAGTGGTACTTCCCTAAAGAGACCAAAGAAAATACATTTAAATCTCTGTATTAGTGCTGGATGATTCAAACACTGAATTATGATTGTACAAACTGCCAAACTGACTCGTTTTAAAAATATATTTTTAAATTATATATCTGTATTAAAGTTGGTAAAACTTTACAGTTCCTATATAATCCTACAGGTGTTACACTCTACACTAGTGATGGGAAGTTTGAATCATTTTAGTGACTCGGTTCTTTGAATCTCGCTCATCAAAAGGAACTTATTTTTTTTTAGTCTTTTAGTTCATTTTGTTCTTTTGACCAGAAATAAAATAAAATGGTAAATTTTCAATAAACAATGAAACAATTTTTGGCTATAGTTCCAGTAATGAAAATATTCCAATGCAGCTAAGGACATATGATAAACAGAATGAGTAGCTCACCTCTCATATTTTCTAGTCCGAGTCATTCGTTCTTTTGAATTTATTGCACCGCATAGCGTCTATGCGAGCCACGTGATAAAAGGAATTGAAAGGACTCGGACTAAAGACTCAAAGGTAACTACTCATTTCCGTTTCCTGTACATAATCTACGGAGGTTTTGTGACGCTTTGCGCATGCGCCCCCAGTAGAAAATGACAAATCACTCTCCAAGACTACTCGTTCTTCTTAATGTCACGATCTTTAAGTCACGTTAAAGATTTATTCAAAAGGAACAAATCGTTCATGAACGACCCATTACCACTCTAAGCTATTCACACATTGGCAGGCAGCACAGCGTCCTGTGTGGTAGGAACAAATTATTTGCGATGGTTGTTCAAAATAAAAAATAAAAAAATAAATAAAATACATTTAAAAAACTAACTTATCACAATACCTAGGTGCCGATCCAATTTGTATTGCGATTTTGCAAATATAATACATCTCAATTCGATAAAAAAGTAGTTTTTTTTTCCCCCCCAGATTTTGTTACAACTCTAAATAAACTTAGCAAATAATTAGCTTCTATTACATGGGATGTTGTGCAGCCGGAAAACATGCAAATAGTTTAGAGCGTGTTACATGTAGGATTATAGAGGAACGGCAATATTTTTTCCAACTTGATTGCAAAGAACGAATTATTATTATTTAATGATCTGTTCTGGAGTCAGTGTAGTAAAATATGACACAAAAGAATACCGATACATTACTGAATCGATGCCTCCCCCTTCTCTACTATTTATTGTGTCAGAGAAAAATAATACTGCAATTTACAGTAAAGTCTTTTATCCTGTTTTATTTTTCCAAAATCCAATCAAATCAATAAAAACCCACTAAATGCATTATGCCTTTACATAAAATCCTAAGAAAATCTAAATCTTAATATGACAGTTGGTCATGAACTAGATTTTGTTGTTAATATCGTTCAGCTGTACACTTTGTGTTCCTGCGAATCTCGTGAACATAAAACCTACCGTCGTTGTTCTTGGAGAAATTAAGCTTGATGAGAGACTTGGCTTCGAGTTTCTAAGAGAAAGAGAGAAGCAGAAATGATGGAAGACAGACGTGTGAGTGTGAACAGATTATCACTTTAGGCCTCGTGCTCACGCAGCATGAAAAAGTGAGTGCAGTCATCGGCGTTGTCGTTAAGTTTCAGCTCCTTAAATAATAATGTTCGCCTTTGTGTTAGCTTACATCTTGGATTTGTTTTTCTAGATTCCTGATTAGATCGCGAGCACTTAAGAGCAAATTATTACACAAAACAATACAAGTGCAAAACTATTTTTGAAACTATTCTAATGATAACCCTGTGGTACATGAAGCTGTGGATTGGATATGGCCATGATAATTATAATTGATGGAGGTGTTTAGAGTTTATACAGTATTATGCCCTAACATCTCCAGCAGCTGCATCACGCTCCTCGAGGCCTCCAGCTGATTATAATGAATGCAATGTATATCACGATAATGATTTATTACTGCTATAGCGAGCCCTGAAGGATCACCTGGATCAGTGATGCGGATTTCTCGCATCCGCACGTCTGGCAGCTTGAGATTGGTGCTGGTTCACGAATACCCGCCGTGGCAGATTTTGGAAAAGTAAAAAGGTGCGTTTGCACGCTTAATGATTTCGGCGTTAGCGGTTAATTAACTGTTAATTATCTCCTCCTATTACAGCTGCTGCTTGACACGGCGAGAGCGGATATTCAAGCTGAAATGATGCTGCGGTGTGGGTTGTAGCACAGAGAGTGAGATTACAGCGCGACAGCTTCGGCTGCCAGCTGCAGGGGAGAAAACTATAACGGGGCTTTCCAGGACAGGTAAGTCTGTTTCCAAAAGTAAAAGAGATAAAAACCTGGAAGAAAACAATCAGCGACGCAAAGCAGATTATTACTGTTAGCAAGTTAAAGAAAGTTTTTCCATTATAACATGTTCGTGTGTGTTTTATTTCTCTCACACCACAATAACATGTTCCAACTGCATTTAACACTGTAGTTAACCAACTACAGTATTATAATGTTTTTATTCATTAAAGAACATCACATTGTACTTATTTATATACACAATTAAAGGCTACGCAAATGAGCTACTGTTGAGCCACACCCCTTCGGAGATGAACAACAAGTGAGCACCAGAGCTAGGTGTACGCTTATATGATGTCACAATAGGAAGAATTTTTTTTAATGTATATATAATATAAAAATCTAGAAAGAGGACAAGAAAGAAAGTATTTAGTGGGTTTCTTAAAGAGGAAGGAAATAAATTTTATTTAAAATAAAAGGAAGACGAGTGCGATCAAGCACAAAAAGGTGGCACTAATGCAACAAAGTAGGTGCTAACTGCTGGTAAACACCAACAAGAAGAAAAAAAAAGTAAAAAAAAAAAACAAGGAGTTTTGTTTGGATACAGACTGGAGACTTTCTAAAAATGACTAAAAAGATGTAGAATGTCCAAGAAACAAGTCAGTACAAGTCATCACTCGCATTTCAGCAGCTATGAACCTTAGTTCCATTAAACTTGATAAAAAAACAACTTTTTTTTTTAAACCATGATGCAAAATTTGAGAGACACTGGAAACTCCGCTTCCGTCCTTTATGCTATAGAAAAGACAACACACTATATTCGCAATATTTAAATAATCTTCTGAGATTTGTCTTGCACTACCAGATTCCGAACCAGGAATTTAACAGCACTGTGGTATAATCATGTTCAGTAGGAGGTTAGAATATTTATTTATTGTTTTTTGGAAAAACATCACTGTAACATGAAAATGAAGCAGCCATGAGGTCACGTCCCATCTTTATTTTGCCTCTAATAGATTTCCAGCGAATCACATTCTGTACAGGCTCTTGTCCGAGTCGATATCGCATTGATTATGAGAGGTTCGTCACTGGATCCTCTGACGTCACTCACGAATGTTTGGAAAATGGAATAAGAGCACGCTGGGAGATGGGGGATGAGAGCTTATTAGCTCGGCGTGAGCATCTGAGACAATCCATGTGTGAGAACACCACAGAAACACAGAGTGTGACTTCATTTCCTGTTAAAGTGCATGACTCAGTGCTGCAACTCAAAAGATTCTTATTACTGCACTAAAAAGCTAACTCTTATTGATTGCCACAAAAATAATCTTGAGAGGTTTTGTATGTCACTTGTTGCATGACTTTCTCCCCGGACTCAAATTTCACAACGCTTCCAAGGTTTTGGGTACGTGCCAAGGTTTATTGTCTGTCCTTAGCTCACTATGACTTCACTTTACCTTGAAATATAATCATGAAAATGTGTCAATAAGCATGTTTTTTTATTTATTTTATTAGTCTCTCGGATTGAGAATGGTTCCAGGCTTTGTTCAGGCTGCCAACCCGATTCTGATTTTCCGTAAATTCTGTTTGGAATCAGATTGCTTTTACGTGTTCTTAACGTATTCTTCTTACGTATTTCTTAACCTCAATCAGATTTTTCCAAATACGATTTGAACCACATCCAGCGATGCTCTACCTGCTTAAATCGGCTTTTAAACCATCCATTACGTCACTCGCAATGTGTTTACATCCACATGGTATGGACACGGATCCATGGTTGAGAAACGAGCAAAACCATGATGGAAGAAGTTTTCCCTGGATAGAGAACGACGTGGAATGTTAGATAGTGGGGCACTTTTGGAAAACATGAGATCGCCATCCTGTCTTCTTGTTATCTGTTTGTTGTTACATGCTAGTTAAAATTCGGACACCAATTCTAATCCTGTATTTTTTTCCTGAATTTTATTACAATATTATCATTATCATATTTTAATATTATCATATTTTGTAAAACAATGCAGAAGAATGCGTCCAAAATAATCTTAAAGACTTTGTACAGTTGATATTGAGATGTATCTGAGGTGCTGTTTATTAACTGGTGATTTCTGAGGCTGGAAATTTTAAATGAACTTCTCAACGTTTGACTGGTACTTGAAAGCTTAAGTTTGACGTCAAACTACTACAGTGTACCAATGCCTCCAATGGTTGTTACCGCAGCAACCAGATCAGATCTGCCAGCAGTGACTCATTTTGTTAAGGTTCTTGGTTACTGACCAGAAGGTTAGGGGTTCAAGTCCCAGCACAAACCTGCCACTGTTGAGCCCTTGATTAAGGCCTTTAACTCTCCCTGCTCCAGGGGGCGCTGTATCCAGATTGTTTGGTCCAGCAGGTGGCGTAACACAATAAAGAGACCTAGTGTACAAGGAAGTAAACCATCACGTTATATCTAAATGTTCCGGAAATATGTCAAACGTGACCATATGTCCTTCCGTCCCACTTTATCAGCTGTGCCTGTGTAGCTCAGAGGATGAGACTGTTCAGAGCGTTCACTTCCTCGTTCAGAGTCAGAATGTTCACCTTACGGAATGTTCCGGACTTTAGGGTCAAGCGTACTGGAATCCATTCCGGAGACTGTATTGTAAAAACACACTTTTTTTTTGTCCAGCTCTCTCTCACTTCCTCGTCTGGTCATTCTGATTTAAATTTCATGCTAGCACTGGCGTCAGGGCCATCGCGTCTGCCATCCTGTAGATCTCTCCGCAATAACTAAATTCTGGAACTTTCTACACTACAACCATGTTGGGCCGCTTGTTAACGGGAAGCTGGAAAAAACGTGAAGATAGAAACAGAACACTACTAATATTCTAAAAGTAGAGTTTTCTTTTGTTGTTGCAAGTTTTAGACGATGTCCTTGCAGTGTGGCGAAAGTAAAAAAAATAAATAAATAAATAAAAAAGGAATGCAAGGGTGAAAAACTGAAGGGTAAAAATTTTTTTTACACTCCTATACACACACACACATACACAAATCTGTACACACAGTTTTCTCACACACGCTACAGAAGCTAACACGCTGCTGTGTGCTGAAGACAAGTCCAGGCATGTCCTTGTCCACAAGACCTCAAATCTGTCTCGCATGCACTCGACCAATCAATCAGGAATGTTTCTACAGGACAGTCCAGCTGTGTGCACACACACACACACACACTCGCTCAATCTCTTAAACACGCACTCATTCAGATAAAGGCATGTCGAGACATGTAGAGCAACATACAGACAACACAAACAAACGTATACCATGTGGCGAACCCAAACATATCCTGTGTACAAGAAGAGCATTACACGCACACACACACACACACAGTGTTTCATCTCTCCCAAGTCTAATAAGGAAAAATATCAAAGCAGCCAAAACACAGTATTGGTGCTGATAAAATTTAGGTTTTTTATGTTATACATATAATACAGAAAACTAGTGTGCCAGAGAAGCCACTTCTGAAGTTTATGTAACAAGGAAATGACCAATTTTGCTTCCCTAAAAATTCTAATTGCTAACTTCAGCCGGTTTTAGAGAGATGCTTTCATATGTGCCCCAAAAATAGAAATTTTTTCAGCATCATACTCTCATTTCAAACAATAATAATAATTTAAAAATGCAAATTATTCATATTCATTTATTTATTAATTCATATCGATACCAAAAAAAAAAACTTTTTATTTTTGGTTTTTGGTTAAGACTTAAAATAAATAAATTAATACAATTTGTAGTGTTCGTAACCATTTCAAATTTATGTAGCATTATGTTAACAATTGAGCATTTTAGAATAATACACTTTGTCAGGTTTATGTCTTTTCATGTGAAATCTAAATTGGCTGAGTTTTATCTGAATGACAGTTAAGATCGTTGAAAGATTTGAATTCAAAAAAGTTCCGGACATTACAGACATGAAACGCTTTTTAGCAAATGTGTTTCTTTTTATCTGATAAAAATATAAATGTGTATGTATATTTACAAAAAGACGAAGCATAGAACAGGAGATAAGAAGCATAAGAAGTACGGTGTTATATGATCCTATCTGAAAATTCACCTAGTTTCACCCAGAGGGACTTTTTAGCACCAATACCATGTTTTTTGGCTAAGGTTTTCTATAAGATGCTTATTTAACATTTACAGAAGGCGTCTCCAGTGTCAGTAAGATTAGAGAGAGAAAGAGAAACTGGTAAAGAGATGACCATTTTCCTAAACAGCTGCTGTGATCCAAGTGATCGAACTTGTTTGACATAAATACGGCTAGAAATCATTCAAAGTGTGACGTGACATTAATTATTTTGTTCAGAATTGTAAAAGTTGTCGGCTTCCCGTCATACAAGAGCATGTGGTCACTTCGGGACGTTGAATTATTGCAGAACAATCAATTTTATGGTCGTTAAAAAAGGAGCTACTCTTCACACAACACTAGAAATCAGAAGGGTGAAATGTTTGGTCTACCTAAAGCAAAGAAAACAACTAAAGAGATTTTAGCCGTTTAGAGGCGCTTTTCGGCATACCTCGATTGTTAGTTATTTGAGTTACTGTTGTTGCCTTTCTATCTGCACGATTTAGTCTGGCTGTTCTCCTCTGACCTCCGACATCAACAGGGCATTTTTTGTCCGAATACTACCCTAGCTGGATATTTTCTCTTTTCCAGACCATTTTTTTTGGCTGTGTGAGAAAATCCCAGTAAATCGGAAGTTTTACAAACACTTAGACCTACTTAAATCACTTTTCTTCCCTGTTTTGATGCTTGGTTTGAACTTCAGCAGATCGTCTTGACCTAATCAAGTGCCCGGTTTGTGCACATGTAAAAGTTATATAGAACAACTGAATCATAATACACTAAAATATATACTGTTACCTACAGGGATTAAGATAAATATTCCTTATTCCTACCCTTTTTTTCAATTCATATAAAATCTCATTGGATGATAATATGATTATTTCACTGCACATGTATGCGCATTACTGTTCTGAATAAAAGGAAAGAGGTTTCTGTGACTAATCTGAGCAACTCCACAGCTGGAAAAAACAGGATGTGGCGAGATGACCACGTTAACCAGATCTTAATTCAGGAGCCGGGAATGAAGCCGTACACACAGAGCAACAGCTGGCACACCTGAAGCTACTGTGCTTCAAAAACACGCTACTCATCTTCCTGTTACATAACCTCGGCTTCCTCTGCTGTTTGTCCAGCTGTTTAACTGGTGGAGCTTCGGCGCCCTCTCCTGGCTCCACAGCTTCATTTCAGCTCATTTAACTTTCTGAATTTAACTCGATGCACTTTTTGTGAACGTACCTCTCCGGAGATAGGGTTCGTCCCGAACTTCTTAATCCAGGGAACTATACTCCTGCAAAGGGAAAGCACATGATTTAGTTTTTAAGTGGATGTCAGAATGTAAAGTAATGTGCCAACAAATATTCTAATGCGACAGGCTGCCATGTGTCTAAAGATTAAATAAAAAAATTGGTTGTTTATGAAACAACCTCTGCAGCGACCTCATTTCCCCTCTCGTCTGTCTATTAATCACGGCCCTGATCATCTGTCATCATCTGCACCTGTTTCTTACTGGTTTATGCCTTAAGTTCGATGTGGGTTTTTTTATGCTTGAATGATTAATAGGTCACTGTGTGGCTTAATAAAGAAAAACGTTTGTCCAAAACTGGTCAGGTATAGTAACTGGACTGAAAATGATAGATTAAAAAAATAAATAATTTAGGAAGCCTGGAGAACTATTCAATTCAATTCTATTTGTATAGCGCTTTTAACAATTTACATTGTCAGAGAACTATTCCTCAAGACTACATTAAGAAAGAAAAGACAAAGTCTGGCTCTCTGGAAGCAAAATATGAAGGAATGAGAAATTGAGTACATAGTAAAGACTTTTACACAGTACTGTATATATGCTGAGCAAAATACACAAAGACATGACACAGTGGCTGCAAACGTGTGAAGGATCAACATGTAAAGCTTGTGTTATGAAGAATTAAGTAAAAGGTAGTAGACATGGGTGAAAAAAAAATTATATACATACACACACACACAATTTCCCCACTAAATAAATTACACTTGATTAGCCAAGACATGCTGAGGATGAAAAAGTCCAGGAAAAATCTCTTTTATTACAGAATATCAAGAATCCATGTGCTTGTTTTTTGACTACAGCAACCGTTCAATACTCAGTAATGCAAAAATAGTATGAGCATATGATTATTAACTTTGTAAATCTAACAAGAATCTAATAAGAAGCATAAAAATGCTTTAAAAAAAGGTATAAAAAATATGATACAGAAAAAAAATGACATGCATTAAACTGGACGTACTGTCATAGTTAAATTCATATGATTTTACCAAAAAAATGCAGAAAAACTGAAAAATCACATCATCTCTATTTTCTAACTTCCTGTGCTTTGTAAATCGTACTATAAAAATGTGTCTGGTATCAGTTTATGTTTCCTCTTTGCAGAATCTGTTACTGTTTGCTTGCGTCTCTGTTTTAATCCTTGTCTTGGTTAAAGTTCTTCCAAAAATATTATATTGAGCTCTAGTCATGTGATTAAAAATTATTTCAGAAACATTAATGGAAATTTTTAAATGTCAAATTTTTTTTTATTATTATTTTAATGCATTTAGAGTACTTTAGAGGAAGACTTGTCCAAGATTTAGTCTAAATCATTTTTGCTCTTAGAGGTTAAATATAAGCTGAAAAACAAAAATTATGAAAATTGAGAAACTCAGTACTAAAAATGGTTGGACATGATGGAAAGGTGATGATGATGTCGATGCCTGCATAATATAAACCTGGTGGTAAAAACAGTACACTTTCTAAATGAAGCGCTTGACAACTTTAAAGTTGAAATTTTTAAATAAGTAATTAATGAGGTGGTAGGGTGTAATTTTTAAAAGGATCTGATATACTCACATGAGATCGAACACCACGCCTTCTTCGGTGCACATTGGATACTCAAATGGCTGAAGAGACAAACTATGAGAACATAAAGCCACAGCATGATTAGTATTAATGGTTAATAATAGTATAGTAAAGTATATTATAGTAAATATGGTAAAAATGGTTAAATATAATAAAATAGTTTTTTTATGCATTATTCCCCCATGATGTCATACTACATGATCTTAAGCATCGAAAAAAAAAAAACCTTAGAAAAACTAAACGTAAATTATAATATGATCTGAAATTCCGACTTTCAAAAAATTCCTGCCTGCTACATAATTAATAAAAATAAATGTATTAAGTCTTAATTAGCCGACTCATTCTCAGACAAACAACATAAAACTTTTTTTTTCCACCATGCCATTATTTATTTAACAAAAATTATTGTTTTTGGTGCCTGATGCAGACCAATAAATTGAGCTTTCTAAAATTGTCATTTTTTTATTTAAGTTTTTTTTTTTTTACACCAGGCAGTGCATCTGTGGATGTTTTTACAAGTAAAATAAAAAAAAAATAAGTCAAATTTGGCATTAAATCATCTGCCAATTTTTCCCCTAAAGGTCTGTATTTGTCCATAAATCAGACCGATGTATATAATAAAAATGAAATGTACATTTTGAACACCATTTTTGTATAATGCAACACTAGACTTACCTGCAATGGTCAAAGGGCAAGCGCCTGAAATTGGCCTGAGGGATTTCTGTAAAATAAACACACGAATATCACAGACTCAAGCAACCATAATCCGTGAAAAAAAATTATGGTTATAGATAAATAAAATCTATGTACATACCTGCCTTCTTGCCTCCATAAAAATGTGTGTACTCTGCACAAGTGATGTACCTAAGAAAAAAACAAAAACAAGAAAGTGTAAACTTCACAACCTACTTTTTCTGTAATACAAATTACAGCCGTAAAAGTTTTGAGAATGACAAATATTAATTTTCACTGCTGCTTCAGTGATTTTAGATCTTTGTCAGTTTCTTGCAGTGTTGACGCTTCTTTTTCAAGACCTCTGTAATTCGCCAAGTCAGTCAACTTCTGGGCCACTTCCTAGCTGATGGCAGCCCGTTCTTGCATAATCAATGCTTGGTGTTTGTCAGAATTTGTAAGCTTTTGTTCGTCCACTTGCCTGTTGAGGATTGCCCACAAGTTCTCAATAGGAGTAAGGTCTGGGGAGTTTCCTAGCCTTGCTACTCTTATTGAAATGTCACAGTAACATATCATGAAACACTTATGAAATGCTTGTAGTTATACTTCTGTATACCACAGCATAAAGTTTTATAGTTGTACAGTTGAACAAGCGAGTCGCTCTATCTGTTCGCTGCGCTTCGATAAGCTTTTCTGGTGTCAGGAAAGAGACTTCTTCACCAAATACAATAAAATCATCCCTAACTTTAACAGCCTCCCCAACCCTGACAAAGGAGCACAGGGAGAGCTGCACACTAGCAGCACAATAAACACATACCTGCCACCAAATAAGGGGCAGCGAGTGACCACACCACACCTTAACACACACACAGACACAAAGACACGAATGCACGCACACACATACGAACTGATACGAACTGATCACTATTACTATTACTACCACTATTATTATTATTATTTACATATGTGTATATACAGCACATGCTTTATTTTCTCTCATTTTTTAAACAATGTTCATGGGTCACTTTATCTTTGACTCAATGTCTGAACTCTTATTTTATATACATTTATTTTTTATTATTAATTTTTATATATCTACTGTTTTCTTTTTTACTTTCTACTCCTGTTATTGTCTTGTGCCTTATTTCTAAGCTTTGGAAATACTAATGTAAATCTTTGTCATGCCAATAAAGCCCCTTTAAATCTTGAGAGAAAAAAAGGTTTTTAAAAAAAACTAAAGCAGCAGACATTTTTGAGAACATTAATTAAAAAAATTATATTTGTGTCATTATTAAACATTTTGACTCCGTCTGTGCATATTAACAGAATTTAAACGTAAAAGCTGAAACACTGAATAACTATAGAAATTATGATTAAATATATATATTTATTTTTATTTACTCTGGCTTTACTTTACAAACTAAAGTTTTATGCATTACTGAATTGTTGTTCTGTCCAAATCTAAACACACAGTTAGCTTATTAGCAGTTAGCTCACCACGTAAACAACGCGTAAATTAATTAGAAAAACAACATGCTCACTCGGAACTTACATCTTATCTTTTTGGTGCTGTCGTTTCCCCATTTTGAGTAAAATATGCACAAAATCCGATGAACAAAATCCACAATTTCTTAACCTAAAACAAACTCCAACACACACCACTTCCGGAATTAGAGTTCGCAGACCGTTCGGCGGTTAAATGTGTCCGGGTGAAACAGCACCGTACCGCTTTTAGTTCCGTTTTCCTTGTTCTTCTCCTTTTTTTTAAGTTTGTTTGTTAAAACTCTCTTTATTTTAGAAACTTTCAAGTACGAATAAAGTTACAATACGTAATATTTTTGTCTTTGTAAAGAAAAGTGTGTGAAAAAAAACAGGCTTTAATTAGGTCTAACTAACTTATTTGAAAACCCTTATAACTCATTAACCATTAGATACCACACATTATGGAAACAATTAGCCAGGTTTAACTAAGAAATGAAACAGTATTTATATTTTTAGTGTGTGGGATCAGTCTTCACATCTCCAGGGTCTTCGGTCCATCCTGAGCTCAGGTTACAGCCGGTGCAGAGTTGTGTGTGTTTCCCCTATTGTATGTGTGTGCTGTAGGTTTCATCCAGGTTCTCCAGTTTTCTCCCACTGTAAAAGGGTGATGGAATGGAAAATAATGCGGAGTATATTGTCGCGTTAACATCAGTGCTGACCAGGAATAAGCCCAGAATAATGATGATGAAATATTGAACTCCACATTGCAGATCATCTACTGATATCATTCCAGTATCAAGTGTTCTTAGTTTGATTGCAAATCAGCTCTAGTAGTTTGTAATGTTCGTTATGATTTTTGGTAATAAGTTGGGGATTAATAAGATGGAATGTGGGTTGCTTAGTGGTTAAAGCATTGCACAGTCCATGGTTCAAGCCCCAGCATTACCGTGCTGCCATTGTTGGACTGTTGCTGTTCTTTATTTATTCTATATTTCGGGTTGTGTACAAGACTTTTCCCCATGCATTAGCTACATTTCTCTAAAATTAATTAGAAAATGCAGCACAAAAACAATTATGCATAATAATGCACATCACACTATGACTCACCTGCACTGGTCAAAGAGTAATCTCCTAAAACTGGCCTGTGGGATTCCTCAGTTTAGTTGTGAAGCTTCTCATGTAGACAAAACTAATGAAGGTGAATGACTATGTGACTCAGTGTTATTTATATAAAGACATTTACAGTAGGGCATTGGTTTACATATATATTATTATGACAACTATCTGAAAAAGTATTATATTATTACGATTATCAGCTCCAATTATTTTTAAACGTATGGATGTGTATGGGGGTTACATTTAATGCTGGTATTTTAGTCTGTTCATGAACCATGTACCATCGGGCGGCGCATATTCCCCAGCCTGGAGATACACCGATTGTTTCTTCTGCCACTTACTTAAGGTGTTGGGTTGCCAGCTCAATGCATAACTGTCATTCACACACATTATGGGCAATTCGGGAACGCCAATTAACCCAATCTGCATGTCTTTGGACTGCGGGAGGAAACCGGAGACCCCAGAGGAAACCAACCAAGCATGCAAACACAGACCACGCACACAGACAAGAGGTGGGGATCGAACCTTCTTAGGGCTGGGCTGGGACAAAAAAAGATATATATTTTTTAATAAGTTATAAGCTGTAATCTTTGAAAATAAAAAAGAAAAGCATTAAAATATTTCACTGTAATGAATTTAGAATATATGAGTGTATATTTTTTTAAATGATGTTAAATTTTTTTGAAGATGCATATACACACACACACACACACACACACACATACACACACACATATAAACCCACCTTCCAAAAAATGATTGGTGATAATAATAAAATAATAATAATAATAATAAAAAACTAAAAAGTGTGATTATCCAGTAGGTGGTGCAATAACACATTTATAATAATCTCTCCTATCAACTCTCCCAAAAACATCTGCTAATATCGTGACCCACAATAATGTACGTTCTGAAGTTATAAAGGGAAATGTTCTATTTCTTTTAGAATATTCCTATTATATATTTCTCCTTATGCAGATAATAGTAGATTAGGGTTTCTTCATACTGTAAGTCACTTGATGTTTGGATAAAAATGAGTCACCTATGGGAAAAATATCCCTAATTACAAAATGTGTTCCAATTAAATACAGTTCCGGAAATCCCTGCCTGACTCACGATCCGTTTGAATCCATTCAGCTGGAAAGCTTAATTATGGAAAAATTGGTTACAGAAATAATGCACTGTCAAAGCGATCAAGTGTAATTTTTTAATGATGTATTCCTAATGTATTTACAGTATATACTTTTATTTTCATTTAATTGCCTCACAAGTGTCCCTTTTCTTTTTTTTTATTTTTAGCTCATTTTTTATAGCTCATTGGTATTCGCAATGCTGTTTTTTCAGATAATAAACTTTGCAGCCTGGCAGGAACAGGTATATTTATTCTGAGATCATGTGACACTTTAATTGCACACAGGTCGACTTTATTTAACCAAATACATCACGTGGCTTCCGATGGTCACAGCATGGCGCCAGGATTGATAGGCGCTTTACAACAACAGGGGGGTGAATATTTATGTGCTGCAAGTGATTTAACTTGCAAATAATTGGCCGTACTACTGTATGTTAGGTGTAGGTGAGGCGTGTAAACCTCAGGTTTCCATGAAACACGATACAATTTAGATTCTTAATGCAGTTTGGGGATGATGGCAGACTTCTGTTTCCAATAGAAGGTTTTTGTCTGTACATCGGTCAGAAATCATGCTTTCAATTATATCTCTACGTTTCATACATCGGAGGACCCTAAACCAGCCGCAGAAAAATGTCTGTCTGTCTGCCTGTCTGTCTGTCTGCCTGTCTGTCTGTCTGTCTGCCTGTCTGCCTGTCTGTCTGTCTGCCTGTCTGTCTGTCTGCCTGCCTGTTTGTCTGTCTGCCTGTCTGTCTGTCTGTCTGCCTGCCTGTTTGTCTGTCTGTCTGTCTGCCTGTCTGTCTGTCTGTCTGTCTGTCTGCCTGTCTGTCTGCCTGCCTGTTTGTCTGTCTGTCTGTCTGCCTGCCTGCCTGCCTGTCTGTCTGTCTGTCTGCCTGCCCGCCCGCCCGCCCGTCCGTCCGTCCGTCCGTCCCGCCATATTTTGTTACAGCATCACATAAAACTGGCTGGACAGAGTTTAATGGAAATTTGTGAAAATTCGTCCTTAGGTATTGACAGACAGAAAGACAGACAGACATGTGCATGGGCTTCAACTTAAAATAATAATATCACTGACTACATTAAAGCTGATCAGATTATTTTTTGTTTTAACCTTTTAAATGTTTCTAAAAACTCTTTAACAGTCAATGACAGGTATTAATAATAATAATAGTGAACAATAAGGACACTGAAAGAAAATAAGGACAACACCAACCAATATTTATATTTATATTTATGTTAGTTTTTATTTTATTTAAAAAATCTCACATTTAAGATCTGTTCTCTTTTTTCATCATTTCAACAGCTGATTCAAATCCTTCTGGACAAAGACATAGCGCACTTAATGCACCAGCGTTACTCTTTGGTCAGCAGGATTTGTCATATTTGCTGATAAGACAAATAAAACAGGAACACATTGTATCCCCGTGCCTCCATATACTTCAGTCAACTTGTACCGAGAGGACTTTACTGATACGGCAATTGGCAGCATGCAAAGAGTAACCTCTCCAGACAGGCAGACAGTGATTTGTTTTTTTCCATGATTGACACAAGCACCAATTAGAAATGCGATATACTGTGTGAACATGGCATGCATGAAAATCAAGAAAGGAAAAAGGCTGACCGATGAAAATGACATTAAAATCTGCAGGCCCAAGACCATTACGTCTGTTTTTCCCAACTTATATGACTTTCAAAACGCTTTTCCCTTCTCCGCCCCGCATAACAAGCTTTCAGTTTGTTTCACAGAGGTCAGGAATGAACATTCACACATACAGTACAGATAGAGGTCAGAGGACGACCTGATATTCTTACAGTCTTCATTTCTAAAAGTCAAAGATGTCCCTCACATGACCCCACAGTTTCGTGATCCACAAATTGACGCCTAAGTCTGTTAGGTACTGCAGCTCTGGCGTCAACATTTTTCGACACAGTTTTTGATGTGCTTTGTCTACATTCTTTTTCAGATTGTATCCCATAATAGATTTCTCCCCTATGGGTTGCCACGGCTGCATGGAAGTTTCTTGGATGCTCCCGGCGTCCACCGCACGACCGCCTTCGATGCAGATGGTCGCCATCTCCGCGTTACGGCGCCGCAGCTCTGCCACGTCTTCTGCCATGCGCTTTAGACCGTACTCCTCCACTTTCCTCCAGAAGGTGGCGTTAAAGTGCTGGTAGAGCTTCCAGTCGATAGCGTTCCACTGCAAGGCCCTGGCTCTGAGCTCGGGGGTCAGCTTGGAGACGGTGGACCCTTTTCGAGCGTTGAGCTTGAAGAACAGAAGGTCGTCCATGTCCCAGCAGAGGACGTCCTTCAACAGGATTAGCGACTCCTCAAAGTGCTCCACCATCATGACCAAGTGGAATCGTTTCGAAATTGCACGGATGCCTTCTTCCACTCTCGGGTCATCCAGTGGTAGATTATTATCCTGCCCAAAGTCGAAGAAAAGCAAGTTCTTGAGGTAGAAAGCATTGAACCCCTCTGGGTCGTAGTAAAGCTCAGGGTCATTGAGAAACACTTCCATCTTATTGTCTCCGGAAATCTTCCAGGTACTTGGGATTAAACGGCTGAAGTAATGGAAGGAGGACTCAAAGAGCTCTGCTGGATCCCTCAGGATGGTGATGTAGGTCGTGTCCACTGGAAGCACCTTTGCTACTTCGGCTTCATTGAAGCGCATGTGATTGCACATGATGTTGAAACACATCCCAGGCCCGTAGTCTTTCACCTGCGAGCGGTAGAACGGCGAGGGATAGAAGAAGTCATTGCGACTGCTCGGGAAGGCGAACTTCAACCGATGCTTTTCGCCAAAGCGGAACAGGATGTTCAGGATGGTGCTGCTTGCCGTTTTGTGGGTTTTCATGAACATGATGTCCACCTTTGGGGTACAATGATGCTTCTGTCCCAAGCCTTGACGGACGCTTTTTGGAGCGTCTGTTGAATGGCCAGATGATGCTTCATGGGCACATGAGTAAGGCACTGGAATTCTGGGAAGGAAACAAGAAATAGAAGTTACTTCAGGAAATGTTGGTACTCGGACCTTATTCTTTAAGGTTTTTGGGACATTCTCAAAATGAGGTCGCATCACAGGATTAGCACAGGTTGTGATTTTGTAGAGGAATATTTAACGCTTTGTGCTGGTGGGACTGTACACTCCCAACAAGACGGGTACAAAACTGTACTTTCATGGTGGTAGGAAAATCAGAAACCAAAGAAAGTGATGTAATGCTACATTTGAATGTGGTAACGATACACTTGGATCATCATATAATACAGTACATCACTGATGCAAAGATGTATTAGATGAAGTAATGCAATATTTAAATGTGGTAACGATACACTTGGAACATCATATAATACCATCATTGCATCAATGGAAAGTTTGAGAATGGCTATTTATGGCTGAGAATGGCTGGGTTTAAAACCCTTTAACACTTTATTAAACCCTGGAAGGATAGTGCTGAACCGTCAACTTCGTCAAAGAATTGCGGTCAGAATAAATTATGATTAGAGATCACGTAAACTCTTTGTCCAGTTGCATGGAAAAAGGGAGCATAAAGATCGGACTTTAAAGCACCGAAAAAAGGTCATGTGGTCTGATGAGTCCGGATTTAGTCTGTTCCAGTGGATCAGGGTAAGAAGGGAAGCGCATGCACCCATCATGCATAGTGTCCACTGTACAAGCCTCTGGAGACAGTGTTATGATCTGGGGTTGCTTCAGTTGCTCAGGTCTAGACTCAGCAACAAAATGAAGTCAGCTGACGACCTGAATGTACTGAATGACCGGGTTATTGACCATATCTCTGGAGTTTTTCTCCCTTGATGGCACGCGCCATATTCCAGGATTCGGATTGTAAACGAGAGCATAAGGAATCATTTTCACACATGACCTGGTGTACGTAATCGAGGTTGACCGAATTAAATCTTAGATTGTTTAACACAAGATCTAGGCTTGTTAGTGCTATTACAGGTTGAAAAAATGGTTCTCTTATTTCTGAATGTGTACAGGCACAAAACGAGGAGTTTAAGTGGATGAGAAATTAATGTAAAGTCATTTCCATACCTTCTTTACATACGAAATGTAATCGTGTGCCTTTTTCTTAGCGTTTGTTGTTAGACGCTTTGACTTTCATTTGCATGAAGTTAAACTTCTCTCTAATTTAGCCTGTTGTCTGGCTCCATCAGGTGTGAATGAGACTCAGACAATTTGTTTAAAGAGAAACAAATTGCTGTCTGAGCATCGGAATGAAATCATTTTAACCAAAAATATAAAGATGAATAACAGAACCATTTTTGATCTAGGATACCATAATTTGGATCTTATTTTGTATTCTTTATTTCATATCTTACTCTTGCATGAATGACAGTATTTTACATTCCAGCACTGCGGGAGACACAGCGGGACAGTCCTGTACCACAGTATACGGGTTTACCTTTACATTCTGTTGTTTTGTTGTTTTTTAAGGATAATATATTAAGTTGATGCTTCTTTTGGGAGCCTATTTAGGGTTTAAACTATAATTCCTTGTTTTTGACCACATTCAAAATTTGCGCTTTTTCACAGTTCTAAGGTGCTCTAGGAACATAACCCCTGCAAACTTCAGGGTTTGACTGTACAGACATATGAAGAGGGGATACAGAGTCAGCCAAAATATTTATACACATTTCAGAATGTGATTGACAAATTGCTGTATGTTATATATTGATATAAATTATAATATTATTATATACAACTTTTTTTTTTTCCTGAAGTGTGTAAACGTTTTTTGCCTGACTTTATAGGAATGATTCACAATGCAGTTCATTTCAGAAGTAAAAAATAATAATAATCAGCCCTCAAACAAATAAATAAATGTGTGTATGTATAAAGATTTGTATTGGACGCCCTGTACATGCAAACTCTATGCAAACAAACCCGAGGACGTATATAGTGTATATAGGGCGGCATAACCACCTCCTGGCAGTTTTTAGCAAAATACAGGATGCAAATCACCTCCAAATGACTAATTTAACATAAACAATTAGTTACAATTACATAACATAACATAAGACGAGATGGACTTACTCTGGCAGACTGAACTGCACCTGAGGAGCCGAAAGGCAGTACAGCAGGATCATGCAGCTGGTGAGGAGCGTACCCAAAACCAGACCTTTACACACCGACCTCCACTGCTTCCCAACCATCATACCTGCGAAGGGAAGAGTGGACACAGCGTTCAGTCTGACGCATCAGGAAAAAAAAGCAAGACTTAAGTAGTTCATGTAACTTGAGATATGGGGAAACCCAATGCTTTTGCGTTTCGCATGTAAAGATAAAAAGCAAAGGCTTCAGTACTGTTGAAACATGGATGGAACGTGGGACGTGTCCAAGGAGCACGAGTCATTCAGTGTCTGATCACTTGTGACTAAATGATCTCAAATGATCACATGGTGCGATGGGGCTCCACACTCAGCAAGACAATCTGACATGTCACGCAGGGGTGTTTCTAGGATTATTAGTTAAAGGGGGCTCAGCCCCAGAGATGTTTAACACATATTTGGCTGTTCAGAATCAGTACGCAAATGAGTCTTCTTGATCACACGCTGTTTACCGTATAAACCTTTTTCTATGTAAAGGCACAATCAGAAAACAGTTAGAGGAAACAGCATATAACTATAAACTTACATTGATGAGCGATATAAACAACACACCTATGAGGCTGGACAGTGGAATAAACTGTGTGGGGGCCAATAATGTCAAACATTTATCTGTTCATTCTTTGACAATTGAAGGTTTTTCAACTCACATGGGAGTAGGTCTCCAAATGAGCAGCAGGTAAGAATAGAACATCTTTTTTTTTTTTCTTCATGTGACTTAAAAAATCTTTCATCTATAGTTAAATATAAATATTAAAACTTTGATCATCATGTTATCCAGTTTAATTTAGTGTTTTAGCTACATAAATAAGACAGTAGGTTCTCTATTTAACCCCTTAAAATTTCATAGCTACTAGGCTATTTATTCAAATTCATTAATATAGACAATTATTGTTTTAATGTAATTAAACAAAGCTTCTTTTTAATATCATTCTTTTTTTTGTTTCTATTCATTAAAAAAGTATTTTTTTAAATCAAGCATATAAGGCTAATAAATGTTTTTTACGATTTGGGACATTATTTAACAAAATACAATATTTATTACAAAAAACATTATTTTTCTGTCTGAGTAAATCACACTGCTATACAGTTAAAGCGAGTGCACTGAATGCTGTCTGTCACTATTTTTAATCATTTATGTGCAGAACTCTATGGTAGTTAATGTCATATGCACTGTTTTATATAGACATTCAGTTTTTTCCAATTAAAACAGTTACGGCATGATTGATTTATAAAGTAGACTTTAGATGCATAGTGTGTATTAAGGGCTTCATGTTCACTGGAGGAAACAGCTGGTGTGATGAGGGTGAACACAGCGAAGATTTAATGATTGACATTTTGTAAACTGTATTCATAAGAAAGGACTGCACTGATGCAGATATAACAATTTATCGAAAAACACACACCTTGCCTTAATCCTCGCTCTGTAATGGCGAATTGAAGACCGCGCTGAAACAGGGGGAGGAGCCGAAGTCTGCCGCTGCGAATGCCCCTTAAAAACGGCCTAGCGACGCCCATGATGTCACGAACATACATTTTTTGAATTTTTTTTTTTTTTTAAAGCAGGGAATGAATCACTTATGTTATAGGAAACTAATCGATGACGAAATGCCCCGAGATTTTCGAGTAATTAATGATTAAACAAGGTGTCAATCGCCGTGGAACATCTGCAAAACAAACACTGACGTCACAATTGTAACGTGCCGTTCATGTTGCGCATACGCTGTTACTATGGAAACCATCTTTCAAACCAAAAATTTGTTTATTGTATTATATTTATTATAGCTGTAATAATGGACCACGTTACTGCCGTAACTTTTGTCAGAGCTGCCGTTTTCGAAGATTCTTCCACAATTCAAGAAGGAAATCTCGCTATAGTATAAAAATAATCAATACTGTATTTTCATACAAAAATTATGGGACACACATGTCCGTGTGAACTGTACACGCAATTATCCATCAACACCACTTGCACATTACAGGAACTTATTTGGAAGTTACCACATCCACCGTACCGTCCGGATCTCGATCCAAGCCATTTCTGTTGCATTTTCGCAGCAATCAAGGAGGCCAGCGTTTCAGACGTGAATCAGACAGACAGTCCTATTGCGGCTCCTGCATGTGTACTGGGAAAACGTTCTATCGTGATGGTGTCCGAGCACTAGTGAAACACTGGGATATGTGCATTAGTGTGGCAGGTGATTATATAGAGAAATAAAGGGAGTTTTTACTCTCATAACTGTGTACAATCAACAGTCCCGGTTTGACTTGAACACCCCTTTTATTTGCCGAGACAAATTAGCCCTTGAGTATTTAGTTTTATATTAATTCCAGACTCTCCCTCATGTTTTTTTTTTGTTAGTTTGTTTGCAGTATAGTCTTTATGACGGACACACATCACGATTACACGCCCTTCCTCAGCTGACTTAACAAGTTCTCATAAAGTACTGTATATTTATGTGTTCGTAAAATCGTGGTTTCAAAACAAGGCGGAAAAAAATACACACGGTTGTTTTAAGACGAGTTTTCCCAAACCGCCAGACGAAGCTTCTTCCCTTATGAGAACTGCTGCGCTCGCTTAACTCTTTCCACTTATTCATCAGAGTTATCGGATTGCAAGTTTTGACTTTGGAAAACCTGACACCGATGATTTTTTTGTTTTGTTTTGCCTGTCGCGGTTAACGCAGGATAACACAACCTCGTCTGGACCGTTCAGGAATTTCTCAGTGTGTCAGCAAAAGTGAGAGATTCTCCATGAGGGTGTTTTAAAACCAACACAACAAGTGTTTTTTTTTGTTTGTTTTTTATGAAATTGCAAATGCAATTCAAAATTCAAAATTGCAAACATTCATGGCTCACGTTTTCCCAGTGGAAAGAAGAATTTTTTGTTGTTGTAAGGAAAATGCATGTGAAAACTTGCACCACTTGCACGTTACAGTAACTAATCTGACCTCGATCTAAGTCATTCCCACATTAAAGAAGTTCCTGGGAGGCCGGCGTTTTAGACGTGAAGTAGGTTCGATCATGGCTCTGGCGTACTGAGAAAACGTCCTGCCTTGATGGTATTCAAGAGAGAGTTTTTATTCTACACAATCAAGTCCCAGTTTGACTTGAACGGCCTTCGCATTTGCCCTGTTTTGTTTTATTTCTCTTTTTTATTTACTTTCCTTATGTAAATGTACCACAGGTTGATCCACACCAATACATATTGTGTGAAGGATTTAACTTTAAGGATTTTTCCTGAATCTTTATCATCCTGAGTCTAAGACCGTGTCCATCCTAAAAGCTGTCTAATTCATGCATTAGACCAAAAGAACAAACCATGCCTGTGCTGCGGGAGATTTTTAATTAGCTACATTTAAACTGGATTTTTAATGCATGCAAAAGCAAGTTCTTTTTCATGAATTTATGGTTTTGTAACTCATTTAGTCACTTTAGTCACACTCGTCCTTTGCACCTCCTCCGGTCCACCTCCAAATTTGTTCCACGTGTTGCGAAAGAATCTTGAAAGAATCAAACACATCTTCAAAACTTTTACAAGGTTTTATTTTTATATGATGTCATGCTTTTATTGTCTTCACCCTGTCCAAATATCACATTTCATTATACTCGTAACTTAAGATCGTGAGTCATGCAATATGAAAACAATAAACTATAAATAAAGTCATACTAAAAGTTTTTGTTGTTGTTGTTGTTTGTCTGGTTTCCATGCTTAAAAAAAATTCTTATTTTTAAGTCTGCCATTCATGATCTTTAAAAACAACAGGTTTATTAAACAAATGCAGAGCAATCGAAAAACATGCACGTAACATTTCATATATATATATATATCTTCTTCTTCTTCTTCTTTGTCTTTCGGCTGTTCCCTTTCAGGGGTCGCCACAGCAAATCATCTGCCTCCATCTAACCCTATCCTCTGCATCCTCTTCTCTCACACCAACTAACTTCATGTCCTCTCTCACTGCATCCATAAATCTCCTCTTTGGTCTTCCTCTAGACCTCCTGCCTGGCAGTTCCAACCTCAGCATCCTTCTACCGATATATTCACAATCTCTCCTCTGAACATGTCCAAACCACCTCAATCTGGCCTCTCTGACTTTATCTCCAAAACATCTAACGTGGGTTGTCCCTCTGATAAACTCATTCTTGATCCTATCCATCCTTGTCACTCCCAAGGAGAACCTCAACATCTTTAGCTCTGCTACCTCCAACTCTGCCTCCTGTCTATTCTTCAGTGCCACTGTCTCTAAGCCATAGAGCATCGCTGGTCTCACCACTGTCCTGTACACCTTTCCTTTCATTCTCGCTGATACTCTTTTATCGCACAACACACCTGACACTTTTCTCCACCCATTCCAACCTGCCTGTACCCGCCTCTTCACCTCCTTTCCACACTCCCCGTTGCTCTGGACCGTTGACCCCAAGTACTTAAAATCCTGCACCTTCTTTACCTCTGCTCCCTGTAGCCTCACCGATCCTCCTGGGTCACTCTCATTTAAACACATGTATTCCGTCTTGCTGCGGCTAACCTTCATTCCTCTGCTTTCCAGAGCATACCTCCACCTCTCCAAATTTTCCTCCACCTGTTCCCTGCTCTCGCTACAGAGCACAATGTCATCTGCAAACATCATAGTCCATGGGGACTCCTGTCTTACCTCATCTGTCATCCTGTCCATCACCAGAGCAAACAAAAAGGGGCTTAGAGCCGATCCTTGATGCAGACCCACCTCCACCTTAAACTCTTCTGTCACACCTACAGCACATCTTACCACTGTCTTACAGCTCTCATACATGTCCTGCACCACTCTAACATACTTCTCTGCCACTCCAGACTTCCTCATACAATACCACAGCTCCTCTCTTGGCACCCTGTCATACGCTTTCTCTAAATCTAAAAAGACACAATGCAACTCCCTGTTACCTTCTCTGTACTTCTCCGCCAGCATCCTTAAAGCAAATACTGCATCTGATGTACTCTTTCTAGGCATAAAACCATATTGCTGCTCACAAATGCTCACCTCTGCCCTTAACCTAGCTTCCACTACTCTTTCCCACAGCTTCATTGTCTGGCTCATTAGCTTTATACCTCTATAATTGCCACAGCTTTGCACATCTCCCTTGTTCTTAAAAATTGGCACTAATACACTTCTCCTCCATTCCTCTGGAATCCTCTCACTCTCCAAGATCTTGTTAAACAAACTTGTCAAAAACTCTACTGCCACCTCTCCTAAGCACTTCCATACCTCCACAGGTATGTCATCAGGACCAACAGCCTTTCCACTCTTCATCCTCTTCAACGCCCTTCTATATATATATAGTATTAACTTATAAGGGGCGTCAAGCCGGGATTTGTGATAAAATTTCTGGTAAGTAAAGGCATAAAACCACCTTGACCACGATTGACATTTACAGAAAACTTCCAGCACAGTACGGTGATGAGACTCGCAGTAAAACATTTGACCTTGCAAATGTTTTAAAGTAGACTATTTGTCCGGCTAATTCTTGAAAATCAAAGGATAACTCGTCGCCAAATTGTGGAAGAGACGCATCTGTCTGTGGGAAGTGTACACACACTCATTCACCAGCACCACTTGCCCATTACAGGACCCCAACTGGGAGTTATCGTCACATCCTCTGTACAGCCCTGACCTCGCTACACATGTTTGGACTGTTGAAGGAGTTCCTGGGAGGCCAGCGTTTTACACATGACTTCGGTGTACTGAGAAAACGCTCTCAAGCACTAGTGAAACCCTGGGATAAAGTGTAGCAGTGTGTAGCGGGGGATTATATAGAGAAATAAAGAGAGTTTTTACACTCATAACTGTTTTTCAACAGAATTGAAGTCCCAGTTTGACTTGAACGCCCCTCATAGTTGCTTAATTTCATCTTATTCCCTGTACTGAATTATTCCCATCTGATTCTGTGATTTATAGTGTAATACGATTTTAAATTATGTTCATGCCAGTTAATTAGAGACATTCTGTATGACCATATAGTCGATGTCACTTATTCACTAAGGAATATAACATTCATTTTATATATATATATATTTATATATATATATATATATATATATATATATATATATATATATATATAGAGAGAGAGAGAGAGAGAGAGAGACGGATAGATAGATAGATAGATAGATAGATAGATAGATAGATAGATAGAATTAACAATTTTTTTATTCATGCTTATTATGTAGAAACATCTTCCTTTTTCCAAGGTTTAAAATGGCTTTCTAGTATTTGGGAAGCAAAAGTGGCGGCGATGAGGAACTGAAGCCAAGATGAGATTAGATTAGAATTTTATGCAAATCATCAAAGGGCTACACTCCATGCATGACTTGTTTTCGCCAATGTGAGATCTATTTATGCAGATAAACACATTTACATTTACACCAGTTTTACTGACCAGTTCCAGAGAAAACAGAGTTTTAGAGTTTCGAACATGAACTATGCATGAACCAGTACAAACGGGTGCAGATGATGACGGATGATCAGGTCAGTGATTAATATACTTTACTGCTGATGCTGAATTTCATGCTGAGCGGTTGGAAACAGACGAGAGGGGAAATGAGGTCGCTGCTGAGGGTTTTACATAAACATGCAATTTTTAAAGTGCGTCTTTAAGCACTTGACCCTGTCGCAATGTCTACATCATTTAATTCAATTTGATATAAAAAGAAATGGGGGGGGGGGTCAATACTTTTACAGTACTCTACATTTGAAAACAATGATGTGTTCGCCATCTCTAATCATCTCGTTGTTTTTTTTTTGGTTTAAAGGAAGTAAATACGAGACAAAACGGAATACACAACGTCATGACCGTTTGGTACGTGCTGGATTTCTTCCCGTTATGGCGTCATCGCTCGCATCATTTCCCTTCTGTGTCCAATTATTAATAAACATCTCTGCTGCTCATTTAATTTGTATCCTCCCAGGAGCCTGGCGCTGGATGTGCGTCATACACCACAGGTTGTAACATACTGTACGACCCCACTGGAAATCATTATCAAAACTAATTAGGAAGCAAACTTCTGATGTTTTTTTGACATTGGAGTCAAAAACGTAGCCCAGGACCCTAAAAATAAATAAATAAATAAATAAAGCCAGCGTAGTGTTCATGCTTTTATAGAAAACCAGAACAGACGAGGATTAGGTGAAAGGACACAACAAAAAAAGACAATGGGCCGAAGAGAACAGCTTCCTCCTTCTACCTGGCCAAAACCAATATCAGTCATCTCGACAGACAAAAGTGAGTTCAGAAAAGCTTTATTACTCACAAAGCAGGGCTGCAATGGCAGAATCCTTTTCATGATGCTCTGAGAAACACCCAGGACGGCCTCGCTGCACTCACGTATCACCTACTTGCTCCATGAATAATGCATTCAGGTAGAAAGTGATCCTGACTGTGTTTCACCCCCTACACAGCCTGAAAGCAGATCTCCGCTGCCCACTTCACCAAAGATCCATCAGGGCCTTTAAGTGTGCTAGGAGAACAAAGGGGCTGCCACTGAACACGCCTAACAGCCATGAAAGACGAGGGAAAAAGCTACTCTGAATGAGCGTCAAAGTGAAAGATCAAAGTAGGACGGACAAAATTCGCCCAAAGCCTGACAGAGCTCTCCTTCTCCTTCGCCCAGTTTCACGCAGAACTTCACGTTACTCTCAGCTCTAACTTGCTGTCCATGATGAAATGGCAGCGGTGGTAATGCACATGGTGAGAATAGCACTAGTTGCACAGCTCCCGTTGTACACAGGACGATGTCTTTTGGCACGCTGCCTTATGAAGGTCGGCCTTGTGCTGCCCCCTGTTGGCGGTTTACAAAACTAGTCTTGAAACTTTTTGATACCACCTCATACAGTATTTAACGAAGGTAAGTGTGTGGGACTCGAGTCTGGTCTTGAGATGTTTTTCTTTATTTACTTGGATTCAACTCAGAGTATTGCTGTTTGTGCTTGTTTTCTTATAGGAAACAGCTTAATTATTGATGCAATGAAGAAATGAAGCTAAATAGCCAAAGTAAGAGCAACAGCGAATAAGATATTCTTGAATATATCCAATGCTATATATTATTTCTTAAATTAGGTTTATAACAAAGTAATGGTTATTCGTCATCCAATAAGCCTATTTCTAGTCAAATTTGCTTATAATTGTTTTGGCTTGTTTGGGAATTCTGAGCAAATGAACAGAATCATAAGCAAAATATGTTAGTGGTACAGGGAGACCTGAGCAGCATTCACAAGTCAGGTGACAAAACTTTGTGAAAATACTCCAACATTCAACAATAAAAAATTTGTATGTTTTACCCATACAAATTTCATACAAATCAAATGAAAATTAGACAAGTGAGAGTATCAACACTGAAATGCATTTTTAGTGTGTGTGTGTGTGTGTGTGTGTGTGTGTGCGTGTCGGGTATGTGGTTATGGCAAAAAATAATAATAATTTGTACATTTTCCATCATTAACTCATCACAAATTTCATTACTTCCTTACTACTCTCTCTCTTTCTCCCTCTCTCTCTCTCTCTCTCTCTCTCTCTCTATATATATATATATATATATATATATATATATATATATATATATATGTCTGTAGTGTGTATATAGTATATATACTTTATATACACACTATGGGCCATTTGGGAACGTCAGTTAACCTAATCTGCATGTCTTTGGACTGTGGGAGAAAACCCACTGTGCTGCCATAGAATATGTACTTAAGTATTAACTTTTACATACTACAGTATACAGTAAAGGCAGCACGGTAGTGTAATGGTTAACACTGTCACCTTGCACCTCCATGGTCTGGGTTCGATTCCCAGCCAGGCTCGATTCCCGTCTCTATGTGCATGGAGTTTGCATGTTTTTCCCGTGCTTGGTGGGTTTCCTCCGGGTACTCCGGTTTCCTCCCACAGTCCAAAGATATGCAGGTTAGGTTGATTGGCATTCCCGAAATTGCCCATAGTGTGTGAATGAGCGTGGATTGGCTCCCTGTCCAGGGTGTACCCGCCCCCCCGCCCCCCTCTTCCCTCGTGCACTAAGCCTCCTGGGATGGGCTCCAGGCCCCTGCAGTGAGTGAGTGAGTATACAGTACACTGTTAGGCAAAAAGAAGCAAAAGAGGATGTGAAAGAAAACCTTGACCTCATTTTTGCAGCAACTTCTATAATAATCTTTTATACTCATGGACAAAAGGAACATTTCACTACAAAAATAATTCGTACTGTCCCGAAAACCTGAAATTTAATGCATGCATTTGTTTGCCTTGTTACATTAGGAACACAAGTAGGATAAAATGACCATCATGCTCAGTACAGAGCGTTACTTTATCTTAGATAACCTAAGAGGTCACTCCCAGATGAGAAGAGGAACTGCCATGTGTCAGCCATGAAGTGATTGGAACCTGCTGGAACACCAGAATCACCGTCTACACTCCACCAAGTTTAACAACCCCATGGATTGAAAGTCTAACATTAAGTAAAAAAAAGCTCCTACTCCAAAATCCACACCTTCAAGCTTGGGTAATGCTAGCAGCTGACAACATGGACTAAGAGACGCCTTCTAGAGGATGGTTTTAAATGGTGGTGGTGGTAGCATCATGCTTTGGGCTACTGGAGTAGAATACTGTAATAAAAAATTCTTTATCATAACTTCAAATAATCAGTAAAATGATTGAAATCTGGACAAAATTAAGAGCTCTGACAGTACAGCACATGACAACTGGTTGTGGAATGGATAAACTTGACTAACTTAGGATCATGGGATGAAATTGTAATTATATTTAATTTAATGATATAATTTTTTTTAACCTTGTATTGATATCAAAAACTCCAAAATAATTAAATCTTTCTGCTTTAAAGTTTTGGACTTTTTGTACTATTAAAAATTTACGTGAGAAGTAACCCCCTGCGGTCTGAAACACTGGCCTCCCAGGAACCCCTTTAATGGGGCCGAATTCTGTCTTTTTTCGGCTAGTTGGCGACAAGTTATCTGTTGATTTTTGACGATCAGGCGTTTCACTCGCTGAATGTTCACGGAAATGATTGCAGTGCGCTCAGAGCCAACTCAACCAGGATTGTACAGCCTTATTTAAAACGGTTGATCGTTCAAATGTCTGAGAGTCTCATCTGCATATTGTTCTTGAAGTCTCCTGTAAATGTCAATTGTTTTTCACGCCTTCATTCACAAGAAATTTCATCACAAGTTCCCAATTTGACTTGAACGTCCCCTATATGTTGTACAATCATTCAGCTCTTGGAAACAACCAGTCCAAAGAAATCATTGCTAACCCGATCTTCGTCATGACCTTCATGCTCATAAACCTCTGAGTTAAACTTAACTGGTTTATTATTATGCTCATTTGTGGATAAATAAGTTAAATGTGGACATACTGGACCAGTTTTTCAGGGTTAATTGCAAAAAAATGTTGACGTATTAACTACAGCAGCGATGCGGTCCGTTCCCTACTGCCATTACTAATCATCTGAAACTGATAGAAATGTGTAATCTCTCGAGGCAAATCATTTATGCAAAGCAAACCAGAGAAAACCATTCTTCTGGAACTAGTGCAGGAGGTTCAGCCACTTTCACAACATTACACAAACTGTAGGAGGTGAGTTGATTAAGTCTACATCAATGGGATGACAATCAATGGAATGGAAACGGTGTCTACAAGAGAAGAAAACAATATAGAAAAAGACACAGGAGCAGTGATTAAAGAATATAAGAAGTGATGGTAGGTCAACTTCTTGTACGATGCGGAGAATAATTGATGTAGAGAAAGTTTCTCATTAACAAGTTGATCGAGATCTTAAGATATGTAGAACCAAAAGAAACTAAAACCTTGGAGAAGCCACTCATTCCTTTCCCATCCCTGTGTTTTCTAACTCACGGCTTCAACAAAATAAATAAATAAATAAATAAATAAATAGGAAGAGGAATTCAATTTGTGCATGCTCGAGTGCGGACATACCTCAGAGAATAGATCTGCTCATCCCAGCAGGACCAGCAGAAGCACAAGGATGGCAGCACGAGCATGGGAGCGGATCCACATCCACCCCTCCTGTCTCTCGATCAGCATCTGTTTAAACCTCCTAGCAGTAAGGGCTCATGCTCTCTGCCTGGTTACTGTGCGGAATCAGTCAGGTAATCCTTCCACCACTAGACCTGTCTCTCAGAGCACCTGACTTGCCTTTAAACCACGCCTCCTCGCTCCCACGCTGTCTCACACGCAATGTCTTTCTCTCTCTCTCTCTGTCTCTCACAGATCATCTCCAGTGCCCGTGAACTCCATGAGCTGAGTTGGCTGAAAAGACCCGGCTCCTTGACTAGTCCCTATAGCGTCAGATCTGCTGCACTGCTGGGAATTGCGCTGTGTATGTGTGCGTGTGTGTAAAGGCGGGGTGGGGGGGGGGGGGGAATGGGTAGGCAAACAAGCACGGGACAGAAAATAAGAGATAGAGAGGGGAAAAGAGAGAGAGAGAGAGAGAAGGAAAGTGGGAGGAGGGCCTGGTGTCTATTCGGTAAACACACAGAGCACCATTGAGAACAGAATGGAGAGTCCAAATCTGAGCTGAAAACTGATAGACATGCTTGTCAGCCATGTTAAATCCACTGAGAAGGAAAGGAAGCCGAAGCACACCCACGAACAAAGCATTCATTGTACCTCTTCGCTTATTTACATTACATTCAAAAAAAAAAAAAAACTCTTGCAGATGAAGCACCTTACAAACCACCTGAAAGCTGACACAATAAAGGAAAGAACACACCCTCCAAAACAACATATCGACCAAAACGACCACAAGAAAGACTTAGAGGAAGCTACAAGTGATAGTTTTTAAATACAATACAAAGGTAACATGAGTAACTGCATGAAAATGGGTTTGCGGTAAACGCCGGTCTCACGGGTAGAGAAGGTAGACGCCTGGATTTAAAGAGAAACCAAGATGCATACTCAGAGGAAACTGTGTACAAACTGTAACATCGATGGATCTTGAAGTTGAAGTAAGGAGATTCGTCCAAGACTGGATAGTGGCATACTACTACTCTAGTTTCTACTACGTTAGTAACCCCTCTTTTATTTCCAAGTGTCCAAATGAAGTCAAAAAGAAAGAAAAACATGGGATCAATACTAACTACCCCCTGACTGCTTCCACAGGATTTAAGAGGGTATTATCAGCCCTTTATCTAAGATGGAAAGACATGGGAAATGGTCTTAGAGAAGCAATTGTTGCTGCACATCATTCTGGAAAGGCTTATAAACCCATGTCACGGTGAGAAAGATTATTTACAAGTGGAAAGCGTTTAAAATAGCTGCCGATCTTAAGCACCTGCACCCCCAAGGTCAGACCATGCAATGCTCAGAGAAATACAACAACAACAACAAAACGCAACATTTCAGACCCTACAAGCCTCACTGAGCACACTGAATGTCAAAATATATGACAGCACAATTAGAAGAAGACTGATCAAGTACGGTTTGCTTGGAAATGTTGCCAGGAGAAAGCCTGTTCAAGCGTTCACCAGCTGTGGTTCACAAAACTGCATCTAAACAAACCACAAGACTTCTGGAGCAACGTCCTATGGACGGATGAAACCAAAGTGGAGTTGCTCAGCAACATGTTTGGGGAAACACTCAACCCAATTCAAGTGCTGGACCATAAGAGAAGACGCGCATAAGTAAATACCCAAAAACCTTGATAAACTGAAGCAAAGAAGAATTGACCAAAATGTATCCACAATGATGTTAGAGACTAATAAAGTCATACAGGAGATGATTGCGAGTTATTGCTGCTAAAGGTGTATCGACAACCTGTTGAATCATGGTTGTACTTAGTATTACCCAAAATTTGGGGGGGTTAAAATTTTTGTTAAATAAATAATGGCATGGTGAAAAAGTTACAAGTTATTGTCTGTTTAAGGTGGCATATGCAAAAAAAACAACAACAACAAAATAAGAACAGGAAGTACTAACTTTTAAACATGACCGCATATAAAAAGACACATTCGACTTTTTTGATCGATTTATGATTATGTTTAATGTCAAGGCATGTTGGCTACTTCCTGATACTATGTCATTTATAGCAGCTATAAACAGTTATTTTTTTGAGTTCTTCTAGGTTAAATACCATCGATCTCGCTTTGTGTGCAGGCGCCACTGTAATGCTGGAACAGGTTTGAGTTTTAATTGTAAAGCGTAAACGGTTATTTGTTTTAGCCCAGCAAAGTGTTGTTGCTGCCCTGGAACCAGTTTTTCAGTCTGAGGGCTGGTGCTTTGTCTATGTTAAAACAAAGAACTGGTGTGAAATTGGGTACTGGCTCTAAACTAGCTTCATGAACCGCCTTGGTGGAAAAGAGACCTTGGAAGGACATTGTGTGTCATTGTGTGGTTCCAACTTGGTGTCATGATCGTGTATGGTTGAGACGCTTAGATGCCCTGATTTAAATCAATCAGCTATAACGTTAAAACCCAAAACTTTAAGTCCAATATTGTGCATGTTCCCCTTGTACCACCGGGCAGCTCTAGGGCATGACTCCACAAGACCTCTAGGGCTATGCTTTGATATCTGGCACTGAAGAGTTAGCAGCAGATCCTTTGGTTTTATGGTTGGGACTCCATGGATTGGAGTCCAGCATTGTCTTTTCTGTAGAATCAGACCAGATGGGCTGGCCTTTGGTCCCCACAACCATAAAATAGCCTAGTATTGGTATATAACTGCAAATCAGTGTTATTCATCTCACCTGGCAGTGGTGGTGCTTTATAGAGACAGAATTAAAGTTTCATCACACTTATCATAATATCTCTCAAGCAATTTAAAAAGCATGATCAGACTCAAAGGTCATTCGGGGAAAGAATAACAAAGTAATGCCCAAAGATGGGGTAAGTGTTTTCCTACATGATGATGTTATGAAATCGTAACAGCTCAGTTAAGGACACGCGAATGAGGAGCAAGTCAGCCTTTGAAAAGTTAAATTAAAGGTGATCCTCATACAGGTGAAGATACCCATACAAGCGTTATGTAAAAGATGTGATCAATAGGGCCAGATACACAGAGCTGAGTATCCGCATACAAGTGTTTATCAAATCTGTTAGATTGGATAACTGATCCAGCGCAGCAGTGCACAATAAGTAGAGGGCCAAGCATGGAGCCTTGATGCACACCACTCAGGCAGAAACTTTATGCAGGCAGAATTCTCATATTTTCCTTAAACAGTAAGTTTTGTGAAGTCAGGGTTGCTACTGTAGGTTTCATATTTTAGAGAATTGGAGAATGTCATACCGAAGCGACTTGCTGAGGTCAGCTACTGTCGCTGTGACAGAAGAGCATCTGTTTGTCGGTGTAGGAGTCTCACTGACCCATTTCTGTCCACTTTTTCTGCATTTTGTCTCTCTATTGTTTATCTAAAGGTCAAATGAAAACAGTCAGGTTATTCTTACTAAAATAGGCAAAAAAAATACAAAAACAATTAAGCTAAATCTTTCCTGCTAAAGGGTCATTTATTAACCCATTGTTTCTCACTGGTTTTAAGATTCACTATCTGTACCTCCATAACTCAGAAACACGCAAAAGGTTACGCTGAGCACCATGTTCATTGGCCGGACTGAAACACTAAGCTCATTGTCAAAGCAACCCCCTACACACACACACACACACACACACACACAAAGGGCCATCACAGTGCCAGGCAGGGCGAGAGCCAGCATTGCTGGAATGCAGAAGGGCCAAACTGGTGTTAAAGAGAAAAATCTACATCTTTATGTGAGAGAGAGATCAAATGAATGAATGACACCAAACAGTTGGAAAGACATAGCATTCCTATTGCAGGCCAAAAGGGGAATAGTCACGTTATAACCACCCACTATAGACGTAATACAACGTTGCCACAGCCACACTATTCACACAGCTCAAGATGTGCAAGCTTTGGGAGATTGCTGATATAGACATATATCCATATATATACACATATCTGTATATACAGTTACAAGAAAAAGTATGTGAACCCTTTGGGATTACGTGGATTTTTGCATGAATTGGTCATAAAATGTGCTCTGAACTTCATCTAAGTCACAACAATAGAAAAATACAGTCTGCCTAAAATAATACTACACAAACATATGTTTTCATGTTTTTATTGAACATAACATGTAAACATTCACAGCGCAGGGTGGAAAAACTATGTGAACCCCTAGCCTAATGACTTCTCCAAGAGCTAATTGGAGTCAGCCAGGAGTGAGCCAACCTTGAGTCCAATCAGTGTGATGATATTGAATGTGTTGCTGAAAGCTGTCCTGCCCTTCAAAAACACACCAGTTTGGGGTTTAAAAAAAGCACTGTCTGATGTGAACCAAGACTCGCAGAAAACCTACGATCAAGAATTGTTGACACGTCCACAATAAGTTTGCAAAAGAGCAACTGGATGTTCCACAGCACTACTGGTAAAATATTCTATGGACAGATGAACCCAAAATTGAGTTGTTTGAAAAAAAAAAAAACCCACTATGTGTGTAGAAAAAAAAGGCAAAGCACACCAACATCAAAAGCTCATCCCCACTGTAAAACATGGTGGAGGGAGCATCATGGTTAGGGGCTGCTTTGCCGGATTGTTGTTATTGATGGAAAAATGAATTCCAGGGTTTAAGACATTTTGCAGGAAAACTTAAGACCAACTGTCCGCCAACTGAAGCTCCGCAGAGGATGGGTGATGCAACAGGACAATGACCTAAAGGATACAAGTAATTCAACAAAAGAATGGCTTTAACAGAACAAAATACACCTTCTGGAGTGGCCCAGTCAGAGTCCTGACCTCAACCTGATTAAAATGCAGTGGCATGACCGTAAGAGCGATTTACACCAAACATCCCAAAAATATTGCCACACTGAAACAGTTTTGTGAAGAGGAGTGATCCAAAATGACTCCAGAGGTCTGATCTGCAACTACAGGAAACGTTTGGTTGAGGTTATTGCTGCCAAAAGGAGGGTCAACCAGTTATTAAGTCCAAAGGGTTTACATACTTTTTCCTGCAACTGTGTGTATGTATATATATATATATATATTAAGTTGTAATAAGTCGTTATTACAAAAACAATCAAAGAAAGGCTATAGTAACAGACGGCTCATGAGAAGTAACCGTATACGTTTTAACATGCAGCTATACGGCAAGTGAACCTGATCAACTGGCAACCAATACCGAACCTCCTTATTTATTGAGGACTGAAACGGACACAGGAGCAGCCTCACAGATAAATAATTTAATGAAACTGGCCCGTTCTGGCTATGTATCCATGACTAATGAGGAATAGGGAGTTTACTTAGAAAATTGAAACCGACGCAAGTATCTTATCCTCTGCTGCAAACAAAGAGTGAAACTCAGGAGACGAAAGTATGCATTTCAACGAAGCACGTTCTCAACGTCAGGACCAAAACCAAGAGTAAGGAATAAATCTGGTCGATTTAAGGTAAAAAGCCATGATAACGAAGAAGTTCCCAATGAGGGCACCAACTTTAGGTATAGTTACCATCTATACAAAAGCCAACACTTGAGAAAATAAACAAAAAACAAACAAATTTCGTTCCAAGCACTTTTGCAGGGTCTTACCTCTCCTGCATACCTCTATTACCAATTTATTTGAGAATGAGTGTTTGCAAGCCAAGGTGGCACAGTGGCATAGTGGTTGGCACCTTCACCTCAGACATGCACTGTAGACTGACTGAGATTTCCAAACTGCCCATAGTTTGTCTGTGTGTTTGTACCCTGGGATGCCTGGCATCGTTTTCAATGTGTACCAAAAACCCTAGGATAGACTCAAAGCCCCCTGTGACCCCACATAGGACAAGGATGGAACTGATGGAAGGATAGATGGATTTTAGATTTAGGAATCTTATCCAGAGCGACTTACAAAAGAGCTTTGTAGTTTTGGCATTAGACAGATCATTACGCTGGGTAACTGACTGATGTTACTTAATTATTAACCTAAACACTGTTGGATTAGGCCTAGTCCTGAAGATACGTCTTAAGATTTTAGACCCCATACCCAGAAAGCATGGACATTTTGGCCTTAGACAACCAGAGCATTACTGGGATTTGAACACCAGATTATCTCAGATAGTACAAGCGCTTTTAAGGACCTCTTTCTACCCCCCTGATCTTTGCAAGTATACAAAATGTGACCTGTTATTGTATTGCAAAAAGTTTAAATCACGGCATATTTAAAAAAAAAAAAAAAAAAAGTATGCTTAAACCATAGACTAAAGCGATTGATTTTAATACAATATGATTAATGAGATTTTTAAAATACAAGAATGAAGAGATTCATTTTAACATGAAGAAATCACAAAACTTACATATCACTGAAAAAACATCATCTTTTTGTTTTTAAGCATACAACAAGGCATGACTCCGGTTCCAATAAATGAATAGAATTATTTTTAATAATAAAAAATAACGTCCATTCTTATTTCCTCATCTAATGTTTCTTCGACTTTTTCTTCCTCTCTGATTTGCTGGCCTCTTCGAAAGCTTTTCTCTTGGCTGCCATTTTGTTTGCCTGAAAGACAAGGACAATTGAGTTAATGAATATTAATGCATCATGGGACCTGGGTCGTGAGAGCAGACTACTTAATGTGTGACCTGCTGGACTTCTCCAAGTGTTCACTTAATGACCAATCAATCGTGTAATGATCGTTACCTCGCGAACTTTCCTCTTCTTCCCGAACATGATTTTATCATAGAGGTATTTGTCCTTCTTCTTCATCATCATGATGGCGAGCCTCTTTTCCTCAGCCTTCTCTTCTTGTTCCAGTCTCTGCCGGTTGTCCCGAGTCACCTTTCCAGGGGTCACCTTCGCCGATAAGGCCTGCAAATCAACAAAAAAAACATCAGACACCACACCCAACACTTCTGATAGTTTCCTCATTCTTCATGCTGTGCAAACAATCACACACACACACACTGCCAACCCTTTATTGAATTTGTGAAGTTAAGGAATAACTGTCAGAACAAAGGACGTGTCTGGAGATTTAATGAGATGACCATTACGTAGGACATGACCTAATAAACGAGTACTCTGTTTGCTTGGAGCTTCTGTACTTTCCAACATCATCATCCTGAAGATCCTCACAATTTATTCCCAAAGCATGCTATCCATTTGTACACAAGAATCTTTAGTGCATCCAAGTCCAACAATATTCTACTAATAATGGAAATCCTCGCCCTAATATCCGACCGCACTAAGATTTCTTCCGGTCAACTTGGGAGTTCCTGAGAGACCTGGGAGGGTTTTCAAGGTGTAAAGCAAGCAGTCCAGTACTGAGATAACCTTTTTTTTTTTTTTTTTTTTTAGAATTTTAGCATTAGTGAAACATTGTCCATTACCCATTAAACGTACTCATTAACCTGAGTCTTGGGCTAATCAATTCACGTTTATACCAACCTACAGCAAAAAAGGGCTAATGGTTAACCCGAAAGGCCTGACATAAATACGGTGTGGACGCGAAAACCGGCCACCTGCGATAGATTAGCGGCTCTGGAGTCACCAGAAAGCAAGTTTAAGGACTGGACATACAACAGCAAGCTGCAAATCCACCTCACGTCTGCACCTTTGCGCATCAAGTCATGGCTCATGGAACATTGCTCAGTCACTTCAGTGCTCAGTTTTCAGGCTTGGGATGGAGTAAACAAAGAGAGAATGATTAAGTTGTTGGGTGGAGAAACTAGCCAAGAAGCCACTTCACTAAAATGCAAAACTCGGCGCTAGGGCTTGTGATAAATCCAGAATCAAATCAGCACCTGAGTATCATGATATCATAGAGACAGATACCCTGGTTCTGGTTTCCCAGTCTTAATTAGAGCTGTGTGTTTTAATTGATCCTGATCTACGAATAGGTTTTGGATTTAGAAACTGTTTCACAAAAAAAAGAAGCCTAAAACGGACAAGAAATAGAATAGAAACCGCTTCCATCCTCATGTTTTGCAAGAGTATCGCTGCTGCTTCTTCATGCTTTACCCATTATCCATGCATTTTGCAAAAAAAAAAAAAAAAAAAGAAACATCAAACACCACGATGAAACTGTCTCTGGAGACCTTCCCAGGAAAGCAAGACCAAAAGTCATCTCTGCTGGAGAGGAGAAGTTCATTAATAGTCACCAGCCTTAGAAATCACCAATTAACAAATACTTGGTATTTACATCTCAATATCAACTGTTCAGAGGAGATTATAGTGTATTTTTTTTATAATTTATAATTTTATAATTCAGGAACGATCATGGAATTAGATGTATATACACATCAACATGATCAGTAATAACATCTCTGGTTGACTCTAAACTGCAATTCACTGCTGAGGACCTGTATTACACAATGACAATAAAGTCCTATTTATTAAACCAGTTTTATTAATTAAACCGTCCTCTGATATAAGGGACATGATGCTTGTTTCCATCATAATAATAAAAAACAGCGCGTGATATAAAGGTTATAAACAGCCATCTGATAAAACCGGTGAACTTTGTCCTGGAGACGAATCACGCAGTCAATGCAGCGCTTGTTGTTTTTAAAGGATTGTACACAAAGAGGGATACTACTGTAAATTCACACTCCACTGTAACACTGGGCTGATAAAGACTGTGACTTGATTAATATTTTTATTAAATAGAACAAGAAGAAAAATAATAACTATTATTATATAATATAAATCACAAGAAAACTTTTTTTTCCTGGACGGTTACATTTCCTTTATTTGCACAGCGTCCCTCACCTTCCCCTGTGTTCTCTTCTGTTCCATATCTTTTAGTTTAGCCTCTTGTTCAGCTTCTTCCTCCTCTTCTTCTTCCTCCTCCTCTTCATCATCATCATCCTCCTCCTCATCTTCTTCATCCTCCTCCTCTTCCTCCTCTGCAATTGAACAGACAAAAACCAATCCATTAAAGAACCCAACCCAAGAACAAACTTCCCACATCACACGGAGAACTATTCTCGCTCGCTCACCAGGCTTCTCTCCTCTCTGGATTGCCAGGAGTTTCTGCCTCTCTGGAGGAACGTAGTCGCCCTCTTTCTCCTCGACGAAGGGCGACAAGTGGGGAGGGAGCGAGACTCCCAGGAAGTAGTCCTCCACGGGAAGGAGCATCTTGGCGTTCACGCAGTCGTAGACCCACTGGGGCTGGATGTAGTACCTGCAGAGTCATGTGATCAGAGTGAGGAATAAATAAATGGGCCTGAATCCAAAAGAAAAACGGTCCGACTGATGCCGTGAGAAATAGATATTCAATTATATTTCAATTCAAATGAAAATAATACAAAAAAAAATAATAAACTTAAATTCCGTAGTGTTTGTTTGTTTGTATTATGGTTTATTGGCAGATCAGCTTTACAGGCCATTTCATGGAAGATACATATTACCATTCAAACGATACAAAGTTATATATAAACACAATGAAAGGGATTTAAAAGGATGTAAAATAAATGAAATGAACGGATAAATAAAAAAATAAATATTAGATAACAACATCGACTTGGCCAGAAGGACAAGATTTTATAAGTGCTTTGTGTTATAATTCTACACAAAGTTCTGTAAATGTACTTTTTCCTAATGTTGTCCAGAATCATGAACATGCACGGGAAGGTCAAGAACACGCTGTGACCATCTGGACGATCATGTGACACGAATTCAAAAATAGATCGACTCACACAGGAAGTGGATGGAGAGAGAAAGAGGGGGCTGGAAAAAGTGCAGGAGCTGAAAGAATGGCATTGTGGGTCAGCGCATATCTATGAACCAGACGCATAATCACTACTCAGAATGTGGCTGGTGACAAAACGGCACACACTTGGAGAAGAACGCAAAACTGACTTTTGATTGTAATAAAATATGGCTGACGGGAAACTACACACGTTATGATGTTCTTTTTGACGTCACTATATAGGGCATTGATATAAAGGCTTCTTATTCAAAATAAATAAATAAAACATTTGCATGAGCTGACGTGTAAGTGTATGTAAAGCGCACCTGTTTATGTACTGTTTCTCCAGGCTGGGCCTGTCCACCACGTGGTGCGTGATCGTCTCGTCAGTGATGTCATACGTGCTCCCGATACACAGAGATTTGTCCCAGGACACCTGTGCTCCAAAACACCTGTAGAAGTCAGAACAGGGAGAGAGAGAGAGAGAGAGAGAGAGAGAGAGAGAGAGCATGTGTGAGGCTGAGAGAGATTTCCATACTTGCAAGCATTTGCTTAAAACCTCTCTCTCTTTCTCTCTCACACACAGTCACATGACTCTCTCATTCCTTCATCTCCATCTGTAATATTTACTACATATCTGCGCATTTATATTAAACTCCTCGTCACCTCAACACGAACGCCAAAGACTCTCTCGGCACTTCTCTGTTTAGGAAGACCCTGAGACCCTCAAACAGCTTCTTGTGTTTGTCCTCGTCCTGCTGAGCCTTCACCCTCGACTCCATCTTCTCCATGTCCTCCTGAACATGGAAAAAAAAAAGGAAAGAAGATTTGTTTAACTTTCTTTAGGTCACATTCTGACTCTGCTCCAACAATCATCTTTTCGCCCTTTATGGAATCAAACGGTGGTTGGAAAATAGAGTAAGAAGATACAGATGAGGCGGAAAAAAATTAACAGGTGGGAACAGCTTGGTGCATATTTGACAAGGGTGTCTTTAAGAAAAAGAACACATATCTAGTACAGAACAGTTTTCTATTGATTTGTTTGTTTATTTTATTTAGTCATTAATTAAAATTTTTTTTGTAAAAAAAAAAAAAAAAAAAAAGTTAAATGAAACTCAATTAAGTCTCTCAACATTTTTTATATTTAGTACAGGTTACTGGTGTTTATAAACATTAATTAAGAAAAAAAAACTTTAAAAGATGTAACATTCTTACAGTTGATTTTTGACACACTATTACTTTATATCACTGAATTCATTATTTAAAAAAAAGAATAAAAAGTATATATTTATTTTTAATTATTTCTTAACATTCCGAACCATTTTATCATTTTTATTTAGTACTTCTGTCTCACATCGACACAGATTTTCTAAAACCATTGAGCTTAAATTTTAAACTGACACTCTTATTTTTATATTATTTTATTATTAAATATGTATTAGCTTTCAACTTCGTAATTCATTAACTTCAATAAATTAAAATAGAAATGTATTTAAATATTTATTTATTTACAACAAATTTACTAATTTTACAATGAGTAAATTAAACTCTTAAATATCTCAAGTGACTTTTATTTTATTTTATAGCATTGATGTCTACAACATTGACACTGATTTCGAAAAACTTTCATGTCAACAAATGAAAAAGCTGTAATGCTTTTGCAACTTATTCCTTAAACACTTATCATTGTTTTGTATTTGTATAAATATTTATTAATTTTACTTTAATTAAATATTATATTTTATGTTTATTTATTTATATATTTAACTTGAATAAATGTCTTGACTATTTAAATAAACTCTAAATTACCAAAGATATTTTATTTCATTTCCCAAAATGTATAAACAGTATTGGGGTCAATAACACCAAAAACTTCTCAACTCAACTATATAAGCTGTAACATTCTCTAAACTGATTTCTCATACATTTTATTATAATTAATTTTTTATTAATATGAAATAATTAATAAATAAATTTACATAATTATCTGAGAAATTAAACTTTAAATTAAAGTTTAAATTATTATTTAAATTAAATATCTCTTTTTATTCTTGTTTTTATATATATATATATATATATATATATATATATATATATATATATATATATATATATATATATACACACACACACACACAACATTATTGGTGTTTTGATTCTGGAGAAACTTTCAGCTCATTGCCTCACACACATGATGATCCGGCCCTTGCGCTGATCGTGCTGTTTGTAATATCCTACTGTGTAACCTGAGTGACCAGCTCCCCGGTGCAACACCTGTAGCTACAGGTGTGAAAAAACGACAAACCTGTGCTACTTTCACATTAACACAACGCTAAACAGTTCGAGCTTTAACAGAAGCGCCTTCGTGCATCGACCCTCACCCCTTCTGCAGGAAAATGGTCGATCTCAGCTTCCTCTTCTTCAGCCGTGGAGACGACGCGAGCCAGACTGGCGCTCAGCGCTGACAGTTTCTGCAGCAGACAGAAACCCGGGTTAGATTTAAATGGCTCAAATCACGGTGGTGAGGGTGTAGTGGTGGAACGTGAGGTGAAGATGATAAACAATTATAATTTAAAAAATGATAAAAAAAAGATTAAATCTTAGAACCTCCAGGTAGCTCTCCGAGTCCATGGCGTAGTCCTCCTCGGGTTCAGCTTTAAGATCAGTCTCTCCTTTTCCATCAAGCTAAAACAGAGAAAAGAATAATAGGTACAGATTAGAGAAACACACAGAAGTGAACAATCCAGAAGTACAGAATACAACAGAAACTTAAAAACAAAAATAATAAATAAAAATAATTAAAAATAAATACATCAACGGGCAAATGATTTGTAATTACCTCAGAATAACTGCTTTATTTAAAAATAGTTGGCAATAAAAAAATAAAAATAAACAAAATGCCCCATCATCAACTCTGAACAGGTGTGTTTTTCAATTGTTTTTCTAGTTTATATATATCACAGCTCTACAGTTAACCATGGGTGTCTCCCGCAAGCAGAAGGAGTGGATAGCTTAGAAGTCCCAGACTTATGAACAAGAATGTTTGTAAGTCAAATTCGTTCGAAAGTCCGACAAAGTGAGCCTTATACACCTATGACACAAATATACAATGTATAGCATAATAAAAATGTTTTGGTTCTGCGTTATACTTTTATGAGACTGCGCTTTTAAATCGTGAGGGGAATCCAGGTGACGCAGCGGGGTCAGCTGACCTTGTTTAAAGGCAGCCGGGGAAGATGTCGAGGGAAGGACAACCCTAAATGGTGTTTACTGCGCGCGTTAATGATGCCATTTCTGTCAGAACTGCTTTCGGACTGTGAACTTGAGGACAGCTTTAAAGGACAGCCATTTTCTATTATCGTGCTATACCGGACTTCTCATGCATTACTTTACACACTAAAAACACTGTACATAATTGTACAATGAATATTGGTATCTAGTGCACTGCATAGCCTATTTATTTTTTGTCCAACACATGTGAGATACTTCTGCGATTTGTTCCGGTCAGTTCCGTATCTGTGGAAATTCATAACTCAAGTGTTTGTAAGTTGGGGACTATCTGTATAGTATATTATAGTATGATGCAGGATTCAAAAACACATTTAAAGCCACAAAGAGATACACCGGTCAATCATAGCACTAAGTCAGAGCCCATCCCTAGTGATTCTCGATATCATATATTATATCCAATTCAGGCATCAGGAGAAGAAACAAATCAGAAAAATAAATCTACAGCGACTCTACTGGGAATGAAGAAAAGATGTCTGAGCAACAGTTCAATCATTAATCGTAAACTTCATTAGGGAGCTTGACGACCTAGGCCCTCCCGTCCACGAACCACTGGGAAACATGCGTCCCTTGGACAATAAACTCGACCACATCGAGCCGCAGGTATCTGTACAACGAGTAATGAATGGCTGCTCTATTCCTATTTTTTTTTCCATTCTCATGATGGAGGCATCCGTCCAACAGGGCATCATCAAGCAGAATCACAGAGATGATGTGTCTGGTTTTATGTTAGATTCTTTATTAATATTATTATTATTATTATTGTGGTGGTGTATATGAGGTGATGCGCGAACTGCAATCTTATCACCAGGAATAATAAGCAAGCAAAAATAAACACGAACTAATAATAAAAAAGACCTTATCGTCAAAGGCATTTCCAACAAGACTCTACACGAACATGACGTTCTCATGCAAAGCTACCCAACCCCACCTAGAAGTCTCTGACCACATCACTTTAATGCTCACTGAAGCATACAAACCACTAAACAGGTCAAGGTGGCCAGAGGAAGCTATAGAGCCTGAATCAGCTCTGCACAGGGATGTCTTAATGATACTCGCTTTATTAAAAAGATTTTGTATAACGACAATCGAGGTAAAAAGGATTTATTTGGATATTTTTTCGGCTGGAGGATGTTTTTGTTTATTATTCTTTAATTAATGACTGTGTTCTTAATCAAAATTGTGAGCGAGCGCACTCCCTTGGCTGAGAAGCAGCCGCACACAAGAACGGTCTCAGGATGCTTTACAGTTGGACAGAGGGTAGCGCTCATCTTTATATAACACAAGAATTTGGGAATTTGTAATTAAAGAATCAATACGTTAATTTATTTAAAAATGTATATTTAAAAAATCCTCACTATTACGAAGAGTAATCCGTATATATGTAAACAGCACAATATTTACTTCTCCGTACATCTTGTAATTAATTAAATCAAATCAATTTATCCATGAGTTATACACATTCCAATAGTAAATGTTAATTGCAGCAGCATGAAAGTTTTAAACTAACAGCATCAGGTATCCAAAGTGTTTTAAGGAATCATGGAGGAAGTGATTCCTCCAACGTTCCTAATGGTGGAATTTAATTAAAGCAAGTACATTAAAAATATTTATGGCACCTTACATTTAAAATACACTTTAGAACGGAGTACAGCTGAGAACTTTTAGTTTTAGTACTTAAATCAAGATTATAGAGTGTGTGCCCTTCTGCATGTCACCATCATGATTCCATTTAGGAAAGAATGGCCAAAAAAGTGGAAATCTAGATTGTTAAATCTTGTGATAAGTCTCTGGCTCTCCCAAATGAGTGGTAGTCGTAACCCTAATGTGGGAGTCCGCTAGTGATGGGGAGGAATTGGACCCAACTAAAATAGGGAGAAAATTAGAGGGGGGGGGGGGAATATATATATATATATATATATATATATATATATATATATATATATATATATATATATATATATAAAAAAAACATGACAAACAGTGGTAAAGGAAAGAGGAAGATCGCTGAGCAGCTGAAACGCAGTCCAAACATGGGTGCAATTAGGTGATAAGGAGCAAGCTATAGTTGTACCCACCTATTAATAAAAAAATAAATTGGACAGTTCTTGGCATGGAATTGGAGAGTGGTGCACTTTTTTTTAGGGACGTGTACTTCCTTCTTTTCTCTTATACAACGATATCAGATCTGTGACACGCAGAGATGAGTGACAAATAAAAAAATAATAATAAAATGATACAGTATCTTAGTAACGACATACGTTATTGAATTTAATCATTTGAACAAGGACGTTAAGTGAGCCTGATCTAACCCGAGAATCGATTCTTTTGACACACGAATCTATGAAGAAAACATGTCGTTAAAATACTTTTTCATTTCCTCGTGAAATGTAAACTAATTTCTACGACTTAATAGTTTAAACTATGATCAAAACAGTTTGTGTAAAATAACAAAGCCCAGAAAATTATGCATTAAAATAAATAAAACCCATGCAAAATCTTTACATTTGGGATATTTGTGAAACATGTACCTAATTACATAACCAGGCATCATCATCTTAATAGTACAGTGCACAAGCGACAAAAACACTTTTCAATCCCGATAAGCCGTTAAGTGAGCCCTCGTGTATTGTACACGTGGGGGGCGGAGTCGCTCCCGAAGACCAGGATAGCCACCAGGATAGGACAGTTTAATTATAAGATAAAGATGATTAATGAGTCTGAAGAACTTTGAACTGAACTGTAATTACTGTTCTCTTTAAAAGGGAGTCAAACCAGGGCAGGAAAATAAATAAATGCCCCCCTCCCTCCAAATCCCTATCCACCACCCCTGCCCGCCTCAGAGCGAAAGAGACATCAAACGCGCTTACTGTAGGAGTCAAGCATTCAGACTTGTACCATTGTCTGGGTGTACATCACACGCGCGCGTGCACACACAATAGCACAATGGAACAATAGTAACAGCGGCATTGTGCACACCAGTCTGGAAGAGTCTGCACTCATTTGTGTCCTTTAATTCGTCATCCGTCTGCAAAAACCAGGGGAAACTGTGTGCACACGTGTGTATGTGTGTCTAATTATTCAGTGTATGTGTGTTACCTTCGGTGGGTAAGCAAGGTTGAGGGTTTGGTAGAGGCGGAAGTTGACGAAGCCAAGCAGTGTGGTGTAGAACTCTGTGAAAGTGGCCATGACTCTGTAATCCACATCTGTAGGATGCTAAACACACACACACACAATGTTTAACAACAATTAATTATAATATAGCTGCACCAACTTGAAAACCAGTAAAGTGTACTGGGTGAAACCGGAGGCACAGCATGTTTAAGATGCATAGTATACAGGTTGAGTCCTCGAATTACGAACGAGCTCCAATCCAGGAGCATGTTCGTAAGTCTGATTTGTTCTTAAGTCGGACAAAGTGAATCTTCTATGCCTTTAACATGAATACACAATATAAAGCATACCAAATCTATATCTCTGTCCCCTTTCCTCACACTGCCTTCATGTGGCCAAAAACTGTAACCGCATCGAAGGAAATAAATCTTGCAGCGAAATGTAACAGTGTTGTTGCTGTACCTTTAAATCACGAGAAGAATCCTGAACGTCGTTGTCTTTTTTTTTTCCTCAGAGCTGTTGTCCACTGTATTGGACTGTGAACTCTGTTTTGTTGATTATTTTTGCGGAAATTAGGATTATTCAGCACCAGGACTGTTTTCATGCTCCCGGACTGATTTATTGAAACTAGTGAGGCCAAGTAATTTCTCCCGCACCGCCACACACATACAGTATACGGACTTTGGACATTTTACACATTTACTTACACACTAAAAATATTGTATATAGGTGTAAATATTAGTATTTGGTGCACTGCAGTGTCTGTTTTTTGTACGATACATGCGAGATACTTCCATGATTGAACTGTTCATTATCTGCGGAAATTCGTAATTCGGGGGCTACCTGTATAGGAAGCACAGCCTTGGCAGTAAAGGAGGCGTGGCCTGTGGATCAGTATCAGTAAAAGGAGGTGTGGCGTCTGTTTAGGGAAAGAAGGCGTTGTCATGATGCAGGTCAACCCGACCTAGTAAAAGGGGAAAGGGGGCGTGGCCTGTCCAATCAAGTGTCAAAACATTTATTAATAAGTTAAATTTATGAAATCAATTAGTATTAGTTATTTGATGTTGGTGCTTTAGCCGGTATAATGTGAACATCCATCATGTTTTGGTCTGTGTCCGGGTCTGAAGCGGAACCGCGCAGGCATTTACGGCTCTACAGCTGTGATACCTGCCATCTGGCCCGAAAAAAATATAGACGTCATTGTTTGCTTACACAAATGATGGTCGCAGAGTCTCTCTTTCTCTCCCTCTCAGTTCCCTCTGGTCTCTCGCTTCCAGCCACGGCTCATGTTGACTTTGAACCATCGATTAAAAACGCGTTTGATTTTAAGGCTGGGAGTGAGTACAGACGGACCTAATGTAAATAACCTGATAAAAGACGCGCTGTTTTTTTTTCGACCGGGAATCAAGACAGTAAGACGAATGACATTTAAATAGGCACGGGGGTACAGACACTGGGTTCCTCTTCTAATTTAATTTGCGGTGCAGCATTCAGGAAGCGCAGTGTGTAAACTGTCGGCGGCAAGTCTCCTCTGTACTTACGTCATGAGCAAACTGATACGGTACGATCCAGGTGATGATCTGCCCCAGCACTTCTGCCTGGTAATAAATGCCCTTGATGGACAGAAACACCTGGAAAGGAGGAAAAAAAAGGAAGAACGTATATATAAATATATAAAGGGGTTATTAAATGGTCGTAAAGGGGTTCCTGGGGCAGCGTAAGGGCCAACAGGGGCAGAGTAAAAGGGGGCAGGGTTGGCGCAAATGGGTAGAGGTTAAAACGGTTAAAGGTCATCATCATCATCGCATGTGATTGTTTACCTTTTTAAGCGACCGCGAGGCAATGATGTAATTCATCCACTCCACACTGAGTCTGCGGCACAGCTGGATCGTCTGCACGTGGCACTTCCCGGTGCGAGCGAACGTGGAGAACAGGAAGCACATGGACAGGGCGTCGTCCACGTCCCGCAGGGCATCGATAAACGTCGGATACCTGTTAAAAGATCGAAAATAAAGGCAGCCGTCATTGGGCTTGAAATAAATCGAACGGATGAGGATGGTGCGAAGACGTGACGCTCCATCTGGTGCTGAGAAGCGGTACTGCACGCTGCCTCACCTTTCTTTTACGACGTGGTCTAGTTTGTACGCGGGTTTGTTGTCCTTCAGCTTCTCGACGGAGCCCCACTCTGCTTTCCCGTACGCTTTCCGCAGCTTACGCACGAAGATCTAAGAGGAGTGATGAGCACAATGAGAAATCTTTGTTTATAAAAATTTTAATTTTTAATCATCTACCAAGAAAGTTGTGATTGGAAATTAATTAAGGATGACCGAGGCGATCTCGTTTACCTTATACTCCCTGAACTTGCCGACGATGGGCTCGTGCAGGAGGAAGCGGATGTCTTTGAGCAGGTAGAAGGTCCTCTGAGCCGTGGAGCCCTTGTTCACCTTCTTCTTGTGTTTGGGTTCGTGGGGATAAATTCCTTTCAGGATGCACAATCGCCTGCACGGAGAGGAGAATCGAGATTCAACAAACTTTATTAATCCCAGAGGGAAATTATTATTATTATTTCCATTTCATATCACACTCAATGATTGTACTGCAGCTGCCTGCACTTCACACACACCACAGTATACAGTTCTTACTTTTTTATACTATCATACTATTTTATTTATTTGGGACTCCAGTCAAAATCACCCCAGTTTGTCAGAGAGCATAAAGATTAAACTTTTGAGCAAATTAAGTCAGCTGTGACCTGAATGGACTGAATGACCAGCTTATCACAATATAGTTACAATATCTTAATTTTTTTGTGCAAGAACATAATTTTTTTTTAACTGTGTAATATTATATTACCTTGTGAAATTTGATTTAATTGAAAGTATTAAAAACTACTGTATTGTTTTTTTTCGTTTTGTATTTATACACAGTAACGGTTTTTCGGCCAGGCGCTGACAGTGTGGTTTCCCAAATTTTCCACTAAGAAAGTCATCATAAACATTCCAACAATCCACATCAGGATCACCACTTGACATTAAGGTGTTAATTTAGCAAAGAGAATCTTAGCGTCACATTTCCTAATCTAATGTTTAATTAGCATTTTACAGAAATGTGATCTACATGTCAACTGACCTGAAATCAGCCAGACTCAGACTGAGCTTCTTGCGCGCTTTGTTTCTGCTGATGTAGTTGGTGGCCGAGCCGCTCTCATACTGCAGAGAAAAAACAAAAACAAAAAGACATATCAAACCCAGACTTTATAAAATGATCTACAAGGAAATCTAAAACCAGTCAGGTTTGGGCCAGCGGTGGTTCAATTAAGTGATGGTAAGATGAAGCTTAATTTATTCAAGATTCATTTCACTAAGCTTCATTTAAGAGCTCGTTGTGCTCCATCTAGTGGACAAATTTCATGTGGCGACTAGCCAAAATGTAACATTACAAGCCAAAATGATCGTTTGCATTTTTCTTCTTAATGTATCATGAAATGCAAAAAAAAAGAAAAGAAAGATTTTCTTTATCTCGATTTATGAATTTAAGAACAAAATTCTAAATAAATGATTCAGAATGATAAATGATTCAGTCACGTAATTCATGTGTTGCTGGTCATGTGACTCTCAGGGAACTGACACACGTCTCAAAGCTAAGCTTTATTCGGACACACCCACTTCTGCTCAATACGAGCTTCAGACATCTGTGTCACAGTGGGTTCGCGAGCTTAACAGTTTAAGGCTCTGGGTTACTGACTGGAAATTTTGGATTCAAACCCCCATCACCACGAGACTGTGCTCTGATTCCAGCTTCCCAACTGAAATGTGTGGGAAAAAAAGATTTCTAACATAAACAGACAAAGATTTATATAAAAAAAAAATAATAATAAAGTTTTATTTATTTTTTAATGCTCATTTTCATTGAATGAACATTTCTAGATTCTGATGTGACGGATTACACAACCTACAACCTTCACATGGCTAAAAAATAATGTGTTAACGTTCTCTATTAAATTGTTTATAAATGTGTGTGTTAAATTCTGTTGGGGAAAAAAAATATGCCAGTTTTCTCTAACACACACAGTCACATGGTTATAATTATTTTCGTTACTTTAATACTATTTAATTAAACCCTGTATTTGAATTCTTCTCTAAATCCAAGTACTTCTTAAATGGATGATTGTTTTTCCTTTTAGTTTATTATCCTTAATGAATCATTATTGCCTTTTTATTTGACTGGCATTCAAGTCAAACCGGGACTTCTTACTATTTTTACTTCTCTGTATAACCCCCTGCTACACTAATGCGCTTTTCCCAGCGTTTCACTAGTGCATGGATACCATCAAGGCAGAAAGTTTTCTTGATCTTCAAAAATCAGGTGTTCTACTCGCTGAAAGTCCATGATGTTCATGATCGCAGTGGACACCTCAGCCAGGATGGGTCATGCACAGACTTGTTAAAAACGCTAGCACTGTTCAAATGATTTATCGCAGGTTCCGTAAATGCTGATCCGTTTTTTTTTTTTTACGTCTTCGTTCACGAGAAATGTCATCATAAGTCCTGGTTTGACTCCAACACCCATCTTATTAATAATAATAATATTAATAGCAGTGGTATAGACCAATCATGTATGGGGTTGCTTCTCAGCCAAGGGAGTGGGCTCACTCACAGTTTTGACTAAGAACACAGCCATGAATAAAGAATGCTAGAAAAATATTCTCCAACCATCCAAGAACAGTTTGGTGACATTTCTTTTCCAGAATGATGAAGCTTCTTGCCATAATTTAGATTGTTTTCTGTTCTTAGTAACATTTTATCTTTTTCTGTCAGTACTGTATCTTTTTTCTTTCATGATTTATTAAAATAATGCTAACAAAATTGACAAAGGAAAAAACAATGGTAATATGAGTGCAAAAATAAAAATGAAAGCAAAGAATGCTAAAAGACAAAAAATATGATTATATTATTATTATATGTGGTAAAAATAATAGTTGAAAAAAAAAGAGATGATGGAAGATAAAAAAAACAAAGGCAGAAAGATAGAAGGAGGATGCTAATAAGGGTGAAAAAAGAAAAAAGGAAAGAAAAAAAATGACAGAACAAATAAGTAATTATTTTTCATACTTTTCTTCATTTATTTCTCATTCTTGTTAACTTTTATCTTTTTTTCTTTTTACATTTATCAGTCTTTTCTCTTAAGCTTTTACCTCTAACTTTTTTATTTCATGTCAGCATTCGTATTGCTTTTAATTGATTTTTACCTTCTTCAGTTTTCTTTTTTCAGTCAGGTTTTAAGCTTTCTTTCTTCTTTCAAATTTTTTTATTGAACAATTGTCATACATAAAAATTACAGAAGCAACTAATTAAATGTATTATTATTATCAAATGAAAAGAAAAATGAAAAACTCCCCACCCACCCAACCCAACTAAACTCAAACTAATCTGTGTGAATTAGATTGGTCATACATCCAGTCCGATGCTTGACCCAGTCCAGATAATCATTCAGCTTTCATTCTCTCTTTTGTTAACATCCTCCTTCTATCTTTATCGCTCTTCCATAATTTTTCCTCATTCTTTTAAGGCAAAATTGATATTGAGGCTCGAATAACGAAACCGAAATTTTGGGTCCATGGACAGTAATCTCCCCAGACCTTAATCGCATTGAGATCTTGTGGTTAATCCTTATGATGCGATTGAACGAACACAAACCCACAAATTTTCTATGCAAGAACAGGCTACAATTTGTCAATAAAAGCCTCTGAAATGCTTGTAATTATACTTAAGTCTAACATTGTAACATGTAAGAAAAAGACATCTAAAAACACTAAAGCAGCAGCAATAATATTAGTGTAATTCTCAAAACTTTTGGCCCCCAGCTTTAGTACTGTATTGGGAATCAGACAACATTGACATTATAATGTCTAATTAATAACCAATAAGAAAAACTGCTTGAATCTCATTTCCACATTAAAGCTCTACACAATAACCTGTAAGTTACATGCTTTTTAGTTTTACATGCCAACATGCTTTTTTCCCCTCTCCAAATGATTTCTCAGGTTTAACTTCATTATTTTAACTATTTTAACTATATTAAGAGATTTATTTCCACAGCTCCTGACGGTTTAATTATTTTCTGTTTTACTAGTATTAATACAACATGCAGGTCAGTGTAAAGTATGTATACTAACACACACACACACACACACACACACACTACACCAGAGCGCGTGCTCTACTCACCTTCTTCTTCTGTAAGCCTCCCATCGCGGAGAATCACACACACTCTGTCTCTGTCTCACACACACTGTAACACACTCGTGAGGAAGCTCACACTGCTCTATTTATTAAAAATATCCGCTAAAACCGAACACCGAGAGTCACGCGCAAGAAGGCAACAGGGCTCCGTGCACACGTGCGCCGAGTGACGTCAACACTCTGCGACGGAAGGCCCCCTGTGAGAGTCAGAGTGACCTCGGAAACGCCTGAATAAAAATACAAAAACCGATTTAATTAATAATTTTATTTTATTAGTATTAATTTTTAAAGTAGAAGTTTTAAATATCCTCCGTTTGTTTATTATATTTATATATTATGTAAAGTATTTCTCAGCTGCCCTTAGTGAAATAAAAAAAAACTAAATTCACTGAAAATGCTTAAGTGGTTTGCAATATATCATTTGTTGTACTGTAATTATATTTTCTTTATGTTATTATTTTATTTCATCTCATGTTTTATAATTCTTGGAATGTTTGATGTTTTAATCTGGATTTAAAATAGTTCTAATGTGCTGAGCCTTCTACACTATGTTAGGATCTTTTTTCTTCTGTTTTTGTGTACTAGTCAATGCCATTTTGTTGTATTCAGATTTTGTACTTTATTAAAACAACAACAACAACAATAACAACAACAACAACAATAATAATAATAATAATAAAATACAAAACTCAAACAAAATAAAACCAAACGAAAACCATATTGTTTTAACATAAAAGGCGTTTTATTTCACTTGTTTTATTTATTTTTTGTTAGTTTGTTTGTTCTTGGTTTGTTTATTTCAGTTATTTTCATCTTTGTTATCATTGTTTTTCGCTTCTTTTTTCTTTTTTTCTTAATCAATAAAGGAATGCTAACAAGATTAGAAAAAAATTGAGGATGAAAGAACAAATAGTAACGAGTGAAAAAGAACAGAAAGGAAGACAAAGAATGTTGAAAAATGAGAATGATTGCGAGTTGTAGAAATAATAATGTTAATGTTGAAAAGAATGAAAGAAATGACAGAATAAAGAAAAAAGGAGGATGCTAATGAGAATGAAAAAAAAACAATAAAAGAAAGAAAGAAAGCTAAAATATAACAGAATAATTAATAAATTATAAACTACCCTCGTTTTTTCTTATGGCACACTCTTGTTCAGTTTTCTTTTTTCATTCTTGTTAACTTTCTTTATTTTCATATAATTTTTATCAATCTTTCCTTTCTTACTTACTTTTTGTCTTACTTTCTTAACATTCTTTATCTAATTTCTTTTTTTCTCGTCAGCGTTCTTTGTATTGCTTTTGACTGTTTTTTGTTCTTAGTAACATTTTATCTTTTTCTGTCAGAACTGTATCTTTTTTATTTATTTCTTTCTTGATTGATTGAAATAATGCTAACAAAATTGACAAAGGAAATATGAGTGCCAAAAAAATAGAAAGGAAGGCAAAGAATGCTAAAAGAAAAAAAAATATTAGTATTATATGCGGTAGAAATAATAGTTAAAAATGTAAGAAAAAAAAGAGAGAGAAAAAATAATAAGAGATGAAAAAAGAAAGGCAGAAAGATAGAGGGAGGATGCTAATAAGAGTTAAAAAAAAATAAGAAAAGAAAGAAAGAAAGAAAGAAAGAAAGAAATTGACAGAACAAATAATATTTTTTCTTAGCAATTCTCAGCTCTTTTGAGTCCCTCTAACTCTGTTTCTTTCTTACTTCTTTTTTTTTTATTATGACACACTTTTCCTTATTTATTTCTCATTCTTGGTAACTTTCTTTTTTTTGTCTTTTCTCTTAGGATTTTTCCTCTAACTTTTTTATTTCATGTCAGCATTCGTATTGTTTTCGATTTAATTTTACCTTCTTATTAACAGTTTGATTTTTTTCTGTCAGTTTTTAGTTTTCTTTCTTTCTTTCTCTTATTAATATCCTCCTGCTATCTTTCTGCCTTTCTTTAACTTTCTTCCATAATTTTTCCTCATTCTTTTAAACATTTGAAATGTTATTATTCCTCCAATTTTCAACCTTCCTTTCTATTCTTCTGCACTCATGTTACCGTTCTTTCTTCCTTCAATTTTTTTTCCAATCTTGTTTCAATAAGCAGTCATTCTCTCATCACATATTTTCTATCATGTTTTCTATCGGTTTGACAGTCAAAAAAGAAAGATGTCTGTTTTTATCTTCACTTTATGGTTTATTGATCTTTTATTTTTTCATGTTGATTTTGTCTAAATTATTTCCTGCATAGCACATTAATAACCGACACTGGTGTGCTGGAAAACCACATAATTAGATAAAGAGCTGCTGAGAGAGAGAGAGAGAGAGAGAGAGAGAGAGTCAGGACGTTAATCAGAAGGAAGCTCATTCTATCCACAGGATCCTTCTCTGGTGGATTCGACAACAACATAACCAACATGGGATTTCTGGAGTTCTTTAAAGACTTTTTCCTGGGTTTCTGGGACTATGAGACCCCAAAGATTATGATAGTGAAGAACAGAACACTGGGGGTCATTTACAGATCTGTGCAGCTTCTTGTCATCACGTATTTCATTTGGTAAATATTTGCATGTTTTCTATAAAATTACGTAATGAGACAAATCTGAGACAAATTGCTGTCCAGTAGAGAAAATTAATTCACTACTTCACCGTTTTCTGTTCATATTCTCTAAAGTTTCTGTAGTAATTGTATGGTAGAATATACTATAAAAAATAATAAAGCATAAAATACTAAAACCATGCACATAATATTATCATATTAAAAAACGTTGTAATAAAGTACACGAAAAAAGTGAATGCAAAATACTACTTTAATCTTAATTAATTCACAATATTTGAGTAATAAAAAATATAATTATCCCTTTAATGTACAGGAATTGATTAACATTTGCATGGAAATTCGATTTATTTCTCTAAAAGATAATAAAAGAGGCTGGTAAATAAAGCGAATCTCATTCTTCTGTAAAGTTCCTACTTTAAATAATTAAATAGAACAGTTTTATTTATTGCCCCATTTATAGAAAGTTGTGCATCGATAAATAAAATGCAACGCTTTAAATAATAGTATAAACCACAAGATTTATTCACAATCTAGAGGCCAGTTGGTGTTCTGAGAGATGAAATAACTGCGTAGTGAGAGAGCAATTTAATGAAGGAAATTCGATTGCGACCGCCATTAGACTAACAGTAAGTGCTGCTCTTTCCTCGTGTCTATAACTCAGAGAAGAGACGCAAGACGAAAGACAAAAGAGATGTACAGTAGAAGTGTCTGTGGTGTTTACTGAGTTAAAGACACTTATTATTTAGATTGATGTATACACTATCGACTGGACTGACCTGGTGAACAAGGAGCTGGGTTTATATGTTCCCTGGGAAACTGAGGGAACTAGATGAGCCACACTGGATGAGTTAGATGATTAACACCAGGGTTCTGTTAATAATACTTTCACACGTGTTGTTGTTGGTCTTTCGGATGCTTTGTCATGGGCTCGCCACAGCGGACCCTATAAAACACATCCAGTACATCTCGGCACAGGTATAACTCCGGATGCCCTTCCTGAAACACCCCTTCCGTTCTATCCAGTCTTGGGACTGGCACTAAGGCTGCCCTGTATCCAGTGGCTTGGTTTGGGTATTGGCTGGAAATCAAACCCGGGTTTTGGTTCCTCCACTGCAGACGAGGAGCCTACCACTGAGCCACCAACGCCCAATAAAATTTCATACATACTTTATATTATTGCTTAATTATACTGAAAAACTCTAATTTCCACACATAAAATATTCTTTGAACTCTAACCTAGAAGCTCCTGTTCATACTCTGACCCTTCACAATCCGAACTGGATCATTTTTGACCCAAATTTCCCATCATAATCTGTCACTATATATTATTTTAAGTTGTTTTATCAGTCATTAATAAAAAGATGATTGACATTTAATTGATGTTTTAGAGAGCAGGCGGCCTGGGATAACATAGCAGTTCTCAAGACGATATCACGGTCCCCATTGAACTCTGTCTCCATTGTCCAAACTCTGGAAACACACAGATGAGCTCGGCTACAGTATACTTTTCTTGTTGCAAGATGAATCAGCATCACCAGTTACCTTGTGTTACCTCATCTGGTGAATATAATTGCTTCTGAATTTATAGAGTGAAATGTTACCTGGAAAACTGGCATTACACCAAAATTTGTACCAGTTACATGGAAAATAATAAAATACAATGCAATGCAATACAGTAGGCAATAAATGCAGTAAAATATATTTCAATACAATAAAAAGCAATAAAATAAAATACAACATAATGCAATACAAAACAAGACACTTAAATACATTTTAGTACAATATAAAACAATACATTTCAATACTTATTTTCTATATATAACTTTTGGAATTTGGGAAAAGTAATAGTGTGTGTGCAAGTCTAAGTTTTAGCAGTTTTTATACAAATTACTTTTCCTTAAACATGAGTTCAATTGTTAAATATTACACAAAGAAAACAAGTAAATTAAAGAAAATTCTGCTTTTTTTATGTTTTTTTATCTAGTTTTGTAAGCAGTTGCAAAATCTAACCTGGTGAAGTTTCAAGTTTTAGCCACATATTTTCATTAATTATTATTATTATTATTATTATTATTGTTGTCGTTGTTGATGATGATATAATTACTATTGTTGATGATGCCGTTGCTAATAATAATAATAATAATAATAATAATAATAATATAGTAATTAAGAAATTTATATTTTTTACTAAAATTTTTACATCAAATTATTAATAAACTTGGATTTTTTTTAATACCACTTAAAATGTTTCTTTGAAGTGAAAAAGGATTCAACATGCCTGACAAAATAATAAACATGTATTTTCAAAAAAATAAAAAATGAACATCCAGGTCTAAAATATTTAATGTTAATCAAAATCAGAAAAATAATTAAACAAAATATAACAATGTTCTTTAAATGTACATTATGTCCACAGTTCACAGCTATCAGATTGAAAATGATGTGTAAACACTTTGATAGTCCGGCACAAATTTAGATTTTTATGCTGCATTGAGAAATCAGTAATCAGAGCTAAAGAAATGAGAATAATGATTTGTGTTAAACGACAGAGATCTCAACAATCTGGAACTGATTTATATTTTATATTGTCCTTAAACAGCCTCTAGTCAACTAACTGAATGTACACCCTGTGCGTGAAAGGGTTAATCAGCTGCAGTACACAGCATGTGCATTTACACTTCTATAATAGGTGTGCGAGTGTATGATGTAATGTCTTGGCACAGAAATATAATGCACTCAGTTATTAAAGCATCTGGTAGTATTTCTTTTATCTGAGAGTGCAGTGATACGTTATTTAACGGTGAAAATAATCAGTTGCAGATTCTGTTATATTCTACAAACTGTAATATTGTTATAGATACATAAAACTATATTCACAGTTCATTATTACTTATATATTTGGTGGTTGACAATAATAATGGGGAATAGATGTGCAGTACATTAATACCATCCCAGTCAAACACCCATGCAGTGTTTATTTACAGGTCAATAATATATCGTAATAAGCCTTTTGTTACTATAAAAACTTTTTTTTTTTTTTTTTTTAAGGTTGCATTTAAGGTTGTTGTTGTTACCGCTCGTAAAGCATAGATGTCTGTTTTCATTTATTAATGAGGTTTTGCACCACACTGTACTTTGTCCATCAAGTCACTGAGCTTTGCCACTCCTGGAATGGCAAAGCTTACACAAACAGCTGAAAACAACAAAATGAAAGAAAAAGCATCTTGTATTGTGTGTTACATTATTCAGTAATGAAGCTCATCCCCTGCATCACATCACCTACTGTAGACACACTATACTGTACATCACTTCTGATATACAGTAGGGTGCTATTACTTTTATCCCAATTGAAAACTTTGTGTTATTTGTCTTTTTTGGATTGCAGTCTTTTAAATAAATATTGTTATAATATATATACAAACACTGAGCAGCCATAACATTATATTAGACCACCTGCCTAATATTGAGTAGGTCCCTGTTGTGACCTTTTTATTGGAACCAGCATTAACTTTTTCATCAATCCGATCTACTATACACTATGGCACTTCTATTGGATCGGACTACACGGGCCAGACTTTGCTCCCCATTAACAACCCAAAACCCTGTCACTGGTTCACCAGTTTATCTTCCTCTGACCAGTTTTTGACAATTTTGACCAGTTTTGTTGTTGCTCTGACCCAGTCGTCTATCCATTTAACCTTGTCAAATTTAATTAAATCCTTATGCTTGCCCATTATTTCAGCGTCCAACACATGATCTTCAAGAAAAAAGGTCCACTTGCTGCCTAATATATCCTGCCCACTTCTAGCTACCATTATAATGAGAGTACTTTTACCGTAGCTCCTGTAACAAGGGTCCAGGCTTGTAATGGGTGATGTGATGGGTCAGAGCAACTCCAAAACTGCAGGTCTTGTGAGATGTTTCCAGTCTGCAGAATCTGTGTATAAAATCAGAGTAACTCTTGGACAACCATAGATTTTAAGGTGAAAACTGTAACAGAGCTAACTTTATTTCCAGGGTTTTTGAAACAGATTTCTTTGATCAATGAGGCTTAGAATCCATTTTAGATTTGTAAACTACACCAAAAGCCTGTTGAATCCTTAAATCTGAAAGTCTGTCATTACAGCCATTATTCGAATTTAGTTATTCATATAAAAAAAAAAAAAAAAAAAAAATTGGTTATTGGAATGTAAAGCTTTCTATTTAAAAGGGTTTATTTAACAAATAAGGAAGGAGTCTCCAGTATCAGTGATCGGTAAGTTTTTCACCATGGAGATGTTTTTAAGAAAAAGAAAATTTATTTGGTTTCTCTTTAACACAACATGCTTTTTATCTCTTTTTTCATCTTAAATAACAGGAAAAAGTGATACTAAAGTAAACTACTACATATTTAGTGATGGCTAAAAAAGAAACTTTTAAACACTTGGTGAAATTGCATGTTTTAAAAACATGGACAGCACAAATTAGAGCCGTGTTTAATAGTAAGAATAAGAACAAGTGCATTTTGATTGTTATTGTGCAGATGATTGTGCAAAGTCCGCAATGAACGTTCTAAGATCGGTGTCGACAGTCAAATACTCCGCAAGAATAATGGACGCACGCAATGTGACCAGAACTCGCAGTACTGGGACTAAACAGCTGTGAGTTCATCGATTTTTATTTCCATTAAAGGACATCCTCCTGCCTTATTATCTACGGTTTCTTTGCAGGTATGTGTTTATCAGTCAGAAGGCTTATCAGGAAACTGAGGACCGTCCAGAGAGCTCTGTCTACACCGAGATGAGAGGAGTGGCCATACTGGGGGACAGCGTACGGGACACGACCGAATACGCCAAGCCGTCCGAGGTGAGAGAAAAGAGAAGACGAGAAGACGCGACACACACAAATTTTTTATTTGAATTGTATTTTTTACCAAAATATTACAATCATTAATTTTACATTTTTTTTCTTTATTTATGTGGCTTTTACCTAATTGAATTTGCAATAATTAAAGAAACATTGAGATTTTTTGTATTTTCACCTTTCATGGTGAGGACTTTTTCTAAAAAAAAATCTTTACAGAAGAGGTAATTGGAATAACATTTGTAAAAGCAAAAAAAAAGTGTAACACTCTGCATTAGTTTGTGCATGTTATTTGATAGTATCAAATCTAATGTGTATCTAACTTGCCTGTATTGTTCTTCTGAATGGTACAAAGAACGGAACGGTATTGTGTAGGTTCCCCTTGTGCCATTGGGGCAGCTCTGGCCCCTCGGGCCACGACTCCACTACCCATTTTCCACCAAGCTAGTTCGGATTCGGCACCTAATTTTGAACCAGTTCTCTGAACATCGTGTAATAATGATTATAATCAGGACAGTGTTTATAAAATGACATTAGATTTAAAGACATGCATTGATGCACACAAGAGACATAAATGTGTAAAATCATGAAAATAGTACAGTGGAACCCTGGATCGTGAGAATAATTTGTTCTGGAAGCAAGCTTGTATATCAAAACACTTGTATATTAAAGCGAATTTCCCCCATAAGGAATGATAGAAACTCTGATGATTTGTTCCACAACCTAAAAATATCCATATAAAAAAATGTAAACAAAATATAAAGTAAACATAAAACAAATTAACCTGCACTTTACCTTTGAAAAAAATCTCGACAGAGCAGTGTTTCTGTTTGTGTGTGTGTGTATGTGTGTGTGAAGCTGAAGTAAGACGAGAGAAGAGAGTAGGTGGAAGGGGGCTACTGTGTAGGACGGCTTTCACACACACACACACACACACACACACACACACACAAACACATACGAGTGATGCACGCACACTGAAACTGAGCATGGGAGACGATTACACATAATGGAGAAGAACCATTGGCTCAGTTGTGATCATTATACGCTCGTATATCAAGACCTCGCTCGTTTATCAAGTTAAAATTTATTTTGTATAAAATTTAGCATGTCTTGCCAAAACTTTCGGAGACCAAGTTATTCGCAATCCAAGGTTCAAGCTATGTACTTCGTAATAAATATTAAAGTTTAAAACAAAATGAGGCAGCATTAGTTGTTAGCACAGTCGCCTTGCACCCCAAGGTCCAGGTTTGAGGTTAGATGATGAGTGAGTAAGGGATGGAATAGAACACATGGGTCCTTGTTGTAATTTCAGATGTCTTTGTATTTTTTTCCCAGGGTGGTGATGTGATTAGTACGATACTGAGACGGGAGGTGACGCACAATCAGAGACAAGGCACATGTGCTGAGGTAAAAACACGCACATGAAACACACTTTAATCTCAGTTCTAGAATAACTGGAATATCTGAAAGTATTAGTACTACTCGTATTTACTTCCTGTATTTCCCATAAAGATGGACTTTATTCGGACACACACACACATGCATTCTGATGCTACTTGCTGCTTTGTGTGTTTCTTTGTTTGTTCAGCATTTCAGCATCCCGAACGCAAACTGCACCTCAGACGCAGACTGCACCCCGGGAGAGCTGGACTTTGACAGCCACGGTGAGGATTCAAGGACTGAACAAAGACTGAATAATTAGGAATAAAAAAATA